>NC_088871.1:38668662-39337399 GCF_032884065.1 Artemia franciscana
CCCAGTAAAATTCAATGATAATTCTCCTTTTCTTGTTCAAGTCCAGTACTTCCTTTTGTCAACAACAATCTTAAAAGAGAAAGAAGATGGGACCCAATGCCAAGTAACACGTCCAAATGAATCTAATTTTATTCCAACTGCATGTTTAGTATTCTTTTAGTTCCCTAAGCGAATATTCACTTTTTCCTCAACTAAGTATTTTATCTTACCTAAGCCCTGTGACGCAAGTCGTTTAAGATAAACTAGAAAATTGTTGTCTTTAAAAAAAGATATTAATTCAATTCAATAATTTCCCGCGAGAGAGAAAGTTCAGAACATACTGGCTTTTTTGTACTTATATTAAAAAGATGGAGAAATTTTTATTATTTGAATGAACAGCATGAAATTAAAGGTTTTTTTGCACAAAAATCTGATTTATAAAGACAAATAAATTAATTAGCTTATTTACACAGAGAAAAAGTCAAATGACACCTCGTGCTCTGACTTTTTAGGAATTACATTACTGCACTTTCACATAATGAGAAAGAAAGACAACAGATGTCCAGTAACGCGGCTGTGGGAAAGGTTTGAAATCCAGACACATCCCTACCCACAAAACGAAGTAATGTTTAAGTATGTACTAAACAAGAAGTAATGTTTAAATATGTACTTTTTGGTTAAACTATATAATGAATACCAGAATTTATTCTTCATAGTTAAGTCCACCCTCTTAAAGGACATGGGATAGTCCTGAAGTGGAATCGTAGCACCAACGCTGAAGGTTATTCGTCTATTTCCGTTTTACCTCGCGCAAAACTACCATGAAATTTACAGCATAAGCATGTTCATGGATGTAGTCAGAATTCAGTTTCCTGTAGGGGTTTAAAATATCTATTTGAGATCAGAATAAAGATTCCCATTGATTATTTGTTCATAAACTGAAGATTTAAATACAAGGTAGCACTTCACATTACGGACAAACAAGTGTTCGCTTCTTGATTTAACAGAGTATGTTTATGTTAGAATACAAATTGTTGATATTAAGAATTTCCTAAAGTACAAACTTTAAGATGGTTATGCCCCATAAAAATTATTATCCATATTGGTCACTGTTTGAACTTGAAGATTGGGTATTTATTTGAAAATGTGTGAAAAGCTATAAAGTGAAAAATACATTTTGTTTTTTGTTTTGTATTTGCTTTTTTACAAAAAGTTTTCTGATTGGTTTTCCCTCTTCCTCTGAGTCAACCATATATTCCGTGTATGTTTCAGTAATTCGAATTAAAAGCAAAAAGTGTTAATTTTAAAAATGATAATATTTGTTTCAATTTGTATTAAAGAGAGCGAGATTTGTTTCACAAGTCAGAACTTTTAGAACTAGATGGAGATAGAAATCTAAAAGATCCCCAACTTTTTTGCATGCTGGCCAATGGTCTACACATCGTAGGTACCGATCTCCTGATTTGCTGCCTTCGGCCGGGAGTACAATGTGTGGTTAGGGGTAAATCATCCGACGCTTCCCTTATTTTTCCTCCTAGATTTCTCCAGGTACCCATTTAGAGCTGGGCCGACCCTGGCTGAGCTTATAGTCACACCACTAACCCCAGTTCCAAGCCAAATAAATAGCGACGCCAGGACTCGAACCCTTGTACTCAAGATTTCAAATCTAGTGCGCTAACCACTCGGCTAGGACGATTCGGCTATGAAAGATCCCCAAGGTGTAAGTTTAAAGTCATAAATTACGAATTACTTAATGAGTTTAGTCAAACTCGAACCACTAATAAATGAATTCTTGCGGAGACTTTTAAGCCTAACCCTATGGATTTTAAATGGGAATGCATATGGATCAGAGAGTGCTTTTTTGGATAACGGTACTAAATGATGCTGGATGGAAAGAGACTTTAGTTTTTCCTGATATTTTGAAAGCCTTCGACTCAGTTGATCATGGTATATTACTTCCAAAACATGATATTTAAGAGGGACTCCTTTGGACTTTTTAAGGTCTTGCCTTTATAATCGTTTTTTATATATGAGTTTTGATCGCAATCATCGGGTAGAAAGAATATTGAATCAGGTGTTCCACACGGGTATGTGCTCGGACCAACACTATTTTGTAAATTTATTAACGACCTGTTTGGCGCTAGAGAGTGTTTGTCGTTTGCCCTGACTTTTACTGTCAGCAAATTTTTAAAGCTAATTATTGCATTATTTACGGATGATACGCATTTTACAATGGCATCAAAGAGCAAACGCAACTAATAGAGAAGCTTTTGCTGGTATGAGCCAAATTTGTGACTATTGTTCAGATGACTTTTGAATCTTCTTTTGAAAGAGTCAGCACAGAAAGTTTTAGGGATAATTTTCCCAGAATAATCATTTCAGATCTAAGTGCGCCGTCGAAGGAAGCTGTTTTTCAAGTACTTTGTTCTTGGCTTGCAAACCTCAAGATAATTGGACCGAGCTGTGTGCCTTCGTGTCTATCTTGTCAGTTGAGCCATTGAAGGGCACAATACAAGAAAGCTAAAGAGAAGGAGGTGAATTTAAGTGTTTGCCGTAAACAGCCAACAACGTTACATCAAATCTCTCACTAACAGAATCGAAGGGGGTTGTATAGAGTGACTAAACCTGTGCTATTAGCTCTATTTTGGATCTTTTGGAGTGGTTCCAATAACATTTTACGAGCAATAGCACGCAGTGGCATCCATACTCGGAGATGAGTCTGATGCAGTAACTGCAAAGTGGGATGATCAAGCTCAGTAGTAAAAGGTTTTGCGACGCAGAGTGATCCCCATCTATTAGCGCAAGACAATCTGACCCGATCAAGGTGAATTTCATATGAAAGATGCATGATGTAGTGGATTTCAAAGAGGCGAAGCACTTTGACTTTCTTTGCAACTTGTTGAAGAAGATGAAGTTGGGGTGTATGCGTGGTGCTTTTGATTGGGAGATCATTAGCTGTTTTGTTTTCGATGGATTGAAACTGACCATCCAGGCATTGGACCGCTTTTCAATTTCCTAAAGATTTTTCTGTGGGGACAGGGAGGCTTGGATTGGGTCTTCATCTTTTGGGATGAATGTACGTGCTGTGCTGTCATCGGCAAACTGATACAGAAGGTTCGCAAGTGATCAGAGGGCAACCCCATGCCCTTTTTTCCCAAGTTCATCTGATAAAAATTTTGAGATAGCCATTTTTTAAATAGTTGAAAGATCATATAAAAAAAAACTCCGGTGTCGACACAACCCCCGAGGGCCCGGGGGCAAGCGTCTTAAGTTACGCCGTTGGGACATATATAGCTCTTATGGAAGGGATGCTCATATAAACTTCAGAGAGAGCTCATTTGGTTTGGAAATTGAGAGTTCTAGTTCATTTTTTAAGAGTCAAAAGAGACCGGAGGGCAATTAGACCCTCCCCATGCCTTTTTTTCCCAAATGTGTCCAAATTTTTTTCAGATAATCATTTTGTTAGAAATATTTTAAAGATCGGATAACAAAAACTCAGGAATAGACACAACTGACACAAGTATTTTTTCAAATAGTTCAAACATCAGATAACAAAATTCCGGTGTCGACACAACCCCCAGGGCCCAGGGGTAGGCGTTGTAAGTTATATTCTGGGGCCGTATATGGTTCTTATGAAAGGGATGTGCGTATAAACTTCAGAGAGGGCTCATTTGACTGGACATTGAAAGTTCTAGTTAATTTTTTAAGAGACAAAAGAGATCCTAGGGCAACTAGCCCCCCCCTCACGATTTCTTTCTCCAAGCCCATCCAATAAAAAATTTGAGATAGCCCTTTTTTTAAAAATAGCTGAAAGGTCAGATAAGAAAAACTCCTGTGTCGACATAACCCCTCAGAACCCAGGGACAGGCGTTGCAAGTTATACCTCGGGGGCAAATATGGTTCTTATGGAAGGAATGCTTTTATAAACTTTGGAGAGGACTCATTTGATTAGAAATTGAAAGTTCTAGTTCAGTTTTTAAGAGTCAAAAGAGATCGGAGGGTAACTATCCCCTGCCTCTCCACGCTCTTTTTTCTGAAATCAATCCGATAAGAACTTTGAGATAGCCATTTTTTTTAAATAGTTCAAAGATCATATAACAAAAACTCTGAGGTCGAAACAACCCCCCAGGGTCCACGGACAGGCGTTTTAAGTTATACCTTGGGGGCATATATAGTTTTTATGGAAGGTATGCTTCCATATAACCAACGCATACCCCCCCCCAGGGCCCGGGGGTATGCGTTGTAAGTTATGCCCATGGGACGTATATGGTTCTTATGGAAGGAATACTCGTATAAACTTCTGAAAGGGCTCATTTGATTGGAAATTGAAAGTCCTAGTTTCCATGCTAAGAGTCAAAAGATATCCGAGGGCAACTAGTCACCTCCTCCACGCCCTTCTTTCCTCAAACCCATTCGATGAAAATTTTGAGATTGCTATTTTGTTAAAAATAGTTTAAAGGTCAGATAATAAAAACTCCCGTGTCGATACTACCCCCCCCATGTCCCGGGGACAGGCGTCATAAGTTATGCCTTAGGGGCGTATATGGTTCTTATGAGAGGTATGCTAATATAAGCTTCAGAGAGAGAGAGAGAGCTCATTTGATTAGAAATTGAAAGTTCTAGTTCACTTTTTAAGAGACAAAACAGGCCAGAGGGCAACTACTTTCCCACGCTCTTTTTCCACAAACCCATCTGATACAAATTTGGAGAATTTGTTTTTAAAATAGTTCAAAGGTCAGATAACGAAAACTCCGCTGCCGACACCCCCTCCTAGGGCCCAGGGGAGGCGTTTTAAGCAATGTTCCAGAGGCGTATAAGGTTTTTATGTTAGGGGTAGTCGTACAAACTTCGAAAGTGGCTCAGTTGATTGGAAGCTCTAGTTCCCTTTACAAGAGTCAAACGTTAACAAAGGGTATCCCCCTGACACAAACACCCTGTTTTCCCCAAATGCATCAAATGAAAATTTTCAGATGGTCATGTTCTTTGAAATAGTCCGACGATAAGACAAAAAAAAACTTTATTGTCAACATACGCCCCTTCCAGAGCCCGGGGAAGGGTTATAACTTATGCCATGGGGGCATATAAGGTTTTTATGGAAGAAGTGGTCGTATGAACTTAGGAGTGGACTAAAATGACTAGAAACTAAAGTTCTAATTCATCTTTTACGAGTCAAAAGTGATCTGATGGCGATTAGCATCCTCCCCCCTTCCTCTCAACCTTGTTTTCCTCCAATGCATCCAATCGAATTTTTTTTCAGACATTTTTTTCAAAATAGACCAACAATAATACAACAAAAACTCAAGGGATAAAACAGCCCCCCTTCCCAGAATCTGGGGACAAGTGTTGTAAAATGTGCGCTGGAGAATATATGATTTTTATGCAAGGGATGATCGCATAAATTTCGGAGAAGGCTTATTAAATTTCAAACCAAATTTCTAGTGCCCTTCTCAAGAGTCAAAAGTAATCAGAGGGTAACTAGCCCACTCCTCCCCCAAAGCCCTTTTTCACCAAATGCATCTAATCAAAATGTTGATTAAGCTATCTTGTTCAAAATAGTTAAAGATCAAATTACAAAAACTCCAGGGTCAAGAAATCCCTCCGAGCCCGGAGGAAAGTGTGGTAAGCTATGCCCTGAGGGCATATAAAATTCTATGTAAGGGGTGGTCATACAAACTTCAGAGATGGCTTGTTTGATTGAAAATTGAAAGTTCTAGTTACCTTTTTAAGTGTCATCAAAAGTGATCGATATTCCCCCTACCTTTTTCCCCAAATACATCCGATAAAAATTTGAGATAGCCATATTTTTCAAAATAATCCAAAATTCGAATTCCTATAAATTAGGGATTGAGAATTAGAAATCCTCCATATTACACGGGACAAGAGTTGTAACTTAAGTAGGTTGTAAGTTTTTAAGAATCGAAAGTGATAAAAAAAACGGGGTTGACACATCCCCACAGAGCCCGGAGGCAAGTGTTGTAAGCTATGCCCCGATGGGAAATAAAGTTCTATGTAAGGGGTGGTTGTATAAACTTCAGAGATGACTCGTTTGATTGGAAATTGAAAGTTCTAGTTACCTTTTTAAGAGTCATCAAAAGTGATCGGAGGGTATCTACCCTCCCCCACAAACACCTTTTTCCCCAAATAAATCCGATAAAAACTTTTAGATATCCATATTTTTTAAAATAGTCCAAAATTCAAATTACTATCAATTAGGGGCAGAGAAATACTCCATAGCACCCGGACGAAAATTGTAAGCTATGTAAGTTGTAAGTTATTAAGATTTGAAAGTGATCAAAAAGTAGCAATCCCCCCCCCCAGTGATCAAAATTTTGAAATAGCTATTTTGTTCAAAATTGTCCGAAATTCGAATTACTATAACTTAGGGGTTGAGAAATCTTCCCTAGCCCCCGGGGCAAGGAATGTAACTTATGTAAATTACCTACTATTAGAATACAAGGTTTTGTGGAAGGGTGGTTGTATTAACTCTGGAAGATGCTCATTAGAGTCGAAAATGATCAATGGCCATCTAGCCCACGCCCCACTTTCTCAAAGGGCATCCGGTCAAAATTCAGAGATGGTCATTTTGTTCAATATAGTTCAAAGGCATAATAACTACGCTTCCGGAGTCGATCCCCCCCCCAATCCTTAGGAAATGGCTCTGAGTTACGGAACTTAATTATTGTTACTTTGATACTTAGTTACTTTGATACTTGGATGTAGTGATTTACGTGGCAACTTCGATTTACGATGCATAGGCTATAAGCTATGCAAGTTGCTTATTGTTACTTTGATACTTTGAAGTTTTATCCTTTCTTTACTTTGATACTTTGGTACTTTGATATTGTTACTTTGATACTAGTTTTGATACTTTGATGAAAGTTTGTTGTTGAAAAAAATCTTATTTTGAAACAAGGAGTTTTTTAAAAACTTGAAACTTTTTGCAGTCAATAAAGGAACAAAATTAATCAAAAAACTTTCCAAAAGTTTTTTCCCTAATTCTTCCCGAAAGAATTGGGGTTATGTACTTCTAATGAATGGCGTATTCACTCAAAACAAGAGTATGGCTACTGCCCGTTGATTCTCTTACTTATGTGGCTACAAAGCTCTGGAAAATAAGTCTACCTTTTTTTATTATAATAATTTCGAGATAAGAATTCAAAGAGATCTGAGAATTAGATTAAGGATTGGTTTTTATACTGCGGTCGTCTTCAGGGAGTAGGGGTTATGTACTTGGTGTCATCACTATAAACAAGAATATAGCTACTGCCCATTTCTCTAACGGTAAAAGTATCATTTTCTTAGTTAAATAGATAAAAGATTTAACTGCAAGTAAGGAGCGACAACAAAACTTAAAACGAACAGAAATTATTCCGCTTTCTGTTTGACTCTTTCTCACAACTTTACTTTTTAAAATAATAAAAAACTTTAGTGTAAAAAGCGAGGAGTTGAGGAGGGAACAGCCCCTCGCATATACGGAATAATTTCCGTTCCTTTTAAGTTTTATTGTCGCTCCTTACTTGCAGTTAAAAAACTTGTTTTTTATTTAATTTCTGAACGTTTTTTAATGAATGCATGTTTTTATTTTGGCTCACCACACACGAACAATTAAATGAAATTTGCATATATTTTTTTTTAAATGGCTTTCTCATAGTTTTGATCGGACGACTTTGATAAAATAAGAGGTGTGGGAGTAGGCCTAGTTGCACTTCTATTTTTGTTTAATTAAAAAACCAACCAGAACTTTTTTTTTACGAATGTTTTTATTAGTAATAAATATATGTACCTTACGAATTAACTTACCTAACGAAATTCTATATTTATATATTTTAATTACGTATATGAGGGGGTTCTCCCCCTCGTCAATACTTCGCTCTTTACACTTAAGCTTCAGTTTGGTCCCAATTCCTTAAGAATGACTCCTGATTGACAAAGGCCGTAGAATAAATAGATGAAATTACTAAAAAACACTTTAGCGTAAAGAGTAAGTTATTGTTGAGGAGACGAACCGCTTTATATACGTAATAATTTCTGTACGTTTTAGGTTCTAACGCTGCTGCTTATATCGACCTGAATTTTTTTTGTATTTATTTTCTTTTTTTTGCTAGAAAATTCTGCGGCCCCTTCATGGAAATTTTCTTCCCTCATGATAAATTCCTCCAAGATTTAATTAAAATAAATAGCTCTTTTGAACTTACTAAAAATATTTTTGCGTAAAGAGCAAGATATTGACGCGGGGGCGAAACCCCGCATACACGCAATAGTTTCTGTTCGTTTTAAGGTTTAATATTGCTCTTTACTTTCAGTTGGAATTTTTTTTTAATTTAATTTCTGATTGTTTTTTAAGCAATGCTGGGAAATCTAGCGCCCCCTTTATGGAAATTCCCTTCCCCAATGATCAACTTATCCATGGAAAGATACTCCCACGTAACCCTCTACCCCAACCCCTCCTCCCTCCACCAGAAAAAAATCTCCTGAAAATGTATTTAGACTTCCCAATAAACAATACTATATGTAAACAATGGGCAAAGTTCATAACTTGCAGCCCCTCCTCCGGGGACTGTGGGGAATTAAGTCTTCCTCAAAGACATAGTTATTAGATTTTTCGACTATGTTGAACAAAATGGCTATCTAAAAATTTTGTCCGGTGACTTTGGGAAAAATGAGCATGGGAGGAGGCCTAGTTACCCTCCAATTTTTTCTGGTCACTTAGAAAGGGCACTAGAACTTTTAATTTCTGCTCGAATGAACCGTTTTGGGCCCTAGGACCACTGGGTCGATACCATCACCCCCGGGAAAAAACAAACAAATAAAAACAACAAATAAACACGTATCCCCGATCTTTCTTCTGGCAAAAAATACAAAATTCTACATTTTTGCAGGTAGGAACTTGAAACCTCTACAGTACGGTTCTCTATTACGCTGAATCTGATGGTGTGATTTTTATGAACATTCTATGACTTTTAGGGACTGTTTCCCCCTTTTTTGAAAATAAGACAAATTTTCTCAGGCTCGTAACTTTTGATTAGTAAGACTAAACTTGATAAAAATTATATATTTTAAATCAACATTAAATCTGATTCTTTTGATATATCTATTTGCATCGTGATTCCATTTTTTAGAGTTTCGATTACTATTGAGCCGGGTCGCTCCTTACTTACAGTTCGGTACCACGATTGATTTGATTCGAGGAAAGTAAACCCGCCAAGAACAACCCGCAGTGAACGATCAGAAATAAAGCTTTCAATCATCTTCAACAGAAGTCTTCTGACACCATACGGGTAAATTTTCTTCAGTAGGCCACGATACCATACTCTGTCAAAAGCTTTATCAATGTCGAATGAATATAACCTGATTTCGTATCCTTTTACCAAAAGTTCAATCCTCTCGTAGTATCGTGCCATTAAGTACTCAAGCTTTGAAGGCAGAATCCATATTGGCGTTCGCTTAAAATTTTGTTTTGACTTCAGGTACTAATAAAGTGAATGATTCGAAACCTTTCGTAAATTTTTTCAAAGCAAGAGTTCAGGTTCATAGACCTATATGAGTCCGTGTCCACTGGATCACCATCTGGCTTAGCTATATAAATCACATAGAAAGATTTCCATATGCGATGAAAAGTTTCAGTGGAAAAACGCAGCCGGAATTGCGATGACAAAGGTCCAGCTAATTCGGCACTTTTTCAGAATTTGAGAATACGGTAAACGCCTCGGCGAGAGCTTCCGTCTTTGCCTGGGGCTCTGGAACAATTGTCCCGGAAAAAGGTTCTTACAAAAAAATTCTTCGCGGGAGTGAAAACCAGCATTTTTAGGGACAGCATTTACTAGACAATTTTCATACCATATCTTCATTAGAGAGTCATCTACAAATTTTGCTAAATAGGTGGCTGTTATGCATCAAATCGAATCCTATCAGGAAGACTTAATTTTTTGATGTTTGATTTTGTTTTCAAGGGACAAGCACTACTCGGAGAAGTCTATTCCCTGACATGTATAAATATACATTAGTGGTTTCGGCATAACTACAAAGCTCTTCCGTTTCAAATCGTCTGAAAAGGAGATGATCTATTAGTTTTCCTTCAATAGCAGTATTCTACATTTCAAATCACTTTCAAGGGTCAAGCACAACTCAGTGGAGTCTGTTCCTGGGCTTATTTGTAATAATAATAATAATTTATTTATAACCCACAAAATACATTAAACTGTGGAGTAAACACGCAAAAAAAGGAAAAACCAAAAAAACATAACAAAATAAATAACATAACAGCATACAACATAAGTAAATTACCTCAATTCAAAAAATGGCCAAAGAGGGTCAAAAACACCAATCAGTTGCCGGGTTTTAATAGATATATCTTTAGATAAATGTTTCGGTCGCGAGGGCGCATCAACGATGGCAAATTTAGAAACGACTGTATGATTCCGATACCACCGAAACAGACGCAGCAAATACTTGCAATACTTAAAATATCCTGAGCGTATTTTCTTTGTATCCTTCTTGCGAAGGAGGAAAGCAAAACCAGAAAGATAAAAAACAGCAGGGGCACAAAAACTAGAATAAAGACGGCATAGTCCTTTTCGGTTATACCGACCACGATTTGGGAAAATTTTCGCGTAACCAACCCGCATTCTTTTCAGCACCCTGGACGTAATAGCGGAGCAAGTAGACGAAAGTGACGTGGAAAAAGAGAAACCCAACCATTTAATACTTGCTGAACATGGTATAGTTGAAGAACCCAAGCAAAGAGGTGATGCTGGTGGAGGACTCCCAAAACACAAAAACTCACATTTGGAGGCATTAACTGAAAGGCCTACTGCGAATAGTGCGGCTGAAAGCCGGTGAAAGTTGGTAATTCGACTATGTTTTGTCCGACTAAGAAGCAGAACATCATCAGCATATGCAGCGTGACTAATACCTAAATTATCACTGTAAAAAAATTAAAGATTGAAGACGTTGGAGACACGAAGCTAAAACACATTTAAATATGCTCGGGGATAACACGGCACCTTGCCTAACGCCTTTTTTAACAGGAATATACTCCCCTACAGTACCATTCCACTTCACCCTAACTGAAGACTTAGCATACCAATATTTAAGCGCGGAAACAATAGAAAGGTTAACACCTAAGGCTGCTAGAGAAAACAAAGCATTTGAATGAATTACATTGTCAAAAGCACTAGATATGTCAACAGTCAAACAATACAGGGGACTTTTTTGAGCAACAGCTTGTTTCATTAGCCGACCCACAATATGGTGAGCTTGAACGCAGCCCATACCTTTTCTAAAACTAAGCTGGAAGGGCGTAAAATTGCACTTGGAGTTAATGGCCGATAGCAGTAAATATTAAAATAGCTTACTAACAAAACAAGACACAGTGATAGGACGGTAATTAGAGCAAGCACTGGGGTCCTTGCCCGTCTTGATTATGGGAGATATACAACCGGACAAAAAACTATCTGGCACAACTGACTGTGCCAAACACATCTGAAACAATAACTGCAAATGCTTCAGCAGTTCAGGACAACCATAAGCAAAGACCATCACTATCGAGAGACTCAGACTTATTCACTTCCTTAAGAGCTCGGAGTATAACACCAGATTCCACCGATAACACTTGAGATTGGATGATACGAATTGAGTTGACAAGCTTAGTAAAATGATTTTGGAGATTAATATTAAATGAAAGCAAAATATTTTTATAATGAGAAACGAAGTCACATAGCCGAAGATTAATTGGAGGTGAACACTTTACACTGTTTATAACATGATCCCAGGATTTCTTGGCACAGGGACAATCCCAGGCATTCAGTCTCGCTCTACGCAGGGAATATTTGTATTGTCGTTTAGTTTTCTGTTTTATTTGATGTATTAAACCAGAATAAGGACGATCACAGGCTATCCACATACGGAGCCAGAACTTAGCTTTTTGTTTAGCTATCTTCACTTTAGGATCAACTTTCCAAAAGAGATTGCGAGTACCTGTTCGCACGCACTCGGAGGGAACAGCTTTTTTAGCGGCAGACTTTAGACAGAACACTATTTGCTGATAATAAGAGTTGAAGTTGTACATACAGATGTGTGCAATAAGTGCAAAGGCACTTTAATAGATTATAATAACTGGGACAATGTCAATACATAAAGTGGAACATGGGTATTTTCCCAATTCATTTTTGAGAACCACTTGGTAGAGTTACGTTGCATAGAGCTCGCCATGGAGCAAGATAGCTGGCACGTGATTGGTAAATGATCGTCGTCGATTTTAGAATCGTCCACATGAACTATTGATGAAAGTAGAGTTGAATCTGACACAATTACATGATCAAGGTTGGAAGTAAGACCACCACGATTGTGAATATAAGTAAATAGAAGATCTTTATCAGCAAGATGGAATCCTCCGGGTAGTGAATCGAGAAAGATTTCAGATCGGTCAGAATTAGATAATAAGTCAGTCTTCATGTCACCGGTGAGAACCCATTTGGTATTTTGTTTTGAAAGGTCGCTAAGTAGTGTTCATAGGCGATTACATGCTTGTGAAAACCTAGACAATGACTGCACAGTCTTTTTATTACAGGAGATTTAAATGGTTATAAATGCGGTATCACCACATTTTATCGCTAAGATGTTAGCGTCACTTTGCAATAATATCGGCTGAGTCTTATGTCTGAAATAGATGGCCAGACCTCCTGATGGTCTACCACGGGTTTTCTGGAAGGGACATAAAGCTAAACGGAGTTTGAGCATTCATTTATTAGCATTGTTGAGAGCTGATCGGAGAACTTTTCATTTCAGACTAAAACTTACGTGTTCCATAGTGCAATTTGCACATTTTGGCTAAGCTTGGAAAGGGTTTTCCTTGGAATTCACATGAGGGCCAGAACATCTGGAACACTTGGGATGTGCTGGTGAGCGGGGACGAGCTCCAATCGGGTGATCAGTACTTTGACAGCGAAAGCATCGACGCGGAATGGATTGAAAGGGCTTAGCGCGAAAAATTTCGTACCCAATACGGATTCACGACTCAGGTACCGCGTTCAGAGATGTTTTGTCGATAAACTCGAGTCGAAAAGTGCGAGAATTGCCGATTTGATTAGCACTAATAAGTCCCTCTACTGAGGCCTCTAGGGTCGCTGAGCTCCGGGGGTGGGTTTCTTACAACGACAGCGTAGGACGGTTTTTTCGTATTTTGAGTAGGGGCTACAAGCTTAGACTGGCACTCAGTAACCTTGGACGCAATATCACGCAGCTGTTCAAGACAAGAGTTCACCTTGGCACTGAGGGTACTGAAGGCATCAACAGGGATCATTGTTACTTCGCTGGGACATTTGATAACAAAGTCCGTAAGCTTTATGTTCTGGGAATCGCACTTTACAGGGGAAGAAATAATGTCCGAAGCACAGTTTCATGCAGCATTGGCTCCAACGCGCTTCGATGGGACTTCATTCAGAAAAAGCTTTAAAAAAGCAGTTTACGGGTCTCACAAAGAGAAGAAGACTCGAAGAAATCGGCCATGTACTCTTTTATTGTATCGGGCGAAACTCCTTGAGCAAGAATTTTCTGTATAAAGCACAGGATAGGATTGTAGAAAATATAATCTTCGCACCAATTACCAGTTCCCATTTTCTCTAGAAGGTTCACTTGCGAGAGAAGTAAGGGAAGCGTTGGAGGCTGCCTACCTTGTCCCCGCAATTTAAGGGACAAGCCCGACTGGTACCACGGCTCTTGCAAACAGCTCTCCCCCACCCTTCTGCTTAGTTCTCTCCTCTCACCTTTATCGTAACGCAATTGTCTATAATATAGGAAATTATAATTATTTTTGCATCTGCTTAATCCTGACCTATATCATATATAGGTCATGAAAATATCAATAAGGGAATTCACAGTTCCCAAAGGAATTTTCACTCAAGTCTGAAAATAATCCGCTTATTTATAATTCTTTGGACACTGAATTAATTATCATGAAAATATTGGCTATAGGTCAGGTAGTGACGATAATCCTTTACCAAATATTAGTGATAGGTTCAATCCAAAAAGAGGTCATCACACCTTGAACTCTTTCAAGTCGATCTCTTTATAAAGTCGTTCCAAATTAAATAAAGGAAAGTTCAAATGATATAATATGTTATTATTGCATAGATGGCATTTTTCTAATCTTTCGCATCATTTTTTAACAGTCAAGCGCCGTTCGGTGGAGCCTGGTTCCGGGTGTATTCGTAATCAATTGATTCGACGTGAATAAAAAAAAATATTAGATTTTGTGCGAAAATTTTGTCAGGGATGGGCCAAATTATTTGCTAAAGTTGGGGATCCTCTCACGGTGGTGTTCTGCTTCATCGTGCAATTTAACCCATTGCTGAGAGAAGGTTTGTAACTCACCGGACGTGTCTACACGCCGGTAGGCCCTGCTGAGTGTACATCAATGGAGCGTTCTTCCTCCTCCATTTGTATTTATGACTAAGCATCGGTTCTGTTTCTGTTTTTCAGAAAAACAGAAACGGAAAAAAAGGATGAAAAAAAAACTGAACAGAAACAGGTCCATCAAGTTGCACCCTGTCTTCAACATTGGGCAAAGTGTAAGCCGTAATTCCCAGGCGTTGTTCTGCTTCATCGTGCAATTTAACCCATTGCTGAGAGAAGGTTTGTAACTCACCGGACGTGTCTACACTTCGGTAGGCCCTGCTGAGTGTACATCAATGGAGCGTTCTTCCTCCTCCATTTGTATTTATGACTAAGCATCGGTTCTGTTTCTGTTTTTCAGAAAAACAGAAACGGAAAAAAAGGATGAAAAAAAAACTGAACAGAAACAGGTCCATCAAAAACAGATGACCTGTTTCTACTTTCTGTTCTGTTTTTTGGAAAATCAGAAAACAGCTGTTGTTTTATATTCCTCTTTTTTAAGATGTTGCACCCTGTCTTCAACATTGGGCAAAGTGTAAGCCGTAATTCCCAGGCGTGCATAAAAAAACCACCTTGAGACCATCCCAAATCCACTAACTCATCTTATTTTTAATCAACTACATGAGCATACAATAAGACCCTAACTGCACAAGCGATTCTAAAACCTATTAGAGGACCTGGGCATAGCACAGTTTTATTTTTGCCCCCTCAAGATGTTGAACAAAAGAGCATGAAATAAAAGGAACAAACTTTTCTTTTAATTAAATTTTAATTTAATATTAAAGGTTTTTAAAACTGAAAGCAAGAAGCGACATAAAAAATTAAAACGAGCAGATATGTACTTATCGGTAATACAATAGATACTTAAAAAGTGCAGTTTCATTAATGCCAATGAAATAAAACAAAATATTATGAAAATATATTACTTTAGTAACAAAATTATGAAAACTACCAGAAAGAATTTTAGAAGGGGGCCGCCCAGAGCACAGGATATTAAATACCTAACCTAGGTACCTTTTTTTGCCCTCCAACTCCAAAAACCTATTCAGAAATATTGTTCACGGAGTGACAAACCCCTGTTTCCCTTGCGAGCTAATTGAAATGTCTCTTTAAAGAAGTTGCTTGACTAGTTTTTGTCTTATGAGCGCGTGACAAATTCTCCAGTGTTTATTATATAACCGATAAGTCTCACAAAGTATTCCGCATATGAAAGGGGCCGTCCCCTCCTCAACGCCTTGCTCTTTATGGTAAAGATTTTTACTACTTCAAAAAGTAGAGTTATGACAAAGAGGCAATCTTTGGCGTGAAGAATGAGTCGTTGAGGAGGGGACAGCCCCCTGCATACACGGAAATAATTTCCGTACGGTCTTAATTTCTCTCCTTACTTTCAGTTTAAAAAAAACTTTTTTTAACTGAAAATAATATACTGAACATAATATATCTTATATATTTGGAATCAAACAGTTCGTGGTAACGAACTGTAGTAAGGAGAGACCTGGCTCAATAGTAACCAAAACTCTAAAAATGGAATTTTGATACCAATAGCTACATCAAAAAAGAATCGCATTTTAATGGTGATTTTAAATATATAAGTCTCGTCAAGTTTAGTCTTACCCATCAAAAGTTACGAGCCTGAGAAAATTCGCGTTATTTTAAAAAATAGGGGGAAACACCCCCTAAAGTGATAGAATCTTAACGAATATCACACCATCAGATTCAGCGTATCAGAGAACCCTACTGTAGAAGTTTCAAGCTCCTATCTACAAAAATGTGGAATTTTGTATTTTTTGCCAGAAGGCAGATCACGGATGCGTGTTTATTTGTTTGTTTGTTTTGTTTTTTTTTCCTAGGGGTGATCATATCGACCCATTTGTCCTAGAATTTTGCGAGAGGGCTCATTCTAACGGAAATGAAAAGTTCTATTGCCCTTTTTAAGTGACCAAAAAAATTAGAGGGCACCTAGGCCCCCTCCCACGCTAATTATCTTCCCAAAGTCAACAGATCAAAATTCTGAGATGGGCTACAAGTGGGAGGGGCAACAAGTTACAAACTTTGACCAGTGCTTACATATAGTAATGGTTATTGGGAAGTGTGCAGGCGTTTTCAGGAGGATATTTTGGTTGGGGGGGGATTGAGAAGAGGGGATAGGCTGGGGAAACTTTCCATCGAGGAATTTGTCATGGTGGAAGAAAATTTCCATGAAGGGAGCGTAGGATTTACTAGCATTATTAAAAAAAAAACAATCGAAAAATAAATATGAAAAAGTTTTTTTCAGCTGAAGTAAGGAGCAGCATTAAAACTTTAAACTAACAGAAATTATTACCCATATGAGGGGCTCACCTCCTCCTAATACCCAGCTCTTTACGCTAAAGTATTTTTAGTAATTTCAACAATTTACTCTACCCCTTTTGTGATTCAGGGGTCATTCTTAATGAATTTGGACAAAATTTAAGCTTTATTGTAAAGAACGAGTAACTGACGAGGGGGTGAACCCCCTCATATATGTAATAAAAACATGAGAATACAAAACTTCTTTACATAAGCTAATTTATAACTTACGTATATGTGTTACTAATAAAAAGATTCGTAAAAAATTAAAAGTTCTAGTTACCTTTTTAATTAACCAAAAAATCAGAGGGCAACTAGGCTTCCTCCCCCGCTCTTTTTTCTCAAAATCATTCGATCAAAACTATGAGAAAGCCATTTAGCCAAAAAAATAAATATGCAAATTTCGTTTTAATTATTCCTCTGCGGAGAGCCAAAATCAAAACATGGATTGATTCAAAAACGTTCAGAAATTAAATAAAAAAAAAGACGTTTTTTGAACTAAAAGTAAGGAGCAACATTAAAACTTAAAACGAACAGAAATTACTTCGTATATGAAAGGGGCTGCTTCCTCACCAACGCCCCGCTCTTTACGCTAAAGTTTTTGTAATGTTTTAATAAGAAGAGTTGAGAGAAAGAGTCAAACTTTAGCGTAAAGAGCGGGGCGTTGGTGAGGAAGCAGCCCCTTTCATATACGAAGTAATTTCTGTTTGTTTTAAGTTTTAATATCGCTCCTTACTTTTAGTTAAAAAAACATGTTTTTTATTTATTTAATCTAAGATAAGGTTTTAAATACGGCAGTAGAAAAGATATGAAAGAGAGAAAAATTCCTAAATCGTTAGAAACTCATCTGGAATGTGAAGGGTGTGAAAATGAATCAGGTTTCAGGGTATGGAAGTAAATACAACTCTTGTAGAGAAAATGTTTTTTCAACGATAAAGAGATGATTAAAACGGTGAAAAAGAAATTAACCCGATAACTACTTAGAGAGTATGTATTTAGAAGGAATGGGGGTAGAGAAACCACGTTATTCTACTCTATGTATAGTATAATCTCCCCCCCCCTTTTAGTTTGTAATTTTTATATGTAATTTTCACTCTTAAACTTCTGAAACTCAAACTATATAATTTTACTGGTAATTCCAAAATTAAAATACATTGTAATCTAGTATCAGCTAGGAGTATCCAGTCCCTTAATTAGTACATCAAATTATTGATACTTTCTTTTGAAGTCCTTTATTCACTTTATCTTCATTATTTTAATAGAATGGTCTTATGATTAAAATTTCATAAGCGATAGGAAACATGTTTTAAGTTTAGATTTTGAGTATTTTAGGTTCCTTTTATACCGTATAACTAAAAAATTGAAATGGTTTGCCCAGTTACACAAAAATGTATAAATTAATCAGGTATTTGCACGTATTCGAAGAGGTTTGAGTTTGGTTGTCCTTAAACAATTTTTGAAAGGTTGAACTGATTGTAAAGTTGTCGAAGAAACGCTATTATCAGCCAACCTGAAAGAATACTGATCTTTACTCGAGTTCTTTAACGTTTGTTTTTATTGCTTGATGTTATCTAATTTCTTCACCTGATTGGGAAGAGGATGTTAAGCCATGGTTTCAGAAGATATCTGACCTTTAGCGTTTGAATATTAAACGTACTATGCATAGATGGTGTTTTTTTCGAAAATGGACGTATAAGATCTGAAACAATTTAACTCTTCTTAGTTATAATTGTGTAGTGCGGGAGAAAAAGTGTGGGTGCAACATTTGAATTCAAAGGAAAGTGATGAAGATGGCCCCTTTTTCACTGCTTAAATGATTCGACATTGAAGATATTTACTGCTAAGATTTGCAGTAAATAAGAAAATTTGAAATATGCAGTAAAATGGACATTTTCAAACAATATTATAGTTTTATAATTAAAATTTGCAATATCTTACGAAGTTTTCACACTCTTTATGTCATATAATAAAATAATGAAATTCGTCTACTTAATTTACAAAATAAAGCTTAAAGAATACCCATGAATCGGATTTATCTTGAAAAATGTTTAAAACTCTTTTATTTTAGGAAATTTTGTCTTAAAGTACACTTTCTGTTATAATTACTTTAAATTTGATAAATATGGCAATAATAAATTTATCTTTTTGATACAATATACAGCTATTACCAACCTACGCCACTATCACAAACAACCAGGTTTTTTTCCTGATATAGGGCGTAAATTCAAACAAATGAGAAAACTGTGCGCTAGAGGTTTTTTTCTCCAGTCTCTTCTTGCTGCCATCCTTTTCTCAAATCCCTGTCCACCACTTTCTTCGCAGAATCAGTACCAAAGTGGTGGTGGGGTACTTTTCTTCGCGACAATCCATTTGGCACTAAGAAGCCCATTCTTGGCGGGGAATTAATAAAAACAACAAGTTTTTTTTTTAACTGCAAGTAAGGAGTGATATTAAAACTTAAAACAAACAGAAATTATTTCAAACAGATCATAGTAAGGAGCGACCCGGCCCAATAGTAACCAAAACTCTAAAAAATGGAATTTTGATACCAATAGCTACATCAAAAGAATGACATTTTAATTCTGATTTTAAATATATGAATTTCATCAAGTTTAGTCTTACCCATCAAAAGTTATGAGCCTGAGAAAATTTTCGTTTTTTAGAAAATGGGGGGAAACACCCCCTAAAAGTCATAGAATCTTAACGAAAATCACACCATCGGATTCAGCGTATCAGAGAACCTAATTGTAGAAGTTTCAAGCTCCTATCTACAAAAATGTGGAATTTTGTATTTTTTGCCAGAAGGCAGATCACGGATGCATGTTTATTTGTTTGTTTGTTTTTTGTTGTTTTTTTTTCCCAGGGGTGATCGTATCGACCCAGTTGTCCTAGAATGTTGCGAGAGGAATCATTCTAATGGAAATGAAAAGTTTTAGTGTCCTTTTAAGTGACCAAAAAAATTGGAGGGCAACTAGGCCCCCTCCCACGCTAATTATTTTCCCAAAGTCAACGGATCAAAATTCTGAGATAGCCATTATATTCAGCGCAGTCGAAAAACCTTATAACTATGTCTTTGGGGACGACTTACTCTCCCACAGTCCCCATGGGAGGGGCTACAAGTTACAAACTTTGACCAGTGCTTACATACAGTAATGATTATTGGGAAGTGTACAGGCGTTTTCAGGAGGATTATGGTTAGAGGAGGGGTTGAGAAGAGGGGGGTATGCTGGGGGAATTTCCATCGAGAATTTGTCATGGGGGAAGAAAATTTCCATGAAGGGAGCGCAGGATTTACTAGCATTATTTAAAAAAAATGAAAAAATAAATATGAAAAAGAATTTTTCAGCTGGAAGTAAGGAGCAGCATTAAAACTTAAACCAAACAGAAATTATTACCCATATGAGGGGCTCACCTCCTCCTAATACCTTGCTCTTTACGCTAAAGTATTTTTAGTAATTTCAACTATTTATTCTACGGCTTTTGTGATTCAGGGGTCATTCTTAATGAATTGGGACAAAATTTAAGCTTTAGTGTAAAGAGCGAGGTACTGAAGAGGGGGCGAACCTCCTCATATATGTAATAAAAATATGATAATACAAAAGTTTTTTACGTAAGCTAATTTATAAGTTACGTAAAAGTTTTACTATTAAAAAGATTTCTAAGAAATTAAAAGTTCTAGTTGCCTTTTTAATTAACCAAAAAATCGGAGGGCAACTAGGCTTCCTCCCCCGCTCTTTTTTACTCAAAATCATTCGATCAAAATTATGAGAAAGCCATTTAGCCAAAAAAAAAAAAAATGCAAATTTCGTTTTAATTATTCCTCTGTGGAGAGCCAAAATCAAAACATGCATTGATTCAAAAACGTTCAGAAATTAAATAAAAAAAACAAGTTTTTTTTAACTGAAAGTAAGGAGCGACATTAAAACTTAAAATGAACAGAAATTATTTCGTATATGAAAGGGACTGCTTTCTTATCAGCGCCCCGCTCTTTACGCTAAAGTTTTTTACTGTTTTAAAAAGAAGAATCTAGAGAAAGAGTCAAACTTTAGCATAAAGAGCGGGGCGGGGCGTTGATGAGGAAGCAGCCCCTTTTATATACGAAGTAATTTCTGTTCGTTTTAAGTTTTAATGTCGCTCCTTACTTCAGTTAAAAAAACTTTTTTTTTTATTTAATCAACATAATAAGCTAAATCTTTTGATATACCTATTATTCTTATCAAGATTTTATTTTTTAGAGTTTCGGTTACTATTGACCCACAAAGCTCCTTATTACAGTTCGTTACCACAAACTGTTTGATACAAAAGCATAACAGCTTTGAATGAAATGGAAAACAAACCGAAGTTCAAACTTTGAACTTGTTGCTCAGAAACATTCTTGTTTCGATTTTTCCATCAGTTGTTCTTGCACATTGGATTACTTGCACTATCCAGGCTAAAAAAAAAATTTTTTTGGGTTTTTGGGATGGAAACTGTATGCCTCCGGTTAAGAGGTTTTCAAGCATGGTTATTTTAATAGTGTGCTTTTTATTTCAATCTAATGCCATTTTTGAGAGGTTTCGGGCTTCTTTTCGAAAATAAGGGAAATTTGCTCTTGTGTTAAGACTAGCATTGAAGTTTAATGAAGGTAATAATTAACATTGGTGAATCAGCATCAAATAGTTTTTTTGCGTAGAATTTTTTTCCGAAAACACATGTTTTTTCGTTTATTATAGATCGAGATTTGCTCTTTACTAGGTTGCAGCTACTGATGCATCCATGGTGTCTAAAATTAGTTACAAAAAAACACTGATAATTCACTAGACCCACTTTTTCTGCTGACTTGAACTTGACTTCCCCAACGTCACTTATTTTGTTCTAAGATCTAAGGCAACGATACTGCAAACTTTTGGCTCTGTCTTGGTCTAGCTTTAAAGTTAGCACTGAGCAACAGGTCCTCAATCTCCAGAGGATGCCTTGTAGTTGTACAAGAGCTTCTTCTTAGCTGAAAAAGCATTAGTTTCAAGAGCTAACCAAATAAAATAGAGTAAAAACTATGTCTCTAGTGCTGCCTCCAGGTCAGATGTAGTTTCAGTCCACTCATCACATGTACTCTCCTCATATAACTTGTCAGGGTCATTCATATCAGACGCGTCATAAGCAATATCCTCATTTTTGACATCGGGTAGATAATCCTCGTCTGCATCGATCTCTTGCTCTATACTTGAACCTTCTTCTAGTTCGTCATCATCACCATCAGACACACGTGCAACAATCTGCTTTATATCAATTTTTCTCCAGGACTTGAGACCATTGGTTACACAAAAGTGAAGGTAGCAAGGTAGCAAGCTTTGACAATAGATTAAACGCAAGCACTTGGTTAAACGAAAAAAAAAAATAAAACCAGTAAACAAGCAGAAACGGAAAAAACAGGCTAACAAAAATAAAAGAGAAACAGAAACAGGTCCAACAATAACAGATGTCCTGTTCCAGTTTTCCGTTCTGTTCTTTTTTTTTTTCTTTTTCTTTTGAAAATACAGAAACTGAAATAGGTAAGACCAAAACAGAAACAGAAATAAAAACAAAAACAGTGCCGATGCTCATTTAAGTGCCCCGGCGAAAGTGCCCCAGATTCTATTATGGACTCCAAGGGACTAGGTCCCTCCTTGTCCGCGCCTCCTATGCAATGGAGGTATCCTACATATCTGTAGGACATTCACCTATCCGTCACTTTGCGACACGCTGAGTGGTCTGAGGGAGGCCCCTAATGAGAATGTAACTTATTAGACACTTTATTCAAGAAAATAAGGCCAATACGAAAAAAGTTTCTAAATGAGTGAAAAACGTAACCTAAAGGAACGTCTGAAATAAATAAGACATCGTGTAGACTCGTAAATCGGTTTTAGTAATATCGAACTCTTTGTCAAAGAATATTTTATGGAGGTTGAAAAATATGAGTAAGTCCAATTTCAGCAACTATTTTTCTTATGGAGGGGAATCAAAAACGGGGAAAGCTCACACTTTTTTTTTTGGCGAACAGATTTTTTGTGCTCATCTTCTTCTAAACCCGCCCCCTTGCTGCCATGGTAGACCGAGTATATACAATCAATCAAAATCTTATATAATTGGGGAATACTTTCTGGCATAGGAAAAAATAATTTTGACTTTTGCAGATTTGCTATACAAAAAAGAATCGAAATATATGGAAAAGATGACCTAAAAGCAAGTCCGAAAGAAAATTAAAATTAAGCGGACTTGTGAATGTCTTAATATAATGTAAAAGATAAAATGAAAAACATTGAAGTCTATTAATTAAATCCTCCTATTATAATCCTCCTAATAATTTCGGTAATAAACATGTATTGCTGTTATTCCATGCTTTTCTAAGTAAAATTATAAAATTATTTTTTTAATATTTTTTTTTTTTTTTAATTGTTGCGTGCTACTACTCCATGAATAGTCACAGAGGGCAAGGATTAGGGGACAAATGCAAAGAGCTAGTGAAAATTGTCTTCTTGGTCCACTATAAATATGTACTAGCTTACCACTCAGAGCATTCCTTCTTTCGGGGTTATTTAAAAATATGTAGGCAATTTTCGACTTTTCATCTTTCTTCAAGTGGACAGATCCCCCGGGAAATCCGAGAAAAAATTGTCTTAGGTCATCTATCTGTTTTTCAGAAATTGGATTTGCAGCATATGTTCGAAAACTTGTCATTACACAATATTTGTAAGACACAAGTTTCCTTATCTGTAGCATTTAGCCTGAAAAGAGAAGTATTGATAAAAACCTGTTAGTAGCTAATTGCATATGCTTCACGATAACAAATTTGGGAAAAAAAGTACCAAAATTGTCATAAAGCTTCTCATACAAAAATGCAATTTTCTATTGCGTAGTCCATAGCGTAAAAGTTGTATCTCAATAAATCTTATATTTTAATAACAAACATTTTATTCTTTGCTACAATACTACTCGCATAAGACGCATACTATTTTGCCAGGAATTTTAAAATAGGCATAAAATACTTTCCTGCTTGCTATAAGCTTCCTCGATTGCTATCCTAAGCCTCAAATGTGATTTTCAATAAGGATTTCGACAATCATTATTTTAACTAAGTCTGCTGCTGCACTTAGTTGCAATACATTCTTTAAAAAATGAAATTGATTCCAATAGTACATATAAAGCAAATAATGAATTTTAGAGTCCGTCATTCCTAATTCCAGAAGAAGTCCATTCATTCTTCAGCGGTGGTTCTGGCCTCTCCAGTGGCCAGGGAAAATTTTTTACTAGAGCCTCCCCTCCTTCTCACGCAAAATTTCCAGGTCAAATTTTAACAGTTTTCTTTTTATTTACTAACAATATTATTTTCAATTTATTAATTAATTATCATTTGTTGGATTGCTTGGAGATGCTAATGCGTAATCTCCACGCACTTGCAAGCTCTGTTTTAGCTGGCAGAGATTGCCCAGTAGAGGTCAGTCCATAGTGCCACCAATACCAGTCTGATAGTGTTAGTAGAATTTATCTATCTGACAACTTTTTCTAAAATAATCTTGGTGCAGACAATTAGCTAGTGTTTTATTTCATCAGGCCTCTGAAAGAAAAAAGGATCCCAAAATTGTTGTCATCAGAGCGTCTACGATCAGGGTTGCCACCTGTATTGCTATTTTAGCAATTGCTATTTTGCACGAAATTGCTATTTTACCACTATAAAACAGTTCGTGGTAACGAACTGTAGTAAGGAGCGACCCGGCTCAATAGAAACCAAAACTCTAAAAAATGGAATTTTGATACCAATAGCTACATCAAAAGAATCGCATTTTAATACTGATTTTAAATATATAAGTTTCATCAAGTTTAGTACTACGCATCAAAAGTTACGAGCCTGAGAAAATTTGTGCTATTTTAGAAAATAGGGGGAAATACCCCCAAAAGTCATAGAATCTTAACGAAAATTACACCATCAGATTCAGCGAATCAGAGAACCCTACTGTAGAAGTTTCAAGCTCCTATCTACAAAAATGTGGAATTTTGTATTTTTTGCCAGAAGGCAGATCACGGATGCGTGTTTATTTGTTTTTTTTTGTTTTTTTTCCCAGGGGTGATCGTATCGACCCAGTTGTCCTAGAATGTTGCGAGAGGGCTCATTCTAACGCAAATGAAAAGTTCTAGTGCCCTTTTTAAGTGACCAAAAAATTGGAGGGCACCTAGGCCCCCTCCCAAGCTAATTATTTTCCCAAAGTCAACGGATCAAAATTCTGAGATAGCCATTTTATTCAGCGTAGTCGATAAACCTTATAACTATGTCTTTGGGGACGACTTACTCCTCCACAGTTACCGTGGGAGGGGCTACAAGTTACAAACTTTGACCAGTGCTTACATATAGTAATGGTTATTGGGAAGTGTACAGGTGTTTTCAGGAGGATTTTTTGGTTGGGGGGAGGGATTGAAAAGAGGGGGATATACAGAGGAAACTTTTCATCGAGGAATTTGTCATGGGGGAAGAAAATTTCCATGAAGGGAGCGCATGATTTACTAGCATTATTTAAAAAAAAACAATGAAAAAATAAATATGAAAAAGTTTTTTTCAGCTGGGAGTAAGGAGCAGCATTAAAACTTAAATCGAACAGAAATGAATACCCATATTAGGGTCTCACCTCCTTCTAATACCTCGCTCTTTACGCTAAAGTATTTTTAGTAATGTCAACTATTTATTCTACGGCTTTTGTGATTCAGGGCTCATTCTTAATGAATTGGGCCAAAATTTAAGATTTAGTGTAAAGAGAGAGGTACTGACGAGGGGGCGAACCCTCTCATATGTGTAATAAAAACATGAGAATAAAATTTTTTTACGTAAGCTAGTTTATAAGTTACGTATATCTTTTACTAATAAAAAGATTCGTAAAAAATTAAAAGGGGCTGCTTCCTCATCAACGCCCCGCTCTTTACGCTAAAGTTTTTTACTGTTTTAAAAAGAAGAGTTGAGAGAAAGCGTCAAACTTTAGCGTAAAGAGCGGGGTGTTGATGAGGAAGCAGCCCCTTTCATATACGAAGTAATTTCTGTTCGTTTTAAGTTTTAATGTCGCTCCTTACTTTCAGTTGAAAAAACTTGTTTTTTTTATTTAATTTCATTATGTCTCGCACTGTAGTACGTGCTACATTAAAGTATCCGATTAGTAGTACTGTCGTGCTACTTTTTTTTCTTTTTCTTGGATGAAATAAGGAAGATTTTGAAAAAATAGGGAGGAATTAACAAAAAGCTCGGAGGGCCTTTTTCCTGGATTTGTTTCCAAGGATTGGCGCAAAGTTGATATAATCGAGATCGCCTTTTTGCCATCTTCGTTCCGAAAGATTAATGCGAAGTTTGAAACAACCATACATAAAAAGATGAAAAAATTGATCTAAAACTAATCCAAATACACTCGAATGGTGTCGCGGCTTGCGCAATTTTTTTGTCCCGTAATACCGAAAATCGTTGTTTAGCACGCAAAATTTGGTAATTTTAGCACTTTAGCAACTGACCGTGATAGCAACCCTGTTTACGAAAAGGTAGCTCAATCTGAGTCAGCCTAGATGAGAGGCAACAACTAGGGCCTTAGTTGCGTCTTTAGGTGGTTAGGGCCTAGTCTGGCCTCTATGGGACGAGGGGTAAGAGAGTAGTGAGGGATGCATAATTCTAGTCATAAGGGTATTTGACAAAAGAGGTTATTAACGATAACCAAAATGAGTTGAAACTAATTTTGATATCCTAGTTATGCCTTTAAAGTCTGGAATGGATTTGGCCTCTCTGGGAAAGAAGTAAACGGGGTCTGTAAATCCTTGTAATGGAGACATCAATCAAAAATTACGTGAAATTTCAAGCAACCTTTGTGAACTCTGTGATTTGGTCTAGCCCCTGTAGGAAGAGGGATAGGAGTTTCAATTTTTCTTGTCATTAGCCTAATTACTCGGCAGGCTGGCAGAATACATTCAACAAAACCTGACCAGGGGCTCCAGTTATGGTTTCGGCTGTTCATGCTCCAATGAACCTCTCTGGGAGATAATTCTTATCATTTTTGTTCACCAGAACGAAATATTTTATCTCAATTTAGGTTGATAGGAGGTAGGGTGGGGTTACCCTTATAAGGAGTTGCAGTCCAATCTGATAGCTTCTAGAGCATTTTCTGGAAGAAGTATTTGGCATGTCCATTTTTTTTGGTTTTGTTTAATTTGCTGGATTCATATTTGTAAGTCGCCGTTTCACTGAGGTCCAGAACAGTGAAATATCGTCTAGTGTCGGAATGTAGGGAGTGAAATTCTCAGAAGCGGATTTAAGCTTTTGGAAATCGCCAATGATCTCTTTCATTATTGAACATAATGTTCTGCTACCATCTTACTGGTAGTGCCCTCAGCTTCAGCTTATGCGACATCTCCGCATAATTCACCTACTCGTATATTTTTCTAAAGGTGTGCACACCCGAATGATATTTCTGCGCATGGGCTCAGACTAAGACTATACTGTCTGATAGCTGCGGGTTTATAATTATGAACGCTACCAGCTTTGGTGTTAAAGAAAGAGGCGCGCAATGAGGATTGCTATTATAAAGGATGGTTCACTCTTCCCTAATTTAGCGAAAGCATATTAGCAAATTGCGATACTGGTGCGGATATAGTTAATCGACAAATCCCCCAGCGCTGTTACAGTAGTGCTGTAACTCAAAATATTTCCCGAATTCTCACAAAGCCTTTTCAGAGCTTTATAGAATAAAGCCATCAGTGAAAATGATTTGTTGATTATTTGGAAGACGTGAGTTTGACTTATTAGCACTCCCAGCTGCTAAAAACATTTGCATTCTTGAAAGCCTTCAAATTACGAGTACGCACAGGAGGGTTAAAGAGTACATTCCAAGACTAGTGAAGTAAATACTGCCTAAAAGAATAAAACTAGGGTTTAGAATAGAATGACGACAAAAAAAAATGAAAAGAGAGAAAAAATTAACAATTACGAAGCGAGAGTAGAAATAAGACTACAGTAAGGATAAACCAGGGCTACAGTAGTGACCACCCTGTGGGTTCCACGACACCCATAGGGGGTGTACAGATGGAGCTACTAGTCCCTTAAGACATCATAACGCGCAGCTGGGTCTTGTGAAATACTATAGCGCACCTGTAACGGAATAGTACACCTACGTAATATGGAATGTTTACTTTTGCATGTTATGTAACAGGGAATGTTTAAAAAACTTGCAAGGGTCCTCCAAATCAGGATTTCTTTGGTTGTTATGTGATAGGGTTTGCTTGTTGCATAATAAAGATTGTTTCCTCTTAAAAAACCTACGAGTGGCAGGAAAAACCTTGAGGACCCGACAAAATCCTGTTTTCCTTGATCGTTATGATTGAAAAACTAAGGGCGTAGGGAAAAACCTTCAGGGACCCTACCAAATCAGGACTTCTTTGGCTCTTACGTAATAGAGTTTGCTTGTTACCAAATAGTTTCTTTGATTTTTAAAAAACCTGCGAGGCCCCGGAAAAAACATTCAGGCCCCCCCTCAAGTAAGGACATGGTCGCCATTCTTCATCACAGAATATTTTCATGCTTTACACACACAGTCATTTCGTGTCAGCAAACAAGGGATTTTTTCACCGTTTTCTATCACCAGAACCGTTATACAGACTAGAAATCTTTGATTTTCATGGAACAAAGGCTGGTTGGTAAACATAGGGTGTACCGTTGTATCCAGGAAACATAAGCGTCTCGTAGTCTACTATTCTTCTGACGAGAACCGGATAATTTTCTATTGTCTCTAGGGGGGGGGCGTAAAAACGGGTACTAGAACGAATTTCATCATCAGTCTTACATAAGATTATTCAAAGTGACACATCAAGATTTTCTAAAATGGATGCCTATAGAAATTTGAAGAAGAATTAGATTTCTGCTTATATGCTAGTGAGTCTCTTTCTATATAAACCCCCCCTCTCCCACTAAAAAAAGTTGCGCGTACCCAAATTTCACCTACTATGGTTCTATACGGTTCTCTCAGTGATAAGTCTATCTAATTTTTATCACAAAATACATGTTCCATATTAAAGCGCATTTTTCTATTACTGGTTACATATTCTGACAGCTCCCAATTGGGTAACCACCTGCATCTTATTCGGGTTAGACATTAATTACCGTGAGCCCTACCATTTTGGTATAGGGTTAAATGTTTGCAAAAAAACATCGGTTCTGATATTACGAACGTTTCGTAATTTAGAACCATTTTCTTTATCAAATTGACGAGTTATAATTAAAAATAATTAACGATTTTTGAGGAGGACAATATAAAATTCTAAATATTTCCATTTTAAGCGGGCAATATAGATTTTCACTGCTACTTAATCGTGAAAAAGGGGCGCATATTTTCCTTTACTATTGCTTGTTATAGAGAGAATGAAAGCAAAATTTAATCGAGGAACAAAAATATTTACGATCTATGTAATTTGCTAATTTAAAAATTTCTGTTAAATACCCTATTTTCGGCTTACCCCCTTAGCAAAGTCTCTTCAAACCCTATTAAACTTTCAATTCCTCTTACAGCAAAGGGTTTGCGCGTTATTTGCCAATTTTTGCCCCCCCATAGTTTTGTATCATTGCCACATTTTTCCTATGTGTGGACCCCATTGAGGTTGGTGGGGGAGCAATGAGGCTATTTCTGAACGCTAAAAAAATAAGATATATTTTAGCCATATATGTCCTTTTTATAAAAGCTATTTCCATAAATGATCAAATAAGCTGTATTTTTCACTACATGAAAAACTAAAATTTCATTTCTTTTCAAGGAAAATTCAGAGCAAAAAGTTCCTTCCCCAAAAAAACAAGGGTATGCGATGTGGGACCTTCATCGACCACGCACAGCGGCGAGAATAAGGAGCATTCTGCCCTCCACAAGCAAGGTTGTGAAGTCGCAGGGGTTTCAAAACCTGATTCCTATAAAATTGAAGTTCCCGAACCTTCTGCGCGAGACGACACCGATGCCAGCCTTCACGTAAGTGTAAATTCTTTGATATTCTTTCATAAATCTTATTTATTGGTGTGGTAAAAAACATATTGTTTTTTAAGCTAATATATATTCTTGTTTAGACTGACAAAAGCGAGAAATAACTAGGATGTTGGGGGCTTGCTCGCTGATTCTGAGAGGTGGGTTTAATGGTATTTCCCCATCATTCTTTTCAGCCTAATAAAGACTTTGAGGTGCTTTTCGCCATGATTTGACGCTACAAACTAAATTTTTGTGCGAGATAAACTTCTCAGGCTATTGGAACATTGATGCTATTTCCCATCTTCAAAAAGTAACATATTCCTTTTAGTTTACTATAGGGGCCATCTCGATAGCTTTGAGGGTGGTTGAAGACCCTCTCGACCTCCTCGCGCACACTTACTGAGCCCAAAATAAACTCAGTTAAGATATTGTAACCTAAATGAAAAATCAGTTGTGCTGCCATCTATGGGATTAGCAAAAAAGATGGTAGCACCTAGGCAGGAAAGTAAAAAAACGGTGCCATCTATGAATGTAAATTAATAGATGACGGCAGTAGGGATGTGAACAAAGAACTTGATGTCGTGAACAAAAAAATCCCAAATATTGCCCAATGGTTCCCGTCCAAACATATTTACTTGACTCAACAATTTGCTAATAACCTGTCAAATTTACGAAGAAATAATTTCAAGTTGTCCATGTCAACCTCAGTAGTAGCATACCATGTCTGATTCTTATATGAACTTGTTGAAAATCCCCTTAATTTTCAAAATCAATGATAGTTTCTCAGGGTAAATTCTGTGATTCAAGCTTTTTTCTAGCATGTAACATCAGACGTTACCATAATACATGCCAGTTTCAAGGCATATCCTTGATTTATATCTGTAATTCTTACCAATTTTATCAACTTATCGTCCTCTGGCACCCTTCCAAAAAATTTTCACTTCAAAGAACCATTTGCTAGAAACCAGTCAAATTTACGCAAAAATCATTTCAAATTGTCTGTATCAACCTCATTATCAGAACGCCATACCCAATTCTACTATGAGCCTGTTAAAAATCCCTTTTATTTTCAAAATCAATGAAGGTTTCTCATAGTACATTTCCTGATTCAAGCTTGTTTCTAGCATTTAACATCAAACATTTTCCTGAAACAGGCCAGTTGCAAGACAAATCCTTGATTTATTGCCTGTGTTTCTAACTATGTGCTTGCCTATTCTTGTATGTTTGTGTTTGTTTTTGTCTCTGTCTCTTTCCGTGCCTGTGTGTCTGGCTGGGTTTTTCTCTGTCTCAGCGTCTTTACCTTAAAAGTTTTTCAAAGTGTCTTCTGTTTTGTTACATTTCACCTTAAAAATTCTGAATGAATTAATAGAAGCCATAAGCATTGCATAGAGATCCAAACAAATTCATAAAAATCAGGGTCAACCCTAGAAACCCAGACCAAACCAAAGACGCCAAGATAAAACTGTAAAAATCAGGACGTGGCCATAGAAATACAGAAAAATCCCATAGAAATCATAACCAGTACATAGAGATTCAGAAAAACCCCATAGAAATCATGACCAGTACACAGAGATCCAAAAAAATTCATAGAAATCATACGCAATGCACTTAAATCAACATAAATTCATTAAATCATGGTAAATCCTGAAAATCCAGACCAAACCAAAGACATCAAGACAAAACTTTAGAAATCATGGCCGATCAATAGAAATCCAGAAAAATCTCATAGAAATCAAAACCAATGCATAGAAATTCAGGGGAATTCATAGAAGTCGTAGCCAATGCATAGAAATCCTGACGAATTCATAAAAATCAGGGCCAACCCTAGAAATCCAGATCAAACCATAGAAATCGAGACCAAACCATAGAAATCAAGATCAAAGTGTAGAAATCATGGCCAACCTCTAAAAAATCATGTCCAATACATAGAAACCCCGACGAACTCGTAAAAATCAAGACCAAACTGTAGAAATCAAAGTCATCCCCTAAAAATCCGGACAAAATCAGGGGAAGGGGGCATTGGGGCCATGTAGGGGGACTGTGCTCTGGTAGAAGGCATTTGGTCCTGAATGGGAATTTCGGGACCCAAACTCATGCTCAGTTCCGGTAATGGAAAACCAATGTGCTCAGAAATATTACATTGCAAAAATGATATGTGGCTGGTTGTAGTCATTACAGTTTTTTTGGGAGATCTAAATAAGTTTCAGTAACCATAAATAGAATGTGTCTCTCCAATAATCATCTCAAATCACAATGGCATACATATTTTTGGAATGATGGCAAAGGAGGTGCCCGGAAACAGATCATTGATAACGCTTACAAAGGATCCAATTGAGAAATCAGTTGCACAAATAACTTGCTACGATATTATGACGCTTAACATCAATTGGCCAATGTCCTAAAAACAGCAAATTGGTTTTCTAGAATATATTTCTAAGAACATAATATCATCAATAACTTGTTAACTCAGTCTAGTAATGTGTCGTTCTTTTACCATAGGAAATGATGGGTCTCACGTTCAATTCATACATCAGACATAAATGTCATAAAATCAATGAAAAACTGCTTAGAAGCTAAAAATTGTGCTGTTGGAAGCAAAACATTTGACCATCTATAACTCTAGTTAACAGTATCTACATCTATGACTTTGGTTATGTAGATGACGGCTTCTGAGAATCCCCATTCTGTTTCGTGTTTTAAAAAAGTGTCCAGGCAGGGATTAGAAGGGATATGGACCTGCTTGGACCCATCCGGGGGTTACTACTGTAGTAGTTGAAGTAGCAATAGTAGTAGTAGTAGCAATAAATGTTGCAGCGGAAGCAGCATTAGTAGTAGCATGCACAAATTGCCTTTTCGTTGATTGATCATCTCCCTTATCATTTCCTCAAAGTTCAAAATTAATATACTCAGGCATTCCTGGGTTACAGCCTTTTCAAAACTCGTATACACATAACGTGTTTTGCTTTATTTCAACACTACTTCTCTGAAAGGCCACCTTGGATACCCTTTTTTAGAAAATAAAGGTCAAGCAAGCATAGCTCTCTCAATAGCATGTACTGTATGTAAACAGTGAACGAATTGCCTAACTTACAGCCCTTGTTCTGGGGCTGTGAGGGGAATTACGTCCCCAAAGACATAATCACAGGATCTTTGAACAATGCAGAAGAAATTAGATGTCTCAAAATTGGATGTTAGTTTTGGAAAATGATGGCCATGGGAGGGGGGTTGGTTACCCTCAATTCAATTTTGACTCCTAAAAAGAGCACTATAACTTACAATTTCCAATCAAAGGAGCCCTATCAGAAGTTTACACAACCACCCATTTTACTTGCATAACTTACAGTCCTTGTCTCCAGGTTCTGAGGGGTTATTTCAACCCCAAAGGCCTTTTTATATGATCTTCAGACTATTTTGAACAAAATTGCTATCTCAAAATTCTATCGGATCCATTTGGGCAAAAGAAGACGTTGAGTGGGGCTAGTTGCTCTCTTATCACCTTGGACTATTAAAAAGGACGGTAGAAATTTTTATTTTCGATCCAATTAGCTCCTTCCGAAATTTATGAGACCACCCTTTCCAAAAAAAACGTATATACCCCCAGGGCACAACTTGCATTCCTTGCTCTGAGGGCCCTGGGGGGAAAGGGGGTTAATCTTCAAAGACATAATGACTGGGCCTTTCAACCACACTGAACAAAGTAGCTATCTCAAAAGTTTGATTGAATGTATTTGGGGAGACGATGGGCATGGGGGGAGGCTGGTTTCCCTCCAATCGCTTTCAACTATTAGAAAAGGCAATAGAACTTACAGTTTCCAATCGAATGAGCCCCTTTTGAAGTTTTTACGACAATTTCTTCTATACGAAGTGCACTGGTATAAAAAAAAAAAAAACAACTGCATTGTGCCCGATCACTCTTTATTTAGGCAACACAATTGCGCTGTCTACGATCTTTGGACTATTTTTTACAAATGGATGTCTCAAAATTTCTATCAGGTACTTTTCGGGAAAATACAACGTGTGTGTGTGAGGGGGGGGGGGGGTAGCTGCCGTCCAAGCGCTTTGACTCTTTAAAAGAGCACTAGAACTTCTGATTACCAATCAAATTAGCTCCCTCTGAGGTTTACACCTCAATCCTTTTTATAAAAAAAACTTTATGTGCCCCAACGGCATAACTTACACCCCTTGCCCTGAGGTTTGTGCAGGGGGGTCGTCAGCCTCAAAGACATAATTACTGGACCTTTCAATTACGCTGGATAAAATGGCAACTCAAAATTTTTGATTTGATGTGTTTGGCGAGGGGGGGGAGCTAGTTACCCTCCAATCATTTTCTACTATTAAACAGGGCACTAGCCATATAGATTTCCGATCGAATGAGCCCCTTTCGAAGTTTCTACAATTCCTTCTATACGAGGTGCCCTTGTATAAAACACAAAAAAGAATAATTATTACATTGTGCTCACATCGCTCTTTACTTAGGCAGCGCTATTGCGCTGCCTTTGATGTAAAAGTTGTCTTTTGGCTTTCGAATCTAAGAGTTCTAAATGCTTACCTGCTAAGCAGGTAAGCAGGATGGGTGTGCGAAAGCACAAGACGGCTCACCCCTGACACCCCCCCCCCGTCGCACTTCATGGCTGAAAGGCCACGAAACAGAGATCAGTACCGCTGGTTTGAACCTTGAGGGTCTATTACCGTCATACTTACTTACTTACTTAATCTAAAAGTATTTGCAAGCAGGTATGCTATTTGCACCTGAATTCATTCTAGGGAGGCGCTCGGCAGAATTTGTCACAAAGCAACAAAATATGGAAAAGTTGAAAGAAACCATTTGAAAATACAAAGAAATGATGAAATTTGTTAGATTTGGCGGGGGCAGGGCTTGGGATTTTAGCTGTTCCCTCCCCTGTAATATCAAAAGCTTAAAAGGGCAGGAATTTCCAGAAAAATCCTATTAAGTAATGACAATTGTCAGGTACAAATTAATTCCGGAAAAAAAAACACCTTTCACGAGAGAAACAGCTGTGTATAGGCCTATAACGAACTATGCGCAATAAAACTAATGGGACATCGCTATGGATGGGACCCTTGGTCTCCACTTACGACACTCTGAGTCTGTATCTACGTTTACCAATTTTAATCACGGCCCTTGACTCTCGTCAACTCTATACAAAAGAATTTACTAAGAGAAGGGTGAGTTTGTCGACACAAGTTCGTAGTACATACTCTGTAAGTACATTTGCTCACATATTCCGCTCCGCCATATGCAAATACGCATTTAGACTTGAGATAAAAAAAGGATACGCAAAGACACATGCAAGGGTCCCAATTCACAAAAATGTGGAATGTTTTTTTTATAACGAAAATTCAAAAAGGGTATTTTTCTAAATTTAGTGGGGGTGTGGTATGGACGGTGATTTTCGATTTTTGAATAGATATGCCAATAAAGGTATTTTTGAAAAGCAAGGGGGTGCCATTGGCCCAGCTCTCTATCCCCGCGCATTTGGAATAATTATCAAAAAAGAAGAAAACAAGAATCAAGAGCGATATTATCATTTTTATTCACGAATAAAAAGTTCTCACTCCTGCCTGGAAGGGGTGGGGCCTAATCCTTCATCTTTTACCTCTTTCAATATAACGCACCCTAGACGAGCTACGTTGCTTACTAATAAGGACTTCCCCAGGGTATAAAACATTGCCCTCTTCTTTCAGAATTTTTTTTTACATTTACATAATGTGTCTGAAGTGTTCCTTGAAAAATGATTGCTGAAAATCCTTTATCCCTAATACGAATATTGTGATCTAGCACTAGGCAATAAATTTAGTCATTTTTAATTAGCAAACCTGCAATGTTTTTTCATTCAAATTGCCGATCCCGTTAACGTAGTTAGCATCACCAGATAAAAAAGTGAAGGGACAAGGGTACAGCTATCCCAAAAACCCAAGTTAAAATATTTGACTTGCATTTCCCTTCTGAGCTAGATATCGTTCATTGACTCGGCGTGCATACAACCTCAACAAACGGGGCGGGTCTGGGCTCCCGTCGGCCATATTTCCCTTGTCTTGCCCAGACGAAAGGCTACAAGCGAGACTCAGACAGAAGGAACTTGTAATGGAACCGTGAAACGACTCTGACAAAATTTTTAGTTTTTATGTTTTTGTTTTGCATTTTTTGGTAAGTGCTTTTAAGTTCTTGAATTAGTTTTTTGAGTAATTGTGTTAGTAGAGTAATTAGTTGACTTACTTGTTGCTGTTTTCCTAAGAAAGTGTACTTTGCATCATGAAAATGTGACGTCATCCAAGTCCAAACAGAGAAGATTAGGCTAAGTAGCGCAGCCTAATTATTTTTTCAAATATCTCAGTTTTTCAATGTTTTTTTTTATATTATATTTACCTCATTAATACATTATTTCTAACTTACATTGAATAATTTAAGAATCGCCACTGCTTTCACACATGAACAGCTTGTTCTGCGGCTGGTCCTTTCCAAGGCCAAATGATTGACGTATGTGTTTTGTGGAAGAGGAAATACTTGTTAGTTTTTTCTTGATATTTATAACTGGTTTATGATATGGGGTAATAAAAATATCATGTGCGATTTAATTCAGAGTATTTTCATATATTTAAAAGTAGGCTAAAGATACTTTTGGTCCATCCCAGTGAGAAGTCGTCTAATTGAAGATGCAAAGAAGTAGGCTAGCACCCTTTCTCCCCTCAATAAGAAATGCATAGGCTCTCTGTTTGTCAGATCATCTATGACCCTTAGACCTGTTCTAATTAATATTAGATTAATAGGCCAAGACTGAAACATACCCTAGGCTTATGACCTGTTTAAGATAAAAATAATTGCCTACGCAAAAAACATGGCAAGGAAAAACTCGCTTAATTTTCTTTTTACTTACTATACGAAACTATATAGGCTGTTCCAAATGCCCAATTTCTTACCAAGGTTAATAGCCATAGCTAGCTTATTAGTTTATTAAGCAAATTACACTAGGTTAGCTTTTATTTCACTTATTAGCCTAGGTGAATTGGTTAACATTCAGAATAACTAAGTTCTTTTTATAGCAAGTATGAAAAAAGCCCGAATTCAGCATCCCTACTTTAGACCCTCCGACCCTTCTGGAAAATTTGGTCATGCTAGGTTATTCCATTCTCTGCAGGCAATTGGGGTTTGGGAGATCATTTTTGGAATCTCAAAAAAAAAATGTGAAGCGAAATCATTGCATCTTTGGTTATATTGATTACTTTCTTAAAATTATAAAACTAAAAGTGGGCAAAATTTGTGAAAAACATGTGAAATAATACAGAGAATTGTCAGTTATAAGATTTGGAGGGGGCCTAATCACAACGTCCCTTCAAGCAAAGGTAAACAAAGTAATTTACAACCAGTCGTAGACTAGTTCCGGTCTATAAGCTTTGTAAATATCTTGTTCTAAGCTCAAACGCTGGTCCCATTCCCCTCAGGATGGTTTGGTTATCCATTTATCTATTAGAGTAAGAACGAAGAATTTTTGGAAAGGATGCAAAGTAAATACAACGGATGGGTGGAGTATGAACTCTGGAACGCTCCCGATATTTATCACACATTTGAAGGAATTTCTTTCGGAAACACGAAAACAATGAGATTTCGCCGAGTTCCTTAGCCCCCCTCCAGTGCCTGATTGATCCATGTCAACATTGCCTTTTATTAGTGGAAAGTTGCTTGTTCTTGTATTACCTGTTGAGAAATACATAGTCCCTCGTTTGAATAACCCGGAGCATAGGACCCATTTAATTTCAAAGCAGGGTGACTTGAAGTTTTGCAACACTTAGCGTAATTAGATTGAAAAGGTTCTTTTCCCAAGCATCTGTTGAGGGTTTCAAGAAACATTCCTTTTGAGTCTCTTGGTACCCTCATATGTTTAATGAAGTTTACAACTACAATAGACGCCCCAGTTGGAAGTAGTTATTACGTGAGGATGTCCAATGAAAATCTCCCTTTGAATTTTTAAGAGCGTCCGTGGGGGTGGTAAGCTAGCCATGAAAAATATATTTAGTATTAGTAAACATTGTAGCATTTGGGATAATATCCTCCCTCCCCAAGTAAAAAAAATCGCATGTTCGTACATTGGCAAAAAAATGTCCAATATCATCCTTGAATTCGATGGTAGCATTTGCCTCCCCTAAATTGATAAAACAACAAATTGCCCTCTCGCTTTTGAAAAATACACGCGCATATATTCGTGAATTGACGCTATTGGGGAAGGTAAAATTTTAGGACTAGATTTGCCAATAAATAATGTGTGGCTGAATAAATTAGCCTAATTTGACATAGCACAAATTCACACGTGGACAGCCAGAGGGAGGCTAGTGGTGACAGTTGGGGGGAGGGCAATTTAGCTCCCGGAGATTTGAAAAATAACGTTGGAAAAAGTAAAAAAATAAAAGTGCCTTCCTTTGTTTTTAAATGCTTTTCGACTCCTGCATTTTCTTCAGTTGTTGCCACTGAGAGAAGGGTCAGCCCCCCCCCGCCAAACACTGAAGACATAGTGGCTCAGATTTTAATTCATGAAGTAGAATATAGGTTGATATCTTGTACAAGGACGTTAGGGGGGACGGCAAATTTACCAAAATGAAAAACTGGCGAATCGTACGGTCAATATTAACAAATTTTTGAAAGTAAATATTGTTTGGGAGGGGGGTTAAAGTTTTTGTTCAGACAACAAGTACTAATTAGCAGTTAAGGTTAGTGTTCAGTGGCGTAATTTCTTCAAAATTCTTGGTGGAGGGGGGCAAAGTTAGAGCCAATCTTCCAGATCATGTAGGCTTATCTTTTGACAAAATTTTTGAAGAAAGTAAATTTCAGCTGGGGGTCAAACTGGGGTCTGTGGGGGGGGCAAACCGAGGTCTGGGAGGAGCAGTCGACCCCCTGCCCCATAGTAAATTATGTTCCTGTTATTGTTGCTTATAATTCGAAATTGAACTGGACAACTCCACATCAAAGATGTGATATAGCATCGAAACCTATTATGCACTTTAACTAAAAAAATGCGGATATCAGTTTTATGCTTAGCAAAAAGTAAATCATGTCTGAATCACGTGATCTTTCATGATATTAAATTACATAGTCAGATTTAAAGAGACATCATGAGATTATAGGGCAAGTTTCCTGTTCGCAATATTTCTGTAGTTATTTGTCAGGTCAAAGTATAATTTATACCTATTAGTAGTTTAATTCATTCGTTAATGAAGTTTTTCTCTTACGCAATTAGTTGAAACAAGCTCAGTCCTGTTAATTGTTAGTCACTTGTAAAATTTGACAGAAATCATCATAGGATTAGGATTCACGGGTGGAGTTACTTGTGGGGGGGGGTCATATGCCTATTAGATTTTTGCTTTGCACCCAGGCTTTTCCCCCTTAGATTTTGAGACTTAACTTTTCTGGGTTATTTCACTAAAAATGACTTGGTATTTTTATTGAAAATGACAAATTCCTCCCCCTAGATTTTGAAAAATACAGTCCCCCCTTAACAATTTTTTTGAATCGACGCTACTGGGATTCACAAGAAGGAAGCTTATGCTTTATGGCACTTGGTATTAACCAAGTGACATATAGCGACCGCAAATTCGGTCGGTCGGTCGGTCTGTCTGTCCCGGTTTTGCTAGTTTAGGTACTTCCAGATAAGTTAGGACGATAATATTTGGCAGGCGTATCAGGGACCGGACCAGATTAAATTAGAAATAGTCGTTTCCCCGATTTTACCATCTGGGGGGGGAGAGGTGCCGGTTAATTCGGAAAAATAAAAAAATGAAGTATTTTTAACTTACAAATGGGTGATCGGATCTTAATGAAATTTGATGTTTGGAAGAATATCGTGTCTCAGAGCTCTTATTTTAAATCCCGACCGGATCCAGTGACATTGGGGGGAGGAAACCTAAAATCTTGGAAAACGCTTAGAGTTGAGGGATCGGGATGAAACTTGGTGGGAAAAATAAGCACTAGTCCTAGATACGTGAAAGTCCAAGATGCGCGATTGAAATAATCAGACCGGAACCGCTCTCTTTGGTGGTCTTGGGGGGGAGGTGATTCGGAAAAGTTAGAAAAAATGAGGTATTTGTTACTTACGAACGGGTGGTCAGATCTTAATGAAATTTGATATTTAGAAGGATCTTGCTTATTTTAAACCCTGACCAGATCCGGTGACATCGGGGGGAGTTGAAGGGGGAAACCGGACTTCATGGAAAACGTGAAAATCGAGGTATCTTACGAATGGGCGAATGGATCTTAATGAAACTTGATATATAGAAGAATCCTATGTCTAAGATGCTCCATTTTCAATTCGAATCGGATCCACGGACATAGATGGTTGGAGGAGGGAAACAGAAATTTTGGAAAACGCTTAGAATGGAGAGATCGGGATGAAACTTGATGGGAAGGATAAGAACAAGTTATAGATACGTGATTGCCATAATTGGAACGGATCCGTTCCCTTTTGGGGAGCTGAGGATTGTTAACTTGGAAAAAGTTAAAAAATTGAGGTATTTTTAACTTAAGAACGAGTGACTGGATCTCAATGAAATTTGATATTTAGAAGGAACTGATGTCTCAGAGCTCTTATTTCAAATCCCGACCAGATCTGTTGACATTGGGGGAAGCTGGAAGGGGAAACTCGAAAATTTGGAAAATGTTTGGGGGGGGTCAGTGCTTTGATGAGTTCGGTACTTCTGGACGTGCTAGGACGATCTCAATTGGTAGGCGTGTCAGGGACCTGCACAAATTGACTTGATAAAGTTGTTTTCCCCGATTTGATCATCTGGGGGGCTGAAGGGAGAGGAAAAATTAGAAAAAAATGAGGCATTTTCGACTTACAAGTGGGTGATCGGATCCTAATGAATTTTGATATTTAGAAGGACCTTATGTCTCAGAGCTCTTATTTTAAATCCCGACCGGCATTATCCCTCTGATTTTCCTTTTAAATCAATTTATTGATTCTTAGAATTTTGCTAGAGCTCATACCATATGAGCTCTTGGCTCTTCCGACCTCGTCACAAGTGCCATATGAGCTCTTAGCTCTTGTTAGTGTCATGCTTAAGATCGAAACAATATATGGCTTCATATATAGTTCTATTAGTAGTTGTCATTTTAAAATTAATGACGCAAATATTATATATTTGCGTATATATTATATATTGTTCAAGGAGGCGTATATATTGTTATATATTGTTTGTTTGTTTATATATTTGTTTAAAAATATATATATTTGTTTATATATATATTGTTTGTTTGTTTATATATTGTTTGCGTATATATTGTTCAAGGTTGTAATTTCTCATAACTAGGCTTTCCGACCGTGCTAATTCCAATAGTAGACTTTTATTTTGATCTGCCGCCATTTTTGAGGGGTTTCACACTTCTTTCGAAATCACCGTAAATTTCTTTTCGCAATAAACTTTTACTTTTAAGACGAACCGAAATAATAGTTACCATTCCTGAATCAGTGTCAGATTCAAATTGTTTTTTACTAGGTAGTTTTTTCTTCTAAACGCGTTTTTTTAACTTTTGGTTACCATGGGCTGTGGTTCGCTCTTTCCTAGGTTGCAATTACTGCTGCAACCATGATGAAACGATGTTTGGCTCATTTGAGCCAATCATAATTTTCTAGAGGTTTTCAGCCGATCAGAAAATTATATGAAAAACCTGCACTTACAAAAAGTTTATTGTGAATGGGCCTTTAGGTCATCATTTTTCTAAGGCTCCTTTTGTACACGAAACGCTTCGTACCTAATTCTTTGTCTCTAATTCTATACAAGCAGTCGAACTACATTAAAATTCAATTTAAGTCCGATGAATTAGTAGTAGATACGTATGTACCATTTTGTTTGGGGGGATTAAGTCGTCAAGGAACGTTAAAATTACGTGAAAATGTTGGGACAAGAATAATTTTAAAAACTGTAATATTTGAGGGAGAATCGAAGCCCCTACCCACTACTTGCATACCCGTCCTATTACATTCTGATAGTTTAGAATTGTATTTTCAACCTTGAGGGGGAAGGGGTACTTGTATGATATAGCGACCACACTCAAGAGGTGAAGTTGGTTAATCATAATAAAATTTATCAGAATATGATGAAAACATAATACGGTACTTGTATATTATCCCGAACAAACTCGAGAAGTATGCTTTGTTTGATCTAAGAAAAACTGTTTTGTCTGTCTGCAATTGAGAGTGAGAAAAACTAAGATGGAACTGTATTTTAACTAAATATTTAGCATATAGACGTGGTTAGGGGTTAGGTCAACAAAATTATGGAAACTGCAACGGAGAATTATAGAAGGCAAGCAGCCCAGAACGCATTATAATAAATACGAACCTAACCATCTATATATATTAAATCTTTAATTAAAATATACCTGCATAGCATTTTAATCTCGCTCAGGCTAGGCTGATTATCTCCGAGTGGACACTGAAAACCGGTATATTACAGATCAAGAACAAACTGTGCTCGTTGTATCATACAAGTACCGGGGAAGGTGTTATCCCGAATAACACTCCTTTATCCCTTGTCCATCTCCACTGTCATACTTTCTCATGTTTTTGTTATGTTTATTTAGTTTTGTGCCTTCATTGACCGCGTAGACCTGTGATACAATTAAAATGGCTTCCGATCAGGAATTCTGCCTGCGATGGAACAATCATCAAAGTACGCTTGTTTCCGTTTTTGACCGACTTTTAAGCACTGAAATTATGACAGATGTCACACTTGCTGCAGAAGGCAGAAGTATCAAAGCACATAGACTGGTACTCTCAGCTTGCAGTCCATTTTTCCAGGTAGAGTATTTAGTTTGCATTTAGATATTGTAGTCCAGTTTGTATTTTCAATCGTTGTTTCTCCTCTGTCTCAGGACTGTCAATTGGTGAGGGGGCAGGGGTCTATTCCCCTCCCCCTTAAGTAAAGCATAAACACCTTTTATCAATATTTTTATTGAAAAATATGCCCCTTATAGATGTTAAAAAAATCTTTTTTTAATATTTTCATTGAAAAAAAAAGATTGCTCCTTTGGTTTCAACTACTTTAGGTACTTTAGAGTACACCTTAGCTTTTCTTTAAATGCTTTTTTTGTATGTTAATTTTAAAAACTGAAAAAAACTTGTACTCCTTAAGTTTTTGGGAATCGACTCCTCTGATGAGTGTCTTTAACAAATCCTGCTTCTTCTTTTAATAGGACTATAATTTTTGAATACCCCTCATAACAATTAAGTTGTTTTGTTATTAATTTGTAAACTTGGACAGAATTGGTTTGGTTACAAGAACTTCATTCAAGCCGTAACAAATTTTCTTTTTATGCCATAATTATTTGAGTTTTTTCTGTTGAGAGTATCTTTTTGAGGGGGGCGGGGTAACACTACACTTACGTGCGGTAATTTCTGTTTACTATAAGTTTGACCGTGGTTCTCATTGTCTTCTTCCTTTTTTAGGTGTTATTTCTTATAGAAATTCCTTTTCGTTTTAAAGTTGATGCACCTGATGGGAACTAATTTATGCTTGTTTAAGTTTTTTACATTTCAATTATAACGTATCCAACATAGGCACAGGCGGAAGTTTTGACCATTAACACCTGCACAAGGCACGTTGTAACATATTCGAATGTTTATTTTATCTAGAAAGTGGTGCAGTGAATCTCCATTCTCACCATAGTTGAGGTACCTCTCAAGTATTAAAAAAAAACAAAAAATTGTAAAGTAGAGAGAAACACTAAAATATAAAAAGGAGCGGAAATTATTCCGTATATAAGGGTAGCTACCACCCCCTCAATATGTCACTCTTCACGATAGACTTTTTTGGAACTTTTAAAAATAGCTTCTTATTTTTATTTAACAACCCTTGTGTTTGAGGAGTCGTTATTGAAGAATTGGGACAAAAGGTCAAACTTATAGCGTAAAGAGCAAGGTATTGAGGAGGGGACAGCCTCCTAAAATGTGGAATAATTTCTCTTCGTTTCTAGTTCTAATGTTGATCCTTTATTTAGCTGAAAAAACTTGCCTTTTTTATTTCGTTTTTCAAATAATGCCGGAAAATCCGGCTCCTCTCCATGGAAAATTCATCCCCTCTACGGAAATTCCTCCAGAGAGATATATACGTTCATAATAAGCAAATAATGGTTGATATTATCACGATTTAAGTTGCTTTTAAAGGTGTTAATGATGAAAAAATGATTGTAAACTGAATCTTTGTTGCACCAGTAGTTGCGACGAAGTTTCAGTGTCGCTTATTACTTCCTTACTTAATCTTTTTTTTTTGTTAATTAGCATAATAGGCTCTCTGGTTTTGTTTAAATCGTCAATTAGTAAGTTGCAGCTACCGCTGCAACCTCGATAAATTAGGTAGCTAGGTCATCTTTCATCTTTTTTTTTAGACTTGCACACTTTTACACCTAACTCCTCCATTTATCCTTGAATTCGAGAGAGGAACGTGCGTATGGATATTTTTGAAGGGGTAGGCCTAATGAGTATCCTTGGCGTTTTGCAAAGTGGGCCTAAGTCCTCTTTTTTGCGAAAATAATTTAAGCACGTGATTAGAAATGGCCTGAACAGATCTATAGATTGTTCTATTCAAAATGGGCTTATCGTTAATCCTGACCAAGTTGCAAATTGTTCCAAAAGGGTGTAAGTCTCTTATTTTCAAAGTGGCGAACAATTAAGCAATTTGGACATTCCCGGAGAATTCCGATGGAAAAGTTAACTAGGTATTAGTCTTTAATGTTTGAAGTTTCTTAAATTCTGATTTCTGAGAAAGATTTCTTCTTTGTGCGTTTTCATTTTCATTTTGTTCCCGTGTAAAATTAGGAAAAGTGGACTTATGTCCTTTTTGCAAAATGCCCTGGATATGTGGGAACGGAAGAATCTTAAAAACTCAGTAAAGGCGGATTATATTAAAAATTTAGGATACAGTAGGGGGAGTTATGCGCGATTTAATATTCTACATGTGAGAAATAGGTGTATCCGCTTGCAAATAGTTGATATAGAATTACGTGACCCCCCTCCCCCCCAAAAAAGGAAAAAAATCAGTTACGATTTTGGCGGCAATAGTTTTGGTTCGGAAACGGTGATGATGAAAATCAGTTGATAGGTCTTGAGTTGTGTCTTCTTCACTAAATGAATGATGAAAGTTTATAAATAACGCTTAAAAAAACTCCGATTGTAGTGTTAAACCACATTACTAATTAATAAGTCTCTGTTTGCTACTCAATAAAATTTAGCTTCCCAATAGTACGTTAACTACTCGGGTATGAAGACGGGTTTTGACTTCAATATGCGTGAGTTTGAAAATTTAGGTTTCCCACTTTCTAGTTCATTACCCTTTCTTGTCGTTGGGTCCTTACTGGGGAAATTCCTTCGTACAGGTTTAGAATCCGGAATCCTTGGAACCAGTTGTTTATGAATTTCATATCTTCCAGATTTCGGAACGATCATATATATGCATAAGTATGGGCAGATACTCATGCAGAAAAGAGCGGGGTACTCAGAATCATTACAGTTCCCCTTTTATATTTGTGATATTATTCGTATTATCCGTCTTCATTTTTTTTTTTCGAACTTGCCCCCTCGTGAAATAAATAGCTGCATATGTTTCCGTTTGTGACACTTAGGAGACAGGAGTAATAGGAGAATTCCGTAGTAGGAGATCAGGGGTAATCTTGGAAATGTTTTCAAATATAACAACTTAGTACCCATGTGTGTGTTGGGGGGATACTCTTCCACGACTCTTGCCTCTTCGTGCTTTTACGTGAAAATTAACAGTGATTATGGTTTATGGTTGTATGAATAGATTTGCAGAAAGTAAAACAGTTCAAAATAGGGATGAAACCTTTTAATTGACAGTGAACTGTTGAACTGTTTGAACTGTTTTACTTTCGTCATGGAAAGGCAGTGTGGTCTTCGAAGTTATCTAAATAGATTTGCAGGGTTTTTTATTTTCACTATACCATCAGTTGCGCAAATCGGGAAGGTGTGTGTGGGAGAGCATTCACACCTCCAAGCTTTTTTGCCTCCACCATATTTTGAAAAAATCCTTTATTATTATTTTTTTAATAGTTCGTTCGGACAGATATAATATAACTTGCAATACACGATAATGTGGACCCATAAGTTTAGTCGGGTAGGGGGGATTCACCTCCTGTAAGGTTCTTTCTCGGTGCTCCCAAAAGGTGCCCTTCTCTTGCAGAATTGGTCCCTCCTTGAGTCTCAATTTGGGTCCAAAAGCGATGTAAATGTTTCGAATTGTCAGGTTTACTATCAAATCAACCATCACAAAAAGATGCATAAAATGACTCAATGGAAGTAATAAATTGAATGAGTTCTTGGATAACTTCCATGTTTTCCGAAACCGTACTTTCTGCCGATCATTTCGGAAATTTTGAATCAACAGCAACAATTAATTCAAATTTTCCTGGTAGGTAAAAAAATAAAATTAGATTCTTTGATCCAAGGTTTTTAGGGGCGTTTCTACTATTTTTAGGGGGTCTGAGATAACCCCCTTATATATCGGGAGTTGTCGGCAAGTCATTAGCAGATAGAGGATACTGACTTGCTACAAATTATAAACTCAATTTTTGGATTTCATCAGTAAGGGAAGCATTAAATAGGCTGTCTCTCACCCAACAATAATAATCTTGATGTAGACTGCATAAAGCTTATCCTTCATTCTATTTATTTTTCAATTATCAGTCGTTTTCCGACCTCTAGAAAATTTCTGAGCTCTGTTGCTAATTGAGATAACGATTTAAATGGTGAAAAAGCATTCACATGCCAAGCCTGGCTGAGCGACTATCCTCTCAGGAGCTGTATTGAGATTTCAAGATGTGAAAATTATTTTGAAAACAGATTGTATTAAAAATGAATGAAAACATAATCATTTAAATCAAAATAGGGATAGAACTATGATGAGACAATGAAGAGTATTAAATCCTACTGTGAACTATGACCTATTTGACGAGAAACTGACTGTATTGATTTAAAGCATTACTCTATTTCCTGGAATTTCGTACACCAGGGGGGGGGGGAATAAACCAGGAAACAGATCAGCCCACGCCGAGCAAAAAATACATTGTTGTGTTTAATCCTACTCGGTGTGTCACCAACATTTTTGCAAATACTATTTTGAAAGTTCCGCGTCTAGAAGCTTTTCCATCAAAGGGAAGCATTTTTTTTTGTCGGAAGGCTATTTTTTGTGCATTATGATGTCGTATGCTGTATTTTTTGGGGTCAAATGAGACAAGAGCTAACAGGCCCTGACAACTGGTTCTGCCTCCGTGTACGTATATCCACGAAATACCTGGAGAAAATTAGTGCATACCGATCAACTTAATCTTGGAAAGCGAAGGGCCCCACCCGACTTGACGGGATTTTTTTAGGGGTAGGGATACAATTTCAGAACCATTCTAGAAAATTGGTGAGAGTCGATTAGAGCAATAACCAAGCTGACCTTCAAGACTTCAGCCACAACTTGTGTATGACCTGCATTACCTTGATTATTATCAAGAACTCCCAAGGGGAGAGGGCTAGCGTGCAAAACTTATGTTGGACAGGGTGGATTTTTTTTTAAGCATAAAAGTGTTATATTTTTGGTCGTTACAATTTTTCCACTCCTCCCTCCTCTGTGGACCACCTTGATCTAGAGTACTTTATGGTTGGCATTATTTTACTATAATGGGGATGGTGATTTTAACTTTCCAAAGATCTAAATTGGACGACGAAATGGTTTCGAAAGTTGATTTTATAACCAAATGACGAAAAAAAATAATTAAGGCAAAAAAATTGTTTATAGTTAATGGATGGATCCCTTTTTCGGATTTTAATTGACGTGGAAGTATTGGCATAGCTATGAAGTTTTCCTTGTGTGCAGGGATGGGTGGGGAAGTTCAAAATTATCTTCACCAAGTACATCAGGCATATTCAGACATATTATATACGAAAATTGAACTTCACCCAAGCCCTCTCCCTGGACTTAGGTGCAGTTCAGTTTTCGTGTATAATTCGTAGGCCTACATCAATGTCTATATTCATATTTAAACACATCTGTAAAGTAAAAAAAAAGAGGAAAAAAGAGTTACCAAAATCCCATCCTATTCCTTTTTTTTAGCCAAAAGAAAGATAGAAAAATATTGAAACTCAATCCAATAAGAACTCATCAATATTTTAGCACGCTACGGCCCTTTTCCAAAATTCTGGATGCGACACTGTCCCTACAGAGACCTTTTATACTAATAGTAAAATTTTTCTTTCCAGGAAGTCTTGAATTCAAATCCAGATAAGCATATGGTGATATTTTTAAAAGATGTGCCTTATGAAGAACTACGTGCCCTTGTGAGCTATATGTACAAAGGTGAGGTGAGCGTAGCACAAGATAGATTGACTAGTCTTATTAGAATTGCAGAAAACTTAAAAGTGCGCGGGCTGGCTGAACCTGATGAAACTCCGTCAAAGAAGCTACCCCCTTTACCAAAATTGACACCCGCTGTGATTAAAAGAGACCCAAATACACAGCGTCCTAGCACTCCCAGTTCCAAGAAAAGACGAAAAGCTGAATCGCAATCGAATTCTCTATCTTCTGGGCCGAATCCATCGACCGAAAACGGCGAAGAATCCCAGCCCTTAAATAATGAAGGACAGAGCCTCCTTGAAAAGAGTTTGTTAATGCCCCGTGAAATTAATGCTAATCATGTAGAATATACCCCACAAGCTGCCGGACCTTCAGTTAATGTGAAAAAAGAAGAAATTACCATGGAAAGTGCTGATGAGGCTGAGGACGGTGACGACTGGAGTGGACCGGAGGGGGAGGAACAGCAAGGTAGGCATTCAATCCATTAAATAAATAATAATAAGAGGATACGGTACCTTAAAAAGTCATTCTATCTCGTCCATGATTGCCCATTATAAACTTTTGTAGTTTGTGTAGCCAAACTTTTTCGAAATGATCCAATGGTCTTGCTGTGACTTGTAGAGCTTGGATAAGAGATTCGAACCAATGACAGGAAACTAAAAGCTGACTCCTACTTTTCCCTGGAAATTTTAGAAAAACCATTTAACATCTCCCGTTCAATGTCGGAGATAGAGATATCAGTTTTAAAGAAACTTATGTCATCAGAGAATGAGTTTTTTCAGTGAAACTAAGCAGTCCCTGCTTTGCTTATTTTCAGGAAAGGGCTGTTCTTGAAAACTTTCTAGTATACCTGCTAGGAAAATAATAAGTCATCTTAAAGAAAATACCATCGTAGCAATTTGCCAGCTTTGAGAGTTCTCTGCGGCAATTCTCGTTTTGATTGACAACCTTTCCGGGAAAAGGGACCTGAAATGTCATTGTCGTTTTAATCATATTTTGTAGTCAAGATTCTCATTAGCTGCCGATGATATCGAGTCCTCTAGGATAAATTGCTATTGGACTCTTTGTCTTTGTGACGGTAAGCCACCGCTGAGGCTCAGAAAATGATTTTAAGGTACCGTATGCTCTTAATTAAATAAGCGAGTAGCGCAGGGTTTTCACACGGTGAACAACGCCGGATTTTAATGATTTTCTTCAATAGTTTAATGATTTATTTGTTAATTTAGTGATTTTTTTTGTTTAGGCATTATAAAAATCACTAGAAATAGTGATAAATGACTAGGGGTGGTCACCCTGTAGTAAAGATGCTGCATGCTGCGTGTTGCTCACCAACACGGTGAGCTCTTCGTTGGCGTATGCCAACAAGCTCTCTTCGACCATTTTTCTCTAAAATCTTCGAATTTATCCACTCACGATCTTGTTATCTTTGCACTCTGTTGTTCAAAAGGTGAACTTCATAGTCCCGACCCCCTCCCCCCACAGCATTGAATTTTATGTTTTTTGTTTCTTCCCCTCCCCATTTATAAGCTTGTCAAATTTAAATTTTAAATGTTTCGTGTCTTCATATCTCACGTGTGTCATAGATAACTTCGAAGACCACACTGCCTTTCCATGACGAAAGTAAAACAGTTCAAAATAGGGATGATACCTTTTTATTGACAGTGAAATATAAAATTATTTAACTGGATATTTCGAACACATATACAGTGTTCATCATCAGCAGTAAAACTCTCTTAGGATGGGGTGGGGATGCGCAACTTCAAAAAAGCGCAACAAATATATGGTCTATGAAAAAAATTTAAAAAAAATGGCCAGATTTTTTTTAACGGGTGAGAGGGGAAATCCAACGGTGCTCTCCTCAGTACATGGCGGATCTTATCAAAATCTTTTTGATGGTATATTTAGATATCTTTCTGAAAATTTGGATGCAGTTTTGCTTCCCCCTCTTTCTTTACTTGCCTGGATAAAGTCTGATCCTAGGCTGTATACGAAAGTTTCTAATGTTGTTGGTTAGGCATTTGGGGGAGGACTGAGATGCAAAAATGGATGCGTCTCTAAAAATTTCTTACTTAAAACTTCTTTGCATGCTGACCGATGGTATGCGATGCGCAAATACCGATCTCCTGATTCAATACCTTCGGTTGGAAGTATAAAGCGTGGCTGGGTGCAAATCATCCGACGCTTCCCGTGTTTTTCCCTCAGATCTCTGGCTGAGCTTATAGGGTCACACCGTTGACTCCCAACCTGAACCGAAAAATCAGCGACACCAGGACTCGAATTTGACACATACAAAGTTTCTGAATGTAATGAAATTAAGAATTTGGTCTTTGCAATGTTTGGTTCAGAAAAGGGCATAAAATATAATATTACCAAATAAAGTATATTCAATTAATATTTGAATTATGCTAAAAAAAATATAAGAAATTATCAAATTAATTGTTTTTGACGGTGGGACATGGATCTGGATCTGCCTGGTCGCATAAGAAAGGAGCCACTCCTAATTCAAAGATGCTTTACGCTACTTGACTATGCAAAATATTATTTGACACAAAAAAATAGTATATATATGAATACAAAATATATCGGAATCTGGAGGTCCTTTAGTCTCAATCTGGTGCAGATATATCGGATTCTCCCTCTTTAATATCGTGTTTATAACATAAAACACATTTTTGCATGATGTTTCATGTTGCTGTAATTGAATAATATTTTAGCAGATGTGTGTATCATGTACGTAGGCATGAATTTGTTTTTGAGGGTTCATATTTGGAAAGGAAGGATGTGCAAAAGCACAATATGGCTGCCCTCCTCCCTCATTGTACTTCCTGGCTGAAGGGCTATGAAACGAGGATCGAAATCGCACGTTGGAATTTTAAATATCAGATTTGAATCCGATGTATATATATATATATATATATATATATATATATATATATATATATATATATATATATATATATATATATATATATATATATATAGTGTGTGCGTGTTTGTGATTAGGGGTGTGTGCATATATTCTGCATATACTGTAATGAATAGTGTAAGGAACATGGGTTCAGAAGGTCCGAGCTCCAGAACATCTTGTCGGATCGACAAGAGGGGCATCAAAAAGACTGCAACGGGGGCTTTTCGTTTTGTTTTCATTGACGATTGCTTGGTGTTTGGTAGCATTGGAGCCCAAAAAGAGGTGAGACTTGCTATTCCTCCTTTGGGGTGGGAACACAAGAAAAATATAGGAACAAACCGGATTTTTTTAAAAATTGAAAAGAATATTGACGACTTTTAGAAAACACGAGTTCTCCAATATTTCGCCTCGTGAAGAAATTTTGTAGATTCTTCGGAAATATTTGAACCCCGATCTCCCATAACAATCCCTAAAATTACTGTTGGAGCCCCTACCAACTAACCATAGTATCCCTGTTTCTGATTCTTTTTCTCTTTATTTCTTTTTATTAACTTGTTTTCTCTATTGATTTCAGTACTTTCATTTTTAAAAGGAAAAGAATGGCGATGTGTCGCTTAAATAGGTAGTTAATGTTGGCAATTTCTTTTTGTTGGCAAAGACCAATGTTTTCAAAGTAACTGGATTTAATGAGTATTGATGTTGCTTGGAATGAAAAGGTTGAATCTCCGGTTTAATTGGTATAACTTCAAGCATAGCCTGCAGAATTTAGTAGTCTAAAGCGATTTCTTCTATTTGAATGTGACTTAGTAATCTTCCTCCAGGTGGGATCCTATTGAAACTATCTTATACCGAAAAAGGATCAGGGGTATATATGGTGTGGAATTTGCTTGTGAAACTTAACCCTCCTCCTGGTTTTGCCCAATATAATTCTCAATTGACAATTTTGGACGAAGGCGCGTGCTGCTATCATAGCCATTATTGTATTGTCTAACTTTTGCCAAAATTACAGCAGCTATTTTTATTTGTTTTGTTTTTCACATTTTGTAAATCTGTGCAATAGTTACCTGAAAACCTGCCACCAGGTAATGTGAAATTATTAACATCTCGAAATCAGTGAAAAAATTCCCAGAATCATGATTTACATGCTTTCTTGTTGAAAGTGGTAGAATGGGCTTAGTTTTCGATTATTTGTTCTTTCTTTTTCCAATGGAGGTAGGAGGTTTTCTGCAGACCAAAAGAGTACATGATACCCTTATAAATAAATAGCACTTGTATCCAACAGAAGGGCGTGGTACTGATTTCGTCACATGCAGTAGGCTCGATCCTGGTGACATTATAGCTCTGTGGTGCAGAATGAGGTGAGCAGTGTTGCCACCAGTTCAAAAGTAAAATCACTAATCTATTCAGTAAAAAGCAACTGAAGATAGTGCAGATAGTTAGGTAGAGTTATCACCGGATCAAAAGTAAAATCACTGATGTTTACAATAAAAAACTAAAACAGCGAAAAAAATCCCAAAATCATAATCTATGTTCTTTAGGTATGTATGTAGAATAATCCTACCTCCAGAGGAAATAATCGAAAACTATCCCATTCTACCTCTTTCAATTTCGTCACGTATAGTAGGCTCTATGCTGGTGGCATGCTAGCTCTATGGTGCAGATAGAGTTGAGTAGAGTTGCCAACAGATCAAAAGTAAAGTCACAGATGTTTTCAATAAAAATAACTAAATCAGTGAAAAAATTCCCAGAATCATAATTTACATTCTTTTGGTATGTATGTAGAATACCTCCTACTTCCATAGGAAATAAACCCAGATAATCGAAAACTAGCCCATCTACCACTTTCACTTTCGTCACGTGCAGTAGGCTCTATATTGTTGGCATGCTAGTTCTGTGGTGCAGATAGAGTTGAGCAGAGTTGCCACCAGATCATCACTAATGTTTTCTATAAAAAAACTAAATCAGCGAAAAAGTTCCAAGAATCATAATTTACATTCTATATTTATGTAGAATACCTCATACCTCAATTGGAAATAAACCCAGATAATCGAAAACTAGCCGATTCCCCCGCATTCACTTCGTCACGTGCAGTAGGCTATATGCCGGTGGCTTGCTACTCTGTGGTGCAGATAGATAGGTAGAGTTATCACCGGATCAAAAGTAAAATCACTGATGTTTACAATAAAAAACTAAAACAGTGAAAAAAACTCCCAAAATCATAATCTATGTTCTTTAGGTATGTATGTAGAATAATACCTCCTACCTCCAGAGGAAATAATCGAAAACTATCCCATTCTACCTCTTTCAATTTCGTCACGTATAGTAGGCTCTATGCTGGTGGCATGCTAGCTCTATGGTGCAGATAGAGTTGAGTAGAGTTGCCAACAGATCAAAAGTAAAGTCACAGATGTTTTCAATAAAAATAACTAAATCAGCGAAAAAGTTCCCAGAATCATAATTTACATTCTTTAGGTATGTATGTAGAATGCCTCCTACCTCCATAGGAAATAAACCCAGATAATCGAAAACTAGCCCATTATACCACTTTCACTTTCGTCACGTGCAGTCGGCTCTATGCTGGTGGCATGCTAGCTCTATGGTGCCCATTGAGATAGCTTACTTAACGTTTAATAGCAATTTAAGTGTTAAAAATTAATTGTTTACATAATATGTTATTTATTCATGATTAAATACACATACAATGAAACACTACTATTCTGTCTAAGGCTCATTGGCATTTAAAAAGGTGGAAGGCGTACGAGTCACTTAATCAAAAAATTCACTAACTTAAAGAGAGAAGGCAAGAAAAAAAGAAAAGAAAAACAAATGCAGAAAATAAAAATTAAATAGTACTTTATTTGTGCTCTGATCATTTTTTCTTTTTATGAGCCACATATTTTGAGTGAAATTGCAGGCCCTTTTGTGTAGAAACTGATTTTCCAGCCAGAATCTGGACCTAGGCTCTAATTAACTAAAAAAAAAAACATTACCTGTATCATATGGTGTAAATAGTTATCGTGAAAACTTAAAATGACTCTCCTCAAAAGCAGTGATATATGACATGGGGTAGTTCTGAAGGTGGATAATTTCATTTTAGGGTAGAAAAATACGGATACTTTTATTTATTATAAGTATCCTTTTTGGTTTTGTTAATTTACTTGTTTTTGTTATATTTCATTATCAATAACCTGACTTCTCATCTTGGGTGGAGTCGGGATATTTAACAAGTACCTAAGTATCCTTTTTGGTTTTTGTTAATAACCGACTTAAAAGGAATATAGGCTCTAGTAATGTTTATTTGGTCTTATCATGCTGAATCATCTTGTTCCTCTAATTTCCAGCAGATTTGTATTTTAAATTTCTCAACTAGACTAAAAGACCTTGTGTATTATCACATGTAGATCTTGTGTTGTCACACTGTAGATCTTGAGCACTTGTATATTATCCCGAACACACTCAAGAAGTTTGCTCTGTCTCCGAGAAAGGCCGGTTTGTTTGTCTGCAATCGATTATAATTAGCTTAATCTTGGTAAGAAAAAGGGTGATGCAGGTATATTATAATTAAATATGTAATATATAAAGGTGGTTAGGTATTTAATATAATGCGTTCTAGGCTGTCTGCTTTCAATAATTTGTTTTCAGTCTTATAGTTTCATCATGATTTGTTATATTTCATTATAATTAACCTAACTTCTCTTCTTGGGTGGGGTCGGGATATTTAACAAGTACCTTAGTATCCTTTGTGGTCTTTGTTAATTTACTACCTAAAAGAAATATAGGTTTTAATAATGTTTATTTGGTTTTAGCCTACTGAATCATCTTGTTCCTCTAATTGCCAGCAGATTTGCATTTTAAAATTCCCAACTAGACTAAAAAACCTTGTGTATTATCATATCTTGTGTTGTCTTGTGTTGTAAAACAGATCTTGTGTTGTCATACTGTAGATCTTGAGAACTTGTAATATTATCCCGAACACACTCAAGAAGTTTGCTCTGTTTGATCCGAGAAAAGCCTGTTTATTTGTCTGCAACCGACTATAATTAGCTTAATCCTATTGAGAAAAACTGTGATGCATGTATATTATAATTAAATATTTAATATATAGAGGTGGTTAGGTTAAGTTAATATTATATGTTCTAGGCGGCCTGCTTTCAATAATTTGTGTTGTAGTTTCCATAATTTATTACTTACGTTGTATACTTTCATCATGATGCGTTATATTTCATTATAATTAACCTAAATTCTCCTCTTGGGTTTTTGGTTTTTGTTAGATCACTGCCTAAAAGGAAGATGGGTTCTAATAATATTTATTTGTTGTAGGTTAATGAATTACCTTGTTTCTCTAATTTCCAGTGGATTTATATTTTAAAATTTCCAACTAGATAAAAGATCTGTTTATTTTGTTCTTAAACTTCATGTTTTCTCTGCAGTTTTTGCCATATTATTTTTTCTCCTCTCCAATGGTTCTATTGTTTCAACGTAAAAAACGATAGTTTCGGTCTTACTCCATAGCTGAGATTCAGTTCTGTCCATCTGCCCAAATTATATTTTGGAAAGTAAAGTATACATGATTTTTTAGATTGAAAATACGTTGGACAATTGATTTAAAATCTTTGAAAGAATGACATCTCCTATTTTGACAGGGTTGCCGCCCGATCACTAGATTTTAGTGATTTTCTTTAGTAATCTAGTGATTTATGTGCTGATTTAGTGATTCTTTTGTTTAGGCAATATAAAAAATCACAAGAGATAGCGATAAATCACTAGGGGTGGTAACCTTGAATGGATAGATCTGAGACAAATGAATTAGGTGACATAAGATCTTTTGTTCTTTTGGTGAAAGTTAGAGCTGAATACTTTTCGCAAGATCATTTGTTTCAGAGGGAACGTAACCGGAAAGAAAAATGTTAATCATCTCAGAAATTCAAATGTGTATCCCAAGGGCCTTTCGCACTTGAACCCCGTATGACTGCTGCAGGTATGGATGTACACCTGTGTTGCCAGTTGTTTGGTCTAAAGATGGGCTGCCTAAAAGTGAAAATGCGCCGAAACGCCGTTTTTCTTTATGCGCCGAACGAATGATTTCCTCCAAAAAAAATGCGCCGATTTGAAAAATTCAATGTGCAACCACCTCAAGAAAGCACTAAAATGGCACAGTTGCGCCCCATCTGGTCACTATGATGCACATACACACGGCTGGAGGTTTGAAAGGCAGCGCTGGAGGTTTAGTGTGTGACACCGGATGCACAGCATCGTCACACTTGTAAAAGTCAAATGCTTTCATATACTGGAGCATTTAATTTCCCTTCAGATGACCTATTTGAGCCTTAGCAGACTTAACCTCCAGTTTTTAAAATTGCCTTTTATGCAAACTTCAACTAGGCTTTCTGTAATAGTTGGGCTTTTATAACCTACAAAGAATCGTTTAATTTACCCTCGGGGGGCGAATTTGGATGACTAAACAATTTCATGCATACATGTCTCGTTAAGAGGAATTTTTTTGGGAGGGGTTTTAATGACTGTATTGTGCCCCCCTGTGCTGAGCCATGGTCATGTTTAACATTTTATAAAATAAAACATTTGAAATAAGGGCTCAGTCGCCATGCATAGTCGCCCCAAATAGGTGGTTTGCCATTTTTTAGTTCCCAGTTGCTTAAAACTGAAAAAAGGGACCAAAAATATGATTTTGAAAGCTATGCTGTAAAATTTTAATCCTGTCGCTCCCCTACATTTTCAATTATCGAATTAATGGTGATGGAGGAATGTGGGTTGATCAAGATTTAGTTGTCCTGTATCAGTGAGTCTGCATCTAGGGAAGGCACTCGCGGAAGGTCTTTTGGTCCACGTCCCGTCTTTCTTTTTCTGATTTTATGCAAATCAGCTACTGCATTTGGCCCTCCTCCTGAATAAGATTACGCACCTGATCAAGATTGTATATAACTACGTCGTGACATTTTGGTCAAATCATATATTTTCGAAGTTCTGAAATGCCAAGAAGTATTTGATTTTCCAAAATTCGCCTTTCTCATTTGTAAAAGTTTTTGAAGACTTACGCCTAAGTTCTTGTAACTATAATTGCTTTGACCATGTTTTGAAGGTCTAAAATGCTTTCTTTGCCTAAAAAGGTCTTCGTTATTAGCCAAACAAGTAAGACTGTTTGACAATAAATTTTGAGCTTTATGGAGAAGGGCCTATAAAAAAATGCTTAGCTGCTGGGAGGGGGGTCTCCTCTTCGCATGATCTTCTCCTCTTCTCAGTGAACAAAATTTATTTTTAATTCACTTTGCTCTCTTATAAAATTTGCTGGAGTTAGTCTGCGAAAACCTGTGTTTGTTTTTAATTTCAAATTAATTTCTGCAAACAAAACTTAAGCTGACACTCCCTTCAGGGGCATCAGTTCATGGAAATGCGGGGGGAGGGTGTATTTTAAAATCTAGAGGTAGGCAGTTTTTCTTAATTTCTAATAAATAAAAAAAAAAATTTTAGTGAAAATATCTAATAAAAAGGTGTTTGCAAAATCAAAAAGGTATCTCCCCCCAATAGACACATCCTCCTCACTTACCTTGTGTTGATTTGTTTTTTATAATGGAAAATACTTGGAAAATTGTATAAAAAAATTCAGATTTGAGGGGGGTCAGAAGCCCTCCTCTGTGAACGCGCCTGTTCACTGTCGTCAAAAAATACAAATTTACAGTTCTTATTACTCTTCTGTAAGGTATACATTTTGTAGCTAAATGTGTTTTGAATAGCCAGTGTGTAGTTTTGACCTGTCTAACGTTGTTTCCGTTTTTGTAATTTTTATAGTGAAAAAAGAAATCACCAGTGCAACAACACAAACACAGAAACAAATGCACACCATAAAACCAAACAAAAAATAATAATAAATTATAAAAATATAATAATGAATAATAAATAATAGATAATAAAAAATTAATTCCTCAAACAAAATGCTCAGCCGGGCCACGTTTACCTTGTATTGATTGTTTTTAAATAGAATATCGTAAAACAATATTTAGCTTTTTGAGGGAGAAGACCGAATGCTTCCCTTGATTATATGTATCAGCCCTGTCATTCAACAAGAAAAAGATACAAAATTCCAGTTCCCCGGGGAAAACTTTATTCTTTATAATTTAGTATCTTTCATTTAGCGGAGTTATCCGGGAACCTTTACGTGTTTTTTTTTTTTTTTTTCAACTGCTAAAACTGTCTCAAATTCCTATGGGGGTTTCTTGTCAATAGGATTTTAAATAGACTCCATATTGAATTCCCAAACATGGGAACCAAAGATATGTAGATACTTGTGGGTCACGCTAACCGGGTCGAGTCCCTGCAGGTGTTATTTTGGGTTTTGCATAGGACCCTGAGGCGTGGAAGGCACCGGAAAAGAACGTGAAGCAATTAAGAGACTAACAATAAGTTTTCGTTGCCCTTGAGATTTTAAGGAAACAGAAAATGAGGAAAATAACATGCAAATTTTGTAACATTACATAGACACGCCAAAGACAGTCGTGCCTAAGGCTTATCCCTGAACATTTATCAATGTTCAGTACAATGTATAATAAAAAATAAATAATGCATATAGAATATACTGATATATATATATATATATATATATATATATATATATATATATATATATATATATATATATATATATATATATATATATATATATAAACTTACATTAATATGTGAGAATCAAAACTAATAATGATTTTACGAACTTTTTCACTTTTAGTGTGTTAGATTCATTGTATCGGCTGAAACGATTGTGATTTACAGATCCATAAATATGTACACAAAGTGAAGGGACTCCCCCTCAGGTCATTGTAAAGAATATTTCAACAAAATTTAAAGAATTGCTTATTTGAGCCCTCTTTCTCTTCTTGGAAAAATCGATAAAACAAATGTTAATTTAGATTTTTGACACTCTTAAAGAATGCCCTGATACACCTCTAGGTATGCACGCTGGAATTCGTTAAGATGGGGGGGGAATTCTAATTAAGACTAAGTGCATAAAATGTATGGGGGGAATCGTAAAAATGTGTTAACCCTTTCTTTGAACAAAATGGAGCATTCCTTTGTGTACGTGCCTTTTCCCTTCCTCTTAAATATCTGGAACTTGGTTCACCTTAAATGGTCAATAATATTTAGACTAGCTTACTTAATCTTGCTTCTTAAAAGTTCTTATCTCCACTTGTAAGAATTTTATATCTGAGACTTAACTCAGAGGCGGTCAAAAAATGATAGCTGTCTTTTCAGATTGAGACGATTGGTTTTCTCAGAAATGAGACGCTTTCAGATTGTGGCTTTAGGCCCGTGATTCCCAAAGTGGGGCGCAGGCCCCACCTGTTGGGGTATGTAATTTTTTTCTAAGGTGGGGGTTTGGGCTGGATACACACCCTTCCGATTTTTATTCTTTAGAGGATTTTAGAAAAAAAAATCCATGTCAATGATATCACATTCAAATGCATGAAATATATATATATATATATAGGCTATATATATATATATATATATATATATATATATATATATATATATATATATATATATATATATATATATATATATATATATATATATATTTATATATATATATATATATATATATATATATATATATATATATATATATATATATATATATATATATATATATATATATATATATATATATATATATATATATATTTATATATTTATATATATATTTATATATTTATGTATGTATGATAGTATTGCAATGACGTTTTTCACGTATAAAAGGCGTTGCAAATTTTGAATGACAAAATCTGAATGGCACAAGGAGTGCATCAGGATTTTAGAAATGACTAGGTGGGGCATGGTCCAAAATCAGTTGGAACCATTGCTTTAGACTCATTGGTGCTTTACCGCCTCGTAGCACAATGGATTGAGGATCTGCTTGACAATTTAGGGCCCAGGGATCGATCCCGCTTCACCATGGTTGGGCGACAGGCTTGCTACTTGTCCCTGTTAAAAAGAACACCTCCTATTGAAACATCGATCCAACAGTTATCGGTGTAATCCCCCCTGAAAAATGCCACCCGAAAGACCCCCCCCCCGCCGCTGGTTGGTCTCCATTCACTTTCGACTTATTAAAAAAAGGACTAACTCTCAATTTCTGACTTAGTGATTACCTTAGAACTAATTCTGAGTTTATCTGGAGGCTCAATGTGAGTTGGAATGTTTCGGCATTAAAATTCGCCGTTTGAAGCATCTCTCTCCCTCCCTAACTACAAAATAATCTGAGAACCGAATTGTAGAGGTTTAAAGCCTTTATATGCAAATGTTTAGAATTGTAAAATAACAGAGGATTTACCTATGACAGTGAAATTTGTTTAGACCTTAAAAATATTTCAGCTAGTTAGGGAGGGAGGGAGGGAAATACCTCAAATGGTGTGTTAAAATGTAAGTGATTGGAGACTAAATAGCCGTGAGGGAGGGTATTTTCAGGGGGATAAACGCCTAGCCCCCTAGTCAACGCATTGTGTGCCGGCAACGGCTCTGTAGGGTCTTCCTCATTGGTGCCGCTACCAGTTTATAGGCCGACTGGGTATTTCCTCTCGGTATTAAAAGGCGAAATTGTTAAAATAGTGCAAAATCTTGTAATGATAGAAATTAACCTTGTAGCTTAATAGTAAAAATTGATCTTGTAATAAAAAAAAGTTCTTCGTTTGGTCAATAAAAGGCTTATTTCAAATCTTCTATCGCTCCTTATAGAATTAAATAAAAAACACTAATTTTTTTAGCTGAAAGTAAGGAGCGACATTAAAACTTAAAACGAACAGAAATTACTCCGTATATGAAATGGGTTGTCCCCTCCGCAATCTCTCGCTCTTTACGCTAAAGCTTTTAATTTATTAAAAAAGTAGAATTGTGGCAAAGAGTCAAACTTTAGCGTAAAGAGCGAGGGATTGCGGAGGGGACAACCCATTTCATATACGGAGTAATTTCTGTTCGTTTTAAGTTTTAATGTCGCTCCTTACTTTCAGCTAAAAAAATTAGTTTTTTTTATTTAATTTCGGAACGTTTTTGAATTAATGCATGTTTGGTTTTGGCTCTCCGCACATAAATTATTAAAATGAAATTTGTATATTAATTCTTTTTTTGGCTAAATGGCTTTCTCTTAGTTTTGATCAGACGATTTTGAGAAATAAGGCGTGGAGAAGGAGGCCTAGTTGCCCTCCAATTTTTCGGTTACTTAAAAAGGCAACTAGAACTTTTAATTTTTAACGAACGTTTTTATTAGTAAAAAATATACGTAACTTAAGAATTAACTTACGTAACAAACTTTCATAACCTTATGTTTTTATTATGTATACGAGGGGGTTTGTACCCTCGTTAATACCTCGCTCTTTACACTAAATCGTAAGTTTTGTCCCAATTCTTTAAGAATGACCCCTGAATCAAAAAGGCCGTAGAATAAATAGTTGAAATTACTAAAAATACTTTTGCATAAAGAGCAAGGTATTTATCTCCTCCTAAATACCTCGCTCTTTATGCTAAAGTATTTTTAGAACCCCTCATATGCGTAATAATCTCTGTTCGTTTTAAGTTTCAATGCTACTTCTTCCTTTCATTTGAAAAAACGTTTTCATGTTTATTTTTTATTGTTTTCTTATAGTAATGCTAGAAAATCCTGCGCCCTTTTCATTGAATTTTTCTTCCCCCATGACAGATTCCTCCAAGGGAAGATCCTCCAACATAGCCCCCTCTCCTCAGCCCCACCCCCAAACAAAATAAAATCCCCCTGAAAACGTCTTTACACTTCCCAATAACCATTATTATATGTAAACACTGGTCAAAGTTTGTAACTTGCAGCCCCTCCCCCAGGGATTGTGGGGGAGTAAGTCATTCCCAAAGACATAGTTATTATGGCTTTTGACTATGCTGAACAAAATGGCTATCTCAGAATTTTGATCCGTTGACTTTCGGAAAAAAATGAGCGTGGGAGGGGGCCTAGATGCCCTCCAATTTTTTTGGTCACTTAAAAAGGGCACTAGAACTTTTCATTTCCGTTAGAATGAGCCCTCTTGCGACATTCTAGGACCACTTGGTCGATACGATGACCCCTGGGGAAAAAAACAAAAAACAAACAAACAAATAAACACGCATCCGTGATTTGTCTTCTGGCAAAAAATACAAAATTCCACATTTTTGTAGATAGGAGCTTGAAACTTCTACAGTAAGGTTCTCTGATACGCTGAATCTGATGGTGTCATTTTCGTTAAGATCCTACGACTTTTAGGGGGTGTTTTCCCCTATTTTCCTAAATAAGGTAAATTTTCTCAGGCTCGTAACTTTTGATGGTTTAGACTAAACTTGATGAAACTTATATATTTAAAATCAGCATTAAAATGCGATTCTTTTGATGTAGCTATCGATATCAAAATTCCATTTTTTAGAGTTTTGGTTACTATTGAGCCGGGTCGCTCCTTACTACAGTTCGAACTGTTTGATTAATGCAGGGCTCCTAATCCTTGAACACGTATACAATGCTTAGTCGCACCAAGCTATCTTGAAATGACGTGCTTTTCTAAATCTTGTGTTTCTTGTGTTGTGGGACATTAGAAAAGTATATTGAAGTGATACTTCTTATAGTTGAGCTTGAGAGCTACATAATTAAAGGCATAAATTTTGTTTTCCTATAATTTGCCTCTTTGGTTTTTTCACACGCTCCTGAAATGAATATTTTCTTCCATGCCTGTTCAACATCAATTTTGTAATATTAACCATTCTGACCATCCTTCTTAAGTTTTAAAGCAGGATCACTATACTTGTAGAAAATAAGGAAAGAGGCAAATATTTCGGATGAGACCTCTGACCAGCGTTTGTCAATGTCATTTAGTATGTCCTCCATTGAATGCTCTTATACAATAGTAAATGTTTTGATATTTTCTATTTTTGTTATTTTATTGTCGTTGAATGGTTATAGGCACACAAGAGTGTATTCTGGTATCAAACTCCCAAGCGAAGCTTTCAAGTGGACATATTTTTAAGCTGAATGAAAAAGCAAAGTTAGAGCCAATTTTCATAAATCAAGCGAAAATTACAGTGGAAATTGAAAAATAAACCACGTAGTACCATAAATGCAAAGACATACTAAAAAAAACTGACCTATTTTTCTGGATGCTTGAATTATGCAGGCTTATGTTGAATAACACAATCTTAGTTGAAGAATAGCATTACGCTGGCTATTTTCTGGAGGAATTGTTAAGAGCAGTTTTATGCACTCGCAGAATCTGCATATCAAACAAGAGGCTGTACTTTTTTTGTGTTTGTGATTGGTCTTTTTCTTGCCTTGAGACCTCTATTTTTGCTAAACTTAGCCAATAAGATTTATATATTTTTTTTTTTTTGCAGTTCTGGGATTTGACAGAATTCCTATACGAAAGTCTTTATTTGTCTTTCATTCTATTTGTCAGCTCAATTTTGCATGTGGAGATATTCAGAGGGGAAATTTTCAGTCGGTTTTGATTTCCGGGAAAAATTTCCATGGAAGGAGGATTTCCGGAGCGATAAAAAACGGCTAGAAATTAAAGTTAGTTTCAAGTGAAAGTACGCTGAGGAGAATTATCAGTTTAGTAAGAAATTTCACGGAGGGGGGGAATTTTAATGGTGATGGAATTGTTTGGAGGGAATTTTTTGGGTGTGTGTGTATTTTGCGTGGGAGGGACTTTCCACGGAAGTTTCCCGCGAGGAAGGAATTTTTCATGGAGAGTGAGCCAGGTTTACCGACATTATTTGAAAAACGATCAGAAATTAAAAAGAAAACATGTTTTTTCAAGTGAAAGTAAGGTGCAACATTAAAACTCAAAACCCACATAAATAATTCTGTATATGAAGTGGTTGCCCCCCTCCTAAATACCTCGCTCTTTACGCTAAAGTCTCATTGTCCCAATTTTTTAAGAACGACTCCTGAAACAAAAGGGACGTTTGGATTGGGAAGCTTTTTTAAAACTGCTTTAAACTTTAGTGTAAAGAGCAAGGTATTGAGGGGGGGTCTTCATGTATGGAAATTTTTTTGTTCGTTTCACGTTTTAATGTTGCTCTTTACTTTCATTTGACATAGCTTGTTTTTTTATTTAATCATCAACAAGGATTTAAAATCAACCTCGTAATAATACATCCGTTAAATGAAACATATTCCTTGCAATGATTTTGTTTGCTTAGCTGCAGTATATACGTATATTAACACCCTGTTGTATCTATTGAAGTCTTTGGCATCGCAAAAAATTGCTTTTTCGTTTACTCTTGGTCGAAACAAAATGTTCAATGTTACTTACTTTTACTTACTACCTTTTTTACTTTTTTTACTGTTACTTTTACTTACTACCTAGTATTGGAACTGCCATTGGTAAAAGCCTGTTTTCACGGGGAATGTGTTATGGCTTTTTTCAAACTTGCCCCCCCCCCAACTTCTCCCCCTCCTTGTTTTAAAATTCTGTGGGATGTTTGGATATATCTGCCTTGGGCAATACCATTTGCCGGCTACTTCAAAAATTGTCATCATGGTTAGCCTACTTTACTGGCTATTGTTGCTTTTTTCTAGACTGTTATTGTTCTGTCAAAATAAAAATGCGAGTTCTCTTAGAAATTTAACAGATTAATACAACTCTTCTTGTTTATCTAGTGTCCTGGTATCTGAATTTGTTTTGTTTGTAAGTTTCCTAACAGCCCACAGCCCACGTAATCATGTATTTCGTTAAATAATTTCTTGTTTTCTTTTACTGGCTGGGTTTTGATTCGCCCTTCCGTAAAGCGGCGTTCATATGCATGTCCAGTTAGGTTTTCATGTCTTCCTCTCTATCCAGACATCAACATCGACATCGAAGCATCTTCTGTTCATACATAGCATTCGGGTTATGTCCAGTTAGATTTGTATGGGTCCACCTGTCTGTCTGGATATAGACGTCGAGGCAGCATCCATTGGCGTAAAATTTGGCTCTTAGCTGCAATCCAATAAAAAAAAACAATTCCAATTGAAAGTAAGGAGCGACATTAAAACGAACAGTAATTATTCCGTATACGAAAGGGGTTGTCCCCTCCTCGACACCTCGCTCTTTACGCTAAAGTTTGACCCTTTCCCACAACTCCACTTTTTAAAACAATAAAAACTTTAGCGTAAAGAGCGAGGTGTCGAGGAGGAGACAACCCCTTTCATATACGGAATAATTTCTGTTCGTTTTAAGTTTTAATGTCGCTCCTGTTTCTAATTTCCTTTAGAATGAGACCTCTCGCGACATTCTAGGACCACTGGGTCGATACGATCACCCCTGGAAAAAAAAAAAAACAAAAAAAAAAACAAGGAAACAAAAATAACAAATAAACACGCATTCGTGATCTGGCTTCTAGCAAAAAAAAAAAAATACAATATCTAAATTTTTGTAGGTAGGAGATTGAAGCTTTTACAGTAGAATTCTCTGATACGCTGAAACTGAGGGTGGATTTTCGTTAAGATTTTATGAATTTTAGGGGGTATTTTTCCCTATTTTCTAAAATAGGGAAAATTTTCTCTGGCTCGTAAATTTTGATGGGTAAGACCAAACTTGATGAAACTTATAAATTTAAAATCAGCATTAAAATGTGATTCTTTTGATGTAACTATTGGTGTCAGGATTCCATTTTTTAGAGTTTTGGTTACTATTGAGCCGGATCGCTCCTTACTACAGTTCGTTACCACGAACTGTTTGACAAATTACAGCTGAAGCATCCAATTCTAGAGGATGAATTGCAGCATATTGAGCTTTGAAGCGCAATAAGAAAATGATAATTGCAATAGGTGGGATTAAAAGCTTTGGAACACAGTTAAAAAATAGCAAATCCTTATTGAACGCCAAAAATAGATTGTAATAGGTACCATTGAACGCCGGGTAGAACTGTGTCTAGGATTTCAACTTCTACCAATCAGGAAGCTCCTTTTGTTAATATACGAATTATCTTTCAAAAGCAGTGTCCACGTGTATATCTAGCTGAACTTAGAGGCATTGGCACGTGTACGGCTGCACACATGTTCTTAGGCATGGAAGTCTTACTGGATCTGTACGTGAACGCCGGGCAAATTTAGTATATTCAGGAGTTTTGTTCGGGGAGGGGTACAATAAACACTTTAAAAAATATCAACAATCTGTTATATTCATTTTGTTACTTTTTCACGAGTCTGACAAAGTTTCGGGGGAGGGGGTAATCAAACCCCATGGCCCCTGGATACGGCGATGCTACGACTATGTAATTCCTACAAATGATCTCGGAGCTACAAAGTTCGGCATGCCCTTTAATTTATTAAATGGTTTCCTGTTTTTTAATCCCTAAATTTTTTTTCTACCTTGGAAAACTTCAATACCTTACCTCTGCTTTCTTGTAAAATTGTGGAAAACGTCGCATTTTTAAGATACAACACAAGCGACACAGTGCTTGTGATGAGCACACAGTGTCTGCTCATCACAGTGGCACAGTGTGTGAGCTTTTTAGACGGAAGCACAATATCGGAAAGTTGCCGAACATGGACAATTGTATTGAAATCGGATGCTAATTTTGAAATTGACCCTCCTCCTGCCTGAATGTCTGCTTCGTATCCAGTTATTTTTGAAATTTTTTTTTCTAACGCCGAAACTTGCATTAAACTCATACCTGGACACAAGGGAAGGGGCAGGGTAATCCACCCAAGATTGGTCTAAAGCAGGGCTTTGAAGTCTGAGTCATGGAGTCTGAGTTTTAGTAAAAATTTTCTGAATTGAGTAGGAAGTCGAGTAACAGAAATAATGTAAGATCATTTAGATTCTAAGCTGGAGTCGGAGTTATGGAAACGAATAGAGGCATAAATTTTAAAACTTGTCTGTGCTTTTATACTAATATAAAATTTATAAGATAAATACTTGCTATTAACAGGGTCTTCACATTATATTTAAAAAAGAATCTGATAAACTCTTAACTTTTTACGAAAAGGAAAGAAAAGGGACCTTTACGAAAAGGGAAATATCACAGCTCGGAGTCGGAGCAATTATGTTTAAAGTTTCAGGATTTGTAGTCGCTATATTGAAATTGTCTAGAGTCGGTGTCGGTTTAAGTTATGGCTGATTTCAAAGATCTGGTCCAAAGAATATCCAGGAAAACAAACGAAAGCCAAAAGTTTCGCATTTGTGTTCTCCACTCCTCTCGCCACTAGAAAATCTTGATAATCCCTTTCCCTCATCGCTTGTACCTTGCTTGTGCCCTTTTACAGTGATGGCGGTAAATATATAAATTGATGTTTATTTTTTATAGGTTCCTGGCAAGAGACTCCGGAAAACGTACCAGACACTCCTGGGGAAAACTTCAATCAAGGTTAGTGTGTTCTTGTTTTCTTTTGTGTGAAAGCATTGATAGAGTACGAATGCGACAATCTTTAAACTTTTAAATATAAATTTCATAAATTTTATCAAAACAAAAGATTTTTTCTGTCAGTTATGTAACCGTTTGTAAACAGATAAAAAAAATACATATATCTCCTTTATTCTAGAATTAAACTCCTAATAGAAGATGGAGTCGGTGCGATATGAACGATCTCAGTTGCCCAATTGTCTGCAAGTCCTGTGGACATTGTCAGTCATAAATCATAGACAATATTTTCTTTGGGGCCTCCAATTGCCGTCAAATGTCTCATAGAACTGATAGACTATTTGAACTACCCTTAATCCAAGCCTATCTGCCTTAGTTCTGCCCTAGGATGGATGGATGATAGACTCTCTATCAACAAGTGAAACGACATTATTGTACAATTCTGTAAAAGGGTTTTGCCAGCTTTGTCTATCCCTCAAACTATCTAACTTGGCTTTTTCTTCAGTTAGCCATGGCTCTCAAATTTTTCATCATAATCCACCAAGTTGATTTTAATTCAAAAATCCTATTAGGCTCACAACAGCCTAATTCTACATCCATACATCCATAACTCTATATTCCATACATCTAACTGGAAAAGGAATCAAACTGGCGTATTTGCATTTTTTTGCAATAAATAAAACTCGAAAAAATAATCAAATGAAAATTCTTTTGTGCTGTAAAATCGAACTTGAAGCTAGGTAGAAAACTGGTAAAAACATATTTTTTTTTTCATACATATAATCTGCTCTGATAGTATGTTCAAGAAACTCCAAACTCAACAAATCACCACGATTATTAGTAACTAGAAATTAAAATAGGAATTTCCAAGAACCAGTTTTGCAAAACTTATACCAACATAATATATAGAAATTGTCCTTTCCTCGTGCTTTCCTTGTTTAACGTATTTTAAGATCCCTTCTCTCGGCCAAGTTTGGGTTCAGAGCGAGTTAAACTGAGTTTTCGAGAAAAGGAGCGTTAGTAATCCAAAGTATTCCAATAGTATTCCAAAGGACCTTTGGGTATTCTCTTGGACTTGGATATGTAAAACTGTTTGATATTTAGGCGGTACAAAACATAAGCTGAAAAACAAGCCAAAAATAAGCCACTTCCTTTGAAAACAACCATAAATGGCGGGAAATAAGCCAATATGGCAACAGTGTTTGGGTCTATCATTGGAAAATCGTGACTTGATTCTATCGCCATACCGGATACAGAGTTGTCATTCAGTATTCGATCAATGCTTCTTAAAACCTACTTATTTGTCTAAAAGTGTTAATTGCTGTTTATCTAATTTGTTTTGTTCTATCTTGAATGACTTGTTTTATGTGTTGCGTGGATCCGTTGCGTTTTAATGTGAAAAAATACGTGTTATCATCGTGCTATATGCGGTCGCGATTTAAACTGAGCCAGCATCAACTTACCTTTTGGATTACTCAAGAAGGTAAGTCACCTTCTCTATTTTACTTTAAGATGGAGCCAGCAGTCAACTCATTTGACATAGGAAGTAAAAAGTAAACGTTCTTCGTGTAAAACTGTCAAAGGGATAGCTGATGCTGGCTCCTGATCATGCGCGAAAGAAAAAATTGACGTCAGAGTTTTCTTACTTGTCGCTTCAAAATGATAAGCCAATGTTTAGATAAGTCAACTTTTCCAATGTTTCATTTAAACAAAGAAATAATAAGAATTTGCCATATCATAGATTTCCTCTTTTTTTCGCCTGGTGACATTTAAATAATGACTATGATGAATATGCCCTGACGTCATTGCTTTTTTGTGCGTGACTAGAATTTAGTAACATTGTTGATATGTAAATTGGTTGGTATCAAAAGTTACGATCTCCTTTTATGGTGATAATTATATGTTTTCTAATACTTATCTGTGATGCTCTGAAAAGGAAAGAAGTAAAAATCGCAAAGTCTTCAGTCACAGATTAATGGAGTCAGTCAGAAGTTTAGAAATTTACTAATGTCGTTTTTGAAATGGAGATTTTAGCTTTTGAATCCAATCATCTCATATGAGATATATAAGTTTCTTAGTGCAGCCTCTTCTAGTTTTCTCAGAAAATGTTGGCCTAGCAGAAGTTTCTTAGTTAGGATGCCAAAAATAGCCTATATAGTAAGACATAAACAGCTATTAAACTCAATCATTATTAAATGATAACTCAATGAGCTATTAAACAGCTATTAAACGAATAAATAGATATATGACTGTTGGGCGTTCATGTTATGTCCGGCTTAGGCTCAATTACAGTTTTCGCATGTGCGGTAATACACGAGGTACGATGCAAAAAAACAAACAAACAAATGAAAAGAATAAAATCAAATAGACAAGGAAAATGAGGTGAACTAAAATCGAATAGTTGTGGGGATCAAGCCATGGCTAATTGTAGAAAGCCAAGACAAATAATCCGATTGAGTGAGCGGCAAATCTGGCACTAATCCCCTTTTAAGGATTGTACAAAAATGATGTTAATTCATTGTTAATAGATAAGTCTATCTATTATCCGTCATTCCTAGGACAAAAGACCAATTTTACGTGTCAACCAGCCGAAAAATACGAAAGAAAAATAAGTAGATATTTCGACAAGGACTTCGGCCAAGTCGTCTTCAGTGCTAAAAAGCAACAAAACGAAAACAAAGAAAACCCAACCTTTTGAAGTAAGCCTCACAAGAGGAAAAAAGACACTAGAATGCATTTACGGTAATACACGACCCCAGGATTTAAATAGAAAAAAAAACAACAACATTATATCATCGAAGCACTTGAAAAAATTCACAGCTAAAGACCATCTAAAAAAAGTCCCGTCTTGAATTCATAGGTTTTATTAGGAAATTTCGCGAGTTAATTCCCAACTTGGTCCTAAAAAATAGACCTAATTAGACCTTAAAATTTATCGATGTGTTTTGTTTGCTCCTTATATTGCAATACCCCTAAAAGAGCCTCTTTTAAAAACCGTTTAGGGTAAAAACTGTTCAATTGTAAAAATGGACATACATTGAAAAATTTATTGAATTTTTCTCTATTTTTGCGTTGAATTATTGGCGCTGAATTGAACTATGAGCGTTAAAATTTGGGTGTTAGATTTTCATTTTTTCATGATAGAATAATAGCGAGTTGCTGCATAAATACTTTCGATTTTATCATTTTGATTCTTTTAAATTTTACGAACAAAGTAAACATCCCCTACTTTCTGCCCTGCCTTCTCAAAGCCTAATCAAATCCAAAACTGACTTATCTTTATTATTCCACTCCTCTGCATTACGCCCTGGTGAGCAAATAACGGAAAATTTTGAAAATAATTCTATTGACTAATTTTTTAAGATGTAATTTTTTATATTATGATATTATCTGATCAACTTGTTTGAAAGTCAAATAAAAAAAAAGCATATGTTAAAACAAACAAAAATTATAGCTAGTTAGTACTTGACGAAAATAGATTTTTTTCTTGGGGGGGGGGGCTCGTTGGGATACCCATAAATAGGTGAACTAAAAAAGAAGAATTGAATTACCAACACCCGGATATTTTTGACGGGGTACGGCTCGGAGGCTTCCCTTGCATACATGTCTGATTCGTCTGTCAAAATTCTAGAATTTGTAGTACTTTTAAGATCTTTTCTTTATTAAAGATGTTAAACTTGTATCAGAAGTGTGTTAAATTGGTTACTAGCTGAAAAAAAAGTTATTTTTAAAGTTTTACAATAGAACTGTCATTTTGGAAGAAATGGACGTTCGATAACCTTGAATTTTAATAGTAATACTAAAGTAATCCGTTTTGCTTAGACCTCCTGTTTTGTTTTTTCAGTCTCGACAGATTAGAAAAATTTCAGGCCTTTTAGGACCATTTCTAGGGACACAGAGAGGGGCGATATCCCTTTTATATGTATTATTTTTTTTTGTATTTTCACTTAAATAAATTGAAAGAAAAACATTTCCGCCCCTCCTGATTTCAGAATGCTGTTTTTAGTATCTTCGCCGAAAAATACACCCCCGGCCCACTTTTCCTAAATCACTTTGGAAGAATTCAGGATTTTCCCTTTAAATTGAACCAAAAGAAAATACAGAGAAAGTTACCAATGACCCCCCCCCCCCCCCTCGGAAAAGGATTACTATGGATATGCCTGCGATAGCCTTGAACTATTAATGGTTCTTAAATTAGGCTGTTTTGTTAAGGCGTCTCAAGTTTTGTTCGGAAAAATCTTGACACAATAGGGACAACAATTGCCCTCCCCCCAAAGCCCACCCCTCGAATTTCTCCTAGATTTGAAAAAATACTTTTTTGATATTTTTATTGAAAAAAGACTGATATTGCAATTGAGAATTCTTTTTGGAATTTTCATTTTTGAAAAAAAATTGTAATTTCATTAAAATTCAGTCATTCGATTGCTTTTAACTATAATAACGATTCCCCACAGATTTTGAAGAAAAATACGTTTTTGGAATTTTAGTTGGTTTCTCCTTTATAATAGAGGCTGCATATTTTATTGGGGTTTTCTCATAGAGAAAATTAATTGTTTTGCAATTTTAATTTCTAAAAATGAGAAGTTGGATATCTAATAGCCTTGAACTTTAACAGTAATTCCGAAGCTAGACTGTTCTGCTAGGGCTTCTCACTTTTTTCCTTAGAATATTCTTGAACGAGTAGAAGATTCTAGCATTTCATGCTTTTTAGGATCCTATAGTTGTCAAGTGTGTGGCCGACGGTTCGTAAAGGAAGGGAGTATGAGGTCTCACTTATCACTCGACTGTTCAACTAAGAGATACACCTGTGAACACTGTAATTGCTCCTTTAAGAGGAAGTACCATTTGAATCGACACATGCGCGTCCATACGCGTGAAACTTACAACGAAAATCACCAAGCTTTGAATGCTCTTTCAGTCTCAGTTCCTTTACCTCCACCACCAATTCCTTTTGAAATTGAAGGTGCAATTTTTGATGAAACTAAGATTAAACAAGAACCGTGACTTGTCATATGAGACTATAAAATGACCTAAATTTGGTTATTCTTTGACGACTGTGGAAATGGCTAATTAAAAATTATTATTGCCTAAAAAGTCAGTTTCCTATTATTTATTTAAAGCTCTAGCATATTTTCCTAGAATATTAAGTGTATCAAAATGAAAGGAGAGAAAAGGTTGAGACCGAGAGAGTTACATTTCCTTAAGCCCTAGTCTGACATCCTCTTGTGTTGTAAATATAACTTTTTTTTATGAAATAAACATACATCCATGCTTAATTTGAAACTTTAGGCTACGTCTTTCATTAGTCGAGAAGGGGTACTAGGACATATAAAAAGTATAAACAAAAAAAAAACACTACTTTTTGTAATATAGCCTTAAATCGTTATTGCAGATGTGCTGTTGCTCGTATCGCCATCCAGAAAGCGTTATTTGAACTCAGAGGGCTACAGATGTGAGGTGTGCAATAAGGTCTACAAGTATCCTAATAATCTCACTCGACACAGGAGAACAGAATGTGGCGTGGAACCATCGTTGAAATGCTTTTATTGTCCAAAAATGTTTTCTAGAAAAGATAAGCTGAGAGACCATATAAATAAGTGTCATACACAAGATCTTCTACTAGCTTTAAGACAGTACAATAACCCTGTTACTGCAGCAGAGGGAAATAATAATATTGTTTAACTTATTTGTTCCTACCAAAGACCTTATATTGCTCGCCCCAAAATGACATTGACAGACACTAGCATGCGTGGATATTTGCGATCAGAAAACTTTCATTGGCTAAAGGAACAACTAACTTGGAGCCAAAAAGTAGTGATAGCCGTTCTTTATGGGCCTTTTGCTCTGAACCCATGGATCTAATAATGCAGGTACGAAGAAAGGAAGACCTCAAACCTTGGTACTCATAGGGGAGGTAAGAGGGGGTGTTATCCCGTCCTTTAGATGGCCAAAAATATAGAGAACATACAACATATTGTAGCAATTGAGGGAAAATGTGACACTAGCTGGACAACAAATGTTTTTAAACTTACATCCCCACCCCAGTAATTTCAGAGATTCTGCTGCCCTCCTACTTGCAAAGTCTTGGGCTAGCTGCCTTGCTTTGGGAGATATTAGAGTATATTTTGCTGACCAAATATAAAGCTCTTGAACTTGGAACTGAGGTTCTTTTAATATAGCCTATTTTAATTTCACCTGTTTGATTTTAGTATCGCGTAAATTAACCTGACTGAGGAACAATGCTCTACTATTTGAATTTCTGAATGTCAATAGATAATATTATAGTATCCACCTGAGGACGGCAACGTTTCGACAAAATGACGTAATGACATTGCTGGAAATTTTGTTATTTGGGATGTAAAAATATAAGGTCTTTGGTTCATACTTATTGAAACGTTTGACAATCATTACCGTTGCAATATGTTTTTTTTGTTACTTGGTATATAAGAAATATAAATGGTTTGTGTTATTTGCTGTTCTTCAAGGCGTCTTGATTAGCCCAACAATTTTGTACTTGTTCTTCCTTGCCAACTGTAGTATTTTTTAGGTTTTCCATGTGAACGTTGCGGCAGAACGTACAAGTATAAGAAAAATATGAGACAGCATATGAACTACTGTGGCCACGCTGCTTCTTTTCAGTGTCCTCATTGCGATAGAATCTTCAAATATAGTAGAAGTTTGAAACGTCATATACGGTTTGACCACCGTACGCAGATTGCTTAGACAAAAGATATTGCTTAGACTGACACAGATTGCTTAGAAAAAAGATATTGCTTAAAATTATTTTTATATATGAATCATTATTCAGGAAATATTGGCTTTGAAAGATTCTTAAGATTAAAGTTGGAGGTCAGTAAATATCTCTTCTTGCAGGAGTTGACTCCACACTCCCAAAGGCCATCATTGAGATATTGAATAACATAGATGATACAGCAGATACAGAATGGAAAAAATACTATTGCGAGAATTGCAATCTTAGATTCCGGGAGAAATGCACTTTAAGACGACACCAGCATACTTATAAGTGCAGAGGTGTACTTGCTAAATCGCAGCTGTACTTTTGCCAATACTGTAATAAAGCTTTTAACCGAAAGGACAATTTATCAAGACACTATAAGCACTGCAACAAACTACCCGCTGTATGTGACGTTTCCGTACCAAACCTCTCGGCCACGCCAGGTTCTTTAAGCACAGAATGTAATTTTGTCAAAGAGTAATTATAAATGTTAATTTTTCAATAAATGGTATCTCTGTTTGCTTTTAAATAGTCTTTCTTAACACACGATAGAGGACTTTCTATTTTCACTTGCCTATTCTTTTCCTCTCTTTTTCTACTATATAGGTTCTAAACATCCTCCCTCAGTATTCTATCTTTCTAGAAACAAGAAGGATGTACTATGTAACTGTATAGTTGTGCGTGTGTTTTGTTTGTCCGTGTTTTATTGAATGTTCTTCGTGTTTTTAAGTAACAAAATGAATTTTATCTGATAAGGTATTAAAAATTCTCTATATGTATATGAAGCCTTGACCTTTGATTGGCGCGGCGACTGGTGGTGGGAGTAGAATCGATGGGATCCCGCTCAGTTGGTCTGAAGGGTTGTTTTAATTTCAGATTTACGCTTCCTAAGTGCCGCTGCTTTCCGTGCTTTGGAAGAAACTCTGCCACCCAGCTTCACGGAAGATGGGAAAGTGATCTGCGTCAAATGCAATGGCATACTCGCTAACATGGGAACGTATTACAAGCATAGACGATACATTTGCGGTGTTAAGCCGCGTTATCAGTGTCGATATTGTGAAAGGCCGTTCAAAAGGAGTGATAATATGAAGCAACATGAAAAAATTTGCATTATAGGCGTCGCAACACATGCCATTCCAGCTCATGAGGGCTCTCAAGTTTAAAAATATTGGTTACGGTGCAAAATTGTAAACTAAGCATTCCTGTTTTTACTTATATAATATAACTATTAAAATTGTTAGCTTTCTCTTTCTGTTTTGTATTTGCGGTTAAGCTGGTATTTTTCTGACTCGGGTGGTTTTTTCCAGATGACAACCCATCTTACCGGGGCGTTGCTTTTCGTGCTTTGGAAGAAACTCTGCCACCCAGCTTCACGGAAGATGGGAAAGTGATCTGCGTCAAATGCAATGGCATACTCGCTAACATGGGAACGTATTACAAGCACAGACGATACATATGCGGTGTTAAGCCGGGTTATCAGTGTCGATATTGTGAAAGGCCCTTCAAAAGGAGCGATAATATGAAGCAACATGAAAAAATTTGCATTAAAGGCGTTGCCACACATGCGATTCCAACACATGCCGTTTAAAAATATTGGTTACGGTGCAAAATTGTAAACTAAGCATTCCTGTTTTTACTTATATAATATAACTATTAAAATTGTTAGCTTTCTCTTTCTGTCTTGTATTTGCGGTTAAGCTGGTATTTCTCTGACTCGGGTGGTCTTTTCCAGATGACAACCCGTCTTATCGGTTCGTGGACAGAAGATACTGCTGTACGAGGTGCCCTGCTACATATACGTATTTGAAGGGTCTTAAAGATCACCAGCGCTATCGTTGTGGATCTCTTCCCAAATTGGAATGTACTTTTTGCCACAGGATGTTCACTTGTATTCCAAATATTAACAAACACTTACGAAGAACTCATCAAATAGAATTCCCCACTCAAGCTCTTATAATTTGTCACGGTAAAAAGTCCTTGTCCTCGGGGGAGTGCGTGCCTCAGTTCAATTACTTGTCTGAACATTGATTCTTTGTTCCAGAGCAACGGTTGAACGAGGTCTCGTCCGCGAAAGTACTTATGATCTACGGCTCCCCAGTTGTGAGGCACCAATGTCCTAAATGCGAAAAATCATACAGACATTATGCAAGTTTAAGAAACCATGTGAAGTTTGAGTGCGGTGTTACACCTCAGTTTCAGTGTCCCCAGTGTAAACGTCTGTTCAAGCGGAAAGATCAGATGATGCGCCACTTGTCACTCGTTTGTCCTTTAAATCCAAACTCAGTACGGAATAAAGGAGTGCAAGGCTGTCTCCCAATTGTTTAATTTTTATGACCCATCTTTTATTTATTAAAAAAGAAAAAAAAATAATAAGATAAATCATTCAAAAAGAATTTATAGGCAATCCATTTAAGACGAGCCCAGGAATAATTTGAAACTATACGGTAAACCTTTGAATTTCATTTTCGTAGTAACAAATTTCGGTGATGGTTGTAGTTTTTTTTCATTCTAGCTTTCACTCTCAGCAAAGAGTCATTGACCGCACTACTTTTACTTCAAGTCTTTTTTAGTTTCTTCATTCTACAACTGTGACTAACTCATTGTTGTTAAAGGTGATGGGTTATCTTTCAACCGGTTACTGTATTTTTATGTTATTTATTGTATGGTAAAGGATATGGTGTTCTTAGTACGATTTGATATATGTAATTGCTGTCCATATCTTTTGCTTGAAGCTGAAACAATGCATGTGATATTCAAGATTTGTAGTAAGATCCCTTTAAGGAATTGTAGAAAAGTTGTATCCGGTTATGAAAAACAGTGCCGAGGCCGTATCCAAAAAGGGTTAAAATGTTTTAGCCCCCCTCTCGGAAATTTTCTTCCGACTCGTAATAAAAAAAACAACAATTTTTTGACCCGTTTTTAAAGTATTTTTGTGTAAGCCCCTCTCCCCCGAAAAAATAATCCACCCTGAACAAAAGTCCAGGACACGGCCCTGTACTGTACTTATTTTATTTTGGTAACCCATGAGTTTGATTCGGGAAGGCCAGTTCTGATATCCGATAAATTCTGGCAGCTATTTTAGACAATGCATATAATTGGAACAATATAATATGTATTGTTCCAAAGTTGTCATGATTACATGGATCATAGAACTAGCCTTTCTGGTTTGAATTGTGCTCGTAATTCTTCAGTCTATAGTAAGCACTGTTTTTCTTAACCCAGTACAATTTCGATAACTTACAATCTTAAGATGATCAGAAATATTAATGCCTGATACCATAACTGCAGATTGCGTCCTAGAATCAATTAACGTTACAATAAACATTCAAATATTTAATTTTTTATGTACTACATTTTTCCAACGAAGTTTTAAATCTAATTTATAGCTTATAAAAAAGAAATAATTTAAGCTTATATTCCAGCTGTTTCAGTATTTATTGCATTAGATAATGGACAATATAATGCCTATTAGTATATGGTCTCTGACAAGGTCGTACCCGGGTATTTATACTTCCAATGGGAAGGAGCTGCCAAAAAAAAGATCAAAATTCATAAAAATCGGACAGTTGTTCAGTCTTTATTAAAAGTTTGAACATGTAATGAAAAGTGGGAATCCAGTATATAAAACGGGGTAGACCAGAAGCTCTTAACACAAAGCTGGGGCAAGATTGACCGGGTTCCCTATTAACTTAAAACTTAGGTTGTTTAGTCCTATTTAAGATGGGTTCAGTGGTTCCAAGACATTGCTGACTTTTTGGCTTAGGCATAAGCCACTTCATACCTTCAGCCTTACATCATTTGTTACTGTCCGTTGTGCCAGAAGATACTTAATGCCTAACCTCTTAAGTTGCTTTTGTTGCCCCTAACGGGCGTATCTGACATTGTCGTGCTTTTGAAATAATTGCCCAGACTCTACTTATCTATTCTCGAAGGTAAGATCAACAGGACAACGTAAATCAGGAGGATCAAAGTGTGATTGGTGACACATTGCTCTGTTGGTCATCCAATTCAGAATAGCTCAGTAAATGATTTTGGACTATTACCTCAGAAGTATTAAGATGTCTGATTGGGCCTTTAGGTAAATTTTATGCGCTGAAATGCTCTCAATGATAATATTAACACGGTCCCAGTGCGTTCCATTCATAAAAAAAGAAAAGAATATATCGGTAAAAGGTTTTTCCAAATATAAATAAACTTGGAAATCCAATGTCATAAGCAGGACGGAAAAATAAAAAAAAAGACGACTCTACATTTTTTGCGTCTTTCCTTGATCGTATCAGATCTTAAGGAAAAGTACAAGGCTTAGCAACTATCGATTTTTTCGTCAGGATGTCATTACAAGTCCTGTTCCAAAAAATCATCTTTTCTTGTTTAAATGATAAACTCTTTTATACTACCCTGGGTACGGCCTTGATCCCTGGTGTATCGAAGGGAAACATAAAAATTCCTGCTTCTAGGTGGTGATGGTGTAGGAAAAATGTTCACATGCGACCGATGCAATCGCCGTTATACCTACAAGAGGAATCTAATTGCACATCAAAGATATCAGTGCGGAATCGACCCAAAGTTTAAGTGTAACCATTGCGGGAGACTCTTTCATATCAAAGGCAATATGCTGAAACATATGCGAACACATGGATGGTTAGAACAATGGCCTTACAGTGTTTTGAACGTTTAGCCTCTGGTCACAATTGGTTTTTTCAGGGATGCTTGTTTGATTTTGTTCGACGTTGTACGATTTGCATGAGCTAATAAAGAAGTTTTAAAGGCCAAAATCGTGTGCAAAAATATGGGGCTATAGTAATTTGGAACCCTTAATTGTCAAAATGCTAATCAAGGCTGTACTCAGGGTCAGGGGCTATTTTGTTACTAGATCCTCTATTCCTGAAATCCTTCTATCCCTGACAAATATTTTCAGCCGTTTGTCGTATCATGGGTATACCCGAATCAGAATCATCAATACGGCCAAATTTCCAACGAATCCCGCAGGATTAAAATGCTATGACGAATAGTTATTGCTATTAGGAATTATCCAAGATAGTATCGGTACTTACTGTACACGAATATGTCTTAGTTTCTTTCTTTTTAGGTTATGGTGGGGGGGGGGAAATATGTGAATTAAGTTAACGTAAAATGAATATCTTGGTATTTGGGAGGGAGAATTAGCTCAAAAGATCTTGCCTCTCTTCTGACGTGTCTGCTGTCCTATGCACTCATCTTCTGAGTTAAATATGCTGTTTATTATAAGACGTTTTCGTACTTAAATCGTGTACTTGTAAAACCTGATAAGCCTACATACTTTTACATTTTAGTTAGAGATAGGCTGCGCATTTAAAATATCCAATCTGTAAAAACAAAACATCAATTTTGAAGTATAATTCTACTCATAGAACTAGGCACGCGAATATTTCATGGGGTAGGGGCACAAGTTTTTTTAAACTAAAAACAAGTTAATTTGAATGGAAATGATCAACGATTTCGGGAGGGATGAATCTTCAGTTGGTTGTTAACTTCTCTTGATCATCTAAGGGCTCCCTAAAAATAGCAATAAATAGTAAATGTTTTTTGGAGAACTCTTTGGCTTCTTATAAAATACGCTTAAATACAGGTTCTAGCTCCCAACTCGTGAACACAAAAGTCCTCAGCATTATGTGTACCTGGTGACACATAGCTACACATCACTCGTAGGGACATTTGTAATCTAAATAGGGATAACGCCTCTTCTTTTTCAATTTTACACCTCGATCGTTCAGTGAGGCTCATAACCCGGATTCAAGTCAAGCAAGAAATGCAGCTTGTCAAGTAAGTCTGTTCAAATTTATTTTGAGGCGGGAAGCGGGCAGGGAGTGAATTCTACAGAATATCAGAGTAGAGTTGAATAATCGGAAATTTCTCCAATATAAATGCACAATGTAATTATAAATGCACATCAATAAAGCAATACAATATAATTTAAATGCACATCTGTCTGTTTTGTATGTCTATATGCTTTGGTTTTACTTCAATTTTCCCTTCAACATTTCCTGAAATTTTCACATCAATATCCTTAGCCTTAGTAGTAGTCGCTATAGAAGCAGTAATTGTAGTAGCAGTAGCGATACAAACAGTAGTACTACTGCTTCCACTAAATCCTTCGCATGAGTAGTACTATTACTACTGCTACTACATCCCCCGCAGCAGTAATAGTAGTATTAGTAGCAGTAGTAGTTGCATTAACGTGCAAATACTGCCTTTTTGGTCAATGGATCATCCCCCTCATCATGCCCTGGAAGTTCAAACTTAATACCCTCGGTCATTCCTTAGTTAAGTCCTTCTCACAGGCTGTATACACAGCGTGTTTTGACTTGAACAATCCTCGACATCTCTGAAAGCTTCATCTGAATACCGTTGGTCTTTTTAAACAATAAAGGTCAAACATGGCCTCCTTCTCAATAACAAATACAATGTGGAAACAATGGGCGAATTACATAACTTACCGTTCCTGCTCTGACGGGGGGGTTGACATCTCTTGAGACATATTAAGTGGATTTTTCAACTACGCTGAACAAAATGGATATGTCAAAATTTTAATTGGATGTGTCTGGGGAATTGATGGGCGTGGGAGGGGGCTGGCTGTCCTTCAATCGCTGTTGACTCTTAAAAAGGGCACAAGAACTTTCAATTTTCAATCGAATTAGCAGCTTCTGAAGTTTCTATGGCAACTTCTATGCGAAGAGCCTTGGTGAAAAATAATAATACATTGTGCCTACATTGCTCTTTACCTAGGCAGCGTTATGGCGCTGCCTATGAAAATGGCTTTGTGTTTTCATTGAAATATTTGAAAAACAACAAAATCGTCCTCCCCCTTTCCCTAGATTTTGAAACACAATTTTGTCTCTGCCATAAATTTCCCTGAATTAATGCCACAACTAACAGCTAGTTACTAACCAATCTTAATAACATTTAACTGATAATTTATAGTAGTTTTTTAAGTGTTGATGAATACGGTGAAGTTGAAAATATAGTTTAAAACCAATCTTTAATTAGAGCCACGTCTAAATTGAATTTTTGGATCAATTTGTACAACAATAAAACTAATGAATACTCTTAATGCTTTCTATTGAAATTATCTAAGTGAATTTTTGTCACATGAAACTGGATTCATCTGAATATGATCATCTGAATCTGAATATGATAACGCATAACACCTGAATATTAAAACCAGATTCAGATCAACTATTCTGCTTTAACGACGCCTACGCATCTTTTCAGGTGTATGCGTAGGGGAGGGGGTCTTTTAGGCTAGTCCCCCTAAATAACTTGTGAGACCACAATGACTAAGTATAATGAAACGAAGAAAATTATAAAGAAGCAAAAACGAGGATAATAGCAGCGTGTGAAATATAGAAGAGAATTATGCACATATTTAGACATGCACGTATGCACATATTTTGGTTTTAATATTGTCTTTCGGAAACTAGAACAAAACTAGCGAAAATTAAACTAAGAACGACACTAAGCCTTAAAGAAGAAGGCGTTCTCCATGTAACGGTTAAAAGGTAATCTAGAAAGGGTCTTCTCCTTTTAATTCTAGTGTTTGTTTTAAGGTTTGGTTCTAATATCATCTTTCGGAAACTAGAACTAAAATAACGAAAATTAAATTAAGAACGACACTAGATCTAAAAGAAGAAGACCCTCTCTAGATAAAGGTTAATGAAATGTGGAAAGGGTCTTCTTTTAATTCTAGTATTTGTTTTAGGTTTGGTTTTAATATTGTCTTTCGTAAACAAGAACAAAACTAGCGAAAATTAAACTAAGAACGACACTAGGCCTTAAAGAAGAAGGCGTTCTCCAGGTAATGGTTAAAAGGTAAACAAGAAAGGGTCTTCTTCTTTTAATTCTAGTATTTGTTTTAGGTTTGGTTTTAATATTGTCTTTCGTTAACTAGAACATAACTAGCGAAAATTAAACTAAGAACGACACTAGGCCTTAAAGAAGAAGGCGTTCTCCAGGTAATGGCTAAAAGATAAACAAGAAAGGGTCTTCTTCTTTTAATTCTAGTGTTTGTTTTAAGGTTTGGTTCTAATATCATCTTTCGGAAACTAGAACTAAACTAACGAAAATTAAACTAAGAACGACACTAGATCTAAAAGAAGAAGACCCTCTCTAGATAAAGGTTAATGAAATGTGGAAAGGGTCTTCTTTTAATTCTAGTATTTGTTTTTAGGTTTGGTTTTAATACTGTCTTTCGTAAACAAGAACAAAACTAGCGAAAATTAAACTAAGAACGACACTAGGCCTTAAAGAAGAAGGCGTTCCCCAGGTAATGGTTAAAAGGTAAACTAGAAAGGGTCTTCTTCTTTTAATTCTAGTGTTTGTTTTAAGGTTTGGTTCTAATATCGTTTTTCGGAAACCAGAACTAAACTAACTAAAATTAAATTAAGAACGACACTAGATCTAAAAGAAGAAGACCTTCTCTAGGTAAAGGTTAAAAGGTAATCTGGAAAGGGTCTTCTTTTAATTCTAGAGTTTGTTTTAAGGTTTGGTTTTTATATTGTGTTCTGGACTTTTATTTTTATTTTATTCTTGCACTGAGGGCGGTCGAGCGGAGGTCTCAGTCTAAATATGTGCATAATTCTCTTCTATATTTCACTGGCTGTTATTATCCTTGTTTTATCTTCTTTATAATTTGTTTCTGTTTTGCTAGTTCTCCTCCCCTTTAAAGCTCAATATGTTTACGTTTTTAAAAGTTTTTTTTCAGTTCCCTCGTCCCCTGCACATGGTTGGCAAGTATATAGCTTATCAAGCGGTTTCAGGGGCTTAATCAAACGATTCAGCTAAGCCAATCACCATAGTTAATATAGTTAACTCAGAGTAATCGCAGAAAGGATAAACCCGTATGCAGGTAGGAGGAACGTTTGTTCCGCCCCCTGAAATATCAAGGTTGATTTTGTAATTTTGCATGTTTTTTATATAATTTGCCTATTTCAGTTCGGCCCCCTTCCCCTGAAATAAACAAACCATGAAGAACCTCTTTTGATTTTGGGCCTCTGACGAGTAAGATTTGTGGTATTATGCAGAATCTAACTTTAAAGGGAAATTTCATCATATATATAAATATATATATATATATATATAAATATATATATATATATATATAAATAATATATATATATATATAAAATAAATAAATATATATATATATATATATATATATATATATATATATATATATACATATATATACATATATATTAACATTTAAAACAAGCAGAAACTATCCCATATAGTATGATTGCTGCTACTCCGGCTAACCCCCACTCACTACGCTAAAGTTTGACAAGAACTTTACTGAAAGCATTCTGTAGTTCAGTGGACATACCCAACTGCTTCTTATAAGTAACTCGCTCTGGCACCCTCTTTAAGTGGCAAAGTAGGTTTCGCCACTGCAAAGGGGAATTTCTGCCATTTTGTGGCGCAAAACAACAACCTTGGCCCAAAGAGGACCAAGACTACAAAAAAAAAACGGTTAATATAAACAATGATTTTAAAAATTCACTCCACGAAGTTGATTATTTTGATGCTTGATAAATAAATGTTCGGCGGTGTATAGTTGCGCATCAGCTATCAAACAGTTTGTGGTAACGAACTTTAAGTAAGGAGCGACCCGGCTCAATAGTAACCGAAACTTTACAAAACGGATTTTTAATAAAAATAGAAACATCGAAAGAATCAGATTTTTATGATGGTTTAATCAAGTAGAGTCTTACCCATCAAAACACACGAGCCTGAAAAAATTTGCCTTATTTTTGAAAAAAGGGGAAATACTATAAAAGTCATATAATCTTAATGAAAATAAAACCGTCAGATTCAGCGTATCAGAGAACCATACACTTGAGGTTTCAAGTTCCTAACTGCCAAAATGTGGAATTTTGTGTTTTTTTGCCAGAAGAAAGATAAAAGATGCGTGTTTATTTTTTTTGTTCCAGAGGTGATCATATCGACCCAGTGCCTAGATTATCGCGAGAGGGCTCATTCCAACGGAAATTAAAAGTTTTAATGCCCTCTTTAAGTGACCAAAAAATGGAGGGCAACTAGGCCCCCTCCCACGCTCATTTTTTCCCAGTCACCTGATCAAAATTTTGAGATAGCAATCTTTTTTAGCATAGTCGAAAAATCTAGTCACTATGTCTTTGAGGATGACTCAATCCCCCATAGTCGCCGGTGGAAGGGCTGCAAGTTGTGGACCTTGCCCATTGTTTACGTATAGCGTTTGTTATTGCAAAGTATACAGATGTTTTCAGGGGAAATTTTCTGGTGCGGGATCAGGGGTTGGGGGTTACATTGGAAGACTTTACCATGGAGGAATTTTTTAATTGGGGAAGGGAATGTTATATGAATTTTCCATGATGGCGGATTTCCCAGCATTATCTAAAAACGATCACCCATGAAATAAAAAACGTTTTTTCAACTGAAAGTAAGGAGCAACATTAAAACTTAAACCGAACAGAAATTATTACACATATGAGGGGGTTCGCCCCATCGTCAGTACCTCGCTCTTTACGCTAATTTTTTTTTAGTACTTTCAAAAGAGCTATTTACTCTAATTAAACGACCTTTGTGATTAAGGTGTCATTCTTAAAGAATTAGAAAAAATTCGAACTTTAGCGTAAAGAGCGAGGGGGTGAACCCCCTCACATACGTAATTATTTCTGTTCGTTTTAATGTTGCTCCTTTCTTCCAGTTGAAAAAATCTTGTATTTTTATTTAATTATAGTTTAGAGTCGGTCAACTTCTGTGTAGGTTGAAGGGGTATGTCCCTAAAGCTTAAAAAAAATGCGCTTTTACGCCCATTTGTTAACTCTCAGTAAGCCTTCAGGTGAACTCCCTGAAACATTTTTGTATTTAGCCTTTAGCACTTGTGCGTCAGGATGATAGCTCTCGTCAGTGAAGAAGTAGGCTTATATTTTCTGTGTAAGATCATAAGCGCCGCAAGGAAACTTTCCTGGGGGATGTAAGTGCAATGGGGAGGTTTGTTTTTGCCAGGATGTGGATTGCAATATTTTTTTTCAATCTGTATACATTTTAATGTCCTTTTGTTTCTCGGGTAGGGACTAAGATTGCCCCGTGGCCTACCTGTCAGTCTCCATGGGAAATATCTGTATAAAAAACATGATCTCGAGAACCTCGCCTTGAAATCTATTTAAATCAAAATCCTATAATTCATTTTTGGTATTTGACCCCCCCCCCCTTCCCACCTGAAAAGTAGTTGCAGGGGTGGAATTCTTTAGGAATGGTTTATAATTCCCGAAGTATTTTTTATTAAATTGAATGTAAAAATTAGGGCCTAAAGAAAAAAAAAGGAGTGTCACCTTGGCATCCATATTACGAAATTAGGTCAAATAAAGACATATCATGGGATGCTAGAGTTCAAATCCCCTTTGGATATTGACGGGGAAAATATTTTCGAAAGGCTCAAAATCCTGCCTTAAAAATGCATTCTGATGTTTCAGGTCCCCTTTATAAGACCCTCCAGCCTTCTTTCTTTCCCAATAGTTTGTGTACAGTAATACGATACTCGTTAACTATTCGTAATGTCGAATGTACGTTTCATATAACAACCCTTCATTTGTATGAGTTGTGTATTGCTTGTTGAAATAGTTTCTGAGACCTCACTCCCTGATCTGTCATAGGAAAGAAGGGGTTTGGGAAGATTCAGGGGGCGGGGGCGTAATTTTTTACGAGGCAGGGGGAGCAACTGTCCCCCAGATCCTAGTTCTTCCCCTCCACGCTGAAATTTAGTTTCTTTAAAAATCTTTTCAAAACTAAGATAAGCCCGCAAAATCAAATCAAAAGTTTTTGTACCCTTTTTAAGTGACTACAATTATTGGAAGGCAGCTAGTCCTCTCCCACGCCTCTTTTTCCCAAAGTTGCCCGAAGAAAGATCATCGATGTGTGTTTTTTTCAGGGGTGATCGTATCAAACCAATGCTAGAGGACAATGAAAGAAAATCAAAAGTTATAATGCCCTTATTAAGTGAGAAAAAAGGGCAACTAGCCCCCCTCCTACGCTCCTCTCCCCATAGATATCGGGCCTTTTTTTCGGGAGGGGGGGAGAATGCCTCAGAAGACTACACTTAATTCCAATCCGAGCTAATTCTTATTAAGCCTACACATAAATACAATATAAGTTCTAGGGAAGAGGGGAGGTAGAAATTGATATCTCATCCCTCTTGATTTCCGGGAATATTTCTAGTCTACGCCTTTACTATGAAAGTAAAGAATAACAGCCAACCCTAAAACGAGCAGAGTTTACTAGAAACTTCGACTTCCTATACTGAGGGGGGTCGTGGTCGTAGAAACTCCGGAGGATGCTCTTTCGATCGGAAACTGAAATTTTAGTGCCTTTTTTTAAATTTAAAAATAATTGGAGAGCAACCACTCCTATCCTAGAACCTAATTTGATATTTGGTTCTTTTGTAGCCTCTTAGGACATCTGAGCAACGTCTTGATGTATCTATAATGTTCAGAGAAGTTGCAAATATCAATACAATCTGCATCCAATAATGAGATAACCTCTAGAGCCCCTGGGATATGGGCCGTAAATTATGCGAACTGTTAATTATTTGCATAATTTTTATTTTAGATATATTTTATTGTGGAAAATGGGGAGGAGTATGTTTGATTTTGGGAGTTCAGTGGAGTGAAACTTTCAGGGATTAATTTCTTGGTCAAAAATATCATCACCATTTTTCTCTGGTAAGGTTGAGGGGGGTCGGAATTGAGCCACAAACACCTTTTTAGTTTTCAATTTAAAACTTATTGCCATAAGTCCTTACTTACTTACTTGTACTTGTACTTGGGTCACGTTCGAGTCCTGTCCAGGCCCATCGTGGCATCCAGAATTTGTCGACATGCGTCTCTCCATTGCTCTCTTTCAAGTGCGATTGGCTCGATCAACTGGATCCATTGTCTATTCCATCGGTGCCCGTGCTTCTTGAAACCTCCCATTGGCTCGAGGTCGGCTCTAACTGTTGATAACCATGTCTTTTTTTGTCCTCCAGGCTTCTTCTTCCAGTGCGCAAGGGGTTGGCATTTCAAGCACTGTTTGCTGAACGAGTCATCCGGTCGGCGCAGTGTATGCCCGAACCATCGTAGACGTCTCGCTTGGACATCAGAGACAAGTGGTATATCACCACATCTTCTTCTGATGATATCGTTACGGACGCGGTCAGAGACGCAGGCCAAGAATACAGCGAAGACACTTGTGGTGGAAGACATTCAGGTTATTAGCTTCCCCAGCTCTGAGGGGACACGAATCGCAACCATAAAGAAGCACAGAGAGGACCAAAGCGTTATATATCCGGAGCTTTGTTCGAAGGGAGATTTCATTTCGTAGCCAGAGGCACTTCCAAAGCTGGATGAATGCTGCCCAGGCTGCGGAGATGCGGTTTTGTATTTCACTTAGAGCTTCACCCTTGGGATTTATTAGGGAAACTAGATATCAGAAATTCTGGACGTCCTCGATTGGGATGCTATTCAATGTGATTGGAGTTTCATCTAGCCCAGAGGTGCGCATCGATTTTGTTTTCGATTGGCTGATCTTTAGTCCAGTAGCAAGGGATCTAGCAGCAATGTCGTCTATCATGAGCTGTGCTTCTATTATCGACTCAGCCAAGATATCCACATCATCAGCGTAATCAAGGTCTGTTATTGATAGTGCTGGACTGATTGTCACACCTTTGTATTTGTCAAGAGTCTTCATGATCTGGTCAATGACAAAGTTAAATAAAATAGGCGATAAGGCACAACCCTGTCGCACTCCTTTGTCAATTGATATTTCTTTTGAGATTTCTCCGTCAGCTCTTATAAATGCCCTCGTTCCCACGTAATACGCCTTAATTAGACGGACTATCTTTTCGGGCACTCCATCATCCCTCATTGCATCCCAGATGGCAATTCTCTTTACCGAGTCAAAAGCCGTTACAAAGTCGATAAAGACTTGTATTGTTTCCTGCTGGTGTATAAGGCGGTGTTCCAGGATCTGTCTCGGGCTAAAAATATGATCGCAGCATCCCATACCAGGTCTGAAGCCTGCTTGATTTGGCCTCGTCCGATCATTTCTAATATTTCTGAACCTATTTAATACTATTATTGTGAAAACTTTTGCAGAAATGGGTATCAGGGAAATTCCTCTATAATTTTTGCAATCGGCTCGATCCCCTTTCTTAAATACAGGAATTATTATAGAGGTCCTCCACTCTTCAGGAATGTATTCGTTGACCCAGACATCCATGAGTAAGTTGTTGAGCTTGTCGATAGCTGCTTCTGGAAGGGTCTTGAGAAGTTCAGCTGGTAATTTGTCAATGCCAGGGCTTTTATCATTTTTTAGTAGTTTTACGGCATGAATAATTTCTTCTCTGCTTGGAGGGGCGATATTGCAATCCTCATACACGAATGGTGACTCAGAACTGCTGTGGGATGGAATGGGTTGGCTGTGGTCATTTTCTGATGGGTGAAGAAGCTCCTGGAAGTGAGCACGCCATCGTTCGATGCGATCTTCTTTGCTCGTGAGAAGCTTGTTGTCCTTACTAAGTAGCGTGGGGGTAGATCTTTGCTTCTTTTTCCCGGTTGATTCTCCTAGGAGCTGGTAGAGTTTCCGTGAATCATTGCGTGCAGCAGCTTTTTCCATTTCACAGGCTACATTAGACCAATATGCTTGTTTGTCTGCCTTAGCAGATTTGTGCCATTCTTGGCAGAGTGCTTTAAAAGAAGCAGAGTGTTTATCAGTCATTTGTTTCTTCCTTAAAGAGAGTTCTATTGTCTTCTGAGAAATCCATCTTTTGGGTTTTTTGTCCCTTACTCCGAGAATTTCTGTAGCTGCCTCTTTCACTTGATTTCGGAACTTGATCCAGCGCTTTTCTATATTTAGTGATGGGTTAAAATTTTCTTGCTCGGTCATGGCACTTGTCTCGGTCTCAGAAATTGCTTGATTGGTCTTAAATTCTCGGTCATTATCTTGCAACGCCGTGAAACGGTTTGTAAGTTCGAGCATAAAGGTTTCTTTGATTTCAGGGAGTTTGAGTTTCGTTGTGTCTAGGATGCGTCTAGGTGCAGATACTTTTTTGGAGCTGAGTCTGAATCTAACTTTTGATTTTAGTAACAAATGGTCGGATCCACTTTTTGATCCAGTGTCCGCCCCTCTGTATACTCTCGAGTCTTTAATCATTGACTTCCAGCGACGAGAAACGAGTAAATAGTCAATTTGGGCGCGGGTTCTACCATCTCGGGATCTCCAAGTGTAAGTGTGGCAAGGTTTGTGTTTAAACCATGTATTAGCCACACTGAGATTATTCAGCATAGCAAACATGAGAAGTCTAACTCCGTTAATGCACCGGTCGCCCAACCCGTGGTTGCCAATGGCCCATTCAGAATCGTTTAGTCTCGTGCCAATCCTGGCATTGAAGTCACCACCGATCACGAGGATGTCCTTACGAGGAATTTTATTCATAGTCAGTTGGAGGTCAGCATAGAATTTGTCTTTCAAGTGGTCAGGGGCGTCACGAATAGGGGCATATACAGATAGTATTGTCAGGTTATTACTCTGACCTTTTAAACGGGCCATCACAATTCTGTCAGACACTGCTTCATAGTCAAGGAGTCCCGATGCGATCTTGGGTGTCATGATTATTCCCACTCCTGCGAGGCCGGATCCATCCATTGGGCCAGAATTGAATAGTATGGCCTTTTTACCCGAAGGGGCTATTAGGTCAAGTGTCGTTTGTCCATTTAATCTTGTCTCTGAAACACAGAGTATGTCCAGGTTATATAAATAAAATTCTTCAGCTACGAAGGCTTGCGTTAGTGAACATTTGATGGAACAGAGGTTCCAGCAGCCGATATTCAGGCCATGTCTTCTTGATAGTATGGTAGCTAGCTCACTTTTCGACGAGGTCGCCAGCCTCGACGCATCGCTTAATGCCAGGAATGCTATAGCCAAATTCGTTCTCATATTAAACATACTCAACATAATTCTGGATGTTTCTTGGGTATGATTAACCGCAGGGGCCCCAGTCCTACGGTTCACCCGGAGCACGTTGGCCGTCACTTCGCTTGGCGTGAAGCTAGGTGACGTTTACACCCTCTCACCGCTATGAGGTGTGCTGGCGGGTTTGCTCTACTGCCTAGGGACGGAAGGGGGAGCATCCTTGCTTGCAACGCCACCACCGCCGTGGCAATTTGCAAGCTTAGCTTCCACCTTTGCTCCCACCTAGAATCAGTAAAGCCTTCAGGAGAGGCCATAAGCCATAAGTCCTTGGGCTAAAGAGACAAAAAAAGCGTTTAAAGGGTTGGTTCCTTTGGAAATGGTCCGTCTTCTAACAAAAGGGACTAAATAAGTGTCGAATTTTTCCGATTGACCTGAAAATCAAATGAAACATTGGGCTAAGGGAACCCCGACCAAGAAATAAAATAAAGAAATATTGCTTTGCCTCAAAATGCAGCTAAAAAAGGGACAAGAAAAATGCCAAAAACTTATATCATCTAATTTAAATGAAAGAGGCTATTTAGAAACTTAGGAGGGGATCTTCTCATTAAAAATTGAAAGTTCTTGTGCCCTTTTTTAAAAGAACTGTAGCTGCTGGAGGCAATGAATATCTTGGTTCCTTTTCTGCTACCCCCCCCCCTCCTTTAACCTTATGATATCGAATCCAATTTCGAGATATCTTTTGTGTCCAAAAACTTCTAAATATCTAATAGATTTGTCCTCGGGGTTGATATCCCCCACAGCTCCTATGCTAAACCTTATCTTACACTATTATGATAACTCAATCCCAAGAAACACGAACCACGAATTAGAATACAAATATGATATTGGTAGAATATTCCAGAATTCCTTCTTTTCTTCGTTATTTTTATTTGTCATACTTTCTCTGTGACTGCTCAATTTTGCTTCAGCGGGGAATTTTTCCTCGGTTGCTTTTGGCATAGTTTGTTATTTATTACAATTTACGGATCTTTTCCGTTATGCCTAGACCACTATTTAAATTATATTTTTTAGTCGTTTGCGGGTATGAAGTTGAAACAAAAGAGTGACGCGTGGTAAAGTGCATGATAAATATATAGTATGGGCTATATATTTGTTTATAAGGGTTAGGGGAAGGATTGGGGGTAAAATAAAAGTATAGTGCGTTTAGGAATGGGAGGATTGGGGGTAAGTAAAAGTATAGCGTTTTTAGGAATGATATAAGTAAGTATTTAAGATTTTTAAGATTACTTATTTCATTTCTAAAAGTGTTTCACTTTACTTTACCCCCTCCCCCCTAATTAAGCAAACATAAAGCTCAAACTATGAATTTCCCATGCTTTTTGGCATACGTCACTTTTTTGTCTCAACTTAACACCTGTAAATTGAAGCAGTTTAATCAATGAGTAAACTAGCAAATACTGACCCATAAATATAATAACGGAAAGAGCCCAGTTTATTACCACGAATTGTCTGATTACCTTATATTGTTTATAAGCAGTAGCTGGGGACCATGGGTTTGCTAGTCAGTGTTACGAGGGAGGGGAGTTTTCTAGTTGTTGCTACAGTGGGGTATAGTGGGACAATCAGCCAGGCGGGGGATGCCATCTTTTTTTAAAAAAGTAGCTTTTGATTTCTTTTCTAAGGGGACACTGTTTACTTTCCCCCATCACTTGATGGGCACTTAACTGATACAGGTTCATTATGCATAGCCATAATTCTTATCCTGATCTTCCAGCAAGGAGGTTCCCAGTTTCCACCGCCTGGTGTGCATATAAGAACACCACGGGTGCCGCACAGTTCTGCTACGTTTGGCACACTTCCATGACGCTTGGCACGCGCCACCTGTTGTACGTCATTCCTGGAAGTGAGCGCTCCTCGTCTTCTACCTGAAATTATAGCAATCATGAATAGCAAAAAGATCAAATTTACCCTCTAACCATTTATATAGATTCTGTCACTGCTAGCCTTTCTGACCTGTCCCAAAATCAGATGCGAAGAATCTCGACCGGAAGCATTTTTTTTCCGATTGATTTAGGGCTTTATCACACATTCATGTTCTTGATTTAAAAAGATGAATCATACGGATTTAGATTTAATTAAGCAGCCTTTTCCGGTATTTCTTCACACCAATGACGTACAAAGACAATTTGTTAGGGTATGGGGAGAGGTCTAAAATCGCTGAAGCTGAATAACCAAAAAGTTGTCTCGGCATGAAATTCTCGGTAAGCATTCAGGAATACAATATATTTCGGGACCAACATTTCGGCGGGGATGGCAATTTAACAAACGCAAAAAATAGGCGCGTCCTGGAAAAAAGAAATAATGAAAACTAGGGGAGGAATTCCTTTTCAGTTGTGATATTTCGGTGGAAATGGGGCAAAGGCAAAGTCACCACTACACGTGTCTGCTTGTTACATCTACCAAAATATTTCAATGCCCATCCATATCTTCTATAAGGTACTTTTATTTTTGACCTCTGCCTCACCCGAAACAATAAACCTTCCCTTGTCGAAGGGTTTCTTATTTAAATTAAATAAAAAAAAGTTTTTTTTTAACTGAAAGTAAGGAGCGATATTTAAACTTAAAACGAACAGAAATTACTCCATTTATGAAAGGGACTGTCCCTCCTCAACGCCCCGCTTTTCACGCTAAAGTTTGACTCTTTCTCTCAACTCTACTTTTTAAATCAGTAAAAAAATTAGCGTAAAGAACAGAACTCTCTTGAAAAAAGAACAGCTCCTTTCATATACGGAGTAATTTCTGTTCGTTTTAAGTTTTAATATCTCCCCTGACTTTTAGTTAAAAAACTTATCTTTTTATTTAATTTCTGAACGTTTTTGAATTAACAAGTTTTGATTTTGGCTCTTCGCATATGAATATAATTAAAACGAAATTTGCATATTAATTTATTTTTATGGCTAAATGGCTTTCTCATAGTTCTTATCGGACGATTTTGAGAAAAAAGAAGCGGGGAAGTAGGCCTAGTTACACTCCGATTGTTTGGCTATTTAAAAAGGCAACTAGAACTTTTAATTTTTTACGAACGTTTTTATTAGTAAAAATATAAGTAACTTACGAGTTAACTTTTGTAACGAACTTCTATATTCGTACCTTTTTATTGCGTATATGAGGGGGTTCACTTCTCGTCAATACCTCGCTCTTTACATACACTAAAGCTTGAATTTTGTCCCAATTCCTTAAGAATGACCCTTGACTCACAAAGGCCGGTGAATAAATAGTTGAAATTAATGAAATTACTTTAGCGTAAAGAGCAAGGTATTAGGAGTAGGTGAATCCCTCAAATGCGTCATAATTTCTGTTCGCTTTAAGTTTTAATGCTGTTCCTTGCTTTCAGTTGAAAAAACTTTTTCATATTTATTTTTTCATTGTTCTTTAAAAAAAAGCTAAGAAATCCTGCACCCCCTTAATGAAAATTTTCTTCTCCCATGACAATTCCTCCATTGAAAGTTCCCCCCGAATAAACCCCTCCCCCAACCAAAAAATTCCCCTGAAAGCGTCAGTACCAATAACCATTACGATGTGTAAACATTGGTCAAAGCTTTTAACTTGCAGCCCCTCCCACGGGGACTGTGGGGGAGTAAGTCGTCTCCAAATATATAGTTATTAGGTTTTTCGACTATTCTGAATAAAATGGCTATCTCAGAATTTTGATACGGTGACTTTGGGGAAAGATGTGCGTGGGAGGGGGTCTACGTGCCCTCCAATTTTTTGGTCACTTTAAAAGGGCACTAGAACTTTTAATTTCCGTTAGAATGAGCCCTCACGCAACATTCTAGGACCACTGGGTCGATGTGATCACCCGTGGAAAAAAAAAGAACAAACAAATAAACACACATCCGTGATCTGTCTTGTGGCAAAAACAAATGCAAAACTCCACATTTTTGTAGATAGGAGCTTGAAACTTCTATTGTAGGGTTCTGTAATGCGTTGACTCTGATGGTGTGATTTTCGTTAAGACTGCGTGACTTTTAAGGGGTGTTTTCTCCTATTTTCTAGAAAAAGGCAAATTTGTTCAGGCTTGTTACTTTTGATGGGTAAGTCTAAACTTATTAAAACTTATATATTTAAAATCAGCATTAAAATACAATTCTTTTGATGTAACTATTGTTATGAAAATTCTGTTTTTAGAGTTTTGATTCCTATTGAGCCAGGTCGCTCCTTACTACATTCGTTACCATGAACTGTTTGATTATCTATTTTTTTTTTTTTTTTATTAGCGGACCTTCCTTCCTGAAAAGAAAGGGTTTGTCATTTAAATTGTTGACAGATTCTTTGATTTGTTATGAAAATTCCGTTTTTTAGAGTTTTGTTACTATTGAGCCAGGTCGCTCCTTACTACAGTTCGTTACCATGAACTGTTTGATTATCTTTTTTTTTTTTTTTTTTTTTATTATTAGCGTCCCTTCCTTCCTGAAAGAAAGGGTTTGTCATTTGAAACTTTAGATTACCCCTTCTTCCTGTATCTTCTCAAATCCCTTCTTTCCTATGGTAGATAAACATTAAAAACGTAATTAGCTTGTCTTAATGCTTGATTTCATTGGTCAGGGTGGTGAAAATGGTCCCCGAGTGTATAAAAACTGTAACAGAAGGGCCAAATTCGAATCAGAAGGGTCATGCAAAGCTCTTTGATTGGGTGAAATTGATTTCATGACATAACTTTCAACTAGCGGTATTTTATGTCTTTCTTTATTGCGTCACTTATAGCCAATGAAAACCCTCATTTGTCGATCAAGATCCAAATTTACGAACGCAGTGACAGTGCGCAAGGGAAATGGTCTAAAATAATGATATTTGTGTTTAACGCAATTGAAACTTGTCGGCCACGTTCACCACCCTGTATATGCTGTGTTGTCACATTTTGGTATGGACATTCAGATATCCATTCAAAATGAAGTCAGTAATTCTGTAACAATTTCGATTTTTAATATTCGAAAGTCAGGAATGTTGAAATAATAAATTGTAGCTTCAATAGATTTTACGATGCGGTTTTGCCAGAAGGCGGGACAAAACGCAAGCCAGAGCCTTTGAAAAATAAGCCAGATCCCTTGAAAACATAAGCCAAATAAGCCACACAACGTTTTGCCCCAGCAAGCGACTAATAATAATTTCTATGTATACGCTGGTCTAAACAAGTAACAACCATAACTCAAAAATTTACTCGCCAGTCACCATCAAAATAAGCCAGTCTGGCGGGAAATAATCCAATATGGCAACATTGTTGCGATGAGGGGATATTCATAGTAAAAATGATCCTTTTAATTTCTCAGTTTCTCTAACATTAGTATTTTCTTATCGTTATCTTTTCGGAAACTCGAACGGAAGTGGGAATTTGGGAAATAGTCTATTGTTCTATAATTTACTGGGAGGGAGAAAATTTGCAACTTTCAATTGTGTTAGTGCAGAGTAATGACGAAGCGCATAATTTAAAATTGTTATCGAGAGTTCAATGATAAGCATGCTTGCTTTGCCCAAGTAAATAATCTTGTTTATTTCCGTAAATCTATACTCCGACTTCGTGGCTCTGAATTTGCAATTAGCATGACAATTCAATATTTTGTTTTTTAATTAAGATACCTGATTCAAAGGCGCTATTTCAAATTTCGTATTTTTGCTGGGGATGGGGGTGTAAAAGCCAGAATTTTTTCTGGGAGTGATCGCAGAGAATGCTATTATTTCTCCACACCATTTTTTGGTTCCCTAAGGTATGATTTATGATTATTTCAGCTAAAGGGAGCCATGTCTCGATGGGGCTTCAACAAATGGGGAACCAACAATATTTACTTAGGCATCTATAATCAAAAAGGTTTTAAGACCAGCACTGGTACGACACGACTCTTTTACAATATAAGCCTTTTGCATGATTAAACAAAGCCACGAACGCCCCTGGGGGGATATACCTGTGCAATCTGGACATGACCCTGAGATCTTAAGAAGTTTATTTAAAAAAAAAAAAAATAGTGGACAAAAACTGGCAATGTGAAAATGAGGTAAACTTAAAAACGGAGTTTCCCAGAAATCACCCAACCGGTCCACGAGGGATTACCAAAGAAATATCGGAATGAAAAAAACTATATTTCAAGTCGAGCTAGGTTAACAATGACAGTTTCTTTTTTTAACAAAAATGGAGGGTTTTTACTGCACAATCTTATATATTACATTTTGAATTTTTTTTTCTGGGAGGGAGAGAGTGGATCCTCATTTTCGAGTTTTCTTTTATCTGTGACAAAGTGGTAACACACTAAATAGTCTCGTATAAGTAGAAAGTTTAGAGGAATTAGACCTAACGCTTAATTTGACTCAGAAACACAGGATACTTGGTTTCTAGTCAAGGATATTTGCGGGGTTGGTGTAAATCTGACCTTGGTCACCCAGGCGTCCCATGGCTTTAGATGTCCTATATGCTCACCTATTTCTCTTGAAATATGGATATCCCCCCCCCCCAATAAAAAGATTTCTTTGTACGTGTCCGGTCAGAGGCATGAGTTGTGTACACCTACGACTGACACTGCGTAACACCTTGCCTATGATTAAAGAAGGCATTACGGTTGTCGACCAATATTGCGTTAAAGTTTTTCTCTTTTAAGATTCTTACATTATTCCAAGTTGGTGTGACACTGTCAGTCTTATCGGTGAACAGCTATCCTTAAAAAAAAGGGACAGGCTGGTGAATTTATAAAACCCAGTTTGAGAGTGTTGTAAAGGTTATTTTCCCATAGCCAACGGAATGCCCTTTTCAGCCCACTTCGTTAGCAAGACCTTAAAGGTTCTCGACAACAAAGGAAAAATTCAACAGACAAAACTAATTAGCATCCCGTCGCCAGAAGAATACAACATTCATCCTCGTCTCAAATATCCTCATACCATAAGGATACGCCCTAGTGTTCCGCTAATTCAAAACCGCTTACTGCTAAAGGCATTTTGGGATTGTTGGACCAAGAATACTTTGTCCATTCATGGAGCATCTTTTGTAAAACAAGCAATTTCACTACCTAGCTTCTTTTATTTTTATAAAATTAGAGATGGCTCTCAGAATCATTCAAAATAATGAAGTTCTCATAGAGAAAAGGGTAAGGGTCGCAGGGATGCCAGTTCACAAAAATATAGGTGGAAGGGGGGGGGGGACAAAATATATTTTTAAAGTATTAGTTCTACATTTCAACCCCGCAGAAGAAACTCTATAAAATAATGAAAACTACTTTAAAACATTGCAAACATTTGCTAATGTCATTCTTAAAAGCATACCTATAAACTCTACCCATCCCTCTTATGGTCAAATATACACACCAAATTGTTTATACGCAATGAAATTTGTACACGCTGAATTTGCTGTTGTATTGTTTGTTTGCAGTTATATAAATTTGAAGAAAAGAGTCACGTATGGAAAATTCATTGTGTGTATACAACTCAGGGTATATATTTGACCATTGGCGGGGGGGGAAGCTTATTGTTATGCTTTAACTATGATATTAGTAAGTATTTTAGATTGTTTTGAAGTAGATTTTAGATTTAGTTCTTATAAAAATACCCCAGCAATTTTTTTTATAAAAACACCAAACTGACCCCCCTGCCGGGATAACAAGGTTATAAGTGTCAAAACGACTTAAATAAACAGCAACCAGTGACAACTTCAGAAATAGGATTTGTTACAATTAGAGCATAAAGTATAGTAACCCACTAATTGTAAACCTTAGTATTTAGAGCTTAGTATTTAATAGATAAGAATAGTTGATTTTGACTCCCATTCACGTATTGAAAATAATGGTTATTTTCATGTGTTGGTTTAAACTTTCTTGAAATGGTGTAAACACCTAAAAGTGGCTGGAATTAATAAATCCTATAGTGGTTAAAAAGTGAAGGGAAACGTAGTAAAGTTGTCAAAATGTCCATAAACCAGTAAAATAAACTATTAAGTAAAAATACTATCAATTTCAACAAATTTCATTGCAGTAAATGTGATTTCTTAATTTCTTCTTTTATTGTTTATGCAAAAGCGTGCCTGAGCTCAAAGGGCTGGAGAATAAAGGAAATTGTTGCAGTAACATAACGACCTGCGAGGTTGAGAAGCCGGGGCGAAACGTATTAACTCACTTTTCTATTAATACTTCGTATTTTATTTTTGAAAAATAACATGCTGTAGTAAGAAAGTAATAATGATTGTATTTACGTTTATATCATGACACGTTTAGTTTTTCTCTTTGTAGAATTTTGTTGCCTCTTCTGTTTCGCACGAAAATTAACTTTTACTGCATGCACACTGTATATAAGATCTTCAGCTATTTCTAGGTAAAAATACGAAGTTTTCATATTGTATATTGTCCTCCTTCGGGAGGTCATATACTAAAATTAGAACGATACATAGAAGATTAGCATGGCCCCTGCGCAAGGATGACACGCAAAATCGTGAAGCGTTCCACATTTTTTGTGCTAATTTTAATTTTGGGATGGGTTTATTTTTTCCTACATGTTATTTTTTAAAATGTTGTTTACGAGATATAGTGAAGGATTGAACCTTTTATCGAAAATTTTCAAATTTGTATTCTTTGGGTATGGGCGCTCCTGAAACTTTTCGAAGGAAGGGGACAAGCGTGATGCGTTTTAGAGAGTTTATTTATTTCCTTACAGCCTTTGTTTAACTCGAAACTCACCCTTCCTCCATATACCTCGCTTCTATAAACGCAAGTCACTAACATACCTGTACAAAGAGGGTGAGGGAGTATGAGTAATATTCCTCAAAGATTGTTTGCAGTATTGTTGCAGTAACATAACGACCTGCGAGGTTGAGAAGCCGGGGCGAAACGTATTAACTCACTTTTCTATTAATACTTCGTATTTTGTTTTTGACCTTTCGCCTTTTTACCTGTTTACCTTTTTAGGCCTTTTTACCTTTCGGACTTGAGATTTATGTTACATGTCCAAGTGTTTGATATGTTATTTTTCTGTATTCCTACAGTTTGGATGACAAGTCTGCTTGATTCTTACACAACGGCAAGCTCTTTGTTATCAATGAGTCATCTATGTAGCATTCAAATGAATTAATAATAAGCCCTTTATTTACAAAAAAACTGATTATGAAAGTTTCAAGGAATTCATGAAAAAATTTGAGCTATTTCATAAAAATGTCTTGATGGTACACAAATACATTTTTGTCAATTTAGGATTATTTGGAACCAAAAGATCGTAACATTTTATTCAATGAATTAAAAAGATATTTGTCAAAGAAAGTATCTGTCAAATTAAGATTAAGACAAGCTGGTTTCATTGGGACGACGGTTTAAGGTCCAGGCGGGACGTCGGGACCCACTACCCAAGCCAGCGTTAGTGTGGGTGAGGGCCAAATGTTAATGTGTACTGTTTTTGGCTCTGGCAGGAGTTTCACATCTGCCTCAGGTCTGGGTCAGCGTATGCGACACGAGCAGCCAGTGGAGCCTAATGAGCGTTTTGCGGGAATTAAACGAGCTCGTTGGAGTGACGATGAGTTGAATCAGGTTGCAGAAATCGTGTATAGACACAGGAAACTTATTAACACAAAGCAGACCATAGCTCCTTTGGTGCCTGAAAAGACAGTGGAGGTGGTAAAGAAAGCCTGCCAGCGGCCCAAGTACCTTAGGTTATTTAACAGCTTCAAGAGTCGGGATGCCGATCGCAAGGCCCGTCTTGTATTCCTACCAAAGAAAAGTTACAGAATTGACGAGTTACCCAACAAGCCCGCAACAGAATTCAGAACTGGCCGATGAGGTAGAAGAGTGTCTTGATTATGGAGAGGTGACAATGCTGGAAGACCCCCCCCCCCCGACGTCTTGATTCCAGAGCGTTTCTGTGACTGATTTTAACATCCATCGGCTAGGGCGTACGAAAGAGCAGTTTGCTCTTTCTACATTCACAGCAAAATTGACTGCCGCGAGCTTTCTATACACTAAGACAAGGGACGGGGGCCTTTGCCTGTCTTGTATCCTCGAGAAAGTCGTGAAATTCCTAGGAGGCCAGTTGTGCAAGCTTTGGACCTCCACAGATGTGTGGATTATTGCACTAGTTAAAGCCGATTCGACAAATTTAAAGTGCGAAATTGGCAGCGGGAATTTGCCTAGACCGGGCAGGGTCATGGGTTGGATTCCTTCAAGGCAAACCCAATCGCCAACTTCTGGCTTCCAGGGCAGAATAAGTTTTGAAGGGGTGACTCTACAATCATAAGATTCTATTACAAACTCCGTTATACCCAACCAGAAAGACTCAGTACAACTCCGACCCTTTGACGAATATGCCCAGGCACGGATGTCAGTTGCAGGAAACGATTCAGCATGTCTTACAATCCTGTGTGTTCGTCCATTGGGCCTGGGTCAAGCGGCTAGATTCCGTGGTCAATTCTTTGACCAAGCATTTGAAGGGAAGCAACTTAAGCTATATGCATTAAACCTACCTGACACATGCCACACAAAGGCTTAAGCCGGATCTAGTAATTGTTAAGCAAGGCGTTGCCTGTGTTGTGGATGTGACGGTGTCTTATGACTACCCATTAGTGTTTAAGAGAGCGACTGAAGAAAAGGCACGCAAGTACGGCGTACTCACCGCGAAAGATATCTCTGGACTGGGTGGAATATCCTCGGTGGAGGTCATCCCAATAGTTCTTGGGTCTTGTGGACGTTGGAGACATGCCAACTCTAAATTCGATAAGATACTTGGTTTACCTCAGTCTTTTGCCGAAGCTAACATCATTCGAGTAATTAAGGCAAGCTTATTGATATTGAGGCTACATATTAGTCTTCAGAGCAGAAACTCCCGAAGTGGCAACAGCAACAATGCATTAACCCTTACCAGTAGTACAATACGTCGCAGTAATAGAGTAGTATTATGTAACAAGGAAATCAAAGGATTGAATTCTGAATCGAAAAATAATCCGTTGCTTTGCAGTCCCTTCATCCTCCCCAAAAAATAATAATAAATTTGCCACTAGAAGTGTTCTATCAAAAGTGTGTCAACAGCTTCAACAAGTTTCATCGTAGTAAATGTGATTTCCTAATTTATCCTTTTATTGCTTATGCAAAAACGTGCCTGGCCTCAAAGGGCTGGGGATAAAGGAAATTGTTACAGTAACATAATGACCAGCGAGGCTGATAATCCGGGGCACAATTTTCGTATGAGACAGGGGGGCCTCTCCCCAGACCCCAGTTTGCCCCCCTCCCAGCTGAAATTTAATTTCTACAAAAATCTCATGAAACCTAAGATAAGTCTACATAATTCGAGCAACCAGATTAACAGGTCAGTTTACTCTTGTATATCTATGCCTTTATGGTACTATATGGCTCATTTTCCACTGTCATTTTCACTTGATTTTGGAGAATTGGCCCCAACTCTGCCCCCCCCCAGGGTTTTGCAAACTTACGCCATTATTGAGAAGCGTTTTTGAAGACAGGAACAATTTAAGAGAGGCACGTCCTGAAGCTAGCAAACAGAATAGGATGTATATTTAATCATCATCGTTAACTGAACAGCTCGTCGCAGGCTCACAGATGTGAAGGTGTTAGGTACTATTATCTTCAACTGAAGAAAGGTTACTTATAAGTTTTGGCTTATTCTTCGATGTTAAGCTTTTAATGGCATTAAGTGATAATATTAATAAAAAGGAGTTATTATGAAAACATTTATGTTTACATTTTGGTTTTTCTTTCTTCAAACATTTGAAGTACGAATATTTCTCTATCTAATTCTTAAGTAAACGAAATTAGTCAAGTATTTCAAAATTACGTGTATTCTATTTTCTAATATAACTTTTTGTTTTAATCAGCAATGCGTTTCAAACGAGTTGGGCTTTTAGAGGTGTTTACAAACCTTATTTTTACCACTGGAAACTTGGCTCCCACCGTCATGGTGCCAAGGAGAACTTAAGAGGTAGTGTCCTGAGACAAGTACAAGTAGCAAGGCAAGTAAGTACCCTATTATTGGGTCACGTTAATCAGGTCTTGGTCAATATTTTCTGGTATTGGCTGATCAAGTCTTGAAGTTAAAGGTAGGACAATGTTGATAGGGCTAAACGTTACTTTTACATTGGATTTTGCCATTAGTATTTAAATTTCATTTTATTTGAATAAAATTGTGTTCTACCTTTGAACCAACAACCTCATATCAAAGGAAAGACGTTTTTCCTTATTCTTGATTTAACTTAGCTCTTTACTTTTCTTTGAAAAAAAAAACATATTTCATGGAAAAGTTTTTAAATTAATTACTGTTCGGCACGAACAGTAATTATAGTATCGGCACGGAGCCGGGGTCTAGTTGTATGATAGAAATATCAAAAGAGGAGATATCAAAACATAAGGCAGCGTCATTCAGCCAGGGGGGAGCTGGCATCCCCTGTCCCATTCCTTATGGGCGCCCCTGAGCCCCTGTGCTACGTTTTATTGTCAAACGGGATTTTGAGCCTACATTCTTGAACAGAGCATTATATCAGTTACTTCGATTCATATCTGATTCAATTCTTAAATTATCTAATCATCAATCATTTCATTAATACTAAAACACTGTTACAAAAGTAAAATGGTTATTTGACCCAAGAATATTGGCTTGTTGGTGGCCATATAACTACTACTACTACTAATAATAATAACTTACTGCAGCACCACGCCGCCTGAGGCCAACACAGCTACGCACGCTCCTCCTCCAGCCCAATCTATTCAAAGCCTCCCTCTTTACACCCTCCCAGGAAGTTCCCATTTCCTTTAAATCTTTATTTATGACATCCTCCCAACCCAGACAAGGACGACCTGCTTTCCGTGTAGCCCCAGACGGTTGGCCAAAAAGGACAATCTTCGGTAATCTGTCATCCTTCATCCGTAGAATGTGGCCTAGCCATCTCAACCTTTCTTTCATTATAGCCCCAGAAAGCGGGATTGAACCACACTTTTCGTACAACCTACTGTTTGAAATACGGTCAGTCAGCCGGGTACCAGAACAATCCGTAGGCAATTTCTCTGGAAGACATCTAGTAAATTTTCATCTGCTTTTCAGAGTGTCCATGCTTCAGAGCCATATTTGACCACTGTCATCACTGTAGCTTCCAATATTCTAATCTTGGTTTGTAGACTTATCTTTCTATTCTTCCAAACTTTTTTTAACTGTGAAAAAACACCCTGAGCTTTAGCTATTCTACTTTTAACATCTTCACTGCTCCCACCATCTTTACTAATAATACTACCAAGGTAACTGAAGCTCCCAACCTGATCAATCTTTTCGTTACCTAATGTCACCTGTTCATCTTCACTTATTCCTAGCCTTAGTGACTTAGTCTTCTTAACATTAATTTTCAAGCCTATTTTAGCACCCTGAACTCGTAAAACCTCTAAAAATTCATTCATTTTGCTCACACTTTCATCTAATATGCTTAAATCATCAGCATAATCTAAGTCCAGGAGCGTTCTTCCTCCCCATTTGATTCCATGGTCTCCAATTGCCTTTCCTGTGCTCCTTAAGACGAAGTCCATCAAAGTGATCCATATAAAGGGGATAGAACACAACAATGCTTAACTCCTGATTTAATACAAAACCAGTTGCTAACCTCATTTCCTACCTTAACCGCAGCAGTATTATTCTCGTACATAACGCAAATCACTTTAATGTATTTTTCTGGTATACCATTTAACGATAAGACCTTTGTTAACGCTGTTCTATCAACAGAATCGAAAGTTTGCTCATAATCGATAAAACTAAGGACCAAAGGTGTTTGACAACGAAGGGACTTCTCAATTATTAACCTAAGAGTGAAAACATGGTCGACACTTCCTCTACCTTTTCTAAAACCGCATTGTTCTTCCCTTAAAACTTTGTTTACAGCATGTCTCAGTCTAAAAAGTATCATATTACTCAGTAATTTGCTACCTACAGAGACCAGACGAATGCCTCGATAATTACGACACTCACTCTTGTCACCTTTCTTATACAGTGGTTTAATTAAGGTTTTCCTAAAATCATTGGGTACTTCCCCTTTTTCAAAAATCATGTTCATAATCTTCAGTAGCTTATTCCTAACCTCAGAGCCACCATATTTAAGAAACTCATTAATCATACTATCAGCACCTGGAGCCTTATTATTTTTTAATCCTTTTAGTACTGTCGAATGAACCATAAAGAATACCCTAAATCAAACAACGCATATAAAATAAAGAAAAAGGAGAATAAAGGCTAGAATACAATAAAACAAAAACTGAAAAGAATTGGTAATAATTGAAATAATAGCGATAAATAGAACCCAAGAAAGCAGAGAAACAGCAAATACGAAGTTGGCGTTAGAACATGAGACAAAAAAGAAAAGACAAAAAGACAAGGACTTTAAAAGTTAGGAAGATTCCTGAAAATAATTTTAAAAAGAAGAGGAGAGTGACATATCAGTTGGGATAGAATTCTACAAAAAGGATAAATAAGAGGAAAAGAGAAAAGGGGGAAAACAAACAAAGGAGGGAGAAAAATTAGTGGACTGGAAAGACCCGCAATGAAACCGCCATCGTGGAGAGGGATAGAGGGCTATCAGAAGGGATAGAGTTCCATAGTAGAATGGATTGATAAACAAGAGACATATAATCTGCGTTTTTGTTTCGGTAAATCGTTTAGGTAAATTAAATCTGCAAGAATAACTATTTAAAGAAGAAGAGTAACCTGAGCCTGCCCGCGAAAAAAGCCTGTTTTAGAAACGGTGAAAGTGTAGCATGAAAAGTAGAATGCGCTAAATAAAGATTACTTTTACTCATAATGCGATCCTGCGTAGATAATCCAGTATCGCTATATAGGTCAGAAGAAGGGTATAGTCGAGGGAGCAGAAAAATAGCCTTCACCGCCCTATTTTGGGCTTTTTGAAGCAAGCACAGAAGAAATTCGATAGTACTACCCCAGATGGAGCAACAATATGAAAGTTAAGGAAAAAAAAAGAATAATACAGAGAAAGAATGATATCTGGGGAAGAAATGAATTAAACAGATGCAACATCACACACTGGCAGAGGATGAGGCAATGGGTTTGAGTAATAAGGGGTTAAAAAAAAATATTGAAGAAGTCTGGTTTTTTCCAAAGTTAGCTTTGTTCCAAAATGTGTTGTATCTCAGTCTCTCACTTTTAGAAATAGTCATAAAAAAATGGTATTCAAATTATTTTTTAGGCTTATTTTTTTCTGTACATCTAAAATCTCATTTTATGAACAGTGTAAACATGGTATACAATCTGCTGTGATGGCTCGAAAGTTTTTATGTGGTAATTCTCTTTTAAGATTTTTTTTTAGCATATCTTAAATTCACCACGTCCATTTCATTGGTTCAATTCATTATCCAGTGTCTTATTTAGCTCTTGAAATCCTCGGAAGTTTTGTCTTTTTTTAAAGTTTTTTATATATTATAATTGTATCCTTTTATTATTCTTAGAAATATTAGAAAGTTGAAATATCTTTATCCAAACGTTTTTATTAAATCTTTCATGTTCAAGAAAAAGCGTCTTTGGACCAAGTTGCTGCTGTCAAAATGACAGTAAAAGGAACACAAAACATGGTTTTTTATTTTCCCTGAGTGAAATTTACTTTTGTAATATAACATCTTTTGGCTCACCGTGGTCGCATTGGGAGATTGTTTAGAATATTATCCCGCTTTAACTATGTCACATAAAGTCCTTATGTATTCGAATTTTTCAATTTGGCTTAGAAATGTTTTTTGTTGGGTTTGATAAGGATTTTTTTGTTATTTGAAAAATATGTAATTTGTCATAATTTCTAAGAAAGAGGTCAAATATTGTTTTGTGAATTCGATATTAAAGATTTAATATTCTATAATTAATTCACGAAAAATTTTGCTTGGTTAGCAAGACAAAAATACAACATTCTGCTACTTTTATATCTATTACTTATTTCTGTTAGTTCTGTACTCCCGCATTGAAAGATTGTGTAGAATACTGTCCCACTTTAACTGTGTCACATAAAGACTTTATATTTAAGAATTTTTCAAATTGGCTTAGATATATTTTGTGTTGAGTTTGATAAGAATTTTTCAGTTATATGAAAAATACGTAATTTGATATAATTTCTAAGAAAGAAGTCAAATTTTGTTTTGTTAATTCAATATTAAAGAATTAATTTTCTATAAATAATTCACGTAAAATTATTTTGTTTGGTTAGCAAAACTAAAATACAGCACTGTTACTTTTGCTAATTTTTACTTCTGTTACTTTTACTTCTGAAATTACTTTTGTTACTTTTAAATTAATTACTTTTGTCGACCATAGAGCTCAGAAATTAATTTTAAGGATAAAGGTGTCGCCTTTCCCCCACAAGTCAGTGAAGAAAAGTACTGGGGGAAGTAAGGGTCAGTCTTAGTTTGACCTATAGAAGTAGGTGATCAAATAATAATAGAAACTCCTGTTTTATTTTTTATTTTTTGGTGAATTGAGTGGATTATGATATTCCGTGGAGCTTTCTTTTAACGACATCTATTTTTATAATCAATGTAGATATTAGATAGCGTGGACAAGAAAGCGCTGGCCTATCTCTATATTATAAATTATGAATAATACAGAACGCTGTAAAAACAACTCTATTTCTTATCTATTCATAGAATAAAATAGGCTTCTCTTTCATTTTTTTTGTCCTTGTCAAGTTTTAAATCCTGTAATTCCCTCGAAAATGTGATCCATCTAAGGATTGCTAAAAAATGAAAAAAATTGGGTATTCTAAAAACCAACAAGAATAACTGAAATAATTTCTATGCAGACAAAGTGAATTTCGATCCATGAAGAACTATCTACAAAATTTATAAATCCAATGCTGCCATTGTTTGGCCACTATATGTAACTAAAGATGATGGCAGCAAGGTCATTTCCGTGACGGAAGCCAGGGAGGTATTGCTAAATAAGTGGTTCTTGAAGGTAGATCATGTAAAGTATAATAATCACCATTGCGAAGGTAGAGCATAAAACCACAGATTTTTTTTTACTAATAGTGTATTAGGTGTCGCTGAGGTCACTTTGAATGAAATGAAGTATGTAATTAAAGGCTTAAAGCCATGAAGGACACCAGGCCTAGATGCAATTATAGATTTAGTAGAAATTAAAACTATAAATGTTCGTTATGGTAAAGTTATTGAATAGCTGCTTAAAAATTTCAAACTTTCCGAAAGTTTAAAAAACTACAGAAATAATTTTTGTAAATTAAAAAGGTAAAAAGGATGCAGGCAATCTTGCCCAAATATTCTCCAATTATCTTACAGTAAAATTTTGGTGAAATATATGAAAGCGAAGTTGCGAGTAGAATGGACGCGATTATTAACGAAAATAGTTGGATTTTGTCCTTACAGCTTCGTTTCTGTAGTGGGAAAGATACTATTGATGCAATTGATAATATTGTTACAACGGTGAAAAAAAAATTAAGAATTAAGTATATTAAGATGCGCAAACAACGGTCAACCTCAACATCGGCTTAGGGAGTCGGGACCTAATTTGTTTGGAAGAAGTTACTTGGCATATCATAGTTTTTATACTAACTAAATTATTGGAAATTTTTTGTGTCTTACTTTTGGTGAATTTAATGTTCTTCTATTCTTTTAAATGGTCCCTAAATCTGTAAGTGAGTTTTTATATACAAAATTGTATGATTTGTTCAAATATGCTCTAAGTACCTGGCTGGCTTCCTTTTTTAATATTAATGATGACCTTGTTTCTGCATAAAAAATCTACCCCAATAACAAACTAACTCAGTTTATTTCAGGGCATGACAGATTGCTTTATTTTCTAAACAGGATCGGGAAATCTGATTTCTCTATGTGCTTGTGCTGTCTTGTCAAAACATGTGTTCAAATATGACAGTGTAAAATTTGACAATGTTGAAGATGGATGGAATAATTCTAAGAAAATAATTTGTGAAGTTGCTGATGGTGTCTTAGGAAAATAAGTTAGGATAGCAGCTAGGGATATTAGTGAAAAAGGATATTAGCTATATGTTTATTAGAGAGGAGAAGGGGCTTGTACAAGAAATATCTGAGTGATAGATCATATGAAAACAAGAGGAATGTAAAGAAAGTCGATGAACCGTTAAAATATGAACTAGGAGGTGTGAAGTAAAGGCCATGAATAAAATTACTGAGGATCTGGAAGATGCAACTAGACGGCATAATAGTAAAATATCTTACTGGCATGTTAATAAATTGAGAGGGAGCAGTCAATCCAGACTTATCCCAGTTGAAGATAGGAACGGGGCCACAATTAGTGACAAGGAAAGAGTTAAAGAGACATGGGTGGAACATTCTGAGAATGTGCTAAACCGGGACACAGTTGCAGGAAAAGATATAGAGGAAAATGAAAAAGTTTGTGATACCTTGGATATGAAGGAGATTTGTTTCATGAGGGAGAATTAGCGACAGTGCAAAAGGGATTAAAAAATAATGAAACCCCAAGTGCTGATAATGTGGTAAATGACTTTCTCAAATATGGTGGCTCTGAGATTAGAAATAAGTTGCTGAAGATTATGAATGTGATTTTTGAAAAAAGGGTAATACCTAGTGATTTTAGGGGAACCCTAACTTAACTACCGTATAATAAAGGTGATAAGAGTGAATAGAGTATTGAGGCTTTAGCCTAGTCTCTGTAGGCAGCAAATTACTTAGTAATATGATACTTTTTAGACTGAGAGATGCTGTGGATAAATTTATAAGAGAAGAACATTGCGGTTTTAGAAAGGGTAGAGGATGCGTCGACCAAATTTTCACTCTTAGGTTAAAAACTGAGAAGTTCCTGCGTTATCAAACACCTTTAGTCCCTCAGTTTCATTGTTTAATAGAAGAGCTTTAGCGAAGGTCTTACCCTTGCATGGTATACCAGACAAATAAATTAAAGTGAATAGTGCTACGTATGAGAATAACACTGCTGCGGTTATGATAGAAAATGCGGCTAGTAGCTGGTTTCGTATTAAACCAGTGGTTAAGCAGGGCTGTTTTCTATCTCCCTTTACGTGGATCATTTTGATAGACTTGTCTTAAGAAGCATAGGAAAGGCAGTGGAAGAACACGGAATCAAATAGGGAGGTAAGACTTTCCTGGACTTAGACTATGTTGATGATTTCTGCATCCTAGGTGAAATTGTGAGCGTTTTACGAGTTCATGGTGATAGAATAAGTTTGAAAATTAATGTTAAAAGACTAAAACGCTAAGGCTAGGAATAAGTGAAGACGAAAAGGTGACGTTGGGTAAGAAAAGATTGATCAGGTGGACAGCTTCACTTACCTTGATAGTATTATTAGTAAAGACGGCAGAAGCAGCGGAGATATTAACATAGAAAAGCCAAGGCTTAGAGTTTTTTTTCACAGTTGAAAAAAGTTCGGAAGAATAGGAAGATAAGTCTGCAAATCAAGATTAGAATATTGGAAGCTACAATGATGATCGTGGTTAAATATAGCTCTGAAGCATGGGTGCTCCGAAAATGGATGAAGATTTGCTAGATGTTTTCCAGAGAAAGGCCTACGGATTGTTCTGGGTACCCGGCTGACTGACTTTATTTCACACAGTAGGCTGTACAAAAAATGAGGTTCATTCCCGCTTTTTAGGGCTATAATGAGGGAAAGGTTGGAATGACTGGGGCAAGCTCTGCAGATGAAGGATGACAGGTTGCCGAAGATTGTCCTTTTTCGCCAACTGTCTAGGGCTAATGGCCTTAGACGGCTTAGTGCTGCGATGAGCTGTTGGTAGTATTAGCCATTTCCTAATTGATTGTACTGCATATTTTGGACGGCCAACTGCAATAGAGTTTGAATAAAGTGAATATGTAATAACTATACCATTTGATTCAGTGGTTATATTTAGAGATAAGAGATTAACTCGTACAAATAGGATCGATTTTAGTTACTGTTTATGTATTTTAAATTTGCGATTTGCTTGTAATATGAATTTGTTTTTTTTTCTGCAAAATATTTTTCATTGTTCTGACTACGGAATAAAGTATCTATCTATCTATCGATCCAATAGCATTGTCGGACTTTCAGCTATATGAATATAAAGCTAGAATTTTTGTAGGTATTTTTGAAGACCGAACCTCACCGAAGACCTTTCCATGACGTATAAATAAAAGTTCAATCGGGAAAATACAAAAATAAACCTCTGAATATTTCGGTCACATATACAGTGGCCGTCTTCAGTTTTTTCGTTTATCTGCCGAAGACAGCCACTTTGTATGTGACTGAAATATCCAGAGTTTTTTTTTTTTGTGTTTCACTGTCAAATCAAAGGATTTTCCCTATTGAACTGTTATTTATGTAGAATTTTTGTGTTCTGCATAAGACAAGCCTAGTAAATGCCCATTTAGTGACCCGCAAGAATCAACGTGTGTTTGACCCTGCGTAGCATATGAACTGACATTATAGTAAAAGGAGTTTATTTTTATGCGAAATATTTTCAAAGCAATGGCAAGGTAAATACGTTATAAACCTAAAAAAAAGCACAAATAATGGAAATTTGGGATAACAATGTAGCAAAACAGCCTTTTCTTTTTCTAGAAAATATTTACAGAATGCTCAAAAATATTTTGAGAACCAATGAAACAAGACAGAAGAAAATGCATTGAACAAGTAGATCTTGGTTAGTTTGTAGGGGTGAAAAAAAACGAAATTTAATTTTAAAAAATGCCATTTGAAACCTTTTAAGTAATGCAGCTGCATTATAAATCTGTGAAATTGATAGTGATCTGTTTGTTTTTCACAAAAGGTCGCTTTAGAGAATGCTCGTAAAATAACTCAATAGAGAATCGGCTCCTTTTAATGCTGTTTTGCTGTTGAGGTGGATCTCACTCAGCGGCACTAATGGGGAGGGGGTATCCCCCTAGATTTTTTGTCCCTCCTATATATAGATAAATACCTTTTATTGAAAAATCTCCTTTGTTTTGGTTATTGTCATTGAAAAAGTAATAAAAATTGTCCCCCTGGTTTTTGGAAAATTTTGCCCCCACACCCCATATTTTTGTGAATTGTTACCACTGATCTCACTGACATAGGATCAGAGATCCTAAAAGCCATTTAATCTACGCTATTTGTATCACGACAAAGCTGATTTATAGGTTAACCCTTAATCAGAGCTTGAAACTTGATCATATTCCCTAGTGACTCTTAAAAGCATGCAAGCACTTGATCACTCAGGCTAATGGAGAAAGATCAGGCTAATGGGGAAAGATCAGGCTAATAAAAGCAAAGTCAGCAAACAATCGGGGTAAAGAACTGTAAGACAAGAGCCAAACTTAAAAAGAAAGAATTTGATAACAATAAACGGAACAAAAAATCGACTTCGCTACTGATTCCACATGTATGGAGTTCATTAACTCACATTTATCTATCGAATTTATTAGCGTAAGTAAGTTTTGGATAGTTTTAGATTACCTTTTTCAGAGAACGTTCTGCCACGTGGTGGTACATTCAAGATATGTATATTATAAGATATATTTTCAACAACAAAAAATAACAGGAACTGTTCAGTAGTGCAATCTCAAAACCCCACTGAGGCTTCCTGGCCTGTAAGAAGGAATATCATGTAACAAAGCTGTTAACGTAAAACTATTAACGTTGTCCCATGTAGGGGGACATGGGCAAAATATATTTTTTAAACCTAGGGGGGAAATTGTTGTGTTTTCGATGAAAATACCCCAAAAAATATATTATTCAATGAAAATATCAATCAAAATTGGATTGAGGTATTCTTCAAAATTTAAAGGATTAGAAAGTCTAGAATAGATTACTCCCCCTCCCCATTTGAGGCAGAAGCACAAATCATTTAGAACACTAAAAAAAAATACAACTTAAGTATATGCACACATCTTCATTGAAATACTGATTACGTCAGAACTGCACAAATCAAGATGTATTTTTATTCTAAGCCCTATGTCTGAAAATTTGAACATCAAAAAGATTTTCAAAAGTTTACTAGCCTAATCATTCACATTTTTCTCCGACCTTCTGTTCACTGGAAATAAATTGGCTTTGTTATATCTCAACTTTCTAAGAGCGTAAAAAGATCTACCAGGCCTAATTTACATTTCTCAATCTTATATCTAGTCATTTTAAAAATATACATGGTAACACATGGGGGATTAAATCCCAATTCAGAGCATGACCCTTTTTCACGATATTCTCGCTTAGAATCTAATAAAGTCACAGAACTCTTTCCCGAAAAAAAAATTTTTATGACAAGTATTTGTAGGAGTATTTTATGACTAACATTGAAGTAATAAGCGTTCTAGGATGTTAAATTCAAATTTTTTTTTCTTCCTTTCTTAAATATAGAAAAAATATACTAAATGTGTAACAGTTTTTTTTAGTGGAACTAAAATCCATTGATTTTCACAGGAGTTCCGTAAAGTTAATATCACTAAAGTAGGCTCCACTTTTCTTCAAGTATGAAAAATAATATTTCTGCCAGTGGAGTTCCCCTGACATTTTTTCACTGGCTAAAGGCATAATAAAGGTCCATAGTTCGTCTGCTCACAAAAAAATTGCTAAAATGCATTGTAACAGCCCGTTTAAACTGGAGATTTCTACTCGTCTGCCCGCAAAAAATTGCTAAAATTCATTGCAACAGTCAGTTCAAACGGGATGTTTCTACTCTTCTACCCGCGAAAAATATGTAAAATACATTGTAACACTCAGTTTAAACTGGACATTTCTACTCGTCTGCCCGTAAAAAACTGCTAAAACGCATTGTAACAGTCAGTTCAAACGGGATGTTTCTACTCTTCTGCCCGCAAAAAATTGCTAAAATTCGTTGTAACAGTCAGTTCAAACAGGATGTTTTTACTCTTCTGCCCACAAAAAATAGCTAAAATTCGTTGTAACAGTCAGTTCAAAGGGGATGTTTCTACTCGTCTACACACAAAAAAATGGTAAAATGCATTTTAACAATCAGTTTAAATTGGAGATTTTACTCGCCTGCCCGCAAAAAAAAAATGCTAAAATGCAATGTAACAGTCAGTTCAAACGGAATGTTTCTACTCTTCTACCCGAACAAAATACGCAAAATACATTGTAACAGTCAGTTTAAACTGGAGGTTTCTGCTCGTCTACCCACAAAAATTGCTAAAATGCATTGTAACAGTCGGTTCATATGGGATGTTTCTACTCTTCTACCCGCAAAAAATTGGTAAAATGCATTGTAACAGTCGGTTCATATGGGAAGTTTCTACTCTTATACCCGCTAAAATTGGTAAAATGCATTCTAACAGTCAGTTTAAACTGGAGATTTCTACTCGTCTGCCACCAAAAAATAGCTAAAATACATTGTAACAGTCAGTTCAAAGGGGATGTTTCTACTCGTCTACACACAAAAGATTGGTAAAATGCATTGTAACAGTCAGTTTAAACTGGAGGTTTCTACTCGTCTACCCACAAAAAATTGCTAAAATGCATTGTAACAGTCGGTTCATATGGGAAGTTTCTACTCTTATACCCGCTAAAATTGGTAAAATGCATTCTAACAGTCAGTTTAAACTGGAGATTTCTACTCGTCTGCCACCAAAAAATAGCTAAAATACATTGTAACAGTCAGTTCAAAGGGGATGTTTCTACTCGTCTACACACAAAAGATTGGTAAAATGCATTGTAACAGTCAGTTTAAATTAGAGATTTTTACTCGTCTGCCCGCAAAAAATTGCTAAAATGCATTGTAACAGTCGGTTCATATGGGATGTTATCAATATATGGGATATTGAGATACCTTGGATATGAAGGAAGATTTTTTTTTGAGGAAGAATTAGCGACAGTACTAAAAGGATTAAAAAACAATAAGGCTCCAGGTGCTGATAGTGTGGTAAATGAGTTTCTTAAGTATGGCCGGCCTTAGGTTAGAAATAAATTACTAAAAATTATGAATATGATTTTTTAAAAGGGGGAAGTACCTACGATTTTAGAAAAACCTTACTTAAACCACTGTATACGAAAGGTGATAAGAGTGAGTGCGGTAATAATCGATGCATTAGTCGGGTCTTAAGGTAGCAAATTACTTCGTAATAGGATACTTTTTAGACTAAGAAATGATATAGGCAATGTTTTAAGAGAAGAACAGTGCGGTTTTAGAAAAGGTAGAGGATTTGTCAACCAAATTTTCATTCTTAGATTAATAATAAAGAAGTGCCTTAGTTCTCAATCGCGGGTGTTCAGTTTTATAGATTATGAGCAAGTGTTCAATTCTTTTGATAAAAAAGATTTAGCAAAGGTCTTATCCTTGTATGGTATACCAGATAAATACATTAAAGTGATTAGTGCTATATACGAGAATAACACTGCAGCGGTTAAGGTAGGATATGAGGTTAACAGCTGGTGTTTTACTAAATCAGGGTTAAGAAGGGTTGTGTTCTACCTCCCCTCCCTTACATAGTCATTTTGAAACAAATTTTCCCTGTTAAAGCCTATTTAAAAATATTTCATTTTCATTGCTGTGCTATTAAAACATGGCCAACTAAGTTTTTCAAGCTAACACTTAGTTTAAACTTTCGCCCCCTTCCCTGTGGCATAATCACTTGGTACACAGGATACCATTCGCTCTTTATACACTGGAGTTAGACACGTAACTATAATTTGTTCAGGGACAAGACGGTATTCAGCGGAGGCAGGTTGCCAGGCTGGAACGCCTCTCCCCCAGAAATTGTGTCCGACTTGTAAAAACGTAACAAAACTGCATAAAAACACATTTTGATTCTTTTTTATACCCCCCCCCCCTGTAAAAAGTGCCCCCTTTTCTTACCAACACTCTGGATACGTCCTTGTTCAGGGGACCTATGCATTGGGTAGGTAATTTTTTTTAAATCCACCAAAAATACGAGCTATATGAAGACGCAAAGGCTTGTGTGTTAGCCAGTAACAGGCTGATTGGCAGTTGTACCTAAGATTTAAAACATATTTATGTTTTTCTTGGTATAATATTACAGAACCTTTTTTTTTTGGTGTTGGTATTACCTTTTCGAAATCATTACCTTTTCGAAAGCATTATATTTTCTTTGCTGTGTTATTAAACCATGATGAATTAAGTGTCATATTCTAAAATTTAGTTTTAGCTTTTTGTATCTCTCACCCCCGTTACAAACTTGTTCATCTGATATAACAGCTTTCTAAGACCAAGAGTAATTCGTGACTGGACTTCAAATTTGACTTACAGGTAGATTTACTTACCTAACTCAAAGTTAAGTCTATGAGCGTGGACTAGACTTGGACTTAGAGATGGTCAAATTGCGTTTAGCTTTAATTAGTGATAAAGTAACTTGTAAATAAGTCTGGAAATATAATCCTATATTTTGTTACATCTGCTTAACGACAACAAATCTTTCTGGCTGGTATGATTAAGCTTCTGGTTTCTTTTTTCTAGAACTATTCAAGGATTTCTTTCAAAGTAGCGTCAACTGAGGGGAGGAGAAGGGTATTGACCCCTCAAGATCACCCTAAATATTAAAAAATACCGCGAATACATATTTCCATTGAAAAATGGCTTTTTCGGTACTATCAAACAGTTCGTGGTAACGAACTGTAGTTATTTTTATGCTGATTTTAAATATATAAGTTTCATCAAGATCAATTACACACATCAAAAGTTACGAGCCTGAGAAAATTTGCCTCATTTAAGAAAATAGGGGGTAATACCTTCTAAAAGTCATACAATCTTAACAAAAATCAAGCAATCAGATTCAGCGTATCAGAGAACCCTGTTGTAGAAGTTTCAAGCTCCTATCTACAAAAATGTGGAATTTCGCATTTTTTGCCAGGAGACAGATCACGGATGCGTGTTTATTTTTTTTTTTGTTTGTTTTTTTCCCCAGGGATGATCGTATCGACTGAGTAGTCCTATAATGTCGCGAGAGGGCTCATTCTAGCGGAAATTAAAAGTTCTAGCGCCCTTTTTGAGTGAACACAAAAATTGGAGGGCACCTAGGCCCCCTCCCACGCTCACGTTTTCCAAAAAGTCAGCGGATCACAATTCTGAGATAGCCATTTTAGTCACCATAGTCGAAAAATGTAATAACTATGTCTTTAAGGACGACTTACTCCTCCGCAGTCCCCGTGGGAGGGGCTGCAAGTTACAAACTTTGACCTGTGTTTACATATAGTAATGGTTACTAACAAGTGTACAGAAGTTTTCAGGGGGGGTTTTTGGTTTAGGGGGAGAGTTGAGGGGGGGGGGGTTACGTGGGATGATATTTCAAAGGAGAAACTTCTCATGAGGGAAGAGAATTTCAATGAAGGGGGCACAGGATTTTCTAGCATTATTTGAAAAAACAATGAAAAAATAAATATGAAAAGATTTTTTCTACTGAAAGTAAGGAGCAGCATTAAAACTTAAAACGAACAAAATTCATTACGCATATGAGGGGTTTACCTCTTCGTTGTACCTCACTGTTTAAGCTAAAGTATTTTTAGTAATTTCAACTATTTCTTCTACGACCTTTGTGATTCAGAGGTCATTCTTAAGGAATTGGGACAAAATCTAAGCTTTAGTGTAAAGAGCGATGCATCGACGAGGGTTGAACCCCCTCATATACGCAATAAAAACATACGAATATAGAAGTTTGTTACGTAAGTTAATTCGTAAGTTACGTATATTTTTTTACCAATGTAAACGTTTGTAGAAAATTAAAAGTTCTAGTTGTTTTTTTAAGTAACCAAAAACTTGGAGGGCAACTAGGCCTCCTCCCTGGCTCCTTTTTTCTCAAAATCTTCCGATTAATTGCAATTAATTAATATACAAATTTTGTTTTAATTATTTATGTGTGGAGAGCCAAGATCAAAACATGCATTAATTCAAAAACGTCCAGAAATTAAATAAAAAAACAAGTTTTTTAAAAGAAAGTAAGGAGCAACATTAAGACTTAAAACGAACAGAAATTATTTCGTATATGAAAGGGGCTTTTCCTCCTCAGCGCCCCACTCTTTACGCTAAAGTTTCTTACTGTTTTAAAAATAGAGTTAAGAGAAAGAGTCAAAACATTATTTCAAGAACTGTTGGATATTTAGTAATACATATAAATATTTGGATATTTGTGCAATATTAATGTACAATGGGACGTAAAAGGAAAAATCCGAAACGAGAAGGTATGAATATTTCATATTTATTTGTGGAGTTTTCATTCAGAGTTCAAGGAGTTAACAACAAAACCAGATTTCATTTCTTTCGGATAACATCCATGCTTACATTTAGACAAATTGTGTAACTAACTAGTCAAACAGTTCGTGGTAACGAACTGTAGTAAGGAGCGACCCGGCTCAATAGTAACCAAAACTCTAAAAATGGAATTTTGATACCAATAGCTATATCAAAAGAATCGCATTTTAATGCTGGTTTTAAATATATAAGTTTCATCAAGTTTAGTCTTACCCATCAAAAGTTACGAGCCTGAGAAAATTTGCGTTATTTTAGAAAATAGGGGGAAACACCCCCTAAAAGTCATAGAATCTTAACGAAAATCACACCATTAGATTCAGCGTATCAGAGAACCCTATTGTAGAAGTTTCGAGCTCCTATCTACAAAAATGTGGAATTTTGCATTTTTTGCCAGAAGGCAGATCACGGATGCGTGTTTCTTTGTTTTTTTTTTTTTTTTTTTTTTTTTTTTTTTCCCAGGGGTGATCGTATCGACCCAGTTGTCCTAGAATGTTGCAAGTAGGCTCATTCTAACGGAAATGAAAAGTTCTAGTGTCCTTTTTAAGTGACCAAAAAAATTGGAGGGCACCTAGGCCCCCTCCCACGCTAATTATTTTCCCAAAGTCAACGGATCAAAATTCTGAGATAGCCATTTTATTCAGAGTAGTCGAAAAACCTTATAACTATGTCTTTGGGGACGACTTACTCCCCCACAGTCCCCGTGGGATTGGCAACAAGTTACAAACTTTGACCTGTGCTTACATATAGTAATGGTTATTGGGAAGTATACAGGCGTTTTCAGGAGGATTTTTTTGGTTGGGGGGAGGGGTTGAGAAGAGGGGGATATGCTGGGGGAACTTTGCATCGAGAATTTGTCATTGGAGAAGAAAACTTCCATGAAGGGAGAGCAGGATTTACTAGCATTATTTAAAAAAAAATTAAAAAATAAATGTGAAAAAGCTTTTTCAGCTGGAAGTAAGGAACAGCAATAAAACTTAAAACAAACAGAAATTATTACCCATATAAGGGGCTCACCTCCTTATGATACCTAGCTCTTTACGCTAAAGTATTTTTAGTAATTTCAACTATTTATTCTACGGCTTTTGTGATTCAGGGGTCATTCTTAATGAATTGGGATAAAATTTAAGCTTTAGTGTAAAGAGCGAGGTACTGACGATGGGGCGAATCCCCTCATATATGTAATAAAAATATGAGAATACAAAAGTTCTTTACGTAAGCTAATTTATAAATTACGTAAATCTTTTACCAATAAAAAGATTCGTAAAAAATTAAAAGTTCTAGTTGCCTTTTTAATTGACCAAAAAATCGGAGGGCAACTAGGCTTCGCCCCCGCTCTTTTTTTCTCAAAATCATTCGATCAAAATTATGAGAAAGCCATTTAGCCCCCCCCCCCCCAAAAAAAAATGCAAAATTTCGTTTTGATTATTCCTCTGCGGAGAGCCAAAATCAAAACATGCATTGATTCAAAAACGTTCAGAAATTAAATAAAAAAAACGAGTTTTTTTAACTGAAAGTAAGGAGCGACATTAAAACTTAAAACGCACAGAAATTACTTCGTATATGAAAGAGGCTGCTTCCTCATCAACGCCCCGCTCTTTACGCTAAAGTTTTTTACTGTTTTAAAAAGAAGAATTGAGAGAAAGAGTCAAACTTTAGCGTAAAGAGCGGGGCGTTGATGAGGAAGCAGCCTCTTTCATATACGAAGTAATTTCTGTGCGTTTTAAGTTTTGATGTCACTCCTTACTTTCAGTTGAAAAAACTTGTTTTTTTTATTTAATTTAAACCAAGATTGAAATAACGTTTCTCTCCCGCGTGGCTTTGAGCCAATATTGTGATTTTTTCGAATGGTGAAAAAAAAGTCTTATTGCTAATTAACGATACTGGATCAAATCAAGGAGTGATAAAGGGTTTTACATATTGCACTTAGATAAGTTTATAAGGGTGTAAATGGCAGTCCAAACACGAGAGGCCGAGAAAATGTGAAGTGCCCAGTTCTTGCAAGAAATTAATTTTAAACTGGATTTATTACCGGTGCTTTCGCAGAAAGTTAATACGATTCCTGGACTTTCGGATAGCATTGATGCCATACAAGTACAGTTAAGTAACATTATCACGCAGTTATCTAACAATGCTAGGACAAATGATGAAATTAAAAAAGAGCTGGAAAATGTGAAATGTAACCTAGCAGTCTCTTATGAACGAGCCAACAAGCTCGAAGCAGAGCAGAAAAGAACAAATTTAATCTTCTATAATTACACCCCTCAACAACTCGGCGATTATACTCTGAAGCAAGAAATAACAGGGTTATTAAATCGTACTATGCCCTCTCTCGGAATAAATCGAAGTGATATACGTGACATTTTTAGATTGAAATCAGGGCCGATAGTAGTAAAGCTAAACTCAGAGACTATATCAGAATCAGAGTTGAAATCAGAGACTCTATTTTAAGAAACAGCTCCGTATTAAGAAGGTTTGGTTTATCGGTGGCTCCGGATTACACAGCTATACAAAGGGAGGCCCGTAAACATTTAAAGGAAATGTTGACTACTGCGCAAAATGATGGCCGTGATGCAAAATTACGAGGTGACAAACTATTCATCGAAGGCCGAATATTCAGGTATGATGGAAATTCAATAGTCGAGATTAAGCGTAATTTGAAGCCAGTACAAAATTCTGGTCCACCCTTTAGTGCTAGGCTCCCAAATGATCCCAATAATATTCCGATGAGGCTAGTTAGTGATGCCAGTGATAGTGATACTGAGACATTAGTACCATCGACCAGCACTCCTCAGGCAGTATCGACAGCTAAAAGACCTACTAGTGCTATTGTCAGCCCAAATGACTTGTTTCGACCAGGAACTCGTAATGTAGCACCCAAAGGAAGCCATTCGCCAAGAAAGAAGTTTAATGAAAGACATCGTGGTGGTTTTTCACGTGATTTTTATGACAATAAACACCGAAGTGAGTTAGCGGATATAAATAACCGCACTCGTGAGTATTATCATGTCGCCTTTCCCCCGACTAAGACTAGTAACGAGCAATCTCAACCAAAGGCTAGTGATGTTAACGTGCTAACAGAAGGCGTAGAAACATAGGATATAGAGGGCCATATACTGAGTTTAGTGTCATGGAACATACAAGGATTACGTGATAAGTTGAACTATTTATATGACGATTTATTTTCGTTTGATGTGATTTCGCTTATTGAAACATGGAACGATTGTTCTCCTATATCACCTCTCCCCGGGTATTTCGTTGAACAGACCGTGCGTAATGTAGCAAGAAATAATAGACATTATGGTGGCATTTTGGTTTTGGTTAAAGCATCTGCTATTGACGGTTATGAGAGAATTACTAATAGATCTGAAAACTTGCTTTGGCTGTCTATTTATTTGAAATGTGGGAAGAAATTAATTTTGGGTGTAGTGTATATACCTCCACAGAATAGTTCGTACAATCGAGAAAATACTTGGGAAATTTTAGGAGAAGAATTTTCGTTAATACAAGAAAGTTATAAAGATCTGGATTGTGTGTTAATGGGGGATTTCAATGCTTATACCGGCCTGGAGGCTGAGATCCCAGATGTGTTGATCCCAGATTTAGGTGATTTTGTCCCAATTTGTTGTAGAATACCACGAAGCAACAAGGATGAAAAAAGAAAAATAAATGTATGGGGAAGAAAGCTCCTGGCGTTTTGTGGGGAACATGGTCTGATGATTGCGAATGGTAGGTTTGGGAATGATAAGGGCAGGGGCTAGTTCACTTGCCTTTCGGGTCCAACTCCAAGTGTTGTAGATTATATGCTAATTAATACGCAATTTGTACCTGAAGCAATAAATATGGGAGTATTAGATTTAGTTGGATCTGATCATAGAGCTATTATGCTTGAGGTGAAGATTGGGCAGTTTGTGAACCACGGTTCACGAGTAAGAAATTTCTATAATGCGGACTATAGAAAAATAGGTTTAGAAAAACGAATTAGAAATGATTTAACAGATAAAGATATTGAGGCATTTAGAAGGGAGCTTTTGGACTCGCATGTAAAAAATAAGTTGAAAGCGTTAGAAGACAATGAAAAAGATGCACATATTGTAATTATGCTGTTAAATGAAATAATGGGCAGTTGTGCAGAATCATGTGGCCTGACTAAAAAATTAAAAAAGAATGAGGGATATTTTGACTTGGATTGCAAGTTAATGAAAGAAGAAGCAAAATATTTATTAAATCGTCTGAATGAATTTGATAGCGCGGAAGATCAAAGTCTAAAATTGGCTAAATATAAAGATAAAAGAAGAGAATATAAAAGTTTAATAAAAAGAAAAAAAAGAGTACGAGAATAAGAAGAAACTGGATATTGCTGATGATTTTAGAAATAAAGATTTTAAAAAGTTTTGGGGCTATATAAAGAAGGATAGTGGAAGGAGAAATGTTAATACCCAGGCTGTTCCGGAAGCTGATTCATGGCCTGATTACCTAAATAATTTAGAAGGTGTTTGTGCAGATCTTCAGGAGGTAGCGCATACCCCAGAGATGGTTATTTATCCCATGAGAGAACATGATTACGATTTAGTGGGTGATGTGAATGGCCAAGAGATTAAGTCAATATTTAAGAGTTTAAAAGGTGGTACTGCTGCGGGTGTTGATGGTATACCAATATTGTTATTTAAGAATTTTCTTTCCATTTTGATGCCGATAATTGTTCTTCTTTGTAATAAGGTGTTAAGGTCAGGGCAATGGCCAAGCGCTTGGAAGACATCATTGTTTATACCACTTTTTAAGAGAGGAAACCCGAAGGCTCATGAAAATTATCGTTTAATAGCACTTGTCCCTGCTTTAAGTAAGGTTTTGGAGAAAATATTAGATACCAGGCTTTCCAATTGGTTAAATAAAAATAATTTAATACATGAGGAACAAGGAGGTTTCAGGACAGGGTATGGGACGACAGATAGTGTGTTTATTTTAAAGGCATTAATAGATAAATATGGAAAGGGTAAAACTTGTCTTTATGTGGGATTTCTGGATCTCCATAAGGCTTTTGGTAGTGTCGACAGAGAGTTATTGAAGGATGCCATGCTAAATATTGGCCTTCCCCATTCATTTGTTAGATTGATAGTGAGCATGTATACTTGTGTGAGTGGAATCATTCAAGTTGGTAATAGGTTTTCGAAGCTTTTTGATATTAAGTGGGGAGTAAAACAGGGCAGCACACTTTCACCTAAGTTGTTTAATATTTTTATTAATGATGTTGTTAATTTTCTAGAGAATTGATGGGCTCCGAAAGTTAGCCTAGGGACTCAAAAACTATCTCTCTTATTATTTGCAGATGATATTGCTTTGGTGGCTAATAAACTGCAAGATCTACAGACTCTTTTGAATCTCATAGAAGAATATTTGCATATAAAAAAGTTAAGGCTGAATACTGAAAAGAGTGAAGTTGTTATTTTAAAAAAAAGGAAGGTTGGGGACGATGAAAAATATACATTTAAATTTAATGATAAGGAACTATTTATAAGTAAAAGAATAAAATATTTAGGCTTTATCTTATCGGAAAATGGAAGCCTAAGGAGTCATTTTGATGAAATAATTAAGAGAGGTAGGGTGGCCATGTCAGCTATATTTAGAAACCCGACGATAATGGGGATCAAAAACCTAAAAATGCATAAAAGAATACTTAACACAAAAATTTTACCCGTGATAGAATATGGAGCAGAGATATGGGATGGAGAGACGGTGCAGCAACTGGAGTCCCTTCAGCTCCAGTATTATAAAAGAGTGTTTGGTCTACATCAGACAACTCATTCACAGATTCTGAAAGGTGATATGGGCCTGTTTTCTTTAAAGCTACGTAGGTATATTTTAATGCTTAGATTCTGGTTGAAGTTAACTAAGAGTAATGAAGATAGACTAGTAAGAGCGGTATATGAAGAGATGTTGAAAGTCGGTTTAAAAACCTCGTGGCCATCCCAAATTAAATCATTACTAGAAAAAGTAGGAATGCCTTATTTATGGAATAATGGTCTTTGCTCTCGTGATGTATCAACAAATTTAGAAAGCCAGGTACGATTTATATTAGACAGTCAGGAAATTCAGCATTGGCAAGGGCTGGTTTTTGATTCTACGACCCTACAACATTATAATCAGGCAAAACCTAGTTTTGGGGAGGAAGTTTATTTTAAATTTAACTTACCGGCTATGATTCTACGTCGTTGGATTCAGCTTAGGGCAAATTGTCTTCCAATCCAGAACAGGCAAAAAACGTTCGATAAAAATAAAATGATAGTTGGTCCTGATAGGCGGTATGTTTGTCCACTTTGTAAAGATGATGATGAAGACTTGGATCATTTTCTCCGGAAATGCCCGGTGCTCTTGGATTTACGGGAAATTTATTTGCATGGGATTAATTTGATGCTTCCGGGTATTCTACAAAATAGTAACCCAACCACAATATTTCGAGTGGGAGTATATATAGATAAATCTTTAATAAGAAGAAAAAGTTTTATATGATTAATTTCTTTTTGTAGTTAGATTAGGTACTTTTTGCGTTGAATTCTGTTTTTTTGTGCGTGTTCGTACTGTTGTTAATTTCCTTGCTTGTTTGTAATTTATTTATATTTTTGTGTATATGGCCCACGGGTTTTTGAAATACACTTATCTATCTATCTATCTATATCAACAAATCAGTGGAATATATCAAATGAAAATATATTAAAGAGTCGGATTCGCACGGGTAAGGGACAGTTGTTTGTTCGTTGGCTAGGATACAACTATGATTTTGATTTTTGAATTAAACAAGCAATTTTTGAAAAAAACTCTCCCCAGTCATCAAATTTGAGGGAAGGTATGAAGTTCTTCTTGTTGATTATATTCTTAAAAATACATGATATTCTGAGAAAGGATCGTACATATGATATAAAAGTAAGACCAAACGATTGGCTGATATATACCCTCATCTCACCTTAAAATACAAAGAATGTGGTACTATGACTGGTTTGTGCCGTGCTACACTTGTTTGTTCGTTGGCTAGGTTACAACTATGATTTTGATTTTTGAATAAAACAAGCAATTTTTGAACAAAACTCTCCCCAGTCATCAAATTTGAGGGAAGGTATGAAGTTCTTCTTGTTGATTATATTCTTAAAAATACATATGATATTCTGAGAAAGGATCGTACATATGATATAAAAGTAAGACCAAACGATTGGCTGATATATACCCTCATCTCACCTTAAAATACAAAGAATGTGGTACTATGACTGGTTTGTGCCGTGCTATTAATAAAAAAAATCTCTGCTCGTAAAAATGATGTCTTTAAATTCAACTATTCAATGGAACCGAGAATAATTTACATTAAATCTCCCATTGAGAATGGAGCGATCCATCTCAAAGATAATATAAGAGATATTTTTGGTTTCAAACGGAACATTATTGAGGGTTAAATTTCCGGAAGCATCTGCGGTATGGAAAGCGTTATTTTTGCAGACTACCTAAAACTACTTAAAGTAAGAACGTAGATGGGCCTACGATAAATGAGTTCAAAAACAGTAAGTAGTCTTGAGCTGCCTTTGGAAGAATGAATAATCAAATAGATATTAATAAAGACTTTGATTATGCCTCCATCTGGATAAAAAAAAGTTTGCGAAAGGATTTTGTTTTGGGGGGGGAGGTTACAGAAAAAACTTCAAGAAACGCATATAAAATTGAATTAAATTCATTTTTGTGACGTTTTTGCGAGTCAGACAGCCAAAGAAATGTTCGCAAAAACTTCTCATCTGACAATGGTATACTTCTTGACGCATCCATGTCGAGACATCGAGAGGTGGTAATACCAATATCCCCATCCAGGTGTTCTGGAAAAAAAAAATAACTCATGAGCACATTCACCACTACAATATAAAGAACTTTCAAAATATCCCAGTCAACACTTCATATTTGGAGCTCTGTCAGTTAACATTAAGAAGGGAATAGGACGATCCTCTAGGAATAACAAAAAGTTTGGCTGTGATTACATCTAATTTTCGACCTATTCAGTGAGATGGCTAATAGAAAAAATATTTTTATTTGTCCTGATATTGGTTGCTGTGTTCCTACTCTTGAAATACGACAATTGCTTTATGGAATGGACTATTACAGGAGTCTCGGTAATTGGTTTACCAAGTTGTTTCGCTCGGCTCTACCCCTCGATAAAACTATACTATAACGGCTGCCGCGGATCGGGACTTTGGGAAGGATTTAAAAGGAAGTGTTTCACAAAATATTAGATCCGGCACACCATCCCTCGGTGAGCGATTGAAATCACGACAAAGCAGAAAACTTTTGAAAGGTTGAGAAATACCTCATCACTCATCAGTCTCCACTCAGGTTGGAACCGTAAAATATCGGTCTTGTCAAAGAAGAAAAAGAAACCAAAAGTAAAAATTGCTAGATCGAAAAAGGATTTCTTTTCCTAGAAAGGGCATATCTACCACATAAAGAATCTCTTCCTTCAGTCAACACATCTCTAAATCTTTTCTATCCAGAAAATGTTGATTAGAGTGTTTGTTACTATGAACAATTTTATCTACAAAAACCGCTCTCTGAAAACGTACATTTCAAATTTATTCCATTGAAATCTATTTTATAGATTTGACTTCCACATTTATAGATTTGCATGTCATTGTCAAAAAATCTAACAATGAAAACCAAGTGCAGCCGAGGGGTTATCCTATTAAAATTGTGTACTACACAATTTGTTTGGACAAATCAGTGTCTACAGAAATGGGGACTTGGTGAGTACAAGCAACAATCTTTCAAATTATACAAGTTATGCACGTTTATGTTGATGACTCCTATATCTACTACTACTACTACTACTAATAACTCACTGCAGCATTAGGACGCCTGAGGCCAACACAGCTACGCCCGCTCCTCCTCCAACCTAATCTATTTAAAGCCTCCCTCTTTACACCCTCCCAGGAAGTTGCCATATCCTTTAAATCTTTATTTATGACATCCTCCAAACCCAGACAAGGAAGATCTGCTTTCCGTGTAGCCCCAGACGGTTGGCCAAAAAGGACAATATCCGGTAATCTGTCATCCTTCATCCGTAGAACGGGGCTTAGCCATTTCAACCTTTCTTTCATTATAGCCCTAGAAAGTGGAATTGAACCACATTTTTCGTACAACCTACTGTTTGAAATACGGTTAGTCGGCCGGGTACCCAGAACAATCTGTAGGCAATTTCTCTGGAAAACATCTAGTAAATTTTCACATTTTTTTTAATAATGCTAGTAAATCCTGGGCTCCCTTCATAGAAATTTTCTTCCCCCATGACAAATTCCTCGATGGAAAGTTGACAAATATGCTCGACAAATATGCTCAATGGAAAGCATATCACTCTCTTCTCAACCCCTCCCCCAACCAAAAAATCCTCCTGAAAACGCCTGTACACTTCCCAATAATCATTACTATATGTAAGCACAGGTCAAAGTTTGTAACTTGTTGCCCCTCCCACGGGGTCTGCGGGGGAATAAGTCGTCCCCAAAGACATAGTTAAGATACAGTTTGCTACAATATGTCCCTACAGAAAATCAGATCAAGCTCCACAATTCTGAGAAGCTCTACGTAGCCACCCCACCCCCTGGTCAAGAAGTTAAATCCGAAAACAAAGAAGATCATTGAATATGAACCGCATTTTTTCCTTCTTTTTTTAATGTATCTGAAGTAAAATTTTGATGATGACGTAAGACACTATGCTTTTCAAATGCCGCCAACCACTTCGAGAGGAAAGACGACTTGCGAAAAAAGACAGAAAACGTGAACCGAATTGTGAACCAAGATCCTTCGCCTGGACATAAAGAAAACGTCTTTTTAGTTATTTTCTATGCTATTTTACCTTTTTCTTTGCCTCCTTTGTTTATACCCCGCTTTTGTTCTCTTAGCAGGTTAAAAATAAATTATTAGGCTATTATTTTCAGATTATATACTATTCAGAGCATTTATTAAGAGAATACAGAATTCGACTTGTTCTTAACTGATCAACTTGTTGTGAAACCTGGAAAAATATAGAAGCGTAGCATAAATCCGTCCAAAAAAGCATAATTTTGGGCTCAAGCAAGAATAATCCTCTCCGTCCGATGTGGCAACACTAGTCTTAATTAAGCATCGGCACTGTTTCTGTTTTCTGTTTCTGTTTCTGTTTTTTCTTGCCTGTTTCTGTTTCTGTTTTTACAAAAAACAGAACAGAAAACAGAAACAGGCTACCTGTTTTTGTTTGACCTGTTTCTGTTTCTGTTCTGTTTTTTCTTTCATCTGTTTTTTTCCGTTTCTGTTTTTTTTATCTGTTTTCTGTTTTTTTTTTCTGTTTTTTTTTGAATGCCGCGCTATCTAGCGGGTATGATACCGAAATCGTCCTTTGTCAACAAGAAGAGTAATTTCTTTGATATTCAGGTGAAATCATAGCGACATCTAAACTAGAAGCTCGATTTCCTTGCTAACCTTCGTCTAATTTTGTGTGCTGGAGCAAGCATCCTAAAGGTAAAAATTATGAATAGTTAAATTAGACCAGCCATGCTAGTCTATTTGAACTTTTGTATGCATGAGGGTTCTAGGCTGATTGTTATCAGTCAGCTTATTCCAGATACAGCACAAGCCCATTTAACTTCTTCCTTTTTTTTTCTTTTTTGTACTATGCTGTAACTCAGACTTATTTTATCCCTAGTACCACATAATTGGACATGCAGAATTCAAATATCACATTGATTTTTTTTCAATTTTTTTTTCAAAAGAATCATCACAACATTGTCGATAACTACATTGTATTCAAAATTAGTCCTTCCTTCGTTTGATTTTGTGCGCTGGAGCAAGTATCCTAAAAGTAAAAATTATGAACAGTTAAATTAGACTAGCCATGCTAGTCTATTTGAACTTTTGTAGGCGTGAGGGTTCCATGCCTATTGTTATCAGTCAGCTCATTCCAGATACAGCACAAGCCCATTTAACTTCTTCCTTTTTTTTCTTTTTTGTACTATGCTGTAACTCAGATTTATTTTATCCCTAGTCCCACACAGTTGGACATGCAGAATTCAAATATCACATTGATTTTTTTTTTTCAATTTTTTTTCAAAAGAATCATCACAACATTGTCGATAACTACATTGTATGCAAAAATTAGTCACCCTGACTGGGTGTATCAGGATTCTTGTAGGACAAATGCCTGTCTGTAATTTAAAAAAAAAACTGATTCAAATGACTTTCAGGTACTACTGCAAAACTGTCATTGATATTTCAATGACAGAAGTTTTACCTAAAATCATAAGGAAAAAGCCAGCTTGGACTAATTATGGTGTGAAACACAAATGCAGCATCACCTGCAAGGTTTGTAAAAAGACTATCAAGGCTAGTGGAGGTTCTTCAACTAATTTTGTCAATCACCTGGAAAATGTTCATAAGATTAAGGTGAAAGTACAGTCATCTGCCTCTACTGCACCAGCACGGCAGGACATGAACAATGTTGCCAATGGCCCAGAAGCTGTTGTTTGTCGTACAGTACAGGGTTCATTGCCAGGATGTGGGATAGCTGAAGAACAGCCAAAGAACCAAAAGAGCAATTTTTCTTTCTAGAAAAGGAACTAGAGATATCTGTTCTCTGATGTTGCGCAACCGCTCAAGTCAACTTAAATTGACAAAACAGTGTGTAAGAACAGTACTTGTAGACAAGTTACCACTTTCCATTTTTGACTTGCAAGCCATGCGTTGACTGATACACTCCTTGACAGGCGGTATTTTGCCTCCATCGGGTCGTACCATAAAAAGGCATGTGTTTCAAGCAAAGAAAAAGAAACTGTTGAAACTGAAATTGGATATGAATCAGGCACTAAAGGTATCTATAACATTTGACTGCTGGTCATATACAGGGGGAGGATACTTGGCAGTGACAGTACATTACCCCAAGCTAGTCAGTGGAAAATGGGTAGTTCACAGTTGCATCTTGCACTTTAAGCGTCTCAAGGTTCGGCATACAGCAGCAAATATACTTGCAGCAATCATAGTAGCCCTGAAGAAATTTGAACTTGAAGACAAATTGTTCTGTTTTGTAACTGATTCTGGATCAAGCGTCGTAAAAACTTGTCAAATTGGTGGAATTGAACGTTCATCTTGCTTCCACCTCAGTGTCACAAATGGCCTCAAATTTTGGGGAGAAATGAATTTGACGTAGAGCAAACACCGGAATGTTATTCAGATGATGAAGGTGAACCCGAACAAGGCACTAGTAGAGAGCAATGTTCCTCAGAGATTGGTCTGACAGAAGATGACCTTCCTGATATCATAGATTCAGACATTGTTGACACTGCTTCAGATGTATGTGACTTGGAAGAGTACGACTCCGACACAGAAACTGAATGGGATGAATGGGCCAGTGGTGCAAATGATTTTACTGAAATTGAAGACTCAGTCTCACTCAATGGTGCACTCAAAAAGTTGCGTCGGACACTGAAGCTGCTAAAAAAAGTCAAATATTCAACACGACCTCTTTGAAGGGCTTTGCAAAGAAATAGGACTAAGTGGTCACATCCCTCATGATATGAAAGTGCGTTGGAATAGCACTTACGTGATGATTAGTTCCATGTTACACAGAAAATCTGCTCTACTGAAATTTTGTGATGTAAATGTTCGCAATGCGAAAATTAGAGAACTTGAACTTACTGAGCAAGACTGGTCACTTTTAGAATGTGCAACAGGTTGTTTGAGCCCTTTTGAAGAGGCCACCGAAATGGCTAGTGGGTCCACTTACACCACTTCAAGCAAAGCATACATGCTGATCAAGGGATTGGTGAGCTTCTGTGAAGCGAGATCGAAGAGGCTGCTTGAGAATCGCCTGAAGGATCAGCTGCTTATGCAGTTAAAAAGTATTTTGTGCAAAATCCTAGATTCAAGTTGGAGCTCTACCAGCGTGCAGCTTATCTTGATCCTTGTACATATGAACGAATGACTTTAGAAGAAAGAGTGGCAGCAAGACAGTCCCTCATATGTTTACTTAGCCCACCATAAGGTCGTCCCACCTAAAGGTCGTAAGTACCAGTAGCCTATAAAGAGTGGGGACTAGAGATATTTTTACAACCGTGGTATATAAGTCAGCTATTCTTATTGAATGTAGAAAAATCTTAGTAATGTCAAGCAAGTTCGAGAAAACGAAAGAAATGTAAAAATTTTCGTCCCCAGCTTAGGCAGGGTTTAGGGGACGAAAATTTTTGTTTCTTTGCCTTACTGTTGGCTCTTACAGAAAAGCTTTCTGAATTCTATGGTTGGAGAAGTTAAGGGAAACTTGAAAATAAAACTATATGTCATTAATGTAAGAGGTCTTGCTATTTTTCCCTCTCCCCTCTCCATTCCGTTGTCCTTCTGCCTCTTGTTTTTAGTCTAATTAAGGTGATGCTTTTCTGCAAGGTAACGGATCAGTTCGACTTCTGGAGTCAGAATCGGTTTTTTTTTTCGACAATCTTTTATAATAAATGAGTGACAAAGAATTTGAGAATAAATGCAATTCGGCCGTTAGGCCTAAGAATTTTTTATAAAATTGCACCCGATTGGACGCATTTTATGACAAATTTTGCCAAATTTCGCCCCCCGCCTAAAAATACGCTAGTGTGTTGAATTACACGAAGTTGCTCATCTTTTGTATGTAACTAAAAGGATTTAACACGAAGATGTTTTCTTTCCTATTAGAAATAGAAGAAGTAAGGAAAAAACAGCTGTTTTTTTGAAAAAAAATAGCTGTTTTTTTCGAAAAAAAGAACAGACTACAGAAACAGGTCACCTATTTTTGTTTGACCTGTTTCTGTTCTTTTTTTTTCTAACTGTTTCTCTCAAAAACAGAAACAGTGCCGATGCATAGTCTTAATACGCTTTTTCCAGTCAGGTGAAGAAGTTAGATAACATCAAGCAATAGAAACAAATTTTAAAAGAACTCAAGTGAAGATAAGTATTCTTTCAGGTTGGCTGATAGTAATGTTTCTTCGACAACTTTACAATCAGTTCAACCTTTCAAAAATTGTTTAGGGATCAGTTCTACAGGTCGTGCAAATTTTCTAGCAAATACCTGATTACTTTATACATTTTTGTATAACTGGGTAAACCATTTTAATTTTTTAGTTATACGGTATAAGAGAAACCTAAAATACTCAAAATCTATACTTTAACACGTTTCCTATCTTTTATGAAATTTTAATCATAAGGCCATTTTATTAAAATAATGAAGATAAAGCGAATATAAGACTTCAAAAAAAGTATCAATAATTTGATTTACTAATTGAGGGGTTGGATACCCCTAGCTGATACTAGATTACAATGTATTTTAATTTTGGAATTACCCGTAAAATTATCTAGTTTGAATTTCAGAAGTTTAACAGTGAAAATTACATATAAAAATTACAAACTAAAAGGGGGGGGGAGTTTATACAATACATAGAGTAGAATAACTTGGTTTCTCTACCCCCATTCCTTCTAAATACATCCTCTCTAAGTAGTTATCGGGTTAATTTCTTTTTCACCGTTTTAATCATCTCTTTATCGTTGAGAAAACGTTTTCTCTACAAGAGTTGTATTTACTTCCATACCCTGAAACCTGACTCATTTTCACACCCTTCACATTCCAGATGAGTTTCTAACGATTTAGGAGTTTTTTTCTCTTTCACATCTTTTCTACTGCTGTATTTAAAACCTTATCTTAGATTAAATAAAAAAAAACAAGTTTTTGAACTAAAAGAAAGGAGCGACATTAAAACTTAAAACGAACAGAAATTACTTCGTATATGAAAGGGGCTGCTTCCTCATCAACGCCCCGCTCTTTACGCTAAAGTTTGATTCTTTCTATCAACTCTTCTTATTAAAACATAGAAAATACCATTTTCTAGAGTTTTGGTTACTATTGAGCCGGGTCGCTCCTTACTACAGTTCGTTACGACGAACTGTTTGAACCGAAAGTATCAATACTAGCTGCAGATTTTAAGCAAATTCTTGAAATCGTAAAAGACAATGGTAATAAATTATACAACTTATGCAATCAATTAGATACTCTTACTATAAGGGTCGATAATCTGGATAGAGAACATTCGCTTCTTAAAAATTAGATGGTTAATAGTGAATTAAAAATTGGAAAAATTGAAGATGATACGTCCTGCCTCAATTTGCAATTAAAAACTTATACTGATGAATTAACCAAGTTAAAAAGAAAAAAAAATAAAGATTCAACGTGTCGGATTGTGAAATTGGAAGCTGCCAAGTTAGAAAATAATATCATCATGTGGAATTCAGTTTGCGAGGATATTGATAACGCTAAAGCTTTATTCACAGAAGTTGTTCGCCATGGATTAGAATTGCCTGAAGTAAATTTTACAATCTCGCAATATGACAGAAATCGTAAATTTTTAAAGGTGACACTAAATAAAAAAGACGACAAGTTTTCTATTATAAAAAATACCATAAAGCTTAAGGACAAGACATTTCATGGAAATAATAGCAACTTGTTTATTAGTGATGATGTGCCAGCCGAAATTCGTAAAATACGTAAGCTGATTTTAGAAAAATGGGATAAATTGCGGAAGATCCATAGATATGAGGCATGGATATCAAAGAGGATTGAGACAAACGTGTTTGCGAAAAGACCTGACGGCTCAATTACAAAATTTTCATTTAGTGACAGCATACCAGAGGTTGACGACTTTCTGAACGCCCGAGGACATGTACATCATAGTTTTCCAAGTGATGTTTCAGTGAAATAAAATTATATCGTCCAATAGTAAAGCGCCCTGTTAGTATGTTTTAAAACATACAAGTAGGAAGCGTTTAATCATGTTTTGGCTCGTATTTATCTGTTTTTTATTTATCTTCTCACTAATTTTGTTACTCTATATATTTATTACAAATCTTTCTCTTTAGTTATATTTTTTTGCTGCTTGTTTTGAAACACATAGAGGTCTTTATGAATAGCGGTAGAATATTGAAAGAATTTGTCTTAGAAGGAAGACATTTCTTTTTTCTTTTCTTAGTTGTTTCTGTGTCTGTTACCTTTTATTTTTGTTTGTTGGGCGCACGGGTCGTGGTGTGGTTATTCTTGACATGGTGGTAATATTTTATAACGGATAGAGATACTGATGGAATTCCATCATCAAGGTTAAAAGAATTTGAGCGAGATTCTCTGTTTTTTTCATTCAGTTTTCCAAAATATTGTAGCTAGTGATAATGAAGATAATAGTAGTATTTTGGATATACAAAACAATCAATATTCATTTTTGAATGTATTGGCAAAGAAAGATTCTAGAACAAGGAGGATATCGTTTTGGAATTGCCGGGGCTGGAGGACTGCAAGGGACACAATTGACACTTTTCTATCGACATCTGATACGGACATATTCGGTTTATGCGAAACTTTTTTAGATGAGTTGTCAATTGAAAGTGTTCATGTTGATGGTTATCAATTGTTTCATGTTGGGAGAAGTATGCAAAAGAAAGGTGTTCTTGGTGTTTTAAGTAAGAGATGCATTCCAGCCCGTGCAAGACTAGATTTTTTGACAATGAATATTGGAATGTTATTTGAATCTTGTGTTGTTGAATGTTTTTTTTTTCAAATAATGAGAAGATTCTAATCGCAGTTATTTACCGTAGTCCGTCAGCTAGCCAGATAGAATTTAGGAATTGTTTTGAAAAATTCTTGGATAAATTAGCTAGTCTTAAAACTTCTTATCTAGTTATGGGAGATTTTAATATTGACTTAATGAACCTTGTTTCTACCAATCAGAATAGACTGGATAGTAGCACTTTGAGGTTTTTAGAATGTCCACTATCTAATGAATTATATCCTGTATGTCTTGTACCATCCTGAATAACTGATACGTCATATTCACTAATTGATAATATTTTTTTTACCTGAAAGTGCTGTTAGTACATATATCATTCCTGATGATTCATCTGATCACTGCATACTTATGGCTGATTTTTTGCTACATTTCCCATATAATGAAAAAAAGTCAACAAAGCGAAGAGACTTTGGGGAAAAAATTTGTTAAAATTAAAAGAAGCACTCGGTGACGTAGGGTGGAGTTCAGTAATTGATGAAATGGATCCAGATCAATTCTTAGATAATTTTGATAATATATTGACTGTAAAGCTTGATAAATTTTGCCCGTATAGAAATCTGAAAGGAAAGAGGCAAACACCAAGAAAACCATAGGTAAATGCATCGCTTTTGAGGTCTATTAATGAAAAAAATCGTTCATATAAAATTAAAATGAAGCATCCCACTGAAGTAAATATAATACGTTTTAAAAACTATAAGAATCTGTTAGTAAGGATTCTTCGAGAAAATGAAAGAGTATATTATGAAAATTCATTTAAAAATTCTGATTCTCCTCGAAAAACTTGGAATTTAATTAAGAATAAAATTGGAAAAAATAAAAAGTTATCACATCCTGAGGTATTAATATAAATGGTGTAGAAGTTAGAGAACCACAAGATATTGCTAATATGTTTAGTGATTATTTTGTTGGTGTTGGTCAAGTAATTGTTTCAGCAGGAATAGATTTTTCCCCTTACAGGTCGCATAAAGAATATTTACCCTCAACGAATGTACGAGCATTCTTCTGGCCCCTGTTAGTTTTACAGAATTCCATAAGATTATCAAAAATATAAAAAACGGTAATTCAGTGGGATATGATGAATTATCAACAAATTTGTTAAAGAGTATTGCCGGAGTTATTTTTGAACCACTTGTCCACATTTTCGATTTGAGTATCAATTCAGGTATATTTCCTAGTAGATGGAAAATTGCCCGAGTAATTCCGTTTTGTAAACAAGGCGATAAATCTGATGTAAGTAATTATCGTCCAATTGCAATTTTATCAGCATTATCTAAAGTGTCTAAAAAAATTTTAAAAGAAAGGATTTCTAGCTATTTAGATAAAATAAATTTCTTTACCAAATATCAAATTGGATTTAGGGCAAACCGTAAGACAGAGCACGCAGTTGCAGCTCTTTCATTAGAAATAAATGGCTGTTTAGATGATGATTTCCATGTGGCTACTGTTTTCTATGATATAGAAAAAGCATTCGACACTTTAAATTATGAAATTCTTCTTAACAAAATGGTAAATTCCGGCATAAGAGGGAAAGGATTACAAATCATTGAGTCATACCTGTGCGGATGCAAAATCACAGTAGATGTCGGTGAAAAAATGACTAATTTAAAAAGATTTATTGATATTGGTGTCCCCAAGGCTCAGTATTTGGTCGTCTTTTATTTTTTATTTATATTAAGGACCTTCCACGAGGTTTGCTTGAGAATATTAGCTGTGCAATTCTGTTTGCAGATGATACAGCTATAACAGTTAAAGCTAGGGATTCATCGACATTGATCGAAAATCTGACTATAGGTGTTACCTCAGTAAATCGATGGTTTGTTTCCAATAATCTAGTACCAAATTTTCCAAGAACTAATTTTATGGTTCTTGGTCGTTCAAAACGTGCCACTCGAGAGATTTCTTGTCAGGAGTTTCGGGTTGGTGACCAAAAAATTTGTAGGGTCCAATCATATCGTTATTTAGGAGCTTTTCTTGATCCCCTTTTGTCATTTCATAATCATATTCAGTATTTAAGATTAAAACTTGCTCAAAATATTGGGTCTATGTATCGTGTGAAAAATATTTTTCCTTTTACCATTTTAAAAATAATTTACCACTCTCTAATTACTTCTTATTCGAATTACTGCTCAGTTGTATATCTCAATACATTTTGGAAGTATATGAAACCCTTACAGGTACTACAAAATAGGGCAAAAAGAATACTTAGAAATTTCTTACATCAACCTTCAAAACTTGAAAATGTTTCGGAAACTAAAACATTATTTCTCTTATTAAATTTGTTAGATTTAAATGATATACGAGCATTAAATACTTCCATATGGCATTTTCAAATCCAAATTTCTAAAAATTATTTCTATGAAAAATCTCTGCTAATTTTACTTCCTCATTCGGATTGTCGGAAGTCTGGGATGTACCAGATTCCTTTTGTACGTTCTGAAAGGTCAAGGGTTTCGATTAGGTACCAAATACCCTTCATTGCAAACAATTATAAGCTAAATGATAAAATTCTGTTTGATCCATCCCGAAAATCTCAACTAAACTTAAAAAAGCAAATATTAAAGATTGTTTGCTAAATTTTTGATTATTCACCATTGATGATGGAAAATTAAATTATTTGATCTTCTTATTTGTGTGTTTTGTTTTTATGTCCCTGTGTCTGGGATGGCCTACCATGCCCCTCCTGCTCGATATTTAGTTATTTACTTATCCTTGTTACTTCTCTTTTATAAGTTTTTTCTATTTTGTTTGTCTTTTGCCGTGTTAAATTTTGGAATCATTATTACGATGAGATGTTGATCTTTTTTCCCTATATTTTTGCACTGTCCCAGCCTAACGAGCTCTGCTCTCTGTTGGGGCATAATATTGGTTTTTTATTTTTTAAGTTGAATAAAGAATAAAGAATAAAAGAATAAGTGCCACTCATTTACTGACCTTGAATAAACGAGAAGTTCTGTGATATACCCAATTTGTCATTTTGTTAGCTTTAATTAATGAGCCAAATTAAAAATTAATTTATGTAACATAATTAACCTAAAATTTTAATCAAAATGACAACTTTATTTCTACTGTGTCTCGTATGAAGATTACAACGGAAATCAAAAAGAAAAAAAAAATGCTTCTTCTAAAAAAATAAGCGGCAATCCAATAGCTTACAAGAGTTTATTTTGTATTGCTACTTAAAAAAAAGAATCCTGTTTATTCCTTGTTTTCACAAATTATGTTACAGGGAACAGTATAAGAAACTTTTTTCTTAGAAAATAGCTTCAAATAATTTCTCCTTCGTCAAAGATAATCCCAATTCTCCGAAGACGAGAATGGCGGTTTGGTGCATTCCTTTAGCTGGTGCTAGCAGATTAACAGAAAGCATTTTTGATCATTTCTAGTTGCTGCTTCCAGTTGTCTTAAATAGTATGTCACTATAATTCTCTTGTAGAGCAGCAAGATACATAGAACATGTGCTTATTAAAGAAAAACTTATCTTATAAGTCAAGGATGCCCTTCTAATTTTGAAATAGTGAAGATTGCTGTTGCCTGTTTATTGTGTTGCTGGTATTTTTGTTTAAATGACATTTTTAGCTTTCAGTAAACATTATCTTAACTTATTTCATCATTTTAAAAAAATGGAGAAGCAATACTTATTTTTAAAGTTTGTTAGTATTGAATGTCAGTATTGCCAATCATTGACAATGGTTTTGTGGAGACATTTTTTTACTATTCTTTGTTAGATTCAAATTTTGACAAAGAAACGAAGCATTCTATCTTAAAAACTTTCTGTCATTGTATTTTGGGTTATCACAATTTACAAACTCAGTGTGTAGCAGAAAGCATGTGATTTAGTCTCTTTAAGTACAGTTTAAGCAATCTGTCTTTATTGGCTCAATCTGTCTTTACCTTTTCGTACAGCTTAAGCAATCTATGTTTATTGCCTGAGTTTACAATGTTTTTATCTGACTCAACTGTTTTAAACATAGTTGCCACTCTGTAAATCTTAGGGATTTTGAACCCTTTTCCCTGGAAGAGGGGGAGAACCCCCAAATGGTGTAATTTGCGCATAGTTATTTAGTTTCTTGTTACATAATACAAACACCGTGGAAGCAAGAGTATGGTACCCTAGCACCTACATTCACAAAACGCCTCATTTATTTTCTTTTGAATTCATTATTCTATATTGTAAATATGCTTAAGAAATTAGGCATATTTTGTTCTCTATAAAACTTGTCAGTTTTTGCTTTTTCAACTGTGATATTGTTACAAAGCCAGTCTATCTGGTAATATGCAAAAAATTTATCAAGTCTAATTGACAGGAAAACCTGAACATTATCGAACATTATACATCAGGTTCAGGTGTTTTTAAAATGCACTTTATACTAAAGGCTGTGTAAAGGACCGAAAATTGATATTCAAGTCCCTTAAAGCTATTTTGGAAAGTAAAGACCAGCGTCCCAAGATACTTTCAGATATTTATCTCTATTCATCGGTAATGAATTTTTGATGTGTTTCCTAGAAGACAGCCAATAAGCTTAAAAACATCTCAGGGAGAGAACATTGAATAGCCATTTATTTAGGAACTAACAAATGCTTTGTGCCTTAGATGAATATTGAAAGCAATTTTTACGGTTGAAAATAGCAGAGAGTAAGGAATGACGATAAAAAGTAACAGATCTTACCCCTTATACGATCTTAGCACTTTTGAAGTGGTTATACGATCTAGCACCTTTGAAGATTCAGTGTGACCAGAGGGCGTATAACCCCCTCAAACCTCTCATTTTCCCAACATGTGCCGGATAGAAATTTTGAGATAGTCATTTGTTGTCGTAGAAACTTCAAAAATGGGTCATTCGTCTTGAAATTGAAAGGGACTTTTTTAATAGTCACAAGTGAATAGAGGGCAACAAGTCACCCCTACCCCCACTGAATTTTCAGGTAGCCATTTTGTTCGGCCTAGTTGAAAGGTGTCCAAATTATGTCTTTGAGGATGAAAACCCCCACCCCCGCACAGCCCGTAGCGCAAGTGTTTAGTGAGGCCTCAATAATTTTAAATAGTCCCATAGCCGCTAATCCTTTATTCCTTTAATGCTTAAAGTTGAGCGGCGAGCCCCTCAAGATGCAAGTGTGATTAAACGTCTTCAAGACACAGATGCATGTTAAGTCATAGGGAATGTTTTATAAGAGATGCAGGTGCATATTACGTAATTAGAGTTGAGAGTGACGGAATCTTGCGTGACTTTGGTTAGTATTGAAAGAGAGTTCAGTGTATCAAAATTAGGGATACTATTCTTAGTAATGGAGGATTTTACTCTATTGAATATTGAAGGCGCTAACAATGACGAGATGAAACCTAGAGTGCCTAATGCTACAATAAAAATAACATAGGGCTGCCTGCTAACCCTGAAATGGGAGGAGATGCTTACGCGATATATTATATCATTCAGTAAGTTCAAGTATGAAAAAAAGTTATACTTTGCAGCAAAAGTGTATATAATGAATATACAAAGACTACAAGACGGATTAAATGCATTACTGAAATATACGGAAGACATTTATCTGAATAAATCTATAAAAAAGGAGTAAGCGCTTTACTCGCGAGATCGGTTGCTAGTCTATAATTGATATTGCAAGTGTCAGGATTAGTGTCAGTGGATACGGAAAGTCATACAGAATCTAGTGATTTTGGAAAAATGTTTGATTACAGAGGATAATTTTCTGGAGTTAGTTTTTCAAAGGAAATTTTTTTCTCAAACAATGCTTAACGATATAATGTGAAATGAGTTTCAATCATAGAGCTAATGCATGAAGCTTTTACGTCGTGGCCCAGATGCGTTTATCCAATTTATAAGTGAAACAAAACAAAATGATATTGTGGTTTAGCTTTGAACCACTACCTAGACGGCCATTTTGCAAGGTTGAATATATTTACATTTGCCTTCATCTGTGGAAGATGCGGCTAGACGGCATAATAGTAAAATATTATACTGGCATGTTAATAAATTGAAAGGGAGTTGCCAATCCGGACTAGTCCCAGGTAAAGATAGAAATGGTGCCACAATTAGTGATAAGGAAAACGTTAAAGAAAGATGGGTGGAACATTTTGAGAATGTGCTAAACCGAGATACAGTTGCAGGAAAACATATAGATGGAAATGAAAAAGTTTGTGATACCTTGGATGTGAAGGAAGATTTGTTTAGTGAGGAAGAATTAGCGACAGTACTAAAAGGATTAAAAAATAACAAGGCCCCAGGTGCTGATAGTATGATTAATGAGTTTCTTAAATATGGTGGCTCTGAGGTTACGAATAAGCTACTGAAGATTATGAACATGATTTTTGAGAAAGGGGAAGTACCCAATGATTTTAGGAAAACCTTAATTAAACCACTGTATAAGAAAGGTGACAAGAGCGAGTGTCGTAATTATCGAGGCATTAGTCTGGTCTCTGTAGGTAGCAAATCAGTGAGTAATATAATAATTTTTAGACTGAGACATGCTGTAGACAAAGTTTTAAGGGAAGAACAATGCGGTTTTAGAAAAGGTAGAGGATGTGTAGACCATGTTTTCACTATTAGGTTAATAATTGAGAAGTCCCTTTGTTGTCAAACACCTTTAGTCCTCAGTTTTATCGATTATCAGCAAGCTTTCGATTCTGTTGATAGAAAGCGTTAACAAAGGTCTTATCGTTATATGGTATACCAGAAAAATACATTAAAGTGATTTGCGCTATGTACGAGAATAATACTGCTGCGGTTAAAGTAGGAAATGAGGTTAGCAACTGGTTTTGTGTTAAATCAGGAGTTAAGCAGGGTTGTGTTCTATCCCCCTTTATATGGATCATTCTTATGGACTTCGTCTTAAGGAGCACAGGAAAAGCAATTGAAGACCCTGGAATCAAATGGGGAGGAAGAACGCTCCTGGACTTAGATTATGCTGATGATTTAAGCATATTAGATGAAAGTGTGAGCAAAATGAATGAATTTTTAGAGGTTTTACGAGTTCAGGGTGCTAAAATAGGCTTGAAAATGTTAAGAAGACTAAGTCACTAAGGCTAGGAATAAGTGAAGATGAACAGGTAACATTAGGTAACGAAAAGATTGATCAGGTTGGGAGCTTCAGTCACCTTGGTAGTATTATTAGTAAAGATGGTGGAAGCAGTGAAGATGTTCAAAGTAGAATAGCTAAGGCTCAGGGTGTTTTTTCACAGTTAAAAAAAGTTTAGAAGAATAGAAAGATAAGTCTACAAACCAAGAAAAGAATATTGGAAGCTACAGTGATGACAGTGGTCAAATATGGCTCTGAAGCATGGGCACTCCGAAAAGCAGATGAAAATTTACTAGATGTTTTCCATAGAAATTGCCTATGGATTGTTCTGGGTACCCGGCTGACTGACCGTATTTCAAACAGTAGGTTATACGAAAAGTGTGACTCAATCCCGCTTTCTAGGGCTATAATGAAAGAAAGGTTGAGATGGCTAGGCCACGTTCTAAGGATGAAGGATGACAGATTACCAAAGATTGTCCTTTTTGGCCAACCGTCTGGGGCTACACGGAAAGCAGGTCGTCTATGTCTGGGTTTGGAGGATGTCATAAATAAAGATTTAAAGGAAATGGGAACTTCCTGGGAGGGTGTAAAGAGGGAGGCTTTAAATAGATTAGGTTGGAGGAGGAGCGTGCGTAGCTGTGTTGGCCTCAGGCGGCTTGGTGCTGCAGTGAGTTATTAGCAGTAGTAGTAGTAGTAGTATTAATTGAATATATTTACATTTAAAACGCTAGGTAAACTAAAACACACTTGGGTATTTTGTATTACGTATACCTTCTTGCGGCTGGTCGGGATCCACTAAGAGGATGCAGGCACCAGAACGGTGGTCGGAAGACGCCACTGTAGCAGCACGGGGAGATGATGGTATGTTCCTAGTATAGGATATTTAATATTACGCAACGATTTTTTCAAAACGAATATTCCGCTTTACGAAAAAGTAAATCTAAATATAAAAAAATATATATATAAGAACATTACTTATAAAAACACTAGCAAACGACTAGAAAACACACATTGCTGAGCCGGACACTGATCAAACCCCCTCCAAAAATTATTGAGTTTCCTCCAGACCGAGACGGCGTCTGTAATCTACATATAAGTCTCGATCTGTAGTAAGGTCTTGTGGTAATCTTGCAGTAGTACCTTCACACCGTCCGTGCATACATAGACTTTGTCTGATATGGTTTACATGGCATTTTTCTCAAATCGAACTGTATAGTTTCAAAATTTTCATGAGTGAATGGCCATCACACTTGCTCTTGGAACTAAATTATTTTCTACATAGCTCCTGTAAACACTCATATTGAAATTTTCCTTTATGTAGCGTGATGACACCCCTTTGCAGACTCGTTTGATATCCCCATTGTGTGTCTGCACATATTAAGCTTTGAACCTGCAAGCACATTTTGGATATCAAGTTGCTCCCTATCTCGGATTTTTAAAATAACCACTTATTTGGAGCCTGGTTCTTCACTAGCTCAAGGTAAATGAACTCATCCCAGTTGGTGTAGTCCATCCAAGTGCTAATGTACACACCATTTTTCAAATCGTTTATTAGATTTTCAGTTTTAATTTTTGGCAATAATGAATTACCATCCCCATAATAAACTTGAACTTCCCTTCCCCAGTCATTGGGGCTTAAGCGCGTTGTAATAAAATTCAAACGACTCTTTCTGGGATTTTTAATATAGCATCGCCACTGAAAATGTTTTCGTTCACAACTACGTTTCTTTTTTCTACTTAAAGGGCCGTATTGGAGTCTCTGATCCTGAAAGATGTGAAATTTGCATCTGTAATGATTCGGGCACATTCTATTAGGTCATTTACAACTTAACAATGACTCATATTGCACACAAACTCACACCTATTATCGAAGGCTGAATTTAAATAAGCCTAGAGATCTCCTGGTTAAACTTTGTCTTTGCCTCAAATCGCTTACTGACAAAGGTGTCAATAAACGTCTTCATATATAGCTTCTGATCAATGACGTTGGAATCTTTGAGACATTGAATCTGTTGGTCAGCATCCACCGAAAAATAACGTGATGTACAACAACATTCTGTTTCGTGTGTAGGTCGACAAAAAGTTTTTGCTTTGTAGGTGTCCAGTGCATACCCCCATCCTCTACCAAAGATAAATTATAGGGACACGATGAATCCCTAACTGTCGGTCTATTTATGCTCGGGAAAACAAAATCATTTACCGAGTCCTGAAGTTTCATTGGTATTTCACCATCAATTTCCAAAAACCATCCTTCTCCTCATGGTTCATTCTCCTCAACAGTTTAAATTTTGGGGAAACTTGGAACACAAGGATTGTCCAGGCATTTGTAATTCCCGCTAGGCAGAAAAGAAAAATGAGACATTGAAGTCGAATAAAGGAAATTCATATCGAAGAAAACTGCATTCGACTTTTTACCGGTGCGTTGTCCTGTTGGATCGGTTTCCAAGATACGATCCCCGTGAAAAACATACCGTCCCCACATGGATCTCTCTACAAATAAGTGGTCAACATCGGTGATCGGACATATTTTTCATCACTGATTTTAAGAGCTATATCCATCAACAGCTGAGGAGTTAAAAGGTAATACCCCAAATCCTGCCCAAATTCTTCGTAAATTTTATCCGTGTTTTATCCATGACAATACTCAACAACGTCAATACATCACTCGCCAGGTACATTTTACAATAAACCTTCTCATTTTAATAGCATCCCCTGGCCTAAAATTTTTCATAAATTCAGATTCGGCAGTGATTCATTGATAATCGTGAAGTGAGTCATAAGACTCTTTGATTTGCGGCAATTTTTCCTCATGTAGCCTTGAGAAAAAGTTCTAGTACTCATATGGATATATACTCTTGAACGTTGATAAATCATAGATATATCCTTGAAAAGTACTGTTTGAGGAGGGGAAGCCACCAAAATCGTCCCTTTTTTGTACTTCAATGAGTTGAATTAAAGATTTGGGGACTAAACTAAAGAAATCTAAAAAACGGAAATTAATCAAGTACGTATTATCATTTTCAATCATTTTCCATTTGAATTCTAAGAGCTGCGACTTCTTAGATGATTTCGGTATGATGCTATAAGAAAAAACCCCCAACTACTCATGCGCAGTCTACAACTTCACCTTTCTGCAAACGTGTCAACACTGTTAATATGAATTTCAAATTATAGCCAGAATTATGCATCTAAGCCAGTAGAAATTATTGCTGCCTAACATTTGCATTGCAAGATATGTGTCCCACCCCGTGAGAGTTACTCTCTACGATATAATAGGATTATGTAAGTGATCGTGGGTGTAGACTGCCATATCCCCACTACCCTCAATAAATTTTTTCTTACATACCCAGCACATATCTTTATTTTTAATGACTCATCCGCATGTGATTGATTCATTTGATAGTTCGTATTACGCAGACGTGAAATTGACTTATTAGCCGTTATAATAAGTGCAACCATAGCTGTTCCAACACAATTTTACACACCCGGTGTCTCAAAAACCTATACCAATTGCACGGTATTACTTGAGTCTCTTTGCCTGTGGGCAAAGAAACCAAGACAACTTATGTCCTTTGACACGATTCAAGTTTGATGGATCACACACATTGATGATTCTTGCCTCGATGTCTAATGCCACCTAGTAGCTCGGCAAGAGCAAATTCTGAAAATGCCGCAAGATGGTATTGTCGCTCAAAACAATTTCCACGTACCGGTACCTATGACGCTTACAGTGTCTCAAGTGATATTTTAATTTTAATTCACTACAAAATCTAGATAAACACATAGGACAATAGTAGCAGGTACCCCTCCCAATGTTTATACCCTCACTCAAAACCCGTCCAATATGTGGAGTAGGAATAAAATGTCCAATTGCATCAGGTTCACTGACAGGATAGTAAAGAAGATCTACCCAGTGTTTCACCGATTCAATGGACGGAACCCTTACTGAATATATTATCCCCTTTTTATCTTTAATTTCACTCTCTTTATACTTTGTAACGTTTTATAACACTGCAACTCTGATCTTTAAGTGTTTATTACCCTCTCAAAAATATCCATCCGCATAAGCGTTACAGGTTCTTGTCTCTTTGAACGACTTAATTAGAATTTAGGAAACTCTGCCCTCACCCCACCACCATTAACAGCCAAATTGTCCAAATGCATCTACTAGCATCAAGTCTGTCGGTTTTATGTCCTGTGACAGGGACTCAATACTTGAAGTACTCTAAGCCCGTATCGAAATGAAAATGCTCTACACCTCTGAAACCCTATAAATCTAAATTAGATTTTGCACCCACTTTCCCTTTCCACCTCTTGAAACAAATTCTTTTTAAATTTCTTCATTATGAATTTCTATCCTATAAGAAATACTACCCACTCAATGCAAGAAAAAAATCCTCAAAATTATCCTTGTCTGGACAAAGCATCCGCATTTCCGTTTATAGGAAATGCGACCACACATCACCCGTCTTTTTATTTAAAGGAAATAATTTTTGTGCGATAGATGTTTTCATGCCTTTCCTACCTCCTACCTGCAAAACATATTTTTCAAGTAGCGCTCGAGTCTTGCTGACATAGGAGTGTGAAATGTCCACCAGATCCATAAGTATGCTACAACTTGTAAAAATATTGAAGGAATCTCTGTATTCAGGTCTAAAAACATAAATATTGCGCAAAGAGGAGTTTGCTAGATAAAATTCAGTTAAAACAGGGATGAACCTTTTCCACTTTGTCCTGCTCCCTTCTCATAACTCTGCGGGACTGGTATTTGCTCAATGTGGATTGCTGGTATCTGATCAACCCAGTCATAGTGTTTAACGAGGCCAATGTCCCTCATGAAACTGTCTATGTCAAGCACAATGGGAGCTACATAAACCTGGCTCACCCTGCAATATCATCTCCCTCGTGTTCCTTATTCAGAGGGAGTTTATATGCACTGTCACCAAAATTGCGATGAAAATGCCGTTAAGTGAACCTAAGAAATAATAGGACTTTATTAGTTCATTTAAACGCTCTTGATTTCATCCTGCGAAAGATTTTATATTAGGCTGAAAAAGAACAGTTAAGAGTAACCCTTCGATTACATTGAGACCACACTACCAGTTAGAATTTAAAGATCATACATGGGCCACCAAAGGGACCTTTAGAACTTATCGGGATCTTGTTACCAGTTAAGACTTTATTGACCATAAATAGGCCTACAAAATGACCCTTCGGGTTCACAGCCAATGACCCTTCGGGTTCACAGCGTCCCAATCCACCAGTTATAAATTTGATGACCAAATACTACCACTCAAATTGCCCCCCCTTCAAATTCCAAGTATTATAATGTTCTAAAAAGTCTTAAAACTGACTGAGAAGGTGTTGATGTCCATAACTGCTTTTTCTTCTTCTCGGAAGACATCGGCTAGCGGAGTTTTGTTCTAAGGTGGGAGATCATCATTTTTGACCAGGAAAAAGAATAAAATTTTTTTATTCCCTATGAAATATTTATGATATTAAGCTGTGAAAAGGAATAGTAATCTAAGATCCGTTAAATATCCTTTGAAACTAACGGGCCAAAGCCTGTTATTATACTGTAAAATGAATAGTAATCTATACACCTACAAATCCCTCATTGAAAAGTATTCAAAACTAGAATGCTTGATTTTTTACGCACGAAGATCTTAGTTATTAACCTGAAATAATTCTTTCGTTAGCTATTTCCCTGGGGCATCCCTGAAAACTGTAGTGAGGGCTGCTGATATTTTTTCTCATAATTAACTTGAAAAAAAAGAAACCTATCGGACAACCCCACTCAAATATACTACTTAAAACGCTTTTCAACAGTAAAATGCATTATTTTTCGAAGCATGAAGATATTAGTTTTTTTTCTGTTTTATTAACCTGAAGGGAATGTTTTATTAATCTTCGTAGCAGTGGTGCCTCAAACCTTTTAGAACTAACGGACGAGGGCCCTCCTTTATTAACCTGAAAAGAATGTGTTAGATAGGTTATTTTCTTAGGGGTTGCAAGACCCTAGTTATGTTCCCTTTATTAACCCAGAAGAGAAATATAAAAGAATTTACACTTGCATTAAGATTAACAGCTTGCAAGCGGAGGGTCGAAGGGGTAGCATTCTCCTCTTGTACGTGAAGCACAGATAGGCCAGCATCGTGATCATGCAGGGGGTAATTTACACCTTGTATGGAGAGTGTAGATGGTCTGGCACGCATTATGACTGAAGGTCTTGAGGGGGCAGCACTCTCCCTACTTTACAAAATCCTTGTCCTCTTTTCTTTTGGTCGGGGGGTCAGAATTTTCCTTAAAAAGAAATTGAATCTTAGTTTTCTGTGTAGTGAAAAATATATCTTCTTCAGTGAAAAACTTAGCTCGCACGCATTGCACACACACCCCTTCTATACGGATGAAGGGGTAGCAAATTCCTCTTGCTTGCGGAATACAGATGGGCCAGCATCGTGACCATGTAGGGGGTAATCCTCACCGTGCGTGGAGGGTGTAAATGGGCCGGCATGCATTATAACTGAAGGGATTGAGGGGTCAGCCTTCTCCCCACTTTGCATAATCTGTATCCTTTTTTTTTGGGGGGGGGGGTCAGAACTTTCCTTAAAAGAGATTAAATTTAAGAGATTAAAGAAGAGATTAAATGAGATTAAGAGATTAAATTTAAGAGATTTCCTTAAAAGAGATTAAATTAAGTTTCTGTGTAGTGAAAAAATAGATCTTCTGTAGTGAAAAACTTAGCTCGCCCGTATTGCACCCACATCCTTTTCTATACCGATGCTAGAAAACCACAGTTTTCACAGCCCTCGATGATAACAGAAACTTTTTTAAAGAAAAGTAAAAATTCAATCTACCGAAGTATTTTATAATTCCTCAATTGTTTGTTTTTGGTTTTATTCTTGCTATAATATAATTATAAAAGCTTTATACAATGTAGTTTAAATTTAGACCCGTGCCCCCTTCTTTGTCAAATTTATATTTGCTCTCCGGCTTAAATTGTCATGCTAACATTATTTCAAATAAAAGCAATCAAAAAGTTTCCCGTTATCCCTTTGTCTTAGAGTTTTAGGGCTTATTTGCTTAAAAGGTGATAAAATAAGTTCTGGTACGCACCTTGAATTGCCTCGTCGAGGCAAGTACACAAAACCTTGTCTCATTTTCTTAACCCCCTTTATCAACATAGCAAAAAAGTGGCCAAACTGGAATTTCCTGAGAAATTTTCACTATAAATTAGGCAAGACTAAACGTAAAACAGCACTAAACTTCAGGGTTACAACTAGGGGGAGGGGAAGCTCATTATTATTGATAAGAAAGGACGCTTGTGTGCATTTTTCAGTATAATGAATATTACACTCTTTTCATTGATAAAATATTTATGTAAGAATTTAGGGTGATATTTTCCAGAAGAAATCAGTAGGTATAAACGCAATTCTATTGTCAGTTATTATTTAATGGCATTTTTGATACGTGTCCTAAAGTAATTATTTAGGATCTGCCAGAACATATTAATTGAGCAAACAATGGGATGCCTATATGCCTATATAATGCAGCTGTTAGGCGGAAAATAGGGCTTTGCATCGTTAATGATTGGCAACAGGAGGAGGACAGGGTTTTTAGATGTTTATCTACTATAGATAATTGTAGTAGCTCAAATTTGGGTATGCGCACCTTTTTTGGTGGAGGGAAATATAGAATGAGAGACTCATCAGTTGGTATTTTTGAGCCATATCTGTTTTAGAATGAAGTTCAGAATTTTATGTAAGGCTAATGAAACTTCTATTCTGGTAGTCGTTTTTATACCCCCAGGGACAATGGATTACTTGTTTACCCGTTAGAATAGCAGCAGATGAGGCTTCTGTTTTCCTGAAAATAAGGGAAAAGGCTTTTTTCCATAAAATCAATAGCCTTTATAACAGTTCGTCGTACATAAAATGGCGGAGAATTTGCTAGCACGAAATGGCTGATACACATGAATATATTGGGATGTTGTAAGGACTATGCCCTTACTTAAAAGGGTGGACCCTAAAATCTTTTAAAAGGAAATCATGATTTGACAGGGGTCCCCCAAAGGTTTTTCCTGGCCCTCGTTAGTTTTTAATCATAGCGATCAAAGAAAACAGGATGTGTTGGGGGGCCTTAGAGGTTTTTTTCCCACACACTTAGGGTTTTAGTCATAATAATCAAAGATAACGGGGTCTGTTGGGGGGCACCTGAAGGTTTCTAATGACTCTCTATTATGTAACAATCTTAGAAATCCTGAAGTAAACAAGCCCTGACCCCCCAGTTTTTTAAAAGAAAAAAAGTAGATAAAACCCAAGGAAATCTTTACTTAGCGGGCTCCCTGAAGGTTTTTACCCACCCTTAGGTTTTTGAAGAAACATATACCTGCCTCTCTTAGAAAACATTCCCTATGACATAACATGTACCTACGTCTCAAAGAAGTTTAATAACACCTGAGTCTTGAGGGGGTCGTCACTCAGCCTAAATCATTAAAGAAAGTAAGGAATAGTGGCTATGGGACCATTCAAAATTGTTGAGGCCTCACTACTCAAGGGTGGGTTATAAGCTATGCTCCAAGGGTGTATAAAGTTTTTATGGAAGGGTAATCGTGTGAACTTTAGAAGAGGCTCATTTGATTTGAAATGCATAGTTCCAGTTCCCTTTTAAGAGTCAAACATGATTGAGAGCAACTAGACCCCCTGACCCCTCCCTGAATCCTCTTTTCCCAAAACAAGTTCAATTGAAATTTTGAGAATGCAATTTTGTTACCAATAGTCCAAAAACCATATAGCAATGTCTTTAGGGTGGACACAATCCCCCAGAGCCCATAGGCAAGGGCTGTAAGTCATGCCCGGGGAATCTAAGGTTCTGCTGGAACGGATAGTAGCATAAACTTTGGATCAAATGGAGCTGATTTGATTTGAAGTCGGAGGTTTTAATGCACTTTTTAAGAATCAAAAGTGAATGGAGGTCAATCAGCCCCCCCAAGCCTATCATTTTCCAAACCATATCCAATCGAAATTTTAAGAGAGCTATTTTGTTCAGTGTCCTCAGGTTAGGGGCTGTAAAATAGGCAATTCATTTATTGTTTATACTTAGTATGTGTTATTGAGAAAGGTATGCATGTAAGAAAACATAAGGCAATCAGGTGAGCCTTTCAGAGAATGTTGAGTGGAATATTGAACTAAATCAAAACATGTTATGTGTATACGGATTATAAAAAGAGTTCAACACAGGAATTATTGAGTATATTAATTTGGAAAATTCAGGAAATAATAAGGGAGATGATCAAAAAGGCAATATTTGCATGCTACCAATACTACTAGAGCGAACATCATTACTACTGCCACTATACTATATTTACAGTATTAAGGGAAATTTTGAACTAAATCAAAAGACGCTATGTGTATGCACATTGTCAAAATAGCGTATCTCAAGAATTGATTTGGGTATTAAGTTGGAACTTCCATAGAGTCCTTAAAGGGGAAAATCATATCACCAAAAGGCAACATATGCACACTACTGATAATGCTACTGTTACTGCCACATTTAATACTACTCTACTACTACTTCTATTGCAACTAAGCTAAGAGTATTGAGATGAAAAATTTAAGCAGAATATGAATATATAGGTTATCAAAAGGACGTATCAGTAATGTCATAGCAATGGCTAATTGTATCATTGGAAACTCCTAAGACCTGATGAGAGGGATATTCCACTAACCAAAACGCGATATGTTAATGCTACTGTTGCTAGTAATACTGCCGCTATTCAGTACTATTTCCTTAATATGAAGACTATGCATGAAGGTGAAATTTTCAAGAAATTTTGAACAGGGAAGATGAACTGAATCAGAAAACGCCCTCTGTATGTGAGCTGTCAAAAGGGTGTAACAGCAATATCATAGGAACAGTTTGGTTTCTGAAGTTGAAACTAACTGGTCTTGTTGTGAGAGATGTTGAACTAACTAAAATAAAATTTTTGCATCCTAATGCTACTGCTTCTACTCATACTAATGCTACTGTTACTATTATTACTACTTCTATTACTGCTACTTCCACCAAAGCTTATGCGACTACAGTTAATCCTACTACTACTACTACTGGTATTACTATGAAAATTGAGGATATTAAGGCGGAATATTGGGGATTTCTTGAATATGTATGGAACTAATTCGAAACACACTCTGCCCACACAGTTTGTTATGCAGACATATCAGAAATTCTTCAGGAACAGTTGATGGTATGTATTAAGCTAAAACTTTCAGCATGTGTTGAAGGGCATGTTGAAGAAACCAAAGGCGCTATGCGCATACTGCTACTAATGCTATTACACCTATTGCTATTGCGCAATCTTAGGGTATTGAGGTGAAGTTTGTAAGGAGCATTTTGGTGGATCTTGAACTAAATTAAAACAAACTATGAGCATGTGGACTTTCAAAGGGGTGACAAAGCAATATCTGGAGAACAACTTATATTATTAATTTGGACCTTGAAGGGTAGGTCTTGGGGGATTTTGAACTAGCCAGAAGGCACTACATGTATACTTTTAATGCTACCACTAAAGTTTATGTAAGTAATGGCGCTAAGGGTATTAAGATGCAACTCTTAGAGAACGCATAGGAGTAACAATTAAACGAAAAATCTGTATGCCGTTATTATTACGGTTTGTGTATGAGGTCATATAAACAATATCATAGGCAGCAATACTATATTAGCTAAGAATTTAATTGAAACTTTTAAAGGAGCTAATTTTATTCAAAATCCAAAGTTCTGGTGCCCTTTTTAAGAGTAAAAAGAGATTGGAGGGCGAAACGCATTCCCCAAACGCATCCAGTCAAAAGTTTAAGACAGCCATTTTTTCAGCAGAGTAGAACGATCCAGCAACTATGTATTTAAGGAAATTGAGCAGGTCAACCCCCCACAATTATTCAATTGGCCCATTATGCTTTAAAGCTAGATATTGCTTAAAGTTTAATAAAAGATACTGTGTTTATGCTTGCTAATAAGACACGTCAGCAATATACCGAGAACGACTGGGGGTATTAAGCTGAAACTTTTGAGGATATTGCTACTATTACTACTTCTGCTCTTACTATTTAAATAAATAGAAACAGTGTAAGTTTATTTAGGTTTTCAAGGAACATAGGTAGAATCTTTAGGGAATGAAATTCTTCATTTATTCTTCAGTTTTATTCTTCAGATCAACCTCAGAAACTACAAAATTAGTTTTAGAATTACTGTTTGTGTCAGGATTAAAAATCGTTGAAAAAATTTCTTCAACCTACAAATTGTAACCCATATTGTGGATTTTTATAGAAAAAAAAGTGAAAAGATATAAAGTGTTATTTTTTCAATAAAAAGTCCATGTCGACAAAAAACGAACAGAAATTAATTAAAAAAGCTTTTTCGACAGAACTAGTTTTTCAAAGAAAAATAAAGAGCCTCTATTAAGACAAGAATGAGCAGAAATAAAGTCAAATAATCTTTCAAGCGTAGAACTACCACAAGTCACTATCAATAAATAAATGAAACTCGAAACGAACAGAAATTACAATAGACAGCCGAGTCAAACTCAAAACAAGCAAAATTTATCATGAATAGGGCTGATAGCCCCCATGCCTTTTTGCTCTACCGAAAACAAAATACATTTTAAATGTTTTCACTTTTCTCACTTTCATAAATAAAGAATAGTCGAAACTTTTAGGAATAAATATAAGTATATGTCAATTAAACTGAAAATCTACGGTCATTTTTTTTTTTTTTTTTTTTTTTTTTTTTTTTTTTTTTTTTTTTTTTTTTAGTAAAGTACAAATTTTATTCTAGTCTTGAGAAGTCATGGGGGTTATCAGCCCTACCTATGTTAGTTTCTTATAAAAAATGAAAAAACAGCAATTTTTTCCTCTGAGATTAAAAAATGATTTTGTCCCCTCTCCATAGTTTTGTGAAATGACACTCCTGATTACATTAGGCTCCAAATAAAAACAAAGGTTTAACAGATCTTGAATTCCATTGTTCTAAGAACCTTTTTCATGTAGTTCTGAATTTTGGATTTTCAGCTAACAAGTTATTTCGCTTCTTTTGTTTTTTTCAATTAGCAAGAAAATATTTTTTTTTCTTATTATAGGTACTAGTGCTCGTATTGTGTCTGGATTTAATATATAATATCATTTTTTGTTAGAAAATATCTTTGATAAAGGAATTCCACAACAAATTTCATATCTAAAGATCTTTCAAGAGGTAAGATTTGACTTAATAAAGCAAAGAAGAAAAAGAAAAAGACACTGTCAAAGAACAAGACAAACATGTTCAATCAGTGTCAAAAGAAGAATCTTTTTCACTACATAGAGAAACAAAAGTAGAAATTGAAAACCTGACTTTAAATGAAATGTTTTAACGTCAAGCCACTCAAATTTACTTTCTTTTTTCGCATTTTGGAGAAACATGAATAAAAAAAAATGATAAAAAAGGAAAAGAAAAAATAAGAAATGTCAGCTTTTTTGCAGCATACCATCATCAGTTTATATTATCAGTTTATCAGTTATCAGTTTAAAGGATTATTAGATTGTCAGTTTACTCAGATTAAATTATCAGTTTCCTCATTAATCCATCATACACCGGAGCTAAGATGTTGGGGCAGCAGTAGCATAATAAATCATTTTTCTACTTGTCACTCAAGCTCAGCCGTTTTTGGCAAATTAACATTTTTCACTATTTCCTAGTTAAATTCCTTGAAGCAGACGTCTATATGGTTTAAAATAACAAAAAAAAAAAAAAAGATGGGGAGGTTACTTGTTCGCTTATACATTTGATATTAATCTGAATGTCACGTTCAGGTGACAGTGTTCATGAGCTCTGTGCTAACTGAACATAGAATCCTGTTTAGTCTTTTCCAATCGAGTTAGTTGAATTCTTAACTACGGATATGTATCTTTAGGGCCGTGATTCCCAACGAAGGACGCAGGCCCCACCGGTGGGGCATGGCAGTATTTTGGTGGGTCGTGGGCAGTATTTGCGCCTTTCGACTGAATATACATTGGAACCTTAAGGCCGGAAAGTACAATTACAGAAAATTAGCTATGTAGAAGAGAGCATACAGTAGAAAAAAGGGGAGGTTATCCTTCGGTGAATACAAACGGGTTTAGAAGGCGGTCCTTTACTTGACTCGGCAAAAGTTGAATAGCAGGGTTTCCAGTTGTAACCTGATATTAAAAGATGAAATCACAAAAAAAGGTAAAAAGTGGATATATATGAAGAATTTTCTTCTGCTTTCAGCATTAGTTTAGTCCAGTTGAGGAAGTAGTAAATTAAGATAAAGAAGAAGAATCAATTAAAGAAAATACGTCAGGATAATTTATAAGACATTGACAAGAAAGAATACGCTTATTTAGAGTAAATTATTTGAAAATTTATAGATTATGCCATTTTTTATTGCACTTGGTATTTAGCAAGTAACATATAGCAATAGTAATTTCTGTCGGTCTGTCTGTCTGTCGGTCTGTCCGTCCCGGGTTCTTCTAGTTCGGGCACTTCCAGATAAGCTAGGACGATGAACGCTGGAAAGCGTATCAGGGACCAGACCAAATTAAATTAGAAATAGTCTCTTCCCCGATTCGGCGATCTGGGGAGAAGTGGAGGGATGGTTAATTCGGAAAAATTAGAAAAAACGAGGTATTTTTAACTTACGAATGGGTGATCAGATCCTAATGAAATTTAATATTTAGAAGGATATTGAGTCTCAAAGTTCTTAGAGTCTCAAAGCTCTTATTTTAAATCCCGACCGTATCCAATAATATTGGGTGGAGTTAGAGGGAGATACGTGAAATCTTGGAAAACGCATAGAGTGGAGAGATGGGTATGAAACTTGGTGGGAAGAATAAGCACAAGTCTTAGATAGGTGACTGACATAACCAGATTGATTCCGCTCTCTTTGGGGGAGTTGGTGGATGTTAATTCGGAAAAATTAGAAAAATTAAGGTATTTTTAATTTACGAACGGGTGACCGGATATAAATTGAATTTGATATTTAGAAGGAACTCATGTCTCAGAGCTCTTATTTTAAATTCTGACCAGACCTGTTGAAATTGGGGGTGGGAGTTGGAGGGGGAAACCAGAAATCTTGGAAAACACTTAAAGTGGAGAGGTCGGGATGAAACTTGGTAGGAAGAATAAGCACATGTCGTAGATACGTGATTGGCGTAACTGGACTGGATCCGCTCTCTTTGCGGAAGGGGGGTTATGGGGGGCCCCAGTACTTTGGCGAGCTCGGTTCTTCTGGACGTGCTAAACAATGAAAATTGGTAGGTGTGTCAGGGACCTGTACAAATTGACTTGGTAACAGTCGTTTTTCCCCATTCGACCGTCCGAGGCGCTGAAGAGAGAAGAAAAATTAGAAAAAATGAGGTATTTTTAACTTACGAAGGGGTGATCTGATCTTCATCATTTTTTATAGTTAGAAAGACATCGTATCTAAGAGCTCTTATTTTAAATCCCAACTCAGGCATTAAGGCTCTGATTTTCCTTCTAATTCAATCTATTGATTCTTAGAATTTTGATAGAGCTCATGCCATCTGAGCTCTTAGCTCTTGTTGATTGTTTCAAACAGTTCGTGGTAACGAACTGTGAGTAAGGAGCGACTCGGCTCAATAACCGAAATCCTAAGAAACGGATTTTTAATATCAACAGATGTTTCAAAAGAAATGGCTTGTTATGTTGATTCCAAATATGTAAGATTTTTCAAGTTAAATGTTACCCATCAAAAGTTACGAGCCTGACACAATTTGCCTGATTTTGTAATAGGGGGTAAACAACCCCAAAAATTAAAAGTATCTTAATGAATGTTTTTTTCCCCGAGTGGTGATTGTATCGAAATAATGGTCCTAGAAAGTCATAAGAGGGTGTGCTCGAACAAAAATTAAAAGTTTCAAAGGGAGGAGGAATTCTCAGCGAGGATGTATCTGTCTGGAGGGAATTAGAAGGGGGGTGCACTTTACGTTGGATGATATTTATAGGGAGGAGTTTTCCGTGAGGAGGAGGGGAATATTTAATAGAGGGTGAGCCAGATTTACCGGTATTTTTTTGAAAAACGAGCAGAAATTATTCCTTATATGAAGGGTTGTCTCCTCATCAATACCCTGCTCTTTACGCTAATGTTTGATTGTTTGTAATGTTTTACGCTAATGTCCCAATTTTTTAACATTGTCTATTGAATCGGTTGTTTAGTTAGAACTGCAAGCTTTTCTAAAAGTTCTAACAGCTTTAGCGTAAAAAGCAAAGTATTGAGGAGGGGGCAGCCCTTCATATACGGAATAAATCTGCCAAAATTAATATGGAAATTTTATTTTAATTTTCCGTGTACGGTCAGCCAAATTTGAACGTGCGTTAGTTGAAAAACGTTCAGAAACTGAATAAAAAAAAACAAGTTTTTTAACTGAAAGTAAGGAGCGACATTTAAACTTAAAACGAACAGAAATTCTTCCATATATGAAGGGGGCTGTCCGCTCCTCAACGCCTCGCTCTTTACGCTAAAGTTTTTATTGTTTTAGAAAGTAGAGGTGTGACAAAGAGTCAAACTTCAGCGTAAAGAGCAATACGCCGAGGAGGGGACAGCCCCTTTCATATACGAAGTAATTTCTGTTCGTTTTAAGTTTTAATGTCGCTCCTTACTTTCAGTTAAAAAAAAGTTGAACTGATTAACTAGTGACATAAGTTGGCTGGTTCTACTTTACCCAAGCGCATGTCATAATAAAAAAGGGCTCGCAGCTTTGTCTCTTTTTGATTCCTTAGATTTCGATTCTTATTACAAATGCGTCCGATTTACTTTCCCAAGTGCGTGTTACAAGATCAGAAATCGTGTGAAAAACGAGTTTTTAAAATTCATTGCGCTTGTTCCTATTAAATAGTATGACCTGAATTTACAAATTATATTCCTGTTTGAATTAGAGAAGAATTTGATCCGATCGAGGTGGTTGTTCTTAAGAAGATACTAAGAATTGAAAAATTTAGCTGTTTATTTCCATTAACATCAAAGATGTTGCTTAAATATTTCTAAGGAAGAAACTGATCCGAAACTAAAGAACGTACTACTTTGTTTCCTTCCCTGAAATTTTAAATCTTACGTGGCATATTTTCATTTTCATTTTGGAATTTGGACTTCAAAACTGGTGCAATAGGGCCGATGAAATACCCAGCTCAAAACCAATTTGCTCTAAAGGAAATGTGTTCTCATTATTGGAGGCAGGACAGTATCCAGGATTTCGCGGGGCTAGGAAGGGAATGCCAACAGAAGTTCTTTTTGTTGTTTTTTTGGGGGGATAGGGGCTAAAGGTTTTCCTTTTAGGAGTCAAAAGTGATCTGAGGGCAACTAAGCCCCTCACGTCCTTTTCCCCCAAGTCTATCCGATCAAAATTTTTAGATAGCCATTTTGGTAAAAATATTTTAAAGATAGCAATAACTGCGGGGTCGATACAACCCCCAAGAGTCTGAGGCCATGTGCTGTAGGGTATATAATGTTTCTATGGAATGGACGGTCGTATAAACTTCATAGGAGGCCTATTTGATTTGAAATTGAAGGTTTTAGTTCCATTTTTAAGGGTTAAAAGTTGTCAGAGGGCAACAAGCCCCCCACGCCCTTTTTTCCCCAAATGCATCTGATCAAAATTTTGGGATAGTCATTTTGTTTGATATAGTCTAAAGATCTTATAACATTGCCTTCGGGGCTGACACGACCCCCCCAAACCTGGACGTAAAAATTTTAAGCTTTGCCTTGGAGGCGTACAAGGTTTTTATGGAAGGGGTAATTGTATAAAATTTCAAACTCGAAGAGGGACTCACGCTCACTCCCACTTACACTGACTCAATTACTCACACTCACTCATTCAATCGTTCACTCAAACTCTTTCTTTCGCTCACTTATTTGCACTCAGGCTCACTCACTCACACTCATTTACACTCACACTCAGTCACACTCACACTCACTGACGCTCATTTGCATTCACACCCACTTAAACTCAATCACACTCAGTCGTACTTACACTTGTTCACTCATGACCCTTACAGTTGGGGAAGGGGATAGTAGCTAAAGTCTTGTTTGTAGTGATTTTTGTTCGTTTTAAGCTTTAAAATGAACTTCAGTTTCCATATTCAATTTAAGTTTGATTCGTTTTAAGATTTATCTATTCGTTTATATTGATATATGTTGTGTGTTTGTTTGCGATTATTTTTTATTTAATTTCGGATAATCTTGGGTTAATTTATTCTTTAACAGTAGTTTCTGGTTGTTTTAAGTTTGAATTAAAAAAAGCGAAGATTTGATTTTGAGCCAAAATCAAAACATGCATTAATTGAAAAACGTTCAGAAATTAAATAAAAAACAAGTTTTAACTGCAAGTAACGAGCGACATTAAAACTCAAAACGAACAGAAATTACTCGGTATATGAAAGGGGTTGCCCCTCCACACCGCCTCGCTCTTTACGCTAAAGTTTGACTCCGTCACAACTGCACTTTTTAAATGCGTAAAGAGCGAGATGTTACAGAGGGAAAACTCCTTCAATATACTGAGTAATTTCTTTTCGTTTTAAGTTTTAATGTCGCTCCTTACTTGCAGTTTAAAAAAACTTTTTTTATTTAATTTTTGAACTTTTTTGAATTAATACATGTTTTGCTTTTGGCTCAACGCACAAGAATAATTAAAACGAAAATTGCATATTAATTCTTTTTTTGTAAATGGCTTTATCATAGTTTTTATCGGATGATTTTGATAAGAAAAGAGGTGGGGGAGGGGCCTAGTTGCCCTCCAATTTTTGGCTACTTAAAAATGCAACTAGATCTTTTTATTCTGTGTACTAACGTTTTGGTTAGTAATAAACATACGTATCTTACGAATTAACTTACGTAACGAACTTCTATATTTTTGTGTATTTTAGTACGTATGTGAGAGGGTTTGCCCCATTGTCAATACCTCGCTCTTTACACTAAAGCTTGAATTTTATCCCAAATATTAAAGAATGAGCCCTGAATCACAAAGGCCGTAAAATAAATAGTTGAAATTACTAAAAATACTTTAGCGCAAAGAGCAAGGTACTGTGGAGAAGACGAACCCCCTTATAAACGTAATATTGTTCGTTTTAAGTATTAATGCTACTTATTACTTCCAGGAGAAAAAAAATAATAATTTAGTTTCTCTTTTTCTTAAATAATGCTAGAAAATCCTGCGCCCCCTTCATGGAAATTCACTTCCCCCGTGATTGATTTTTCCATGGAAAGATCCTCCCACGTAACCCTCTCCCACCCCAACGCGAAGAAGTCCCCCTGAAAACGTCTGTACACTTCATAATGACCGTTACTATATGTAAACAATTGTCAAAATTTTGAACTTGCAGAAAGATCCTCCCACGTAACCCTCTCCCATCCCAAGGTGAAAACGTCCCACTGAAAACGTCTGTACACTTCATAATAACCATTACTATATGTAAACAATTGTCAAAGTTTGTAACTTGCAGTCCCTCCCCCGGGGACTGTGGTGGATTAAGTCGTCCTCAAAGACATAGTTATTAGGTTTTCGACGCTGAACAAGAATGGCTATCTCAAAATTTTGATCCGATGACTTTGGTGAAAAAATGTGTGTTGGAGGGGGTCTAGGTGCCCTCCAATTTTTTCGGACACTTAAAAAGGGCACTAGAAATTTTAATTTCCGTTAGAATGAGCCCTATCGCAACATTCTAGGACCACTGGATCGATACGATCATCCCTGGGAAAAAACAAACAAAAACAAAAAAAACAACAAAACAAACAAATAAACACGCATCCGTGATCTGGCTTCTGGCAAAAAATACAGAATTCCACATTTTTGGTGATAGGAGCTTGAAACTTTAACAGTAGGGTTCTCTGATATACTGATCTGATCCAGTGATTTTCATTAAGAGTCTATGACTTTTAGGGGGTGTTTTCCCCCTATTTTCTAAAATAAGGCAAATTTTCTCAGGCTCATAACCTTTTATGGGTAGAACTAAACTTAATGAAACTTATATATTTAAAATTAGCATTAAAACGTGATTCTTTTGATGTAACTATTGGTATCAAAATTCTGTTTTTTAGAGTTTCGGTTACTATTGAGCCGGGTCGCTCCTTACTACAGTTCGTTACCACGAACTGTTTGATTATTATAGGAATTTATTTCTGCTCATGTTAAGTTTAATATGGCTTTTCTTTGAAAAACTTCTTTTTCGAGAATTTTTTTTCAAATTAATTTTTAAAATATGCATATAAACAACTTATTCAGAAGTTGGAGAATGACTCCCCCCTGCCGTTTCCTGAAACTTCTATCTATCACACGAAAGAAATATGCTCATCTGGTTGGTTCCCGTGACAATAAACATTCCAGCTTTAATTCCAGAATAATTCCAGTTTTCGGGACTTTGGGAATTTGTATTTTGGAACATGTTCATGTACTGTTATAACTTATCTCATTCTTTTTTTATTCTTTTTTTACTCGTTAAATCTTGCTTATAACGATATCTAAAAGAAGAAGATTAGTTAATTTACCCAGAAGTTTACTATTATTCTCTCCGGGAAAACAAAGATATAGATTACCTTGTGTTAGTATTTGTCATTTATCTTACAGCTAATTTGGCTTTAATCCCCCCAAGGACAAAAATGCTGGTCACTTGTATCAGACGGACACATGGTATTATTCTGTGATTCATTTGAATGGAGAAAGTAAAAGCTTTTAATTAGGTTACTATTGGAAATCCTCATGGAGATTAGAAAGCAGTTAATCAAAGTCGATTGGCTTTCGGAAAGTAGTTTTGCAGTGACTGGAATTTGGTGTAAAAATTGACTTTATTGATTTAAAAATAAATAAAATGGATTCTTTAGTCAGGGGACTTTTTAACGCCTTTTGGGACCTGATGCTTCACAAGCTTTTAGCACCTTTTCCAAGTGTGTAAACTTTGAAATCCTTAAAAGATTGGAAGTCAGTCTTTAAAATTCTACTGGTTCTCAAAATCATTCTAATTTCGGAAAAGTTGACTCACTAATTGTTTCAAAATGACAAAAAATGCTTTAGTCAGGCGACGTTTTATAACTAATGCTTTAGTCAGGTAACGTTTAAATCTTCAAGATTACAACACTAAAACGACAGATTCATCCGTGCCTGCTGTTAAAAAAGCATTTCTGAACTTGTTAATACCCCTGAGAGCTACCAAACTCTTTCTAAGCCTCTCTTAGCCTGAAATCAAGTGATAAATTAGGGTCTAACTCAGTGTTTTCAAGTATCGCCCCGATTTACGAGCAAGTACTTGCAACTGAAGCCCAGCTGGAGAAGACGAAAAGCGATCTACTGGAGAGTATAACGAAGAAAATGACTCGGAAGTTCAATAACGCAAGGTAATTGAAAGAGGCTACTGAACCGATAGTCAGCCAGGATTATCATCCAGTTACGTTCGAGTTTAAGCCAAAGTTTGCAAAAATTGAGCAGGCTCTAAGAAGTCTGGAAACTCAAATTGAGAATTTGGAGCAGTGAATGTGTCGAATAGAAAAAAAAATCTTGATGCTTATGATCAAGAGTCCTTGCTTGATAGTCTTGTTTTTCATGGAGTCAAACAGCTACCTGGTGTAGACGCTCCTACGACAATATCTCACAATATAAATAGCAAAATGTCTGTGACTGACCTCTCATCTTCTGATCTGAGTAATGTATACTGTCTCCGGTTGAATAATCTGACTACAGAGCATACAAAATGTTCTATTAGATTTGCTCCGATCATCGTTAAATTTTCTAGCAAAAATATAGCCCAAAAAAGTGTTTAAAGCAGAAGCTAAACTTGCTTCAACTGGTGTTTTTGTACCGGAGCCTCTAACAAAACGTCGCCGGGACATTTTTAACGCTGCGAAAGACACGTATGGTCAGTGAAATGTGTGGTCAGATCAGGGTCAGATATTGACAAAGCCTGCTGTTCGGTCAACAGTCAAGAAAATTCGCTCTATTGCTGACTGTATTTAGTTTCAGGTGTTATGATTAGGGTTTTTGTATTTTTGTATTTTTTTTTCTTTTATTTTATTTATTTGTGTTGTTATTTTATATATTTTTTCTTTTATGCGTATTTTTTTCTTTTTTACTGGTTAGAGATGGCCGGATCTGAAGTAGGAAAATTTAGCCTGAAAGATTATTTATCTAGAGGAATTGCCCATGATGGTGATTCCCCTATAACCCAGTTAAAGCCAAAAAAATAATGTTTATCTGCGTGCACCATATGAGTTTTCGTCAATTAAAAATGATCAATGTTTTTATTTATGTTCTTGGAATGTCCATGTGAACTCAAGTTACCTAGATATACTCCATTTACCAGTTGATTATTCTTACCACTTTGATATTGTATGGCTATGTGAAATTGTTTTGTGTGTAAATCAGTCTTTTTCGCTTTATTCATTTCCAGTGTACAACCTACACGTCAAAAATCGTACATCACTAGGCCGAGGTGGTATTTCACTTTTATTAAAGGAAGGGATCAGAAGTGGTATAAGGGATGATCCTAGTATATGGGGAGAAGGTAAGTTGAAAACTTTTTCGGTAGATATTGAATTTAACAACCAATTTTTTTTTAATTAGCATGGTGTATAAGCCTCCTAGCGCCGACTTGGATGAGTTTGCCGATTGATTTAATAAGGTCCTTGATAAAGTCCCATATAATGTTAGTCATATAGTGTTGTGGGGGAATTCAATTTAAATTATCAAGTCAAAATGGTGATTTATTAGATTATACTGTAGCAAATGATTTATATCCATTTGCAAATATTCGAACGAGAATCATGAATCAATCTATAACAATTATTGGCAATGTATATGTTCGTTCAATTGATTTAAATCGAAGTTTTTCTGATGTTATCATGTTTCCTGGGTCTGATCAATTCCACTGTCAGCTGCTATTTATTGTAGTATTAAATGAGTCCAGAAAAAAACTAAGATGTCGGCTGACGAAAAAAGAAAATCTCCTAAACTTTCAGAGGAAGGGAGTGTAATAGACTGGAGCCAATTCTTTGAAGAGGAAGAATGCCCTACTAAAGCCTTGGATTCCGTAATGTAAGTCATTTACCGTATCTATGAAAGAACGTGTCTTGTAAAAGTTTTTAAATCAAAGAAGCTGGATCCCAATAACCATCGATAACAGAGGACATAATTGGCCTAATAGAATTAAGAAATCGGCTTGATGAAGCATATTTGATTCCAAAAGTAATGATTATTTTATTTTATTTGCAAATCAAAGAAATCTGGTGAATAAGCTGTGGAGAAAAGCAATGTCTAATGATTATGGAAATAAGTTGCAGCAAAGGAAAGGTAATATGAAAGAAACATGGAATTTTTTAAATGATTATGGGTGGCAAGGAAAATAGATCAAGGCAGACATTAATTTGGAAGGACTCAACCGTGGTGATTCAAGTGAAATTGCAAATACGTCCGTTATGAAACATAAAATATGGAATTTCAGCCGTGCGCGAGTGAAAAAGTGCGTAAAGTTGTCAGTCACTGAAGTCTAATTCTGCCTGTATTGATCCCCTTCGAGCTCTTAAAGTGATTTTGGATGTATTCTTCCCTGTCTAGTTTTTAACCTGTTGTAACACAGAGGACTGATGTTCTTCCTTGGAAATATGGGGCCCAGGGTTCGATCCCCGCCGCAGCAAGGTTGGGTGACAAGCTTGCTACTTGTCCCTGTAAAAAACACCCAGCAACTGAAATGTCTATTCGACGCCCTATGCGCTAGCAATGGCTGGAGGATCTTTATCCTTTATCCTTTTTTTTGTCTAGTTTTTATCATTAATCTTTCCCTAGAAAAAGGAAGTTTTCGAGTGCAGTTTAAGGTGGTGAAGATTATTCCCCTTCACAAAGGTGATCACAAGGCAGATATAGAAAACTGAAGATCATTATCAATTCTACCTATCTTTTCAAACACACTGGAGAGAGAGGTACATAAAGGGCTCTATAATATCCTTCAGATAAATAGGCTTTTGAGTCAGACAGAGTTTGGGTTTCATAAGGGTCATTCCACGAGGTACGCCTTACAGCCCCTGGTTCAAAGTGTTAGCTGTGCATTCAACTCAGGTAGCGTCTATTTTCATTGACATTAAATAAGCGTTTGACACAATTGACTTCCAAGTGTTGCTTCATCGAAAGAAAAGTTTTTGATTAAATGGAGTTTGTATAAGATGGTTTGAGAGCTATCCTTATGATAGAGCCTTTAAAGTCGATTTAAATGCTCGTACAATTTAAGTCACTACGGTACCTTGGCCTCGATATTGATTCTTATATTTCGTAGAAGCATCATAGCGACATTATTTCCGCCAAAATCGTGGAGATGGCATTCTCAGAATACTGAAGCACATTCTGCCGGAACGTGCTCTTCACACGATATATTTTGCAATAATCTACCCATGTATATCATATGGATATGTATGTTGGAGCAGAAATTTTTATGTTAATTCTCTATTGATTCTAATCTTTTGTGGAAGCACTATAGCGACATTATTTCTGCCAAAATGGCACGTGGAGTTGGCATTTTCAGAATACTGAAGCATATTCTCTCGGAACGTAACCTTCGCACGATATATTTTGCAATAATCTACGCGTATATATCATATGTGTGTGAAGTTTGGAGCAGCAATTTTTATGTACAGTACAAGCGTGGGCAAATTCTACAAAATAAAGCAGCAAAAATAATTAGGAAGTATGTAAAAAATGTGAAAGATACCAGTATATAAGGCTGGAGGGAGGAGCGGTTTGAAGGGGCTGCGATGGATGGAGTTGTATTTGGATGGTGGTTGTTACCCTGAGGGTGTTTAGGAGAAGATGATTGTTTTATTATTATTATTATTATTATAATTATTATCATTTAAATTAGTCTAGGATGCTTCCAGAAATATTTATGTAGCTTTTTTATATATTAATTTAAAATGCCTTTAGGAAAATTTATGTAATTAATTGCTAAGCGCTAGCAAAATTTAAAACTTTCCCAAGCGTAGTGATTCTTATCTGTAATAATTCATGTTTTTGTTTCTTATGTTAATAAAAGTCAAAAGTTAAGAGAGGTTAATAATTAATTTAAAAGAGTCAAAAGAGGTAAAGAGGAAACAACTGTTATTGGGAGACCCCCAAAAACACAGTTTTCTTTTCGAGAAACTTTTGCAAACCCTGACACTCCGTAGGAGGACTGTCCCTAGGCTTTACCCTAAAGTTGAAATGTTTTCATTACTATTTGGAGTACGAATAGTCTTCAAGTAAATATACTATAACACAAGAAAAATGTGGTTTTGTTTTATATTAAAAAACTTAAATAAAATGTTTTTTATTTTGTTTCGTTTGAGATTGAAAGGTCCGTCTAATTCACATTTTCTTTTTTCAGTTAAAAAAAAAAAACATAAAAATAAGCCAACAGAGGGCTTATATATTCGCGTTTACTTCTTTCAGTTCAGTAAAAATACCTAAAAGTCAGCCAACAGAGGGCCTATTTATTCGTGTTTGCTTTTCCAGTTCAATCGAAATACCCAAAAATCAGCCCATCAGAGGGCTTATATATTCGCATTTGCTTTTTTCAGTTCAATCAAAATACCAGAAAATCAGCCATCAGAGGGCTTATTTATTCGCATTTACTTTTTCAGTTCAATCAAAATACCCAAAAATCAGCCATCAGAGGGCTTATTTATTCGCATTTGCTTTTTTCAGTTCAATCAAAATGCCCAAAAATCATACATCAGAGGGCTTATTGATTTGCATTTGCTTTTTCAGTTCAATGAAAATACCCAAAAATCAGCCAACCGAGGGCTTATTTATTTACATTTGCTTTTTATGTTCAATCAAAATAACCAAAAATCAGCCATCAGAGGGCTTATTTACTCGCATTTGCTTTTTCAGTTCAATTGGAAAAAACTGTTATTGGGAGACCCCCAAAAACACGGTTTTCTTTTGGAGAATTTTTGCAAACCCCGACACTCCGTAGAAGGATTGTCCCCATGCATTTCAGTTCAATCAAAATACCGAAAAATCAGCCATCAGAGGGCTTATATATTCACATTTGCTTTTTTCAGTTCAATCAAAATACCTAAAAATCAGTGATCAGAGGGCTTATTTCTTCGCATTTACTTTTTCAGTTCAATCAAAATACCCAAAAATCTGTCAACAGATGGCGTATTTATTCGCATTTGCTTTTTTCGGCTCAAAGTTTTTTTTTCAAGTTTTGTAAGAATTGAAACACAAAAAAGATATTTTTCGAAATCTTGAGGGGGAGAATTTTTCAAATAAATAAAAAATTAATTTTCCACTATCTAAGGGAGGGGGAGGCAAAAGTCTAGGGGACAACCTATCCAAATGTGTTCCCTTGATTACCAGCTACCTATATTTGCTGCAGTGTAGATACATTTAGGAGATTCCCACTCTAAATTTAAATTCTAGAAAATTACTAAAAATAATTTTCTTGAATTAATCTAGCTTACTTCCGACGCCTTTATTCCCCAAAAGGACTTACTACAACCAATCACATAAATGTACTGAATTATTTCTCATTATATTCTTACACACGACTCTCTAATCGTCTCACGTTTCTGACATTGAACTATGACTATGGAAACTATTCTTTTTCATTTCCATAGAATAGCATTCCTTTGGAGCTTTTATATTTCTAAACTGTAATCTCAGTAATATTTGCCCTCGAAATTTAATAAACTTCATCCTAAAGACTTATAGCTCTTTTTCCTTATATAAAAGAATTCTTTTCATAGCATTCGCATTTTCAAGCATTCGTCGAAACATAATTCCGTATTCCCAGCGCAAGTATACAATAATAAATGGAAGCTTGGGTTTCATATAAGGTTGGCCATTATTTTCTAATTTCTTTCATGGAGTTTACTTCCAGAAAATAAATATCCAGTTCTTTTCCCCATAGTATATTGAATATTTTGCAATAATCGCATAGTTAACTTTTAATATTCAACGGAAAAAACATTGGAAAAGAGGGAGACTGCCATCTTCAGACTTACTACTGTGGAGGGGGAGGGGAAGTTGGAAAGGTTTTTTCTATGTTTGTAAGGCAAGTTTGGCTATAATTTTTTGCCCTTTTTTCATTATTATTAAGACGTTCATTTTTTGGAGGAAACTCCAATAAACTAACATTTACCATAAATGTATATTTTTTTTGAAAACGGTTTGACAACTGTTTTTGGGAATTGGCACACTAACATTTTTTGGCTTGAAAAGATGTTAATCACATTGTATGGCAAACGAAAGTTACACACGAAGAAAATTGCTACCAGAAAATAAGCAACAGTGAGAATCACAAAGAATTGCAGACGAAAATTATGTACAACGTAATATACGATTAGAAGAACAACGCCGTAAAAATGTTCGATGGCAATGAGCTATGGCAGAGAATTCAGTACTAACCTGCAATGGTACTGTAAACATATTAATTGCTAATTACAAGTCATTGGGACCTTTCACGTTGTGTACATTCACTGCGGAACCTACAAAACATTTCCACGGAGACCGAGTAGCAAACAGGGGATTCATTCATAGATTGCTGCTTGCATGGTCAAATTGAATTACATATCCCACAGTTCCCAAAATAATTTGGTTTGCTCTTTTTTACAACGACACCCGGTCACTCTGACGTCTGAGAGGACGCGGGTTCGAATCCCAGTGTACCCAATTCTTCAGTTTAGGACGGGGGTCAGTGACGAGACTCTGTAAGCTTAGCCAGAGTCGACCCAGCTCTAAATGGGTACCTGGAGAAATCTGGGGAAGGTAAACAGGAAGGGTGTGCGAAAGCACAGGATGGCTGGCCCCCAACCCCCCATTGCACATCCTGGCTGAAGGGCCAAGAAACGGAGATCAGCACCGCCTGTACGAACTGTAAAGTCTAATGCCGTATCCTTTTTTTTCTTTTACCCGGTCACTAATGAATTTCTCAAAGGAATCCAAAAGTTAACCTCATGTTTATTTAGTATCCCTCAACGTAAGCGATGATCGAACCACTAATAACAGGAACAATTTTAGCTTCAAAGCAGCTGGACAAGTTTATCACAAAATAAATGTTGCAGCATATCCAACACAAACCACTCATCGTGATTTCAAACCATCTTCATATGGCCAAATGCGCTTCTCAAACTCTGACAAAGCTATTGATGAACACCTTAAATATCTTATAAATTTCGGAATCGGTCCTGAATCAATGAACAGGTTGGGTGAAATATAGCAAGGCTAAAACTTTTATGCCGAAAGTTACATGAGGATGCAAGAAGTTCAAGATGATGTAAATCAACGTGCTTCTGTATTGGGACAACAACTTCCAAATAAGTTCCTCATTTTACTGTGCTAGTTATTTATTGTTACTGTGAAGTATTTCCTGTATTTGTGCTTAAAGCTGGCCCTATTTTTACGTCAAATGAAATGGTTGTAAAGCAACGTGACAAAGATGCTGTAATTCGAAAAATATCGCCCACCGTGTGGACTTCTTTACCTATCCATTGTTTTCACCAGCTGAAACGTCAAGATGTGAAGTGCGTATGCCACTTCCAATTACTTGTGCAAGTCAGCCAAAACAAGAACTATAGATCGCCAGATTTCTTCATCACAATGACTTGTAATCTCGATAGTTCAGAAATTAAAGAAGCATCGCTTACGCTAAAGTTTGACTCTTTATCTCAACTCTTCTTTTAAAACAGTAAAAAACTTTAGTGTAAAGAGTGGGGCGTTGATGAAAAAGCAGAAACCGAGAATTTTTGTTGGTTAATAATATTAGCGTATTTTTTGCCTAAACTAATGAAGTAAAATATATCATTGGTCAACTGATCCCCATAAGTGAGACGTAAATAACGACGAAGACCACACGACATTCGCTTAAGGCCAATTGTAGCTTGTACGAAAGCCCCGCCTCCAACATTGGAAAATGGTTATTAACAGCCTTCAAACCTTTGCTTTTTTCTCAAAAATCTTATATATGTAATTCGGTTGATTTAGTTGAAAAACTCAAAAATGTATATATTTCAGAAAATACAATTATCAGTAGCTTTGACATTGTGTATATGTATACAAATATTAATGTAGCAGAATCCGATAAATTATTAGAAAATAAAATAAACGAAAATTATGACTTAATAGAAGTTTCAGCAATAGGGTTAGATTACGATGTTTTAATGACCTTGGTTAAACTTTGTAACAAGTATTCAATGTATTTCCAATTCCGCAATTCTTTCCACCAACAAATAAATGGCTTACAACAACAAATAAATGGTGCGCCTCTCTCTGGGTTACTGGCGAATATTTATGTAGAGCATATTGAAAATTGGGCATTAAATTCATATTTTCTGAAACATATCTTTTGGGGACGTTACATGGATGACGTAATTTCACTTTGAAACTATGGGGAAAATGAATTTAGGGTTTTTTTTTAGATCACCTTAATACATATGATAGGAATTTACAGTTTGCCTTATAAATCGAAATTGTAAATAAAATCTCATTCCTAGATGTTCTAATTATTCCTAACTTAGATGAACTTAATTTTACTATTTACAGAAACAAACACAAAACAATAGATATTTACATTTTGAATCAAACCACCCCCCACAAGTTAAAAGAGGTGTAATATCCTAAACATTTGCTCTGATTCCTACATCACAGCTGAACTAGAGTTTATCAGCGACAAAATTTTTGGAAATGGGTATCCTCTTTTATTTATTAATAATACAATTAACCGTAGAGTAAAAAGCTAAATTCTGATACTACTTTCGTTTCTTTTGATTTTGCTTTAAGCAGCCATGTTTTCGAAAGTCCTAGCCACAAAATACTTTTTGAAGAATTCGCCATTATTAGCAATGATCTAGGCATAAAGCAAGTAGTTCGAGAAGCAAGTGAAATCAGACTTAAGATTAGTAATAATATTTCCTTAAATAGGGATTCAGGAGAATATTCACTGAATGCTCTATACACAAATTTAATTAAAAATGACCTTACTAAATATTATAAAAAGCCAATAGATATTAACACAGGACCTGTCAAAAATAGACCTATAAGATCAGCAGTGAAAAAAGCTAGGCTGGCATTAAAAACGTGTGTTTAAATCATTTTCTTCCATTTCAATGAATTGCCTCGTTTCATAACAGTTTATTTATCAGTCGAAAATAAGTTTTGAAAATAAGTTTCTAAAATGTTTTGGTTACTTAAAAAGGCAACTAAAATTTTTAATTTTTTCCGAACGTTTTTATTAGTCCTATGTAACTAGCTCAAGTTGATGTTTTCCTTATGGTTTCGGCACCGATTTTACCAGAGTATGTTTGTTACTCCTATGTAACTAGCTCAAGTTGATATTTTTTTATGGTTTCGGCACCGATTTTACCAGAGTATGTTTTACTGGATACTTTCAATTGGGGGGAGAAATTTTAGTCACTGCAGGTAATTTCCTTCAGTGCTTAACTGTTTAATTCCGAAGCAACGTTGTGAAACAATCGATGTTCCGATAAAAGAAGTCATCATTGAAAGTGTTTCAAAAACCTTTCACTAAAAAAAAAAGTGCATGTCGATCTTGAACGGGAAGCATTCTTAATGTATATCCTGGAACTGGGAAGAAGAAAAATTCCAAAAAATAGCTTCATTGATATCGAATTGACTGCAGATATGATTTCCAGTGGTAATTTAATTGAAGAAGTGCTTGAAAGGTGCCTTGCAAATTGAAATTACAATGGAATGAAGAGCGGGCTATTTTAGCGCCCTTCAACAAAAAATTAAGTAAGATGTATACTGAGAATGTAGATTACCTCGCAGGGGAATGCAAATCCTATGGAATTGATTATTCTAGAAAGGATAAACAGGAAGGGGGAATTAAATTTACACAAGAATTTCTTATTTGAACTGAATTAACGAGTTATTTGTCATTTGTTCATATTGTACAGTTTTGCATGCGTCATAAAAACCGAAATAGATGCGACCATCCCTTTGAAAAATGAGGTAACTTAACCTTTAAGTGCATTTGAATGTGGCGTCATTCGTATGAAGAATGTTTTTCAAAGTTAAGGCACTAAGCAAATTTACCAAACTTTTACCCATCGAGATCCTTTTTAGGCAAGAAAATCTCAGTGTATCAATTAAAAAAAAGAAAAGATATGGAGCCGTTTTCGAGACAAAAAATACATGAATATTTTTTGCTTGCTTATAGTGAGTAGATAACATTATATTTTCATCAAATAAACCACCAATATTTTCAAAAAAGGGTCAATAATTTTTTTTCTGAAAATTAGCACTTCAGAAAATTCTTTTTTATTCCCAGATATGAATACAAGGTCATATTGACCTATAAGATCGGGAAAGGGCTCAATTCACGACTTAATGACATAATACCATGACTTATTCATGACATAATGCAACATCCCAATGAAAAATGAACTTTCCTAAATCAGGATAACTTCTAAGAAAAAAAAAAAAACAACAACTAAATATTGGGCCAATCAGTGCCAACTTCAAGAGCTTCTTTTGATTACAAGTTCTGAGATAGCCAATTGTTTTTTTTTTATTGATTAGCTGTATTCACAACCTACCAATTTCACATTGTACCACAGAAAAGCACTGATTTCTGCTATTTTGTTCAATAAAATAGAAATTTTGGTCCTGCCCGTGATTTTCTTTCAACTAAACGTACAATATAGATGTGAGGGGGAAGGGGGCAACAGACCCCCTTTCATTTTTAAAATGCTGTTTTTAATGGGCAATCCTATATTTTTAAATATTGGAAAACCTGTAAAAAATCTGATCTTGTGTGTTTCTATCTCCTCGCAAAGGCTTCTCCGCCCATATTATAAGCACCATTGGGGGAATGTGCCCTACCGGCTGAATGACGTACAGGCATGTACAGGCCTAACTAGGGAGAAATTCATAACTCGTAACTAGTAACTAGTTACGTAACTAGGGAGAAATTCACGGCAAGCCCCCTAATTACGTGGATTAGGGTAAAGCCGTTGTAAGTTTTTCAGGCGTTATTTTCAAACAATATAATGCTGCTGTAAATTCAGCTGCGACATTATCATGGGATTCTTGAAAGTTGTGACTTGTCGTGTGAGTTGCAAATGTTCTTGCAAAGATTGACGTCTTTCCCTTTTTCTCTTTAAGAAAATAAGTTCATGTCACAATCTATTTTATCACGTCTAGGTTTTGTTACGAGATTACGAGTAAGCTCCAAAAGCTTGTTTAATTAAGCGCACAGATCCCGTCACAGTTCTTCATTATGAGGACTATATATAACGCTAAGGGTGGTAAAGTATAGGCTAAGTTAACGTTATGAAAGTCAGAAATAATATGATAAGGAAAAGATTGCATGAGGCTTGAATTTTTGTAGGCTCTTTAGAGACCATGCAAGGTCAAGCAATAAGAGAAAGGGGGCAATTACCCTCCTAGATTTTTCGGCCCCTCTCCCTCTGGGTTTTGAAAAAATATTTTTTTTTTTATTGTTTACACTGAAAAATACCTTGTTTTGATGAAAAATTGAAATAATGCGGTGAGATACATTTTTTCGAAATAAAATAATCTGAAAAGTAAAGATGAAATAGTAGTATCAAAAGGTATGCTAAAGGAAAGTCATCAAAATAGTTGAATAATACTACCACTACTGACAACTCACTGCAACACCAAGCCAATTGAGGCCAACACAGATACGCAGGCTTCTCCTCCATCCTAAATATTCAAAGCCCCTCTCCTTACACCCTTCCAAGAAGTTCCTTTTTTTCTGAAATCTTTCCTGACTATATTCTCCCACACCATTTGGGGACGACCTGTTTTTTATTTGGCCCTAGAGAGTTGACCAACAAGAAAAATCTTCGGAAATCTGTCATCCTTAATCCACAGAACGTATCCTAGCCATCTTATCCTCTCTCTCTCATTAAAGCCGTAGAAAGCAGGATTGGACCACAATTTTTGTATACCTATCTATTTGAGAGACGGTCAGTCAGTCTGGTACCCAAAACCAATCTGTAGGCAATTTCTCTGGAAAACATCTAGCAACTCTTCTTCCGTTTTTGAAGAACCCATGCTTCAGAAAAATACTTGACCACTGCCATTACTGTAACTTCCTGTTTTCTAATCTTGGTTTGCAGGCTTATCTTCCTTTTCTTCGAATTTTTTTTTCAACTGTAAAGAAACACTCTGGGCCCTGGCTATTCTACTCTTAACATCCTCATTTCCAACATCGTCTTTACTATATTACTACTTGGGTAAGTGAAGCTGTCCACTTAATCTATATTTTTGTTCCCCAACATAACCTCTTTACCTTCACTTATTCGTGGCCTTAGCGACTTAGTCTTCTTAACAATAATTTTTAAACTTATTCTTACATCATCAACTCGCAAAACCTCCAAGAGCTCATTCATTTTGTATTTATCTGGTATACAATATAAGGATAGGACCTTCAATAAAGCTCTTCTATCAGCTAAATCAAACGCTTGCTCATAATCTATCAAACTGAAGATTAAAAATGTTTAATCTTAAACGTTCTATTATAAGGCAGTTCTCAATTATTAGTCTAAGAGTGAAGATTTGGTCAACGCATCTTCTACCCTTCCTAAGACAACACTGTTTTTCTCTTAAGAGTTCAACACAATTTATATCGTGACGGTCTACCTTTAGTTCATTTGGTATTTGTAGGCTACTTGGATTTAGAAATATTCACTATTACTTACTTTTTCCTGGTCGTTTGATCTTTACCACAAATTGGCCGTATTCTGCCGAGAACGGTAAAACACACTGTGAACGTAATGTTTTCAATCGGTCATCTAGGTCACTCTGTGCGATTCACTCTGTGCGATTCACATATAGCTAAATTTGACCTAACAGTAGATGTAATTTGAATTATAAGGCTAATTACACTTCACTAATCACAAGGTGGCTTCTCAGTGGTAAGACCTGAGCCAGGTTTTGACCAGTAAGACCTGTTCACCAACTTTAAAAATTGTCAAAACTCAACGTAGACCGGACCAGGCAATTCTTGCACCGACGGTATCCTTCGAAGTTTACAGCAACTCTAGCCATTTCCTCGCATGACTCTCACTTATATATCGTTGTCTTCCCAAAAGCTTTTAGAGTTGCTCTAAGACATCACAAGCGACAACAGGGGTCCTGAAGATAACTTAGTGGTGCTTGACTAGGAACTATTTCAGTCAATAATCTTACAGGTCACCAAGACAAAGTCAATAATTTCGTAATAGCCAAATCAGCAGGCTTTATTTCCATCAGTCTAAATCATACCTATGGTCAAATCCAACAATCTTAGCCAGGGAGAGCCGAACAACGCGTAACAATGATCGAAAAATAAGATCCGAGACAGTAGCTGTATTTTAGATACGGAGTTTCCTTACCACTTTGCTGCGGGAACTGGTATTAACTTAGCACCGCTGAGGTATATATAGGTACGTAAATATGGGTACATATCTATAAAAGTATAGATACCTATGCTATGCAACTTAGTTTGGACTGAGTTTCTGCTATCTTAGACTAAATACAACAATTCAAAGTGATTTTCCTTTTGGGCTTTCCCCAGAAACTGTTGGAAGCGAAATATATGACCCGTCTTTGGATGTGTTTTCATGTGAAGAAACAAAAGATTGGTGGAAAAATTTCAGACAGTCCTATTTGACATAGACAACCCTATGCAACACCATTTAAAATCCCGAACTGTAACCTATAGCTCAAGGCATAATGTGATATTCATCAATCTAGTCTGAGGTCCATACTTTTCGTAACAATAAAATCAAGATAACAAATTATTCTCAAAACATAGATCCTTTTGTATAATAAGGACAGCAAGGTCTAAACTTCAAGTCTTTAGGCAAATTGGAGATCAAAAATGAATTTGTCCTCTGAGTCCCAAAAAGAAAAGGGGAAAAAAGGGTAGAACAAAACAAAATCGCTTTGACATGGAAAACTTTAAAAAAATCAGAGTTATCTTAGCTTTAGTAGTTATCTGAAAATCAAAACAGGAACGCATTTTCATTTGAAATCCTCCCAATTTTTTGTCTATTAACAGATTAGGTTCAGCAACTGACTGCCTTTGAGAACCAATCAAACAGTTCGTGGTAACGAACTGTAGTAACGAGCGACCCGGCTCAATATTAAACGAAACTCTAAAAAACGAAATTTTGATGCTAAAAGATACATCAAAAGAAGAACCCCCCATCCCTGGGGGAGAGGCTGCAAGTTACAATCTATGTCCAGTGTTTACATACAGTAATGGTTATTGGGAAGTTTACAGACGTTTTCAGGGGATTTTTTTGGTTCGGGGGGGTTAAGGGGAGGAGTCTATGTGGGAGGATCTTTCCTTGGAGGAAAATGCCATGGGAGAAGAGAAATTCAATGAAAAGGGCGCAGAATTTCTAGCATTACTATAAATAAAACAATGAAAAGATAAACATGAAAAAGTTTTTTCAATTGAAAGTAAGGAGTAGCATTAATACTTAAAACGAACAGCGATTTTAACGCATATGAGGGGTTCTAAAAATACTTTATCATAAAGAGCGAGGTATTTAGGAGGAGATAAATATCTCTCTCTTTATGCTAAAGTGTTTTTAGTAATTTCAACTATTTATTCTACGGCCTTTCTGAGTCAGGGGTCATTCTTAATGAACTGGGACCAAACTTAAGATTTAGTGTAAAGGGTGAGGTATTAACGAGGGGACAAACCCACTCATATACATAATAAAATATAAGAATATAAAAGTTTGTTACGTAAGTTAATTCTCAATCTACGTAAATTTTTTTACTAATAAAAACGTTCGTTAAAAGTTAAAAGATCTAGTTGCCTTTTTAAGTAACCAAAAAATTGGATAGCAGCTAGGCCTCCTTCCCCACTACTTATTTCTCAAAATCGTCTGATCAGAACTAAGAGAAAGCCATTTAGCTAAAAACAGAATTAATCTGCAAATTTCCTTTTAATAATTTAAGTGCGGAGAGCCAAAATCAAACATGCATTAATTCAAAAACGTTCAGAAATTAAATAAAAAAAACTGAAAGTAAGGAGCGACATTAAAACTTAAAACGAACAGAAATTACTCCGTATATGAAATGGGTTGTCCCCTCCGCAATCCCTCGCTCTTTACGCTAAAGTTTGACTCTTTGCCACAATTCTACTTTTGAAAACAAATAAAAACTTTAGCGTATAGAGCGAGGCGTTGAGGAGGGGACAACCCATTTCATATACGGAGTAATTTCTGTTTTAAGTTTTAATGTCGCTCCTTACTTTCAATTAAAAAAACTAGTTTTTTTTTAATTTAATTCACTACACAGACACGTCTTTCGGATTGCTGAACTTGTACTGCACAACTGACTCTTTCAAAACATATTATGATATAACAACAATCTGACAAAAATATTTGGATATTCTTATTTATGTATCTATTGCTCTAAAAAGAGCTTTTATTTAGATTGATTTGAGAGTCTTAACTTTTGATTCGTACTATCATAAACTAGATGGCAGTTCGTATTAGCAGTAGTTGCTTATATAAGCCTTAGAATACTTGATTGATATTAATTATTGTTTTCTCTTAGCAGATTATGTTCAGTACACAGCCTATATAGACACACTAGTCTTAAGATGTGTGTTGAAATCCTTCTATGGACAAGATACGACTCCGTGCAACTGTGTGTCTATACAGGCTGTGGTTCAGTACCTACTTGTCTTTGAGCAAGGGCGCCGGCAGAAAATTTTCCAGGGGAAAGAGGGGGGACAAATGCCAAAATATCAGTGGTGGTTGTGTGATTGGGAATATAGTTCAAGAATTTTCTTGGCAAGAGTAAGTTTATTTTTAAATACTTTTAGAAAAAAACTCTTGAATGAAAAAAAAAACAATTAAATTGCATGCAAAATGAAACAAACTACAGTAATTTTAAACGACAAGGATTCCAGGTAAAGCGATCAATTTACTTCAACATTAACATATCTAATTATTATGTATTTAATCTTAAAATAAAATCAAACTCACACCAAAATTTCAGAAAGATTTATTACTTCCGTAGATTAACAAATGTAGCCTTGTCTTAATTTTCAGCGCCTTAGAATAGTTTACAGAAGGACTAGAGACACTCAAGAATCATCCTGCCTGCATACCCCGTTTTGATTTTATAACGGCCATGTAGAATGTACCTCTTTCAAAGCAGGACAATTCCCCCCCCCCTCGAACTTCAATCCCTTATATATTCAGACATTAAGAAAATAGAATTTTGAAAAAAAAAAAAAATTAAACTTAGTACCCAGCTGTCAAATTAATTCTCTTTGTTGTTGTCCTATTCAATTAAATAAAATGAAAAGGTTCAAAAACAAATTCGTCCTAAAAGAATCCTATCAAATAGTTTGCGATAAAGAAAACGACAAAAAACTGGCCAATATTCACAAAAACTAAAAATGGAATTTTCATGACAGTTGCTACATGGGCAGTGTTGGTTGTTTATGCTGATTCTAAGTATATAAAATTCTTTCAGTTTATTGTTACCCATCCAAAGCCAAAAATCTGAGAAAATTTGCCTAATTTTAAAAAAAGGGGAAACACACCCCAAAAAGCAGGCAATCTTATTGAAAATTCATTTATTAGATACATCATACCAGAGAACCCTACCATAGCGGTTTCCAGCTCCGACCTTCGAAGTGTGGATTCCGCTTTTTTTCAGAAGAAAAACCGTCGATGCATGTTTATTTGTTTTGTTTTTGTCCCAGGGGTGATTTTATCAAACCGAAAATCCAAGATAATTAGGAGGGAGCTCATTCAAACGTAAATTTAAAGCTCTTTTTTTGTGACCATACAAATTAGGTGAGGAGAAAGTCTTATTTTCTGCCATTTTAGGGCACCAAACTACGACTTAATCCCAAAGAGGACGAATTTGCAATCAATTTAAAATTCTGAGAAGATAATTGATTTAAAAGTACCAATAACTATTTTTAGGCTTCCCAGTTACAAAAGAAGTAATGCCACACTGTGGCAGTACTGGAATCAACCAAGTTGATTCGCTTTATTTGTAATTAAATTATGCTAAGTCTGGTGATTGCTATTGTGTATCAGCTATAATAGAGGAGGTGGGTAATTGTTTAGGTTAAGGGTAGGGTAGATTCCTAAAAAGAACATTTTAACGGACAAACTGCTTACTCTGCATGACATTTAAGTTAAATATTGAAAGAGGCATGGCGGGAGGAGGAAGGAATTAAACTGTTTTTTTTTTTATTCAGCTAAAATGTTACGTTCCCATATCTACCAGCACAGAGGTGGAAAAGGCAAGGCAGACCATCATCAGCTCCACCAGGAAACTTCTTTGGGGTGGCAAATACTACTAGGAGCTTAGTTCTCATAAATTTTAAATGGTCTCATTTTCTTTTTGTATTTGTATGAAGTACTTTAATGTATTTCAAGAACTGTAGGTAATTTATTTATAGATAAGGAAATTCTCTTGAAGAGGTTGTATGGCTTCAGTTATGTAGAAAATCAAAAGTCTCGCAGAATTTCCATCCATGCAAATGATAATACTCCTTTTCATCCAACCGAAATTCTTTAGTTGTGATATTAACAAGGAATGTTTATCAAAATCACTATTCACCGCCAATTTTTTAAGTATATTCAAATTTTGTCCAAAATTGCTATTGCAAATTTAAACGTAGGACGGTTCTAATCAACATACAATTACTGATTTACACATTTTGAAAGCAATTACTCAGGGATTTCAAGGGACCGGTAGCTCAAATTATATCTTGGTTAGGCCTGGGTATGATTTGAAAAACAATCTACAAATTAAATAAAAAAAAGAGCTTTTCAAATGAAAGTAAGGAACGGATTTGAAATATTTTTGCACATATGTTTCTTTATATGAAGGGGGGTGTCCCCTCCTTAGCTCCCAACTCTTTACTGTGAAGTCTGGCTGTTTTGAAATTTTTAAAGACAATTTACAATTGAAAGAAAAAATGTTTCAAAATACTAAAACTCATTTGTTTAATGAGTAAGCTGTTGAGAAGGGGGCAGTCCCCCTCATATACAGAATAATTTATGTTTGTTTTAAGCTCTAAACTTGCTCCTTACTTTGTTTGAAAAACCTTTTCTTTTTGTTTAATTATATACCATGAAACTGTAAAGTTTTATGAATACAATACTTTTGGTAACACAGAAAAAAAACATATTTCAATGATCTCTGTTTGGATTTTGGTGGGTAGTCAAACAGATCGAGGTAATGAACTGCAACGAGTGACCAGGCTCAATAGTAATCGAAACTTTAAAAGCGGAACTTTGATACCAATAGATATATTAAGAGAAATGGCTCAATATGCAGCATCCAAATATATACGTTTCATTAAGTTTAGTCTTACTCAAAAACCACGACCCTGAGAGAATTTGTCTGATTTTCGAAAAAAGGGAGAAAGACCCCCTTGAAGCAATAAAAATTTTAATGAAAGTCACACCATCGGATTTAGCGTATCAAAGAACCATACGTAGAGGTTTCAAGCTCATGTATGCAAAAATGTGGAGTTTTTTGATTTTTGCCAGAAGAAAGATCACGGATGCGGGTTATTTGTTTCTTTGTTGTTGTTTTTTTCAGGGGCTATTGCATTGACCCAGTGGGCCTAAAACATCACGAGAGGGCTTATTCTAACTGAAATGAAAAGTATTAGTGCCCTTTTCAAGGGATCAAAAAATTAAAGGACAACTAGGCCCCCTCCCATGCCACTTTTTCCCCAAAATTACTCGATCAAAATCTTGAGATAGCCTGTCTATTTGGCATAATTGAAAAGCCACATAACTATGTCTTTAGAGATAAAATGACCCCCCTACCTGGGGAAAGTTTTTAAGTTGTAAATTTACCCATTGTTTTATTTGTTATCGGGAAGTATGCATACATTTTTCGGGTGGGGAGGATGAATTTTCTGCTGGGAGGATTTTGCAGGGGGAAAATTTTCCATGGAGAGGAATATTTTCCAGGGGGTGATTTTTCAAGGAAAATTTTACACTGGGTGAATTTGCCAGAATTCCTATACGAAATTTCTTTGTAAGTCTTGCTTTCGCTTTACCGATTTAATTTTAGGCGTGGAAATGTTAAGGGTAATTTTCCAGGGTAGATTTACACCTGGATTGAATTGCCCAGAGAATATTTTTTTGGGAGGGGGGTTTTTCTATGGAGGTGAAGCCAGGTATCCTGGTGTTATGTAAAAACCGATAAGAAATTAAATTTAAAAAAGCAAATTTTTTTCAATAGAAATTAAGGAGCAATATTAAAACTTAAACTCTAAGGTTAAATATTAAAACCTCTCCAGCACCTCGCTGTTTACGCTAAAGTTTAAATTTTGTCCCAATTCTTCGTCCGAAAAACTAGTGGTTTATAAGAATTATTTTTGTATCAACAGATTATTTTTAATAACTGCCTAACTTTGAGAACGACTTAATTACCTGAGCACATTTATCAGATTGAGAAATATATAATGCAAAATTAAATATGGTTCTGTTTCTTATGCTTTCAAAACTTAGTAAGAAAAATAAAAAGTTGACCTAGTTGTTTCAATGTTATTGTTTATTTAGATCCTCTCTCTAAAAGGAGCTCTTATGTAGATTGATTTGACAATCTTGACTTTAGATTCTTGCCGTTATAAAAGACATGGGAAAACGCATTAGCGGCAGTTGTTTACCTAGGCATTAAAATGAAGATCACTTCCTTTTTATGTGAGTGCTAAAGGAGTTACAAGGCAGTTTAACAGTTGAATTTGAGAGCCCTAGAAGAACTTCTCACGGTTTTAAAAGGTCCGTCGATGTCCTACTGTGGAAACAATGTTAAACACATTTTAATAAGAGAACAAGCACATAGGTAAAGAAATATCTAACAACTTTTGGAAGAAAAATGTATTTTTCTTGACTGATTCAAATTTAAAAAATTTGCCATATATAAATATGTGTACACTTTCTATTCATAACATTTCTATATTCGTAACACGTTTTTTCTTTTTCTACTTAACTATGTTAATTACTTAGCTATATAAATTATGCAAACCGTTATAGAAATGTATGTAATAAATTATATAAATATTTAAACAGCCACAGAAAAATCACACCATTGGCATAGCTGACTTTAACCAATTAGAAGGATCCTGGAGGGGATGGGCATACAACTTATCTGAACCTTTAAATTTTGTATGTCTTCAGTTCTTGGTGTGGTTTGAAGAATAGGAGAGGCTATTGATCAAAGTCGCACGTTTAGATAAATCATCAAAAATTATCATAGTTATTAAGCCCACATGTTTTTCAGTTTTACTGACGGGGATATGTATCATTCAATTGACTGAAACAGCTTGAACTGAAGGGAGGCACTAAATTTACACCAGAATGTCTTGACTCGATTGAAATGGCTGATTTTCCAGTCCATCAGTTAAAATTAAAGAATAAAATGATAATCAGGCTGATGTCTAATTTAGATATTTCAAAGGGTATATGAATGCAACTACTAGAAAATCAGCTACTAGCGAGAGGCAGAGGCATCAGTGAATGGCGCTGTCTGTTTGTTTTTGTTGAGGGAAAGGGCTACTTGAAGATTAGAAATATTTATTTTAGGCCCAATTACTAACTTTTAGGGGGAGATCTTTCAGATTAATTGGAGGGATGAGATTTGACCCACAAAATCTCTCCATTCAGAGAACTAAGATTCTGAGGATTATGTTTCAGAGTGTTCTTACTAAATTATGTAAAACGTAATGAAGGCAAAAATAAGAGCTGGGGAAAAAGCTGGAAAGGAAATGCACATTCCCCGAGTTACGCTTGACTCCAGCAATAGTTGACTTGGGTTTACAGTAGAACGTCCTCAATTTCCGCTTCGACCATCTTTTATGAAGATCACGCATAAATCGCAAAGTCAAACTTATAAATTCGTTGGCGCCGAATTCGTACACCTGTCTCTAACCACGGAATATTGTATGTATTATTTTTTCGTGTTAAACGACCAAAAGGCTTGAAAGTTCTGCCAGCACCTTGTAATGAACGTCGGACGTACAGCGTTAATTCTGAAAAATTAGAAAAAATGAGGCATTTTTAACCTATGAAGAGAGATCGGATCTTAATGAAATTTCATATTTAGAAGGACCTCGTAACTCAGATTTCTTATTATAAACTTTATCTTACGGATTGGTGATCGGATCTTAATGAAACTTGATACATAGAAAGATCTTATGTCTCAGATGCTCCACTTCCAGTTCAAATTGGATCCGGGGACATAGGAGGTTGGAGGGGGAAACAGAAATCTTGGAAACCGGAAATCTTGGAAACCGCTTAGAGTAGAGTGATCAGGATGAAACTTGATGGGAAGAAAAGAACAAGTTCTAGATACGTGATTGACGAAATTGGAACGGATCCACTCTCTTTGGGGGAGTTGGGGGGATTTCCAGTGCTTTGGCGAGTTCCGTGCTTTTGGACGTGCTGGGAAGATGAAAATCTGTAGGAATGTCAGGGACCTACACGAATTGACTTGATAACAATTGTTTCCCCGATTTGACCATCTGAGGGGGGGCTGGAGGGAGAGGAAAAATTTAAAAAATGAGGTATTTTTAACTTACGGGTAATCGGATCTTAATGAAATTTGATATTTAGAAGAACCGTGTGTCTCAGAGCTCGTATTTTAATTATCGACCGTATCAGAGTCCGCCGGCGAACTATAAGTATTTGGCGTAAGCATCCATGTTCGAAAGCAGCTAGTGCTCTCTCTCGTGTTGAAGCTTCAACGACGAAGTTTCGCATCCATAAAGTAGGATGGTTCGGACCATGGCCGTAGAGATTTGACTTTTAGTCAGAATGGATATTTCTCGGCGGTTCCAAAGGAACTTTCGAAGGGATGCGAAAACAAACTGCGCCTTATGTATTCTTATGTATGTCTAAGTCTGAAGAGCCATCAGTGCAAAGTATGAATCCTAGGTAGGTAAAGCACTCAACCCTTTCTAGATGAGTTAAATTCACTTTCAAAGATACTTGGGTCGGATGATTCATGACTGTACATTTAGTTTTCTCTGCGCTTACTTTAAGTCCAATCAGACTTTACCATTCGACAATGTCACCTAGCATCTCTTGAGCATGGTCAGGGTCAGAGAGGAGTCCGACATCATCAACATAATCCAATTCGGTCGAGGACAGATTTTTTTTTAATTTTTGGCACCATTGTGTTGCATTAGGACCTTTTCTAGTACCCATTCTAAACAGTAATTAACAGGATTGGAGAGAGAGCCCAGCCTTACTTTACTCCACTTTCGACTAGGAATTCTTCAGTTTCTTCGCCACCGGCATGCCATCAATTTCTAGGATATTCCAGAGTTTGAGACGAGTAATGGAGTCGAAGGCCATGGTTTGGTCGAGGAATATTAAAGCCAGAGGTAAGTTCTACCTTTGGAACTGTTGGATAATAAGTCGGGTGCCAAAAATATTATCAGTGCAGCCTCTGCCTGGTCTGAAACCAGCTTGATTTTCGCGGGTATTTTTCTCCTGGGCACTTTTGAAACGATTCAAGAGAATTATCCCCGAATATTTTTACCGCGATATCTATAAGACTTATTCCTCGGTAATTTCTATATTCAGTCTTGTCACTTTTCTTATAAAAGGCTAGTAAAGTTGAAGTTCTCAAGTCCTTTGGGAAGGAATTCGTTTTCCATGCGTCTTGAAGGATGCCATGTTTCTGTTCAGCTGTTACGTCGGGGCATTTGTTGTATAGTTCAAGAGGAAGGCCATCTTGACCAGGGGATTAATGGTTCCTTAGTGTTTTTATTGTTTGGAGGATTTCAGCTCTTGTAGGAGCACCCAGTTCAACATCATAGGGCTTTTTTTCGACAGATGGGGGAAGATCGTCAGAGGGGAATGAATGAGATGGTAAAAGTTAAAGTTAGATTATGTTAGTTTATATAAGGTCAGGTTAAGTTAGATTAGGTTAAATTTAGTTCTAAATATCATAAATGGGTTAAAAACCTAACTTCAGCTAACTTAAAATAACATAATCTCGTCTAACCATACCCAATCTAATCTAACCCAATGTTTCATCATCAAACCTTGGATTAAATTGAAAAAATTGACTGGTAACACTGACTACATTCAATTCTAAATTCAAAAGACAATTTGAACCTTTTCTTGATGCCATGACGTCACCACAGGATCGATACAGCCACCCTGGGAAAAGTTCAAATTCTTTCTATGTTTTGACCTATTTGGATCGTTTTCGTGGCCAGAAACTTCAATTCGCTAGTTTTAAGAAAAAATCCAACTATGTAGCCAATTTTAAGACCAAGCCCCGTTATGGCTACGAGACAGGCTTGTCTGTATTGATTCTCATTGTCGCTTATCTTATAACCGCAGACAATTTGAGCCTCTTCTTGATGTTTCGGCGTCACCATAGGTTCGGTACAACTACCATGGGAACGGTGAAAAATTCTTCCTTAAACTTGTGACCTTTTAAGATCGTTCCAGTGGCCAGAAATACCAATATACCAGTTAGGAAAAGAAAACCATGTTGCCAATTTCAAAGCCGGGCCGAGACACTCGGCATACGGTAAGCTTGTATATATTGATTCTTGTTGTAACCAGTAACCTCCAAATGAGTCAGCTTTCTTTGTTACTCTTTCTGCGGGAAAATAGAAGGCTCCCAAAGAACACATATAACGTTGAAGGGTCCCAATGACTTGTAATAAACAGTTGCGCTGTTTATGGCATCTTTGTAGGTTTGTACTGGGTTTTGCGCCACCTTTTGTTGGAGTCGAAGGCCATGATAGCGTTGTTCTTCTAAAAGAATATTTCTTTCTTTTTCACTTTCATTTGTTACCCATTCTGATTTTTACTGTTGCTTGTCTTCTAACAGCACATTTTTTCTTTTTCTTTTTTTTCACATCATTTTGACATGTTCTGATAATTGCTTGTAAAACTCGCTTGCTTGTAATTCTCACTGCCGCTTATGTTTGAACCTCATATATTCTTTATTTTTGTTGTGACATATCTTTTTGCCGCATATTTCTTTGTTCTTCACTGTTTTTGAGCAGTTTAAATCCTTTTTGCCGCTTATCTTCGAACCGAGTGTCTCATTGTCTTTACTATTGTTTTTGACTCAATATAATTGTTGCTGACGGAAGTATTCTGACTGTATGTATTTGTTCTTAATTTTTGTTTATCATTACTTTTGACATTTTTTCAGTACCATTTATCTTAGCTGCTCGAATTGGTCTTGTCAAGTTTAATGGTCTAGGGTGTTAATTTGTCCTCTAGGCATTATGAAACTACTTAAAAAACTTTTTGTAAATATAATAATTAAATTTGGTATTTTATATTTAGCTATGTTCCTTGGGGGGGCTCCTGGGGGGAGTGATGTAATCTAGACCCTTGAGAAACGGGAAAAAATTAGAAAATTGCGTGCATAAAGACAAGGGAGGCATCGAGGAAAAATGGATAGAAAAAGCCTGAACAAGTATATGTCTTCCGTGAACGATAAACATTGGACTCTGACATCTTTCCTGATTATTCGTGCATTGTTTTCAACTTGCACACAATAAGACATAACAACAAAAGGTATGTAAGTTAACCAGTCTCTTTAATCCACAACCCTTTTCTAAACAGGTGTCCAATAGAATAGGAATTATTTTTTGCATTCTGTCAAAAGAGCGAATAAGAACCTGAGGCTTCGCTCATTTCTTATGCTTTTCCAAAAGACATGCGTTTCCTAAAACTTCTTCTAAGAATACCTGCAGACCCGGCTTATTTTGAACAGTTAGACAACTGCTCTACTAGTGGCGTATAGGAATAGATAGAAGCTACGGTAAGCTCTTGTTCAACCTAAATTCAACCTTCAGGGTGTACAAGGTGAAATAAAAATTGATTCTCGAATATACACCAAAGGATACTAGATCAAAGAATACAAACTTGAAATCAAGCAGTTTATGATTTTATTTAAAGTGATTTTTCGGACGTTTCAATTTTTGTAGCCCTCCTCACCATTTGAAATATTATCCTTTCAATTTATGTTTTTTGGAGGGGGGAGTGTTATTGTTTGAAAATGGTATATTTTAAGCCAAAATTTAAGGCTCTGCTCCCGTTTAGAAATAGGGGAAAGAAAATCTTTTGGATGGACGTGGGTTTTCACTTTGGCAACAATAGTGCATCACCTTCGAAACACCTACAGGACTTAGGAAATCATCTGCCTGAAACAATAGCCACCGGGGAAAAATAAAAAGATACTGATTAATTTGTTCTGTTACCTGTTAATTATTCAGAACACACTCATATTCTTTACCTGAGTATAGGATCTGAGAAAACCGGTTTTGTAGCCACGAAGACAAGTAAAGGGTGACAGAATGCATTGGATTTATATAATTTGGGCTATATATTTGCATATTAGGGGGAGGGTGGGTGGGGGTGACGTATAGCGGGTCTATATGCAAGATGTGTTAGCTACAATTATTCTGCATATTATGAAGTAAAAATTGTTTTCTAACTTGACGCTGTCAAAGTACTTTAACCCCCCCCCCCCCCGCTGTAATGGAAAAACATATAGCCAAAATTATGCGAGTCCAATTATGTAAAATCCAAGCAAAAAAAAAATACTGTCTAAGAAGCAGAAGAGTTCTTAAATGGCGAACAGAAAATATAATACTTGTTTATTAGGCTCTCAATAATTCTTTGCTAAAAATGATGTCGATAGTTTTTAGCTTTCTATACAAAAACAAAACTAAAAACGAAACTAACACTTTGATACTCAATAAATTTTAATTGCCTAATTTTGAACAGATTTTTTTTTTAATTTAGTGAAGCTTTTTAGGAGTAAAATATCAGTTTTAGAGCTGTTCTTATTTTTTGAAGATAGATAATATTGACAATGAATCTTTCTAGTGGAACGACGGAAGTCTTTCCACTAGAAAGATTCAGGCGTGCCAGGTGTCAAGAAATATGCTACTTGTCAAAATAAAAGTAACTCTTCTGGAGGTTATATTACCATTTTTATTTCTACGCTAAACATGGACTCTTTTTTTGGTCTGATTTTACCATTGAAATACTTTTTCTATAGCAGTGACTTGTTAAAAGTAATGCATTTCTTCACAGCTCACAAGTTTTTACTTTCTATTAATAATAAAAAATTGAATCTATACATATGCTTAAAAAAACAAAATTTTTCTCTTTCTGACAAAACTCATGGTGCAGGGTTGCTTAGGAATTGAAACTAAACAGTTTGTGGCAATGTATGGTAAGTAAGGAGCTGCGCGACTCAATAGTAACCGAAACTCTATTAAACAGAGTCTTGATAACAATAGATACATAAAAAGAATCGAATTTTGATGCTTATTTAAAATATTTAAAATTCATCAAGTTTAATTATACCGTCAAGAGTTACGAGCCTGGGGAAATATGTGCAATTTATGAAACAACTAAACCACCAAATCCTCAAAAGATTAAATTATCTTAATGAAAACCACACCATAACATTTAGCGTATCACAAAACCTTACTGTGGAAGTTTCAAGTTCCTATATATAAAAATGTGGAATTTTACATTTTCTGCCATAAGAAAGATCATGGTTGCGGGTTTATTTGTTTTTTTTTTGTGTTTGTTTTTTTCCATGAGTGAATGTATCAAGCCAGTGGGAAGATCAGAAGAGGGTTCGTTGGTTTGGAGATCAAAAGTTCTGGTGCCCTTTTTAAGTGACCAAAAATATCGGAGGGCAGCTAACTCCCCTTCTACGCCTCTTTTTTTTCAAGGTTGTCTGATCGAAATTTTAAGAATGCCTTTATGTTCAGAATAGTCGAAAGGGCTAATAAACTATTTCTTTGACGATGACTTGACCCCCAAAGCCCCAGGGGAAGGACCGTAAGCTATAAACTTTGCCCATTGTTTACGCATACGTAGTGTTGGTTATTGGGAAGTATACAGATGTTTTTTTCGGGGAGAGGGGGGTCCGGAGGGGGAGAGGACTACGTGGGAGGCTATTTCCATGGAGGAAGTTTTCTTGGGGAAGAAAATTCCATGGAGGGGGAGCTAGATTTCCTAGTATTTTATAGAAAACGGTCAGAAATAAAATAAAAAAGTTTTTCGAATGAAAGTAAGGAACAGCATTAAAACTTAAAACGAGCAGAAATTATTATATATGATAGTACTTCGTATTCTACGCTGAAGTTTTTTTTTAACTTTTAAAAGGCTTATTATTCTAATTAAACGGCCCTTGTGTTTCGAGTCGTTCCTAAATAATTGGAAAAAAAAGTCAAACTTTAGCGTAAGGAGTTAGGAATTGAAGAGTAGGCAGCCCCTCCCAATTTTACGTAATAACTTTTGTTCGTTATAAGATATAATGTCTCTCTTTACTTGCAGTTTCTTTTTGTTTAATTTAGCTAAAAAGCAGATAAATAGCTCCATCAAAACAGCTTGAATTAAAACTTACTTTTTTATATTTATGGATGCAAATTCTACTTAACATACTAGCTTGATACAATATCCTCTTTTCACCACAAGGGTGTAAATAAAGTTGTTCGAACAGCATTTCAAAAGATTCTCCGTCTCCATTTTCGCTTTCTCTTTAAAATTCTGCATTGCCCTACTATTATACACCAGAAAATCTAATATCCAGAACTGAAATATTTTCACAGCATTTTCAGATTTCTAATAGGCTATCTTTAACCCTTTGGACGAACTGAACACACAGCTGATTTTTTTGACATGATGTTTTTCAGTATAAAGGAAGAATAACTGCAAACGCTCCAGGCTATTATAATTTAATACCAAAATTCAGATTTGTGTCTTTCCTAATGGCCAAATAATGACGTCGAGTACTAAAATACAGTTGGTCGCAGATGAGGGTAGAAGAAGGCTTCAATCCCCATCTAGAAACAGAAAAACGAACCAAAAGCTCGAAAATATCACAAATTTTTCAAAAATTTGTGATACACTTCTGTAAAAGAGCTTTTTAATTCATTACTCAAGCCTCCCTCCCTGAAAGATTTCCTGCATATCACAATTGGTGGAATTTATGTGGCTACTTTTGTTAGGGGACAATATACAATATATGATAATTAGTTTTATGTTTTTCAATATAAAATTAAATTGAAATTACATACAATTAAGCTTTGATTTAACGAAAGTTATCTTCAAAACTTATTAACAAGAACATCTTTTTACCAATGTCGCTCTGTTTTTATCCCAAAAACGAAATCTGTTCAACTGATAGCGACGATTCTAACTAATCACCCAAATTTCTCATAAAAAACTATCTTAAATAGACCAAGTTTATAAAAACTTAAAAAGCGCATTTTTTTATAAGCATTTTTGTTATATTCTTATGATTTGCTATATTTTTATGAGTCAAACGAGCATCTCGAGTTTTGCAGACGTAGTATTTTGTTTCCAGTGTTTGAAGAGCATAGATACGAGAAGCGTATGCCGACTTTTATAGAATAATTGATTTCAAATGAGAACAGAGATTAAAATAAATAACAATGCCAAGCTTAAATGAACAGAAATTACCGGGATCATGAGGAGGGCTACTGAGTTCAAATAAATAGGCTGGATAAAAGTATTATAATTCCTAGCCGATCAAAAAGAAAATTATAGGTTCTTTTTCGGAAGCACTTTGTTTTCAACTAATCTTTTCAAGACTTGCATTGACCCAATACCTTATGGTTGTTTTTCATGTCTACCAAAGTAAATATTGGTTCTTTTTTGGACATACCAGTATTTAAAGATAAAAATGTTTTGCCTTTCATAGCCTTATCCCAAAACATGATGCGTGAATGGCCCTTGCTCTCCCCGAACACTCCCAGTAAGTTTCAACCTGATCCCTCAGTCTTACTGTAAGTGTGTTAGACACGGTATTATGACAGCCTGGGAGAATATATTGTCTTTTGACTTACCTCACTGCTTCAGCGTAAAGAGATACAAAGTTTCACGGGGGGTTATAGTCCCCAAAGATTAGACAGATTTGAAAGCCATTTTTCACCCCTTCCCCTCTTCTTCTTGTAAAGAAAAAAAATATGATATTCCCTGGCCTCTCCCCCTGATGCTTAAAAAAATTTCAGTCCCACCTATCTTCCTCAAGTTGTTGTAAGTAGACCATTTTGATAACCCAGATACATAGATTATTTCAATTTACCTCTTTCTATTCCCCTAAATAAAATTAAGCTTCGTTTAATCTTCAATATCCCTGGAAAATTTAATCTTGACCCTCCAAGCTGTTTCCGTGATAATATAGACACGTTATTTTGATAACCTTGGCAAAAATGATTTTTCTGTTCTACACCGATACTGGCAGGGATAATTTCTAATTCATCAAAGGGTTCACATTGACATACATTTTAAGCAAATGGGCCACTAACCCTCTAGACCCAACCCATTTCCCCGTCCCCCAAGTGAAGACTGTGTATCCACTCGATCCCTCTCCAAAAAACAAAACTACCAGACAGTTTCAAATTGATCTACTAACCATTGATCCCAGAGATGTTGCAGATATGCAGTTCTGATTTCCTAGCAACTTGTAGTGTTTTTATTTCCTTCGGTACTTAACTTTTGATAGATTGTAAATTCTAAAGATGGTAAGGCTGAAGATATTTTAGGTAAATGCTGAGAAGTAGCTGCTCTTCCCTCCACTAATTCAAAATGCAATGTTCATTCGGCCCCTCTAACACTCCCTCGAAGTTTCAGCTTAATAGCTCAAGTCATACCAGTGGTGTTATAGATACCATATTTTGACACCATAATACCAAACAGTGTCTTTTGATTTAACTTGTTACTTGGATGTAAATAAGTTAAATTCTTCATAGAAGATTAGTGCAGAAACTTTCAGGTGTATCGGACACAGGGTATTTTTAGCCACACCCCTCGGAAGCCTACCTTAAAGTCCCCTGGCCTACTTCCTTATTTCTTCTACACTACCTGAAAGCTTCAATTCTATATCTCCCAGCGGTTTTCTATAGATTGCAGATATGGTATTTTAATATTCTGGATGCGTTCCTGAATGGATAATATCATTTGATTTAGTTCTATCCTCTCCATTTAAATCTTAACTCCACGTCCAATTGCCCAGACCCCACCACTCCCCACACCACTCCCACCAACTCCCACCCCTTCCACAGACACATAAAGCTCGATGCCTTAAAGATGTTGCCATATATTGCTAATATACTATTCCAATGCCCTAGATAGATGGACATAGTGTCTTTTGGTTTACCTTTCTCCCAGCCCTAGGCAAAATTTGAGATTTGCTTGACCCCTCATCCCCTCCCCACACTTACCAGCTGAAAGCCTCAACTGTATTCCCAAGTCGTTCCTGAGACAGGCCTATTGCAGATAATTTGAAAACTCAGGTGCACACAGCGTTGTTCGATTTACTTTTGAAAACAATCCTTAAAAGCTTTTCCAAAAAGATTTTAAAATTGTGTAATCTACTGTCATCGGCCATGTTGCTCCAGGGCTATGTCAACATCGAAAGGAGGCATAGTAAGCATTTCAACGTTTCTGAACAAAAGAGCTATCTCAAAATCGAATATAATATTGTTGGTTTTTAGGGGGGGGGGTAACAAAAAACTTTATAAGGGGAGCCCGTTCGCCCACTTTAAAAAATTACTTTCAGCACTTAAGAAACACTAGAAAATGCAATTTACAGTCAAAAGATTCCCTTCAAAGGTTTCTATGACCATCCTTCCGTGAGAAGTGGCCGAGGAAGATATTTTCCCACCCTTTTCTGGTCTTTTGTCGGGTCCATTTTACGGATTCCTTAGTAACTGTTCTATGCTGGGGTCTATTTAGCAAATGTATTAAAGAATGCGAATTTCAAGCCAAGTTTCGATCCTGATTTTTGGAGGGGACTGTGCCCCAATTTGAGAATTATATTTTCCCAAGACCTAAGAAGATAAGGATATAAGTTTCAAATTTATCAGAAAAAAAAGTTTTGGTTTGTTCCTGACCCTTTACCGCTCTTCCCCAATACAATATTTGACCCTTTTGGCCCAGAGAATGGCTCCTGAATTCTTATGAGCCAAATCGCACTCCCATTACCAAATAAGCCCCCTTTTCTACTACAAGATCTATGTTTTAATAATTGGCAAGTTGCATTATTTATAGCCCTTGACCAAGGGGCTTTTGGGGTCATGTCATATCCGGAGGCGTGTTTATTGGAACAAAATACTTACTAAAAATTTTGATTTGACGCCTCTGGGGGTCATGGTTCACCCAATTCGCAAAAAGAGCCGTCCAATTACTTTCAACTCATAAAAAGGCGTCAGAACTTCTAATTTCAAATCAAATGAGCTCGCTTCAACGTTTCTACGACCATTCCTCAGTACGAAATGGGCAGCAAAAAAAAAAATAGAACATTGAAGGCTTGTGGCTCTTTATTCAAGCAGCTCTCATGTGCTCCATCTGATAAACTTTATGTGCAAACATTTGGAAATTTACATTATTTGTGGCTTTTTCTCCAAAGGCTGCAGGGCTAATGTTATCTCTCGAGGCTCATTAATTGAACCCACATCTCAGAATTTTAATAACGTATCAGGGAGGGGGCTGGGTAAAAAAATGCACGGGGGCGAGGTTTTATGCTCTCTAATCACCTTTGAATTTTAAAAAGATTATTTTAAATTTCAATTTCCAATCAAATAAGCCCCCTCCGTAGTTTCAACAACTACTCCTTTCATACGAAGCAGCTGGGAATCAACTAAGACAATTTGCCCGACCAAACCAAGAAGTAGGTCAACAAGTGAGTTAGTAAGTAATTCCAGAAATATCATATTAAAAATATTCGAAGATGGGGAGAAAATCTTTCGAACTAACAGTTAGTCTTAACACGCTGAAAATGAGCGTTGGCCTTGAAAGGAATCGTAGTTCTAAAGCTTGCGTAAAATACACACTTATGAAGTCAATGCGACCCTCTCAGTTTGAAATACACAACTTCAGTGCAGCCTTTGAGAAAAACCGATGTAAAAAAAAAGAAATACTAAAAATAACCGTTGACATATATTGAATTCCGGGTACCAGAGATTGTTGAGGAACACCACGTCGTCCAGCCCTTAAATATGAGGGAATCAAGCTTTCCAATAGAATTAAAACAAGTCAAGCAATTCTAAAAAATATTCATTTGGTGTTTTGCTTAAGAATCAAACATTCATTTATTTTAGAAAAAAAAATTCAACAGATGGATGCATGAGTGGAAGAAAGAAAGAAAAAAGATTCAGATCAGAGTAATTTCCTCTATAAAGTTACCCAATAAAGGCTTTGCAAGGCATTTGTTTTTTGCGTTATTGATTTTTTCCTTCTTCTCTATGGCATAAGAAATGAACAGCGACATTAATAGAATAAACATAGTTTATAGTCAGAACAAGTTTAAAAGAAAGGCGAATCAGAGTCTAGGGGACAATTTTTGTTAGGAGCACTAGATGGGCTATTACCGTTCTCACTCCAAGTTGCATAAGTATAGCCAGGGAGATAAAAAATTCAGAGACCCCTTCCATTGGTCCCAGCTTTGTGCAATGTCCCAAAGGCAATGCGTTAACATTTAACGACAAAGGAGCCCTGGATCTAGCAGGTGTTTATTTCGGCCATTTCGTACAGGTGTGATCGCAGATTATTGGTTGGTGCCTACTCGACCTGAAATTGAAAGTTCAACTATCCTTTTTAAGGACTGAAAGTAATCTAGGGCAGCCGGTCCCCACCTGTGCACTGTTTTTGCCCACAGATGCTTAAATAGCATGCAACGGTATCAGATCAAAATTTTAAGTTAGCTTTTTTCTTATATAGTCTAAAGCTCTAATATACATGCCTCATAACCTCAGGGACAAGGGCCTAAATGTTGTAAGCTACCCAGTTCTTGCATAGAGTTTTAATAGAATCAGTGGACAGGTTTAGTTTCGGCTTTCCTATCAGTTAGGAGCCCGGGATCGTTATCCCATATATATATATATATATATATATATATATATATATATATATATATATATATATATATATATTTATAGACAAATGCCTTTCTAATTGTAAGCCCTTGCCCTTATATATTTTTTTAAGTAGTAGCTCTAGTGTACCTGTTGGTCCTAACAATTCTGCTTCTCCATGCTACTTCCTTACGACTAACCTGAGAAAAACGAGGCTTTGTTGACAATTTACAATAGTCACCCAGAAAGCTCAACTTCCTTTAATGTCTTGGAGATGAAAAGCTATTACACTTAGCTAATTACGTGAAAGAGTATACTTCGCTCAGGAGAGTTTATAAGTAGATAGGAAAAAGGAAAGAATTTCACTTTTTGAAAAAGCAGACATAACTAGAAAGATGAACTTTTTTTTAATGACATCATTGCGCTATTTATTAATAAGTCTCAATTATGTAATAATATTAGCGTGGTATAAAGGATAAAATCATAACTGAAAATGGGAAATTAAAGAGCTAGCTATACTCGGTGATAGAAATTTATTGCCTTGAAAAAACCGGAGCTTTTCAATACTGTAAGTTATACGTAGCTTGCTTAAAAGGAGAAAATGTTTAAATTTGTTTTTGAACTCGAAGTATCTACACTGTATCTTTTTTCTAAATGCACGCCATGATCTTTCTATCTTTTCATTTTTATTTTTTTGTAAAATAGTCTCCTGAATATATTTGGAATCATGGACATTTCCGAAGGCTCTGAAAATAATAAAAAAAAATTCTAAGAATACTTGTAGGTACTCGTCTGAATGATCATATGTCAAAAAATAGCTGTTCGAAATTTTTTTTTTGAAAGAAAGGCTAAGAGTATTAAGTCACTTTCACTGGATTAAGTACAATAGGCTGCAAAAAATCGCAATTTTCGGGAATCCATCGGGGGCCAACCGGAAAGCAACACGTCATCGAATAGAGAAGAAAAGGGTCACAGGAAATGATTTAAAGGAAATAGAGACATAATGGAAGGGAGTAATGAGTGAAAGTCTAAAGATATTAGGGCGGAGGAAAAACCTAGCCTGCTGCGTTGACCTTCGCTGAATTTCTGCAGCGATACATTGTAGGTTTATGTAGTTACAGTTTCAGTAGCGTCAGGAATAGTCATACTGTGCAATATTTGTATAGTGACAATTCCAATATCAATGATAATTTGGTATGTTTGGCGAGTTGATTAGTAGATACTGGAAAACGTCATTAATTTTCTGAAGCTTCAATTCTTTTACTTTAAGATTTTATCGGAAAGTAATTTTAGAACCATGTGCTTGTTCTAGGTCCTTGGAGCTCATTAATGTAGGTCAGATAGGAAATTAACAAGCTACAGTATTTGTGCTTCAGTGTATGAATTTTTTAACCCCTGATGTTTTTGAGAATTTTTACCAAATTAATAGCGACCTACATTATTATAGAACTTGGAAAAGGGATAATATAGTTTTTGATTTGCGTCAGGGTTCTAGAGCTTCATTTTCAATGAAAAACCTGGATCCGTCTGTGTGAAATGAGCTACCATTGATCATTAGGGCGGCAAAACACGTACCTCAATTTAAAAAGAATTTAAAAGATCATTTTTGAGAGGATAATTGTTGGATTTTATTATGGGTGGTAGGATGGGTAGGGGAGGAAGGATGTGCTGGGTGACTGGGAAGGTAAGAGTTGGGAAGGGGGTAAGGTGGGGTTGGGAGGACAGGGTGAGCGAGGGGGAAACTGATTATTAAAGAGTTATTGAGACTGGACTTATTATTATTATTTTCTTTTGTATTTTGATTTATCTATTTTTACTCTTAGTTTAGTTTTTTCTTAAATATAGGTAATAGTTTCTTTATTTTTGGCTTATCTATGATGGTTTTATTTAAATAGTTGAGTTTTTCTTTACATAGTTGAGTTGAAAGGTAAGTTGTAACGTGGATTTCCGTGAAACCGCAAACCCTCATATGCTTTTCTCCAGCGCAAGAGTGATGTTTAATTAATTTATTTATTTTTGAATGTGAAAATAAAAAACTTAACAATATCACAGACGTATGCAGATCTACAGTAAGAACAACTATGCATGGTCATCTGATGGCTAGGTAAACAAAGGACCATCGATTATATATCAAATAAAATTTTATTTTGTTTTATTGAGTCAAGTAAGTGTCTTTTACAGTGTTTTTGTTGTCCCTTTCACCAAAAGCAAGCTCTTGTAAACTATTGGGCTGGTCAGATGCCTGTATACTCGAGTGAATTCTAATAAAATCTTTCTCCTTTATAAATACATTTGCACATTGTTGTCCAGATTTAGCAATATTGCAAAACTTCATCTTTATGGCTTCACGATGTCAAAATTAACTTGAATAAACAAGAGTTAGCTATCAAAATTGAATATCATTTGAGATGATGCGGTACATTGAAGAATCCCCCTACATCGTCCACTAGAATTTTTTTTACTTCACTTGGCCAAATTATTTAGGCCTTTTTTTGTGGTCTTCCTTTACCCTGCAGAGCTTGGATAAGATATCCAAATAAATGAAAGAAAACTGCCAGCTAATACCTAATATCCCGACAAAACAAACAAGAATCATTTAACTTCTTGCGTTTTGTTCTAGAGATAGGGAAGGTCAATTTTAATAGGTCAATTTTTTTTGTTTGTTTAATCGGAGCAGAATTCTCCTTTTTAAGTCCAGGGAAAGGTAGTTCCTGAAATTGATCTAGCATTCCTGCTCAGAAAATACTAAAATTCAGCTCAATAGAATCATCATTTGATTATTTGACCGCTTTAGGATTTCAGTACTGATGGGGCAAGACAAAGCAAGACTTGTCAAATCCAGTTTTGACAAGCCAGATAGGGGGTGTACAAATGGACCTATCAGTTTCTCAAGACGTTATTTACGTCTTGCTTCAAAATACCTTCTTATGACAAATCTGTAGCCCCCTGTCTAATTTCCCTAGCCTAATTCCCTTTCCAAGATAGAACAAGATCTAAGAGCTCATATGGTACTTGTGACGAGGCAAGAAGAGCTAAGAGCCAAGAGCTCATATGGTATGAGCTCTAACAAAATTCTAAGAATCAATAGATTGATTTAGAAGGAAAATCAGACGCTTAATGCCGGTCAGTATTTATAATAAGAGCTCCGAGTTATGATGTCCTTCTAAATATCAAAATTCATTAAGATCCGATCACCCACTCGTAAGTTATAAATATCTCATTTTTTCTAATTTTTCCTCTTCCTTTAGCCCCCCAGATGGTTGAATCTGGGAAAACGACTTTATCAAGTCAATTTGTGCAGCTCCCTGACACGCCTACCAATTTTCATCGTCTTAGCACGTCCAGAAGCACCAAACTCGCCAAATCACTGAACCCCTCCCCCCAACCCCCCCAAAGAGAGTGAATCCAGTACGGTTACGTCATTCACGCGTCACGGACATTTGCCTATTCTATCCACCAAGCTTCATCCTGATTCCTCCACTCCAAGTGTTTTCCAAGATTCCCCCCTCCAACTCCTACAATGTCAAAAGATATGGTCGGGATTTGAAGTAAGAGTTCTGAGACATGAATTCTTTCTAAATATCAAATTTCATTAAGATCGGATCACCTATTCGTAAGATAAAAATACCTCAATTTTCACGTTTTCCAAGAATTCTCGTTTCCCCCTCCAACTCCCCCCAATGTCACAGGATCTGGTCGGAATTTGAAATTAGAGCTTTAAAGCACAAGATCCTTCTAAATATCAAATTTCGTTAAGATCTGGTCACCCTTTCGTAAGTTACAAATACCTCAATTTTCAAAATTACCCCCCCCCCCCCAACTCCACCAAAGAGAGCAGATCCAGTCCGGTTATGTCAGTCACGTATCTTAGACAGGTTTTTATTCTTCCCATCCAGTTTCATCCTGATCTCTCCGCTTTAAGTATTTTGTAAGATTTCCGGTCCCCCAACTGCCCTCCCCCTCCAATGACACTGGATCCGGTTGAGATTTAAAGTGAGAGATCTGAGTTACGAGGTCCTTCTAAATATGCAGTTTCATGAAGATCCGATCACTCCTTCGTAAGTTAAAAATACGTCATTTTTTCTAATTTTTCAGAGTTACCCCCCCCCCCCAATAGAGTGGATCCGTTCCAATTATGTAAATCACTTATCTAAGACTTCTGCTTATTTTTCCCACCACGTGTCATCCCAATCCCTCCAATCTAAGCGTTTTCCATGATTTTAGGTTCTCCCACCCCAAAGTCCCCCCAGTGTCACCAGATACGGTCGGAATTTAAAATAAGAGCTTTGAGACAGGATACCCTTCTAAATATCAAATTACATTGAGATCCGATTACCCGTTCGTAAGTTAAAAATACCTAATTTTTTCTAATTTTTCAGAATTAACCCCCCCCCCAACTGCCCCAATGAGAGCGGATCCGTTCCGGCTATGTCAATCATGTATCTAGGACTTGTGCTTATTTTTCCCACCAAGTTACATCCCGATCCCTCCACACTAAGTCTTTCCCAAGATTTTAGGTTTTCCCCTCCCAACTCCCCCCAATGTCACCAGATCCGGTCGGGATTTAAAAAAACAGCTCTAAGACACGATATCCTTCCAAACATCAAATTTTATTAAGATCTGATTAACCGTTCGTAAGTTAAAAATACTTCAATTTTTCTATTTTGTCCGAATTAACGGGCCCCCTAATCCCCCCCCCAGATGGTCAAATCAGGAAAAAGACTATTTCTAATTTGATCTGGTCTGGTCCCTGATATGCCTGCCAAGTTTCATCGTCCTAGCTTACCTGGAAGTGCCTAAAGTAGCAAAACCGGGACCGACAGACAGACCGACAGACCGACAGAATTTGCAATTGCTATATGTCACTTGATTAATACCAAGTGCCATAAAATAGTAGAATTTTTGGAGAGTTAGTCAATTTTTTATTTAAATATGTATAGTAGGGGCACTCTAGAGGAAAAAAGCTACGGAATCTTTAACTTTTAAAAGGAAAAGGGTAACATCTAACCTTATTGGGTATTTCGGGCTTTTTAAACAATAAAAGAAAATTATGGTGTAACAAGCAAAACCTATTACATATCACCCAAAGAAATTCTGATTTTACGGGGGCCCTTGAATGTTTTTTAGGTAATTAACGCCTTTATCTCTTAGAAAAGATTTCCTATGATGTAAAATACACCTGCTGGCTGAAGCAAGGATAGGGATGTTGTTAAAAGCAGAGGGACATCACTACTTATTTCCCTGTGGTGTCACCTGTTTTGATTGATAAGGTCCCCAATAAAAAGGACGCAAAATTTCACTGTTTTTCTGTCAAAATTTCACAGTCAAACCACAAATTTTGGACAGTTTTTGAAGATAGCTGGTCCCCTATGATTATTCGCTAACAAACCCTTTGTTTGTATGACGGTCAGCTGACTGTGAGTATCAAAAAGAATATTAAGGTACGCATCCCCTTAATACTCAAAGACTATTTGGTTTTGGTAGAACACAAAAAATGAGACAATCTTTGAAGCCCAACAAACATCCAAACAACGTAAATGTAGCATTCTTGTACAACTTTTTCCCATAAAAAGTTTGGGTTATTAATGTTGAAGTGTAAGAAGTCCATATTAGGTCACTTTTTAAGCACTGATACTTCCACATAGCTAAAATTGTATATGTATCCCTTTGTTTAACTTCTATAGTGGAATCACTTTTTTATATTGGAATCACTTCCTTCACTTTGTTCCGGATCCATTTTGGAATTTTCTATTTTGGAATCACTTCTATATGCCTCACATTCACATTGAACGAACACAAAAACCGTGAATTTCACTTTGGTGGGAATAATTTTACAATTTTCGCTGGTTTTGGGATTACGCTCGATTATTGTAACTAAAAGTTTGTAAAAGACACACTTGCATTCATAAATTAAGTTCTAGCTAGTACATTGTGTACTGCTAGTACTAGTGCTTGATATTTTATTGGTTCCTAAAAGGCTAAAAAAGATAAAAACAAAAAGAAGGTGAATAATAAAAGGAAAAAACTATTTTTCTCGAGTGTTATTTGCGTCAATCACTTAATTAACTTGTTCCCATTATTTGCCAGTTAAGACAGGCCATTACACCGGTTAAGATGGGCCTTAATCTTACTCTATTTCAGAAACTTTTTTATTGATTTGGTAACTTGACACACTTTTTGATTTCTAGCTACCGGAAAGCTATGCCACAAAACAGGTAAGTCCGGAAACATATCCGCGATTATTCACTCGTAAAAAGCGTTTTTCTTTTTCTATTCGATTATTGATTTAATTTGGACTTGGCTCAAAGGAGTTAACAGAGAACAATTTTTCACTTTAAAAGCAAACATTTTCGAATGACGTTTTTTTTTGCCAATAATATGCTGTTTTAGATGCTTTTGGATATTCTGAATGTAAGCAATATTTTATTATATAGGAAATTAAATAGAACAAATAAAGGGTAAAAATTAATTGACAATTGTTTCTTTCTAAGTGATAATTAAGTTATTTCTTCAATCCAAATGCCTAAGGGTGTCTCCTAGGATATTTTTAAACTGGCGCTTTTTTTTAAATTTTGAAAGCCAGCTCTTTATTTAAAATACAAAACTGACCCAGATAATAGGATAATCTCTTTGGATAAAAAACCCATGAGTAACCTGCAGAAAATAAAAGACTAATTTGTAAGATTTTATATCCACCGTCATGTCGACAACAATTTGTATAAAACTATAATTCTCTAAAACTCAAGCAAGCTCAAATTTCAGTAAAGTGCTAGTTTTTAGAATTATACAGAAAGTAGAAAATATCACTTGCTAGTTTGCATCAGCTGGTTCAGCAAATGTATCTATTATGTGAAACAATAATTTTTGTTTATTTTCACCCAAAGACTTGTTTTCTTTTATATTGCCTAAATGTAAGACGAATTTTTGGTACTTGATAGGAAAGGCCTACGCCCTACCTAATGTTCTTTTAATATGTTTCTCTGACGCTCAATCCTAATGAAATATACCAAAGTAAGATAAAAATATAATACTGTAGAAATAAATTTGTGCTTTATATTTTCAAATTAGGGGGTTTGGGGGGTAAAGTGATGCGGGTCTGCATGCCTACTTTGTTAGATACAATTATTTTGCATATTCTGCAGTAAAAATTGTTTTTTAAGTTCACACTGTCCAAATACTTTACCCCCCTCCCATGTGCAAATATGCAGCCCAAATTATATATTTTCCGCCTATTCTGTCAGATCTCTTTATTTTGTCTCACGCTAAGCTGAAAAAAACTAACGAAAATACCTTGTTTTAAAATTGGTCAATGAATGAACAACATTAGGTAGGACGTATATCATGCAAGTACTGGATTTTTAATGAAGTTAGCACAACTTTCTTCTTCTTCTCATTGAAAATTTTTTTTACTTAATTTAAAGTGATAAATTTGCTTGGTCTATCATCCCCATATATGCGAAGTATTTATTTTTTCAACATCACACTGCCTTTCTACGACGAAACAAATGAGAGTTCCAATAGTGATTTTTAATGAAGGTGGCAGAGTCTTCTTCTTCTTCTGGTTGTAAATGAAATGTTGCTGAATTTACAGTTATAAATCTGCTTGGTTCTATCATTCCCATGAATATGACGTCTATTTTTTTTCAACACCACACTGCCTTTTTAAGACGAAACAAATGAGAGTTCCAATAGGGATTTTTAATGAAGGTGGCAGAATCTTCTTCTTCTTCTTCTGGTTGTAAATGAAATGTTGCTGAATTTACAGTTATAGATCTGCTTGGTTCTATCATCCCCATGCATATAACGTCTATATTTTTTCAAGGCCACGCTGCCTTTCTATGACGAAGCAAATAAGAGTTCCAATAGGGACTCTGGGTACAAGGCTATAGGGTACAAGACTTTGAGTGAACTCAGTTACTGAACCCTCTCAGCCTTTATTTATTTTAAGTTTCAACTTTGCTTGTTACTTCCATTGATTGTGTTTTGTTTTGTTTAATTGGTTTTTGGTTGTTTTGTTTTTTTAAACATAGACAGTAAACCTTAGAAAATATCTCTGATTGTCTTAAGCAACAAAACAAAAATAGTTGACAGGATTGTTTTTGTTAAAATGGGACTTTAAATATGGGGTCTAATCCTACCTCCTTTAGCTTTCCCACGAGATTCCTGCAACTTTTGGCATAATCAAAAAATCTGACTGCATTTGTCTCTGGTACCTTTTATAATTTGCATTAAAAAAAACTATTGCCATGAAAATGCCATTTTTTTTCTCATATGCATTTTTTTCTCATAGCACATTTTTTTGTTTTCACTTAACAAGGGGACTGGAAGAGGCAATATGAAGGAGAGGTAAGCCACCGGTAAAGGTTTTCGACTAAAATGCTGCGTTTTATTTGAGACAAGATAGTTTCAGTTTGGGCTACCGTTTCCAGTCTTGTTTCGCATAATTCTGTTTTATTTGAGCCTTCGTCTTGTTTCGTTCGGTACTGCCTTTGACAAATAAAACGCTGGAAAAGAGCTAGGCAGCTTACTGGCAAAAGTTTTCAAAATCCACAAATGCATCTTAGGTTAGGTCAAAAAGTGCTTACATTTGAATTTGCAATAGAAGCGATTATTATATTTGTAAAGAGCATAAAAAAAGGCATCGAATGGCATTTTCACTTTATTGGTAAGTCAATAATATGAACTGTCATACATTTACCCATCTGGGAATGTTGAAAGTGAAATCTGGCTTTTTTAGGATTCAAAAAGACACAAAGTATTGTAATTTGTTAAAGCCAAGGGTATACCTTACAGTAGGCACAGAAAAATAGTGCTGTACACATATCTGGAAAAATACATCCACTAAGTAAATATTTTCTGCCGCCATTTTCATGAAACAAGGGGTGAAACTATCTAGACGAACAAGTTTCGATTCTTGGAATCTAGTTACGGAAAACGGTACGGTCCCTTACGGGATACTGCAAATAAAACGGCTTTGAGCTTACTAAACACGTAAAAAAACGCTATTAAGGAAACAGGACTGAAACTAGACTGAAACAAGACCAAATAAAACGCGGCAAAAGATTGTAATGGCACCCTTATCATGCTTCCCGCCTTTTGACTCAAGAAATAGCACCAAGAAGTTACATTTCCAGTGCTATATTGGACTTTACGATGAAGTTAACAAGCTGAATTCATGAATGTCCTTAGAGAATGTTGCTTTTAAATTAGCCAATAAACTTTTCTCTGTGATCTCTTTGAAATCATTCAGAAGAAAAGCAGTAAAGAATGAGACATATGCTTTCAATGCAATAACACAATTTTCCTAACTTTCAAAGATGGAGGTCTTTAGACCTCCATACATCCAAACCTCTGGTTTTTAGCCATGGCAAGTTTATTTTTCATATAAGAATCTGCATTCCCAGGGATTTTGACTCTTTTTGGATTAAAAATGATGTGTTCCGACACTAAAAGGTAGAAGACGCTACTTAGTTAAAAAGGGCATTAGATATTATTATTATTTTCACCCATATGAACCCTCTCAATATTCAATATTCCCAATATTCCACTGGCTCGATACGAGCATCTGTGAAAAAGACAACAAACAAAACGGAAACACCAGTACTTCCCATGGAAAAAAGTGGTTTTGCTCGTTGATCAAGAGAGGTAGATTCTGATTCTTTCACAGGGTTTTCGACCACGTCTTCTAATCTTGTATTTTCATCTCGGTCCACCGCCATTTTCGAGAGTTTCAAGTCTTTTTCAGAATTATCAAAAATTTTGTTATCTGCACACAATTATTTTTATTAACTATAATCGAAATAACAGTTACGGTTCCTGAATCAGCTTCAAATGAAAAACGTCTCGCTTTTCTAATTTGTTGGACTCATTTATTTTGGTTTTTGAATTAGCAACTAGTTATTTTGCTGTCAGAGGACATGACCTTGACAAAGGTTGGGTTTAAGTTGAGTTCAGATTTAATATAGTCAGTATTGTATAAAACTACGTTAAAGTATAAAATAACATAAAGCATAAACAAACAAATAAGAGAAAAATAAGTAACTAATGATAGCAATAAAAAAATAGCCATCGAGTCTCATTAGATTGTGGCTAATGCGCTAAAAGGCATATTCTCTAGAAAAAATTTGTTTCATCTCCAAATTGTAGATAGTTTTAGGAAGTCATTTTCCAGTTCTTTCCAAGCAGGCCCTGCGACATCAATTATGTGTGCTTGATTTTCTAAAATTTGAAGGAAGACTAGAAATTAAGATGAATTAAAATATGCAAATTAAGATTCTCGGGAGATTACACTGCCTCACATTCATGTATACTTTTACTAATCTTATTAAAAAATTAGTAAAATCAAACTTAAAAAAAGTTCAGAGTTAAAACGTTAACAGAGCTCATCTAGGCTATTCTCATCAAGAATGTGTTAGAAAAGACTTTTTTCTAAGTGAATAATGAGCTCAAGGATAAATGAAGCTGATACTGCTTAAAAGTTCAAGATATATTTTAAGGATTAAGATGTAATTCTTTTTTCTCCAATAAAATTTTTCTAATTTCAAAATAAAGTACTTTTCGACAAAAATCAGTAATTTAAAATGAAAATTTTACGTAATTTACGTTCAGAGTTCAATCGGCTTTAATTTGAAAAGAAAATGAACTTAAGAAACTTAATGAACTTAATGAACTTAAGTTTAAGAAAATAAACTTAGAAGACACTGTTCTGTAACACAATGATAGATAAGTCCCTTAAACTTAGAGATCCTTCACTATCACGCAGAACGGCGTAAGTAGTTTACGATGCGTGCAAGCAGCTACCGCATGCTACCCATAAACTTGGTCAACCTACCTGAGAATCTAGGCGGGCAAGCCTATTAGGCAAGCCTATTAGGCAAGCCTATTAGGTTTAGGTCACTTTTTCACCTGTGAGCCCAAACAAATTCAGTTCCCCATTTTGAATACAAGTCGAGTTGACAGTGCCCGCCATGCACTTAAAAAAATGATTTCCAACAAATTGTTTTGCTGGACTTTAAACAAGTAAAAAAAAAAGCACAAAAAAGAAAACAAATAAAAGCACAAGACACTAATTCAACTGATACAAAATAAAAAAAACACAAAAACTATCAGAAACAGATGTCGACCACTGCTGTAAAACATTGGCCCACGGGTAAGTCTTGACAGATTGATTATATCCGTCAATTTGCGACAGAATCACTTCTTCAGGGTTGATAACACTGTACTGGCACGTAACATAGCTGTTACCTGTCAACGGTAGTAAACGCAGCAAAACTTTGCATACTTCTAGTACATTGAGCGTAATTTCAGTTTATATGTAGCCGTAAGAATGCGCCAAAATGGGCTAAGGTACAGATAATTAAGTAAAATCATAGCATTGTGCAGCTGGGCCAACAGATGACGATCAAACTTCCGCTTATTTGCCACTATACAGCTATACGTAAAAGAACACCACTTCCGAAAATGAGAGAGCAGTAGTCGCCGTGTTTCTAGTATTGACCGTCCGATAGGGAGGCCCAGATATACAACATAAAGTCGCAACAGTTATTGGCCAAAAGGACGAACATTCAGAGGGAAGTGTATTATTCTTAGGGATGAACATCCAATTGAAAAAGAATCAGGGAAAAATCCCAGATTAAATACCATTTGATAAAAGAGTACTAAGTGTTCCATAGGCAGTTCGCCGCACAACAACAAATGCTGTGCAGATATCCCATCAAATCCTCTAGAGTTTTTTTCTTCAGTTTACCATCTGCAGAAATAATCAGGCTCTTTGTAATCAGTCCGGGAATAGAAGCATGCTAAAAAAAAAAATCTAGAAGTTTCACTTTGTAACTATTATGCAGACATAGCATTCAGAAGGAGGTTTATTATCCTTACGGTTAGGAGTTACACATCCAATTGAAAAAGAATCGGGGACAATTCCCAGAAAATTCTTTCTTATGATGCTCAAATATTTATAATATTTAATTTTTTATTTTATATTATTAAATAATTATTTTTTATATATATATATATATATATATATATATATATATATATATATATATATATATATATATATATATATATATATATAAAATATATATATATATATATATATATATAAAATATATATATATTTTATATATAAAATATATATATATATATATATATATATATATATATATATATATATATATATATATATATATATATATATATATATATATAAAATATATATATATATATATATATATATATATATATATATATATATATATATATATATATATATATATATATATATATATATATATATATATATATATATATATGTGGGTTTTCCAAGAACTCCGGTTTCCAAGAATCTTGTTTTCCCCCTTCCAATCCCCTATGTCCCTGGATCCTATTTGAATTAAAAATTCAACATCTGAGACATAAAATCTTTCTATATATCAAGTTTCATTAAGATCCAATCACCCATTCTTAAGATAAAGATACCTCGCTTTTCATGTTTTCCAAGACTTCTGATTTTCCCCTCCAGATCCCCCAATGTCACCGGATCTGGTTGGGATTGAGAATAACAGCTTTGAAGCACAAGATTCTTCTAAATATCAAATTTCATTAAGATCTGATCACCCGTTCGTAAGTTACAAATACCTCCTTTTTTCTAATTTTTCCGAATCAACGGACCCCACTCCCCCCAGATGGTCCCCCCACATTTTGCTTATCTGCGCCCCTCCAATATTTGATCTTGGCTACAACCCTGATAATGTGAAACAAGCGTGTCTGTTGTTTTTTTTTTACTGACCTAGTTTAAAACATTAGTCGTTATAAACTTGAGAGAGGTTCAAACTTTAAAAGTTCTTATACAATCTATGCTATTTTAATAAGGAAAATGGGGCAAAAATTCATGCAGTTAAATGTAATGGTTCATAGCACCTGAGTGAATTTGGCTTCTAGACTGCTTAACATTTCTGATGTGATACAACAAAATTTATTCGTACTAGATGTACTCATACAAAATTTATACTAATCAACTATACATGGTCGAAAACGTCGAGATAAACGTATTTCATTGTTAATGGTTGAGGGGGGGGGGTAGTTTGTCTTTTAATACAAGACATTTCAGATGTTATATGACTCAGTAGGAGTATCATTAAGTGGCTTGCTCGTGAAGAAGAGGATGGCTCATGAGATTAGAACCTTTTCCTCGAATTCCTAAAATGTCTAAACTTATTTGCACATTATCCAAACATAGATTTCGAAGCTCTTGTCAAGGGAATAAGGGATGTTTAGGTCCCTTCCAAAATTGGTCTCTGGCTATAACCCTGAAGATGTGTAATAAGTGTGTCAATGCTATTACAGAGCTTATTCCGCCTCTCTCTCTCTCTCTCTTTCTAAAATACAGAGCTCTGAAGATTTAGTTCAAACTGCCTTTCAAGACAGCTCAGCCGATTAATCTTGTAGAATTCATTAGGAATTAAACTAAAAAGTTCCAAAAGTCTTTACTACCTGTCTTAGAGAAGCTATTCACTTTTTGAAACCTTAGATCCCCTAGATTTTTTTTCAGCGTATTCTTGAGGGGTGTAATTTGATTGGGATGGAAGAGGGGTGTGCGTATCTGTGTTGAAATCAAGTGCCTTTGTGCTGCAGTGAGTTGTCAGTAGTAGCAGTAGTCGTAATTGAGAAAAATTAATAGTTGCAGATAATTTAGAGAAGACTTATTATAACAAACAAACAAAAAATTCAATTCTAGTGCCTTTTTAAAATAGAAAAGGATATTTCATCGGGGCTTTGAATTCCAGAGTGATAATTGACTCAAGTAGAGTAATCTTAATTAGACAAACCCTATGGGGTATCTATTCAGCTTAAGACCCTGAAAACAGGACTGAATTTTTCACAGGGCCCACTCCGATACTTTGTATATTTCGATATTGAGCCTTTCCTTATTCTCTCTACAATTTCAATTATATATTTCAATTCAGTTGAATTGGAATATTTCAATTGCATGTGGTGCAGTAACTTGGGAGGGGGCAGGGGAGCCTGAGCTCGTCTTAATTTTTCGAATTCCTAGATCTTGAAAAATAGCATCCTTTGGATATTTTGTATTGAAATATGCCTTTTATTTCGATATTTGTATTGGCAAAACTAAAAAACAGCATCTTTTAACTGCATATTAGAAAACACATTTAACCCACCCCCACCCCTAAATTCTCAGGAATTGGCACCACTGTATTTTAATCCAGAAGTAAAATCTATTTGTTGATCTCAGAAGTGTAGGCCTAGATTAAGGAAAGCATGGGGGTGACAGTGGAGAATCTACAGTAATGTAAGCGTTTGAATGTTTTTTACTTCGTTTTATTCTAAGTTATAGTATGTTTCTCTTAAGATATTGAATGCTATTATATCCAATATTGTTTCCACTGGGCTATATCTTAAGATATTTAATATATTAGGATACTGGATAAGTTTTTAAATATTTGAAAAGCTTCCTATGGTACATATAATAATTATTTAATAATAAAAATTTTTCCTTTAATAACTTCTATATTGCAATCTTAATCTCACTTATAGAATCAACGAACCAAAAATCGTGGATTCAGCTTAAATTCAAACAGATCCTGGGGGGGGGGCTTTTCAAAATAAAATATTTTGCAGTAGAAAATTATGGAATTTATTGATTAGATTAGAATACCTTGTGGCAGCTACTTCTTCTAGACATGGCATCAAAAATTGAATTTATCGGAAATTATTATTATTTTTCCAATAATTTCGAAATTATTGTTCCAAAAATTCCATATTTATTGGAATTTATTATTAGAATTTATTATATGGAATTCATTGGTTAGATTAGAATACCTTGCGACAGCTAATTCTTCTGGATAAGGCGTCAAAAATTGTCACTACCATTTCACACAACCTTTTTTTTTCTAAAAGCTTCCTTTACATCACTTCTATATTGTATTTTCAGCCTCATATTTATAACCAAACGAACAGAAAACCATAAATTTGACTTTGGTTCTGATTTTATGATTTTTAACTTGAAGAGTAGTGAGTATGCTATGGAAGTAACACCTAAGGATCCTCTTTTTCTCGTTTTTAGATACCACAATGGAGGACGAGTAAAGTGATACTTTATAATGGGATTATCCTGGAGTTTCTTCACAATAGTTTTAATCATCCTTTCAGGTAAAGTTTAATCCTTTTGAATAACTATAGGCCTTCTGAATAGAGCTATCAAGACCAACGACAGGGTCCTGGAAATGTATTATTTACGATGCTCCACCTTCTCTTTTTTTTGTATAGCAAAACGGTACCCTCGCAAACGATTTTGAGTGGTAATTATAGCGGTTCTGAATTGGAATGGAAAAAATGCATTCAATTAACCCTGATACTCTCCTGCAATTATATTTACAGGCAGAATGCTTTATTGTTTTAGTGTTTATGTTTTGTTTTAGATAGTGTGTATTCTTTTTTCTTTTTTTATTTTGTAGTGTGTGTGTTTTTGTTGTTTTTTTCCTGTGAAATACCTGTTTTTGGTTTAATCACGAAATAAAGTATCTATCAATGCTTTATTGTAGATTTTCAAATGATTCGGCAATTTTTTACTTAGAAGAAATGGAAGTTTAAATAATGAAAGGTTTTATTTATACAATTAATATTAATACAATAAAACTCTAATTCTAATGAGAAATGCTATAGAAGGCCTTGCTGAGGATAAAACCCCGGAGATTTCGCACCCCATGTCCCTTCCTGCTCACATGACGCTTTCTAGGTTAAATCTATTTTACATGTTTATTCACTGTAAGAAATAATATATTTTATTTTTAAAAATAAAATATAACGCAGAACCAGAACCTACTCTAAAACGCAGACCCAATTATTCCGAATTTATCAAACAGTTCGTGGTAAAGAACTGTAAGTAAGGAACAACTCGGCACAATAGCAACCAATATTCTAAAAAAAAAAAATTGATAACAAAGATAAATCAAGAGAATTGGCTTTTTAGGCTGATTCCAGTTCAATATTACCCATTAAGACTGTGAGGCTGGGAAAATTTACCTTAATTTCAAAAAAGGGGGTACATCCCCGAAATGTTAAACGATTTCAAAGTGGAAAAATTATACCATCAAATTCAGCATATCAGAGAACGCTACTGTAGAGGTTTTACGCTCATTTCTACAAAAATGTGGAGTACTGTATTTTTAACGAGAAGAAAGATCAAGTATGTACGTCAATTTGCTTTATGGTAGTTTTTTCCTCCGGGGTGGTCGTGCAAAACCAATAGTCCTAGAACATCAGGAGAGGGCTCATTTGAACGGGAATCGAAATTTCTTATACCTTTTTTAAGTGACCAAAAATATGGAAGGGGAACTAATTCTCTCTTCACACCCTTATTTTCCCGAAAAATATGCAATGAGAATTTTTGAGATGGCCATTGGATTCGAAATAGTTAAAATGTCCTGCAACTATGGTATTGGGGATGAAATGACCCCCCCCATTTTCCCTGGGGAAAGGGCTGTTAGTTACGAAATTTTCTTATTGTTCACACATAGTATATGTTGCTAAAAAAAACGAAATTTTTTTGGGGGAAGGACTTTCCACGACAAGAATTTTTCTTTGGAAAAATAAATTTCGGTAAATTTTCCAGGGAATATCTTACGTGGGGTGGGGGGATATCCTGAAATTATTTGAAAATCAGTAAGAAATTAAATATAAAAGCAAGTTTTTTTTTTCTGAAAGTAAAGAGAAACAATAAAACTTCAATCAAACAGAAATTATTCCGTATATAAGAGGGCTACCCCTTTCTCAACCCTTGCTCTTTACGCTTAAGTTTGAAATTTTGTCACAATTCTATAAGAAAAACTACTCAAGCACAAGGGCCACCGAATTCGAATGAGAGGTACTTTTTAAAAACCTTAGGACTTTAGCGTATATTCAATTTGAATATACATATTCATTTGAATGTTTTTATTTATTTGTTTTTATTTTATTAATGTTTGAATGTTTTATTTATAATGTTTGAATGTTTTTATTGATTTTTAGTGGGATTTTTTTTTATGTAGTTAAGAGCAAGACCAAATTTAAAAACTATATACTTCGTGCTTGACACCGATTAAAATAAAAAAAACAAGTTTTTTTAACTGAAAGTAAGGAGCACAATCCCTCGCTCTTTACGCTAAAGTTTTTAATTGTTTTAAAAAGTAGAATTGTGGCAAAGAGTCAAAATTCAGCGTAAAGAGCGAGGGATTGCGGAGGGGATAGCCAATGTTATATACGGAGTAATTTCTGTTCGTTCAAGTTTTAATGTCGCTCCTTACTTTCAGTTAAAAAACTTGTTTTTTTTATTTAATTTCTGAATTGGTTCTCCGCAAAGGAATAATTAAAACCAAACTTGCATTTTTTTATTTTTTTTTTTTTTTGGCTAAATGGCTTTCTCATAGTTTTGATCGAATGATTTTTAGAAAAAAAGGAGTGGGGGAGGAAGCCTTGTTGCCCTCCGATTTTTTAACTTAAAAAGGAAACTAGAACTTTTAATTTTTTGCGAATGTTTTTGTTAGTAAAAGATATACGTAACTTATAAATTAGCTTACGTAACGAACTTTTGTATTCTCATGTTTTTATTGCATATATGAGGGGGTTCACCCCCTCGTCAGTCCCTCGCTCTTTACACTAAAGCTTAAATTTTGTCCCAATTCATTAAGAATGACCCCTGAATAACAAAAGCCGTAAAATAAATAGTTGAAATTACTAGAAATACTTTAGCGTTAAGAGCGAAGTATTAGGAGGAGGTGAGCCCCTCATATGCGTAATAATTTCTGTTCTTTTTAAGTTTTGATGCTGCTCCTTACTTCCAGTTGAAAAAACTTTTTCATATTTATTTTTTCATTGTGTTTACTTTTAAATAATGCTAGAAAGTCCTGCGCTCCCTTGATAGAAATTTTCTTCCCCATGACAAATTCCTCGATGGAAAGTCCCCAAACATATCCCCCAGCATATCCCCCTCTTCTCAACCCCTCCCCTCAAACAAAAAATCCCCCTGAAAACGTCTGTACACTTCCCAATAACCATTACTATATGTAAGCACTGGTCAAATTTTGTAACTTGTAGCCCCTCCCACAGGGACTTTGAGGGAGTAAGTGGTCCCCAAAGACATAGTTATAAGGTTTTTCGACTACGCTGAATAAAATGGCTATTTCAGAATTTTTATCCATTGACTTTGGGAAAATAATTAGCGTGGGAGGGGGCCTAGATGCCGTTCAATTTTTTGGTTACTTAAAAAGGGCACTAGTACTTTTCATTTCCGTTAAAATGAGCCCTCTCGCAACATTCTAGGACCACTGGATCGATACGATCAAAGCCTGGGAAAAAAAACAACAAACAAATAAACACGCATCCGTGTTTGTTCGTCTGGCAAAAAATGCAAAATTCCACATTTTTGTAGATAGGAGCTTGGAACTTCTACAGTAGGGTTCTTTGATACGCTGAATCTGATGGTGTGATTTTTGTTAAGATTCTATCACTCTTAGGGGGTGTTTCACCCTATTTTCTAAAATAGGGCAAATTTTCTTAAGCTCGTAGCTTTTAATGGGTAAGACTAAACTTGATGAAACTTGTATATTTAAAATGAAAATTAAATTTCGATTCTATTGAGGTAACTATTGATATCAAAATTCCGTTTTTTAGAGTTTTGGTTGCTATTGAGCCGGGTCGCTCCTTACTACAGTTCGTGAACACGAATTTGATTCGTCATACCCTTATAATGGTTTAAGTACAAAAAAATATGTCCACAAAATGAGTTTTTCAAGGAGAACAAAAGATCTTCATTAAGCCGAAAATGAGAAAAAATAGAATCAAATAAGATACCAAGTGTAAAACTACCACAAATCAGAATCGATAAATAAATGAAATCGAAAACGAACAGAGGTTAGAATAAATAACCGAATCAAACTCAAAACGAGGAGAAATTAACTTGATTAGGGCTCAAAACCTACTATGCCTTTTCAAGGCCAGAACATAATTTGCACTTTGCTTAAAAAAATGCAATTTAATGTGCGCTGTCAGTTTAATATACATATGCTCGTATTTATTCCTTAAAATATTAATAATATTTTTTTTTATTAAAGTTATAAAAGTGAAAACATTTAAAATTTATTTTTTAACTTTGTTTGGCTTTTTATTTATAGGAAATGACTGGCGTGGGGGGGGGGGGCTTTTTTCTCTCGAATCTTTTTTGACTCTTAAAAAAGGATCTATAACTTCCAATTTCATATGAAAGCCCCATATGAAGTTTATACGACAACACATTCCATAAAAACCTTAAATACCCCCAGGGCATAACTTACAGAAAATTTATACAGCCATCCCTTATATAAAAAAAAAAACTTAAATTCCCCCAGGACATAGATTACAACCCTTGCCCTCAGGCCCTGACGGTTTTTAACAGCCCCAGAGGCCTATTTTTTGTGATTTTTGAATAAAATAGCTATGTCAAAATTTCTATCTGGCGCATTCCAGGAAAATACGACGTTTGTGGGCAGATAGCTGTCCTTTGACTACATTGACTCTTAAAAAGGGCACTGAAACTCCTGATTACCAATCCAATGAGATCCCTCCGATGTATACACGACCACCCTTTCTATATTACCTTATATGTCCCATGGGCAAAACTTACAACCCTTACCCTGAGGGCTCTGGGGTGGTTGTCATCCTCAAAGACGTAGTTTTTGGACATTATAACTACGCTAAATAAAATCGATATCTCAAAATTTATTGGACGTATTTGGGGAAATGATGGGCGTGGAGGGGGGTGGTTGTTCTCAAATCACTTTTGACTCTTGAAAAGAGCATAATAACTTCCAGTTTCAAATCAAATAAGCTCCAGCTGCAGCTTATACGATCAGTCATTCCGTAAAAGCCTTATATACCCCAAGCACACAACTTATAACCCTTGTCCCGGGGTTCTTGGAGGTCGTACCAACCCTATAAACTTTTTTTTACGTTCTTTGGATTAATTTGAACAAAATGGCTATCTCAAAATTTCAATCAGATGCGTTTGGTGAAAAGAGTGGTAGTCGGGAGCATGCTAGTTGCCCTCCATTACTTTTAACTCATAAAAGGGAACTAGAACTTCTAATTTCAACCAAATAAGACTCCTCTAACGTTTATACAACCATCCTTACCGTTAAAAACTTAAATACCCCCACGGCATAACTTACAACCCTTGCCCCCAGGCTTAGGAGTTTTGTTTCAACCCCAAAAGCCTTCTTATATGACTTCTGGACTATTTTGAATAAAACAGCTATGTCAAAATTTCTATTGTATGCATTCCGGGAAAATACGACATATGTGTGTGTGGGGGGGGGGCTGGTGTAGCCTCCCTCTAATCACTGGTACTAGTTAAAGTTTAGTTTTACCAATCAAAAGTAACGAGCCTGAGAATATTTGCTTTATTTTAGCAAAAAGGAGGAAATACCCCCTAATTGTCATAGAATCTTAATGAAAACCATACTATCATATTCAGTGTATCAGAGAATCCTGCTGTAGAGGTTTCAAGCTCCCATAGGAAAAAACGTGGAGTTTTCTAGTTTTTGCCTGAAGAAAGATCACGAATGTGTATTAATTTGTTTTTTCCCCCTAGGGGTGATCGTATCAGCCCAGTGGTCCTAGAATGTCGCGAGAGGGCTCATTTGAACGGCAATTAGAAGTTCTAATGCCATTTTAAATGATCAAAAAAGTAGATTGATGATATAACAGAAGAGAGATCAAACTGAGATTGGAATCATACATAGACAAAGCCTTTAAAAAGACGCTGGTGTTCCAAAATTGCAAAACGATAAGAAATAAAACAAAGAAAAGGCAGGAGAGGCTCTAAAATAAATTTAGTAGGCAACTTTTTGCGAAAGACTGTAACAGACAGAACAAAAATATTGAAGAAAAAAAAACATGGATAGTAAGGACGATGAAAGGCGGAAGCTAGAAACAACCCTGGACATACAATCCAAGAATGAATAAGTTTCAATTAAAATTCCTTTTCTTAGGGTTTAGTAATGCAACATAACTGTAATTTTTCGACTTACAGCCAACGTGCTTTTACTGAAGAAAGAAACTAAGGTTTTAATAGATATTCACAGGAAAAGTGACTCTTTAGGAATTAAATAAGAATAAAATCTATAAATTACAGTGCATAGCTGAATTTACATTGTTCTTCGAATAATCTTCAGATGCAACACTGGTCTTGAACTTAAAAATATGCTAGAAGGCCTATACCTTTTAGTATATATTTAAAAATCTCAAAATCTAGTTGAACAAATAAATATAATAGATGAAATTCGAAAAGTCGGCACTTTTTAACTAAATCTGTTACAGGCAAGGTCATGTCGGAGCCTGATTTTTCCGGTGAAGTGCAAAACCTGACAGTCCCAGTTGGAAGAGAAGCAATATTCCAGTGTACTGTTACCAACCTCGGAGGATACAAGGTAGGCAAATAAATTACAAAATTCTGCTTTTTCTTCTTAGACAATTTGCCTTAGTCTAATATGGCCAAGTCGCGACATGAGGGCACAATTGCTGCTAGAAAACCCATTCCAACAAAAGCACGATTAGAGATCTTGAGCGTTCCTGCTCGAATGCTCCACAGTCCGGTAAACAAAGCTGTATAAGCTTAATTTTTTTTATTATTCACCATTACATTTTGTAAAAAAAAGAAGCAGGATAAGCTAATTTTGCTCTCATTGAATGTGTCGATATGAGCCTGAGAATAAAATTCATCTTTTGTTGCTTAGGAACGGAGGGCCTTGCCAAATCCCTATATAGACAGTTCAAAAGAGAAGTAACAATTGTGTTGACCACTTAAATATCTGCAAAACATTGGCTTCCTGTAGATGATTTAGTTTGGTAAGAATTAAGTTTCAAAGCTGAACGTGCTTTTGTATCTTATGCACAATATCAATTATTCCAGACATTTCACCTTTTACTACAGTGTAAAGTCGAAATATTCTTCCACTTTTAAAATTTAGTGCTCTATCTTACATCCTAATAAGGAGATGATCCTCCCTAAAAACAACAGCTTCCCTTATTCACTTGAATTCAATAAAAAATAAACATGTATAATAGAAGTCTTATATCCTCTTAGGTTTGTAATGTCAAAGTGTAATTAATAGTTTTATATTTAATTCGAATTTTTTTTTCAATACAATGTTGCACTTTCTTTTCCCCTTTTTAAAATGCATTTCAAAAGCCCATTTTAATTTTTAATATCTCTTTTTTAACCTTTTATATTTTGCCACATTTTATATCATTTTTACTTTCGAGATATCATTTTTGTCTTTGTGTGTTTTAAAAGATAACCTACTCTTTTAATGTTATGTTTTTTTTTTCAAAACTGAAAACATAGTAATGACGTTTTATTTTTAATTAATTGTTATTAAGTGATCTACAGTTATAAAAGGGATACGAATTCGGTACTCTTTCCTTGCTTTCCTCTCCTTTAGATACAAAATAGAAATATGGGTTTTATTTGTTTACCTTTTTCTTGATAACGTCAATTTTCATGATTCCACGTCAGAATAGCATAGTCTTACTAACAAGAAACAATAAATGAAGTTGAAAGCCCACTGAAGGCACTTTTGGTCTTGTGAACGTAAGATGGCGTTTTTGGCCATATCTATTATATATCTCTTAACTTTCGGCAAATCAAAAACAATCAAATTATTAAGAGTTTGAACGATCAGTGTCTCTCCATGGACACATTAATATGCTAATATGAATCGTATAATAATAATAATAATGATTTATTTTTAACCCGCTACAAAACCACAAACACAAGCGGAGTACTAGGAAAAAAGAAACATAAAGAAACTTCAAAACGCACAAATATAGTGCTCAATCACTAACGGCGAAACAATCTAATTAACTGGTGGAAACAACCTAGAGAAAAAACAGCATTATCAGCTAAAACAGTATTTAATCTTTAAGAAAACAGTAAGAAAACGTCAATATCGAACATCAAATATAATAATATTCCAATGTCAAATTTAATCTTATTAACTTTCAATTCAATTTTTCTGTTGACTCAGTTTCCAGCATTTGTCCCTTATTTTTTATTTAATTCCTACTTACACTTTTGGTCTTATTATAATAGTAAAGTAAAAGAAATTTTTGGGGAAGAATATTATTTTAAGGTAAACTTACCCTTTAGATATTTAAAATCATGGATCCAGTTGAGGGGAAATTGCCTTCCAGTACATAGGGGACAGAAATAAAAAAAATAAGGGTACAAATGGTAAGTGTGGGTATTGCGGAAAAGAGGATAATAATTTAGCCCATTTCCTCATGGAGTGCCAGGAGTTTGAAAGTCTTAGGGATGAAATTTGGGGGGACCATCGGTTGGTGCTGCTTCCTGATATCCTGAGGTCTTCGATGCCTGGAACCATATGCAAAATGGCACGATATGTGGAAAAGGCGGGAGAGGCTCAGTCGAGCCCGAGTGAATGAAAATAAGTATTGTTTTATATTGAGTGTGTGTTCTGTGCAGTGTTGCATTATTAAATCATGTTGTGTATGGCCGTAGTGCTCAAATAAAAAAAAAAATTCTATAGGCAAAAGAGCGACGTGGACAAATATATTATTTATACATGCAGTTTTTTCACCAAGGCACTTCGTATAGAAGGAATAGTTGTAGAAACTTCAAAAGGAGCTCAGTTGATCGAAAAATTAAAAGTTCTAGTGTCTTTTTAAGAAGCAAAAGTGACTAGAAGGCAACCAGCCCCCCCCCCCACGTCCATCACTTTACCAAGTATATCCAATCAAAATTTTAAGATAGTCATTTTGTACGGCATAATTTAAAAGTCCAGTAATTATTTCTTTGGGGATTTCCCCTGCCCATTGCCCTTAGGGCAAGAGCTACAAGTAATGCCAGTAGTCCATTATTAACATGAAGGTTCTTTTGGAAGGAATGGTCATATAAAGTTCAAAGGGGGTTCATTTGATTTGAAATCAGAAGTTCTAGACCCCTCTTTAAGAGTCAAAAGTGACCAGAGGGCAACTAGCCCCCCTCCAAAAAAATCCTTTATCCCCAAATGCATCCGATCGAAATTTTGAAATAGTCATTTTGTTAAAAATAGTAAAAGATAATATAAGAACGCCTTCAGGGTTAACCCAAACCCCCAGAGCCTAGGGGCAAGTGTTGTTAGCTATGCCCCTGGTTATATAAGGTTTTTATGGAAAGAGTGGTCTTTAACTTGGACGGAAGCTCCTTTGATTGGAAACTGAAATTTTTAGTTCCCATTTTAAGAGTTGAAAGTGATCGGAAGGCAACTATACCACCCGCCCTCTTCATCCGATCGAAATTTTGAGGTAGCCACTTTGTCCAAATCAGTCCAAAGGCCATATAACAATGCCTCCAGGGTTGACACCCCCCCCCCCAGAGCCGGTGGCAAGGGTCTTAAATTATGCCCCGCGGGCTTATAAGGTTTTTATTGAAATTTGGAAGTTCTCTTGCCCTTTTAAGAATCAAAAGGGATTGGAGAGCAGCCAACCTCCCTCTCATTTTCCAAAACACATCCAATCAAAATTTTTAGACAGTCAGTTTGTTCAACATAGTTAAAAGGTCCAGTAATCATGTCTTTGAGGGTGTCACTCCCCCCCCCGTAGCCCTCAGGGAAAGGACTATAAGTTATGCTATTCGTCCACTGCCTACATATTAATTTAAAACACTTTTTCCATAAAATAAGCTTTTCAAAGAAAACCAAAAATGAGCGGAAATTGTTAAATAATCTTCTAAGCGTAAAACTACCACAAATCACCATCAATAAATCATTGAAATCCAAAATGAACAATATTAAAACAAATACCCGAGTCAAATTCAAAACGACGAAAAATTAACTTGGGTAAGGCTGTATCTCTCCATGCCTTCTGAAGGCAAGAACATAATTCGTCCTTTAATAAAAAAAAACTTTTTGCCTTTTTACTTTGAAAAATAGAAAATTCTTAAAAATGTAAGGCATAAATATCATTATATGTATATTAAACTCTCAATCCTTATTCATTATTATGCTTTGCCCATTTCAAAATTTTTGCATTTCTCTTGGAAGAAATTCGAAAAGTTTTGAAAAATCAAAACAAGATCAAAAAATTTTTTGTGGTGCATCATAAATTATGATTTCACAAATTATAATAATATATTATAATTTTCTTAAGTTTATTATTTATTTATTAAGGCATATATTTATTATATAACATATATTAATTATTATATATTTATTATGACATTTAAAATATACGAACTAAAATTATGAAATGTATTGTCAGCTAAATCTTCTACTTGGTACATCTAAAGGACAATCAAGTGTCATTCATTTCATCTGTTAATCGATTCTATTTTTGTCTTAATATTATTTAGTGCTGGGAATGATGCATCTCAATTATATATGGATGAAAAATTTGTTTGCAAAGTCATTGCTAAATCTTTTAAGTTTCTACAAGTGTCAGGTAATCTATTGCAAACTTTCAAAATTTCTTCTTTCCAGTTGTACTCCTTTTCATTATTTAAACATTTTCGTTTCAAATGCTCAACTACTGATCTTGTCTTAACAAATTCTTCCGCTGAAACATTATTCTGAAAAATCTAAGAATAGCACCTCTAAATCCTCAATTTCCATCCATTGAAAATCCTTTAATTCCAAAGTATTCTAATCAACTGCATCAGGGTACTTAATTAATTTAATTTTATGTTGTATGCAACAACTTAATGTATCCAAACATAACATAACAGTTAATTCATATGAACAGAGATTTTTCATTGATATGAACAGCTCTAAATGGGTACCTGTAGCTATCTGGGGAAGATAAACAGGAAGGGTGGTCGAAAGCACAGGATAGTGGGCCCTCAGGCCCCACTGCTTCCTCGATGAAGGGCCAAGAAACGGATATCAGCACCGCCGGTAGGGACTATAGGGTCCAATGCTGTATTCTTTACCTTTTTTATATGAACAGAGAGATCAGAAAAAAAATGACATTCAGGGAAATTGCTGATCCAGATACGATTATTGACCTAAGGAACGTTTGTTATATCTTTATTTTTAATAATAAAGATTGTATCGAAACACCATATAAATCTCTCCAATAGTTTTCCACAGATGTCATATTATTGAATGTTAATACTCTTTTGAAGGATGATTCTAATTCCAGTAGATATGAAGAAAATTCGGTACTTGTGCATTATTCAGAACACACTCAATAAGCGAAATTAGATTTTTTCGTGAAACAAACTACGATGCAGGTACATTTTATGAAAAAAACCGGTTTCATAGCCTCAAAGACAAAACTCGATTTAGTTTGCTACGCATAGTGATAGAAGATAGTGTCTGAACATGGATTTTGAAATGAAGATTAGGGATTTGCCAAAGCCTGAAAAAGAGGCAATTATATTTTTCCAGGATGAGGGGTGGCTGCCCCCCTTAAAAGTACGAAAAATTTACGATCTTTCTAATAAAATATTATATTTTCATCATATTTTGTTTTATTTCATTATCTTTATGATTTATTTGCACATTATGGGGGGGGGGTGACGTGCATTATATCGAATACCTTACTTAACCTAACCTAACGATCTCTACATATAAAATATTTAATTAAAAACGTACCTGCATTGTAGTTTGTTTCACGAAAGAACCTAACTTCTCTTAATAAGTGTGTTCTGAATAATACACAAGAACCGAAAATTCTTGCTAGTGAAGTGCCTGAGTAGCTATAAAATTCCCTATTTTTTGGCAAGTAACATTACATCTTTTCATTTAAAAAATCTAGGTTTGGCATGCTACACTTCCTGATGGATAATGCCATGAAAAGAAATAAGTGAATGTGGAATAGTTCTCGTAAACAATTGTATAATTCCCGCATTATTTTCCAACCCTATTTGTTGGTGTTCAATCACTGAAGATATGTGTCACCAAATATGAGCTGATGAGTCAGCACTGACACGCGTTTCATAGGTTCGTCATAAAAGCTCTAGACTATATTAGGATGCTTACTGGGTTTTTTTTTTCGAATTGGCATTTTGAAACAACTTTTCATCAGATATAGGTGCAAAAAATAATTCAAATCAACAAAAGCAGTAAACTTTTGGACATAGCCTAGAGCAATTTCCAGATGTTATGGGAGGGGGGCTGTGACGCAATTAAGCTAGAACCGAACAATTGTATTGTCCGGTTGCAACAATTGTATTTATTATTATTGGTGGTGGTTTTTATTTGGTTTTTAGATTAGTTTTCTATCTTGTGCTGAAGACGCCTTGTTTGGATACAGGCGAAATATCCGCGTTGTTTTAGTCTTTCAATTCTACTGGCCGTCGTCTCGTTTGAAGTTTTCTTTTTGTTGAGTTTTATCTCTCTTGGTTGTTTAAAGTAAGAAATTATTGTTTAAATAGAAATTATTGAGAATTGAATACAGATTTTGGACAGGAGTCACAAACATACAGAGCAGGTGTAATAAAATCGTATAAAAATATCTTTTAAAAAATATCCACATTATTTTCCAACCCTATTTGTTGGTGTTCAATCACTGAAGATATGTGCCACCAAATATGAGCTGATGAGTCAGCACTGACACGCGTTTCATAGGTTCGTCATAAAACCTCTAGACTATATTAGGATGCTTACTGGTTTTTTTTCGCATTGGCATTTTGAAACAACTTTTCATCAGATATAGGTGCAAAAAATAATTCAAATCAACAAAAGCAGTAAACTTTTGGGCATAGCCTAGAGCAATTTCCAGATGTTAGGGGAGGGGGGCTGTGACGCAGTTAAGCTAGAACCGACTAGAAAATAAATTAAACAAAGTTTCTCCGATAAGTATTAGGTAAGAATTTTGCTATTGTTTTAGAAAATTTAGAAGAGAGATGACTGTGCAAGATTGCGTTTGTTTCGCTCAAACGAAATTTTTGATCACAGACATGGTCACCAGGATTGGTACTTTGGGCGCTAATTCCCAGATGCGAATTTCTTGCAAAATACTAAAATAAAATAATTTTGAAACAGTAGCATTGGGTGGCGTTAACTTTCCTTAGAAGTCATGTTTTGTAGGTGGCTTTCTGGCTTTCACTTGAAACGTCTAAATCAGAAGATCTATGGCTTTTGGCCTTGTTAATGATTGTTTATGAGAATCTCGGAGCTTGCGCAGAGATTTTCTTTGATGCAAGGTCAAAATTTCATCTGTGATTTTCCACAATCTATTCATGACGGGTTCTTCCACCATATAAAGTTGAAAACTATTTAATACACTTAATTGAGTTCGCAACCTATCAATTATAATAAACTAATTATGAAAGAACGAAGAAAAACGGGAAAAAACGCGAGAAAAAAAACACACACAAAGTTTTAATATTTGAGGGAAAGAATTAAGACGCGCAAATCATATTATCTTAGTATATTTCCTTCAAACACTTTATAATGCATATACTTTTAGTACCTAATGGATTGAAATGGGGGACCTCGAAAGCCTATATAAAATACCCTTAAAGTTGATTGTGTACTTCAAAGAGATTTTAATAAGACTTTTAGGAGCTAAAGACTCTTAAAAGGTTCTCTGAATATATCTATCGTGAAACTGTCAATTTTCTTTAGGCAATGAACGCTTTTCATTTGGCCTTAAAGCCATGATATTGAGAAAGACCTCAATCGTTGATTTTTCCCTTAATTTGCTTTCCAGGACTATTAGGCTAGGTATCATCTCAGGGGAGGAAAAGCTTTCAGGTTTATCAAAAATGCTGATTTCGTCCTAACTGTGTGACGTTTTCTCTTTTAAGGACTGTCACTCGAACTAATCTTAAAATCACACAGTTGCAGCAAAAGGGAAAGTTTTGGGGTTTTTCTTCGGCTGCGTCGTAATTTTAAGGTATGCGCCAGAGCATAACTTGCAACCCTTGCCCCTGGGCTCTGGGGGGTCGTGTCCCCATTAAGACATTGTTAAATACTCTTTGGAGCATTATTAACAAGATAGCTATCCCATAATTTCCATTAGATGCGTTTGCAGAAAGGAGGATGTCAGTGAGGAGGGAGGCTTCTTAGAAGGGAGCTAGAACTAGTTCATACCGCTACTTACTCCATAAAATTCCATTTTTTTAAACCACTCATTCCATTTTAAGATAAGGGATATAAAAGAAAGGGGCAATGCAAGAGGAAGAACAATTTTCAGTATTTAGAGTAATTTTTGAAATTTTGGTTTCTTTCCTACAATCAATGATGAGCTGTTACCTTTATGCCTCTTATGCCATTAATGCTTAACCAACAATTCAAACGGTTCGTGGTAATGAACTGTGAGTAAGGAGAGATGTGGCTCAATAGTAATAGAAATTCTGAAAAAACGTACTTTTGACATTAGTAGATATATCAAACGAATCGTCTTATTATGTTGATTCCAAATGTATAGGATTAATTAAGTTTTGTTTTACGCATCAAAAGCTATGAGTCTGAGAAGATTTGCCTGATTTTCGAAAAAGGTGGGGGGAACCCCATAAAAGTCAAGGAATTTTAATGAAATCGCATCATCAGATTCGGCATATTCAAGAACCCTGATGTACAAGTTTCAAGCTTCCATTTGCAAAATGTGGAATTTTGTGTTTTTTGTCACAAGAAAGATCACGGATGCGTGTCTATTTGGTTTTTTTTTCCAGGGGTGATTACATCGAGCCAATAGTCCTAGAATATCGAAAAAGGGCTCAGTAAAACAGAAATTAAAAGTTCTAGTGCCTTTTTTAAGAGACTAAAAAAATTGTAGGTCAACTGGCTCCTTGGGTCAACTGGTCAACTGGCTCCAACTTTCCTTGGGGAGGGAAGTTCCCGGGGGGGGGGTGAAATTTCCAAAGGAAATTATTACACTGGGGAATTTGCCAAGATTTCTATGCAAAAATTTTACTTGTGGAGGTATTAAGGGGGATTGTCCGAGGGAAATATTTACCTGGCTAGAACTGTCTAGAGCATCTTTCCGTAGGTGGAGGGATTTTCCAAAGGACAAATTCCCCACGGGGGAATTTTCCATAGGATAAATTCTTCAGAAGGAATTTTCTGCGGGAGGACTGTTCTACTAGGGGGTGGGGGTATTTGTGAGAATAATTTTCCACTGAGGGAGATTTCTGGCATTGATTTTAAGAACAGTCAGAAATTAAAGTATTTTTCAAATAAAAGTGGGCTAAGGAAGATTTTTCAGCCGGAATCGACCACAAGGAATTTTCCAGCGGTAATTTTTTAGCTAGAATGGAATTGTCTTGGGAGGGGGAATTTTCCTGGTGAGGGATATTTTATGAGGGAAAAACTTACAAGGAGGGACTTTCTGCGAGGAGAAGGAATTTTACATGGAGGGGGAGCCGGATTTAGTGGCATTTTTTAAAAACGAACAAAAATTAAAGTAAAAAACAAGTTTTTTTTAATTGAAAGTGAGGAGCAACATCAAAACTTAAAACGAACAGAAATTATTACGTATATGAAGGGGATTACCTCCTCCTCAATATCTCGCTCTTTACGCAACTTAGTTGAATTGTTAACCAATCATTTCTTTGATTTACTAAGCAGGAAAATAGCCCAAGAAGTCGCAGTAACGACATGTTTGAAACTATTTAATAAGCTTGCGATTATTTAAAAAAAAATGTTTATTATTATTATCAACAACAGCAGCTTATCACTATCTGTTTTGTTTAGGCTACTACAGTTTTATAGTAAAGACAAACAATTTCATGATTTCTGATCTCATTTCTTAGAAACAGTATTTGTAAACCTATTGTCAAACATTTCGTGGTAACAAACTATAAGTAAGGAGTGACTCGGCTTCCAAAACTCTAAAACGGTATTTTCATATCAATGGATAAATCAAAAGAATGACCATAATATGCTAATTTCAAATATATAAAATTCATCAAGTTTAATTTTACCCATCAAAAGCTACACGCCTTAGAAAATTTGAGTGATTTTTGAAATAGGGGAGAAACACCCTGTAAAATTCAAAAAATCTTAATGTAAATCACACCATCAGATTCAATATTCAAGTGAAACTCTCTGCAGAAGTTTCAAGCTCTTATTTCGCCCTCCCATTCTCTCTTTATTTTCCTTGAATTTGGCACAGCCTCGCAAGCTTCGCTTATGTTGTGCCATTGGTTAAGAATTGTTTATTTCTAATAAAATTGTTCGACTACTACTACTTATGTACAAAAATGTAGAACTGTGCTATTTTTCCCACAAGAATGATCACGGGCGCGTGTCTATTTGTTTGTTTGTTTTTTTCCCAAGAGTGATTGTATCGATATAATGGTCCTAAAAGATTGGAGGAGGGTTCATTCAAATGGAAATTAAAAGTTCTAATTCCCTTTTTAAGTGACCGAAAAGATTGGAGGGAGTCTGTCCCCTCCCATACCCTTTTTTCTCCGAAGTTATATGATCAAAATTTTGACATAGCCATTTTGTTCTGTATAGTTGAAAGATTCAATAACTATGTTTTTAAGGGCAAAATAAACCCCCACAACCCGTGGGGAGAGGCCGGTAAGTTAAGAATTTTGCCAATTGTGTACGCATAGTATTTGTTATTGGAAAGTATAGATACATACTTCAGGGGGGAGGATTTTGTGCTTGGGTGGGTTTTGTCAATTTTCCAGAGGAAAGCTTATACTGGGGAGATTTGACAAATTTTCTTTGTGAAATTCTTGTTAATTGTCTTACATTATCTTTGCCAACACAATTTCGCATGTGGAGATGTTTTGGGGGAATTATCAAGGGGCTATTTTCCGCGTGTTTTGATTCGCAGGAACAAATCGCCACGGAAGGGGGAATTTTCAGAATGATTGAGAAACTGATTAGAATTTAAAGTCTTTTTCAAATGTCAGTAAGCTAGGCAGAATTTTTCAGGCTGAATCGTCCGCAAGAAATGCGAAGGGGGGATTATTAGCGAGGATAGAACTATCTGGAGGGAATTTGCACTTCACGTGGGATGAAATTTCCAAGGAAGAGTTTCCCGTGAGAGGGGCGGATATTTCATAGAGGGTGAGCCAGTTTTACCGGCATTATTTGGAACACACTCAGAAATTAAATATAAAAAAAACAAGTTTTTTTAATTGAAAGTATGAAGCAACATTAAAACTCAAAAGGAACATAAATTATTCCGTATATGGAGGGTTGCCCTTCTCAATACCTCCCTCTTTAAGCTAAAGTTTCACTCTTTCTTCCAGTTTTTTTAAGAACAGCAACTGAAACACAGGGGCCATTTAAATAGAATAGGATAGAAATAGAAATTAAATAAATAGAATAGAATAGAATAGAAAGTTTAAAAAGAAAGTTTTCAAGAAAGTTTGAAACTTAAATAGAAATAGAATAGAATAGGAAGTTTTTTTAAAGTTCTAACAGCTCTACAGTTCTTGGTATGAACTATAAGTAAGGAGTGTAATATTTATGGTCTAATGCCCTTCACCAGAGGTTTAAAATCACCCTCCCGTATACTCTCCCTCCCAGCCTCCTTAGTAAGTTTCATAAATTGTCTGCTCAACAACAGGCTACTGCAACATTAGAAGAGCTTGAAACTAATAGTTAGTAATATACAATCTTCAATTGTAAAAAAAAAACATGCTAAAGTCTTACTCGAAATGAGGAACAAATGAAGCGTAATATCAATTCCGAAAATCCAGTTATTTCTCTCTATACAACGGAGAAGTGTAAGTTATGATACACATTCTAAAGCAAGTCTAAAGCTGGTTTAGTTGCACTAGTTCTATCAATGTATGGTAGATCAAATAAAAAAAACAAGTTTTTTCAACTGAAAGTAAGGACAACATTAAAAATCAAAACGGACAGAAATTATTTCGTTTATGAGGGGGTTGCTCCTCCTCAACATCTCCCTCTTCACGCTGAAGTTTTTTAGTACTTAAAAAAAACAACAAAAAAACTTCTCACTGTTCAAAGTAAATGAACCTTGGGTTTCAGGAGTCATTCTTAAGGAATTGTGACACAATCCAAACTTTAGCACAAAGAGCGAGGTACTGACGAAGAGCAACCCCGCTCATATTCGTAATAATTTCTGTTCGCATGAAGTTTTAATGTTGGTTCTTTTATGTATAAAATCTAATTACAAAAACTTTTTTTATCAGTTTAATTTTGATCGTTTTCTAAATAACGCCAGGAAATCTGGCTCCGCCTCCACGGAAAAATCCCTCATCCCCACGGATATATTCTCTAGACAATTTAATCCAGGCGAAAATTTACCCCGGATAATTGCCCTTAACATCTTCATGCGTAAAATTGTGTCAGCAAAGAGAAAGTAAGATATACTAAGAATTTTGTATACAAATTCTGGCAAATTCCCCTAGCATAAAATTTCCCCTGAAAAACTTACCCCCTTGAAACCTCTGTTCCCTTGAAAAATCCTCCCCGAGGAAAATTCCTAACAGCAGAAAAGTCACCCCTTCCCCCCAAAAAAACATATGCATACTTCCCAATAATAAATACTATACGTAAACAATGGGAAAATTTATAATTAAAGATCTTTCCCCCGGGACTGGGGGGGTCATAATATCTCCCAAGGCATTGTTCCTTAGCCCTTTGACTATGCTGAACAAACAGCTATCTCAAAATTTTGATAGGGTGATTTTGCGAAAAAGGGGCTTGGGAGGCGGCCTAATTGCCCTCCAGTCTTTTTGGTCACTTAAAAAGGGCACTAGAATTTTCATTTTCATTCGAAAAAGCTTTCCCCCTACATTCTAGGAGCACTGGGTCAATGCGATTACCCTTGGGAAAAAGAAACAAAAACAAATAAAAAAAATACGCATTCGTGATCTTTTTTCTGGCAAAGAATACAAAGTTCCGCGTTTTTGGAGACAAGAGCTTGAAACCTCTACAGTAAGGTTCTCTGATATATTGAATCTGATGGTGTCATTTTCATTAAGATTCCATCGTTTTTTTTATATTCGAAAATAGTGAGAATATACAAAATCCTTTTCTAATGCGTACTATAAGTTCTTCTTCTTTTCTTTCTTTTATCCAGCGGTATTTGGTCCTCCTTTCCTCGATTCCTCTTCTTTTTCATTTTCTTAATGATGGGTTGGTAATACTTCACGTAATGGATAGAATCAAGCCGGTTTTTGTTTTCTTTTCGTACTCCTGAAAATAAAATAAAAATCAATCCTGTTTCTTTCTTCTTCTTTTTTTGATCTACGACTCCCTGCTTATTTGTATTCTAATTCGTCCCTAATCCACTATTATTTTCTTCACTTTACTACTTGTCTATCTTACCTCTTACTCGGCTTTCCATAGCTTTCTACTTTTCTGATTCCTCACATACATAGTCTTTTTCTCTCCTAGTACATTTTATATACCTTTTTCCTAATAACCTCTTTTATTTAAAAAAAAAGCCCCTATTCATACGATTCTCCATTTATTAATTTACCATTGAACAATTTCAAAATCCTTATTCTAGCTACCCACGGTGGAAAGGGGCTGCTCTCATTTATTAGGCCTATAACATATTACATTAAAATACAAATATACAATGCATATAAATTTTGTACTTTAAAATACTTTCACTTTTATTTAAATAAAATTTTAGAACACTTTTCACTACATTTACATAAAAAACATAACACCACTGTTTTTTAAAATACATCACGTTTCAACAAATTCCACTCTCGCTGGGCCTTGGGTTATTGGGTAGCTACAACAATCCGTACAAAAATTTCCCAAAATCAAATCGTATCCCCTTCAAAATATAAAATAAGTTCCACTAATTTAATATAAATTTCAAACAATCATTTAAAAAATGACTTCAAATCTACACTCTATAATCTAAAAATTCATAGAAAACCCAATACTCTTTCTACATTCCCTTGAAATATATTCAGTCTTTAGCCCATGTAAAAATTTAATCAAATATCGAACTCTAAATTCAAACACTTCATTAGAAGTTCGAAATATCTAACTTAAGTTTTACATTTATTCCATAGATATATATTCCGTCTTTATTTTTCTTTTTTTTACCAAAATTAAGAACTCCCTTTTCTAATCTTCTACCTAAATACTTATCACAAAGTTAAAGAAATAAAAATCATACAAATCTAAAGACTTAATCCTTCAAACCTTCTATTTTTTTTCTCAACTCTCCTTTGTTTTTTCCTTTTTAACAACACATCCTTACCTACCAAGGCACAAAAATTGTTCCCTTCTATTTTAGACCAAATTCTTCCTCAATTTCCTTAGACTTGATTTTCCTTACCATTTTCCATTCTGTTTCCACAAGATTCATCCTTTGTTTGATTTATTGATTCATCCAAGATTCCATTGTTTTAGGGGGTGTTTCCTCCGTTTTTCGAAAATCAGACAAATTTTCTCATGCTCATAGTCTTTGACAGGTAAATCTAAGCTGAAACGTGTATTTTTTGAAATCAGCGAAATAAGCAATATATCTATTGGTATGAAAACTCCGTTTTTTAGAGTTTCGGTTACTAGTGAGCCGGGCGCTCCTTAACAACAGTTTATCACCACGAACTATTTGATAGGCTGTGAAGCAATAATTTTTGTTCGTTTTAGTTATCAACTCTGCTCTTTACTTCCCTCGGAAAAACTTTGTTTTTTAAATATTAAAAAGGATGTATTTGATGCTTGTGAAGTGATTAAACTGAATATTGGGATGAAAACCGGCAGCTAGAGCAGCCCTGGACATACAGAACAGTGGTCACGGCTGGATTGCTAGTAGACAGGATTTGAAAAGGATTACAAAATATATAGGTAAAACTAAAAACTGATTGGATTTTATTAAAAAAAATAATAGTACCGAACCTGCATCTCCCAATTTAGAAATCAAAAAATGAACAAGGTTCCACAAAAGATGCTTGACTTGGCTATCTGATCAACTGATAGATTAGTAGTGTGTGTTAAACTCTATCCATTTGTTTTTGCAGGTCGGTTGGGTTAAAGCAGACAACAAGGCTATTCAAGCGATTCATACACATGTTGTGACACACAATCCACGGGTGTCTGTAACACATTCAGGTCCCCACATCTGGAACCTTCATATAAGCAGTGTTAGAGAAGAAGATGCTGGAACTTATATGTGCCAAATAAACACTGATCCAATGAAAAGTCAGGTAAGAATAAATAAATAAATACTTAGAAATTTCCTTTTGATTGGAAATTTTTGCTGTGCTTATCTCATAAGGACAAAATGATACATACACAGTAAAGTTGTTTAATCTGATCAAGTAATTATTTTCCCCGGGAAAATATTTCCCCCTTAAATTCAAAAGATTGTTTACCATCGTATCGTTTACCAAATTGGGTTTTTGAGAGAGCTCCTTTGTAGGACTAATTGGGTCAGAGGGAATGGCCACCAGATTTCGAAAATGTATTTCTTGTATTTTTTATAAAAAGAAAGAAAAATAGAAAAAATAGCCCTTTAAATTTTGAAAAATCTTGTTTTTGTTCCTTCATTAAAAAACCGTGAAAAATCATTGCCCCTCCCCATAATTTTCAGGAATTGGCGCAAGGGGACTAATTTTTCCTGTGGGTTGATTGATTCTTAAGAGGGGTAATTAAAGATAAACTGAGAATATCTTGTTTTGTCAAATAAACATAGACCCCATGAAAGTCAACCCTCCCAAACAGAATTGACATAATTTTTTTTTATTTTAACTAAGGACTCTGCTAAGATTTAACGAATAAACATCACCTGTGCCATTTTTGTCGTCAAGTAATTAATTCCCTTAAATATCCACCAAATTGCAAATGCTCGTATAATCTGCAAAACTAGAATTTCCAAGAGGGTTCAAGATTAGGATTTCTAACATTGGATTGAAGTTCAAAGGGGTTGAAGAAAGGTATACCGAAAATACACTTTTTGTAGTAGTGTTTAGTATGTATTACAAGACTTACGTTTTTAATCAAATGTAAATCAAAAGGACATTAAATTGTGTCATTGGAATCAAATGAGCCGATTGGCTGAGAAACATCGCAAATTAAAAGAATGAATAAAATACGAATTGTTATTATTAACTCTATTACATTAACGTATTCATAGATAGATAGATAAATCATGTAGTTCAAAAGCCCAAGGATCATATACATATAAAAGTTAAAAAAAAAACATAACAAAATTAAAAAACACACAGAAATATAGTACATAGCGAGAAAATACCCAATGTAGCGAGAAAATAATTGTAATTCTGCGTAATAATTAATAATTAATTGTATAAACTTTCTTTCTTTTTAATCTTTTGACTATGTACACATCAACACGAAATATTGTGGTTGCATTACTACTTCATAAAATATCAGGAAGTAGCAATACAATCCCATGTAAGTATTTTTCTCTTAAATGAGAGAGCAACGGATACTTCTGGAGAAACTGGTCCAAATCTTCGTCCTCATCTTTACAAAAAGGACACACATACCGCCCTTCAGGATAAACTATCTTTTTGTCCAGCACCTTTTGCCTGTTCTGGATTCGAAGGCAATTCGCCCTAAGCTGAATCCATCGACATAAAATCATAGCCGGTAAATTAATTTTAAACTAAACTTCCTCTCCAAAACTAGATTTAGCCTGATTATAATGTTTCAATGTCGTAGAATTTAAAACCAGCCCTTGCCATTACTGAAATTCTTGAACCTCTAAGATAAATCGTACCTGGCTTTCTAAATCTGTTGGTAAATCAGGGGAACCAACACTATAATCCTGTAAAGTAAGGCATTCTCGATCCTTCTAGCAATGACTTAGTTTGGGAAGGCCACGACGTTTTCAAACCCTAATTCAACATCTGATAATATGCTGCTGTTACTAGTGTATCCTCATTACTCCTAATTAGCTTCAACCAAATTCTAAGCATCAAAATAGGCCTATGTTGCTTTAACGAGAACAGACCCATATCACCTTTCAGAATCTGTGAATGAGTTGTCTGATGTAGACCGAACACTTTTATAGTACTGGAGGGACTCCAACTGCTGTGTCACATCTCCACTCCAAATCTCTGCTTCATATTCTATAACTGGTAAAACTTTTGCATTAAATATTCGTTTACACATTTTTAGATTTCTAATTCCCATTATCGTCAGGTATCCAAAAACTGCAGACATGGCCACTTTGCCTCTATTAATTATTTCATCAACATAACTCTTTAAACTTCCATTTTCCGATAAAAAAAACCTGAATATTTTATTCTTTTACTTACATTCAGTTCCTTATTATTAAATTTAAATCTATAATTTTTTTTCTTCAACACTTATTTTTCTTTTTTTCTAAATAACAACTTCACTCTTTTCAACATTCAACCTTATTTTCATCATCTGCAAATATTCTTCTGTGAGACTCAGGGCCGTCTGCAGATCTTGCGGTATACTAGGCATCGAAGCAATATCGTCTGCAAATATTAAACCGGTGGTTTTTGGGTCCCTAGACTAGTTTTAGGAACCCATCCATTCTCTATAAAATTAACAACATCATTTAAAAATTATTAACAATTTAGGAGAAAGAGTGAACGAAAGTAAATCATCAAACAGTTCGTGGTAACGAACTGTAGTAACTAGCGACCCGGCTCAATAGTAACTAAAACTCTAAACAACGGAATTTTGATACTAGTAGATGCATCAAAAGAATTGGAATTTTATGATGATTTTAAATATTTAAGTTTCATCAAATTTATTCTTACCTATGAAAAGGTACGAGCCTAAGAAAAATTGCCTTATTTTAGAAAATAGGGGGAAACACCCCCTAAAAGTCATATTATCTTAACGAAAATCACACCATCACATTCAGTGTATTAGAAAGCCCTGTGTTTATTTGTTCTTTTGTTCTTTTTTCCCAGGGGTGATCGTATCAACCAATTGGTCTTAGAATGTTGCAAAAGGGTTCATTCTGAGGTAAATTAAAAGTTCTAGTGATTTTTTAAGTGACCAAAAAAATTTGAGGGCACCTAGGCCCCCTCCCACGCTCATTTTTTCCCGAAGTCAACATATCAAAATTTTGAGACAGCCATTCTGTTCAGCATAGTCGGAAAACCTATTAACTATGTCTTTAGGGGTGATTTACTCCCACACAGTCCCCGGGGGAGGGGCTGTAGGTTACAAACTTTGACCATTGTTTGCATACAGTAATGGTTATTGGGAAGTGTACTGACGTTTTCAGGGATTTTTTTCTGGTTGGGGCTTCAAGGGGAAGGGGTTACTTGGGATGATCTTTCTATGGAGAATTTATCATGGGGGAAGATAATTTCCATGAAGGGGGGCATGATTTTCTAGCATTCTTTAAAAAAAAACAATGAAAAAATAAATATGAAAAAGTTTTTTCAACTGGATGTAAAAGGAGGATTAAAACTTAAAACGAATAGAATTCATTACACCTACGATGAGGTTCATCTCCTCCTAAATACCTCGCTCTTTACGCTAAAGCCTTTTCTTTGTAATTTCAACTATATATTCTACGACTTTGGTGATTCAGGGGTCATTCTTAAAAAATTGGGATAAACTTTAAGCTTTAATGTAAAGGGCAAGCTATTGACGAGGGGTGAACCCTTTCATATACGTAATAAAAATATACGAATATAGAAGCTCGTTACATAAGTTAATTCGTAAGTTACGTATATTTACTACTAATAAAAACGTTTGTAAAAAATTAAAAGTTCTAGTTGCCTTTTTAGGTCACCAAAAAATTGGAGGGCAACTAGGCCTCCTTCCCCAACCCTTTTTTCTCAAAATTGTCCTATCAAAACTATAAGAAAACCATTTAGCCAAAACAAAATTAATATGAAAATTTATTTCGGCCAGATTGCTGACATGAGGATCCAGAAAAGAGCTTTCCAGACAAAAGTAGCTTCTAGTCTACATTGGGCTTCTGAGGTTTGGGGTTTTGCAAAAGAAGCTAAGCTAGAAGTAGTTCAGCATAAATATTTTAAGAGAAACCTAGACTTGAAGGATTCATTTAGTTTCAGTGGTACTGAAAAGAGATTTAAGGTTTACTTGATTGGTTAGAATGGTAGAATTGTAGAAGAAAAAAAATAGGCTACCTAGAGTTCGGCTTCTTAAGGCAGCCTGTTGAGAAAGCTTGAAGGACGATTGACGTGATTCGCGACCAAATCATGTCAAGAAAATACTGGACCTTTGTGGCCTTTCGGAGGTGTGGAATGAAGGAAAAGGCCCAGTGGGCGAAAGCGTGTCAGTATGGAAGGAAGTCCAGCGTACCCTAAATGACCAAAAAATACAAGACTGGCAAGCCCATAGGGACCAATCCATGTCTCTGAGGTTCTACTCCCGAGCTAAACATTGCTGGGGGGAGGAGGTTTATTTCAAATTTGGGTTGAATAAAGAGGATTTGAAGAATCTGTTGTCTTTAACGGGGGATAGTTTGGATTTAGGTGAGAGAAGGAAATTTCTGGGAAAGCTTAGGCTGGCAGGTGGACCCTAGTTTTGACCTATGTGTGGATGTGTCAATGAAAACTTATAGCATTTTGTATCAGAGTGTCAAGAGCTGTCTGAATTGCGGAAGGAATGTTTTGGACGAAAATTTGGGAGTGAATGCTGGTTAACTGAGTGGATCGCTGAGAGGAACGGATGTATTGATAAACAGTTGTGCAAGTTTCTTCGTTTATGAATTAAACATAGGGAATCATTGTTGAGTTGATAGTTTGTTAGGTGCATTGTTGTTGTATAGCTGTATTCTGTTCCTGAGTTATGCTTGTTGACTATATTCTGTGCATTTTGTGGTTCTTTTATTGTTCTTTTTGATTGTTTTGATTTATATTATCTAAAGTTGTATTTTGTTCCTCAGCTTGTTTGTAGATTATGCTATGTGTTGCAATGGCCTGCAGGATTTTTTGCAATAAATCTTATTTTATCTTATAAATAAGGCAACTTATCACGTAATCCTTGCATTTTCCATGAATCTAGATTCATTATATGACCCTTTATATTCTATGCGTCTTAGTTTTCTGTCATTGCGTTAACATCACTAGCCTCTTTTTGGAATTGCTCGTTCCTAGTCTCTGTTGGGGAAAAGGCAACATTTAAACCAGCAAGAAATAATAGACGTTATGGTGGTATTTTGGTTTAGCAATTTTTTGCCTGTTCCATGACACTAGACTCAGTACATGACCATTTATTTACTATCCGTCTACACTTTCTGTCAGTGCGTTAACATCACTAGTCTCTTCTTGGAGTTGCTCTTTCCTAGCCTCTGCCGAAGAAAAGGCATCATGGTAATAATCACGACTGTGACTATTAATATCTGTTAACGTGCCTCACTCTCTAGTATAAGCAAAATCGAGGGAAAATCCACTGCGATGTCTTCTGTTAAATCCTTTTCTTAGAGAATGGCTTCCTCTGGGTGCCACGTTACGAGGAGCTGGTCAATGTAAGCACTAGCAGGTCTTCTAATTACCAATACTGCCTGAGAAAAGGCTGTCGATGGTTACACTGTCTCGGTGTCACTTTCACTGGTATCACTATCTAGCTACATCGAGATATCATTGGGATCATTCGGGAGCCAAGCACTAGTAGGTGGACAAGGACTTTTAACTGGCATCGAGTTACTCTTAACCTCAATAACAGCCTTTGCATTGTACCTGATTAGTCGGCCTCGGATAAACAGCTTGTCACCTCGTAACTTTGCATCACGGCCGTTGTTCCGTGCATGATTCATAATTTACTTCAAGTGTTTACGAGCCTCCCTTTGCTTAGCCGTGTAATCTGGGGCCACCGATAGACCTATCCTTCTCAATAAGGAATTATTTCTTAAGATGTAGTCTCTGATTTCGACTGTGTTTAGCTTCACTTTTACTGGACCAGATTTCAATATAAAAATGTCACAAACATCCTCTCGATTTATTTTGAGAGATGGCATAGCACGGTTTAATATACACATTATTTCTTGCTTCACAGTATACTCGCCAAGGTGTTGAGGAGTATAATTATCTATAATCAAATTTGTTCTTTTCTGCTCTACCTCGAGCTGGTTGGCTCGTTTTTGTATGTGAGTACTAGGTCTGATTTCACGCTTTTCAGCTCTTTCTTAATCTATTCATTTGTCTTAGCAGTGCTAGATATATGTGTACTAATGTTATTTATCTGTGCTTGTAAGGCAGCAGCGGTATCCGAAAGTCCAGTTGTTACCATACTATCTGAAGTATATGTTACCGTGAATGTCCGAAATCTGGTTAATGTCGACTTTCGCCAGTTAATGTCCAAATTCCTTTTTCTATGCTTGGATTCAATTAGCTTAGCGAATCAGCTTTTTCAGTCCTATGCAAGCTACACAAGCGCATCATACGTAGCGCAAGCTACGTATAATGGTAAAAGTCAAAACCAATTCAGGTTACCTTATGTTAGTTTAGATTGGATTACATTAAGTTATGATAAATTTTATTATAAGTATCCGAAATGGGTTAAAACTTAACCTAACTTAGCTCATCCTAACCAAAACTAATCCAACCTGTCGAACCTAACCTGTCACCATCAAACCTTGCATTAAACTGAAAAAGTTGACTGGCAACGCTGACTAAATCCAAGGAGAAAAAAAATCAACAGTGCAGCACCACCATAAATTTGATTATTCTTACTTCTCTTTCTTGAAACATGGAAACTTAAAAACTTTTTCTAAATACTGACACATCCTGCCATACCTCAACTACGCTGGTAACATCATAATCGTCTAGCCTAAACAAATCACTCATTTTACATCATTACTAATTTGGATAACCCATTGTAACAACTTAAGGCTCGTACTACTTTGCCCATGGGCCAGCCACCGCTATTGACTATTATTAGCACTGAAATTACCCTCAAAATGGCCACCAGAGAAACTTCGGTCAACAGAATACCATCTAAGACCAGGACCGCGGTCTCCAAACTTCAACGCACGACAGACACCCGTTAGCTCCCTGTCATCATAACCCCCACGAATACCAAATCTCCTTTTATCCCCCCACTATTCTGTCAAATACATGCTGAAATAGGTTGACTATCCAGGTCGTTTGGGCTCACCACCATCTCACTGCTTCTTTTCATCGTGGTTTTAGGTGTGATAGTAGAGTCTGATTCTTGGGAGGATATATATTCATTTCTTTCTCTGTCCACTATGCTAACATCACTTCTACTCTCCTCCGAATTATCCGGCTAATTTAATTTAGCTGCCTCAATCTTTTTTATTTCCTTCACTTTGTCGTTTATCTTGTTGTTCACGGATTAACGATTTTTCAAAAAAAAGTTTCATGCCCCTCAACCTAGCGTTTGACTGACTTTCTTTTCTTTTGCATTACCTAGCGTTTGACTGACCTTCTTTCGCTTGTATCATAACTGGTATAAGTTTCCCTCAGCCGAGCTGTTCAATAGCTAAATAATCGGAAGCTACAGAAAGGTCATATCTTTTAAAATTCTGAAATGATTTTAGGGTCGTGATTTTGAGATCTGTTGATGGGAATCTGATCACAATATGTCGGACGCATTTTTGTGATGGTAAACGAAATGCGTCAATAATATCATTTTCGGTTATACTTAAATGGGGCACCACATGGGTAAAACACGTAATAAGATCTTCTGTCAGATATCTTCCTCTTACTGTCGGAGGAAAATTGTATAGGATTAAATTACACCTTTTCTGCGCTTTTTCTATCCTTTCCATTCTTGCTATGCCAGGGGCTACTTCCCTGCTAGTGCTCTGGATTTGTTTTGCATTAACGTCTACGACAGAACGTACTTCACTAATTTGACCAGAAAGACTTGTAGCCCGGCTTTGGAAATCTTTCAATAAATAATCAACCTTGTGAGACATAGGATGAAGAGATTTTAACTTTTCTTCCACACTTTCCAATTTTGCCAATATCAATTGGATCTATTCATAATTCTATTTCAGTTTGCCTACTAAAATTGCAAAGGCCTACCTTAGAATGTGCCAGCTATATGCTCCGGCACTAGAGTTATGAAGGGGGTTCTGATTTAGACAAAGCAACGCTCAGGACGTAGCGTGTTAACACAAGTGGTGGTATGAAGTGAGCAATCCGTTGAAATCAAATCAGCTGGATTTCTTCATGAAAAATTAATTACTCAATCTAACACAGTACAAACGATAATCCAGTTATGTTCAAAAATTTGTTCTTTATAGTTAATATATAATGTTCTTTATAGAGACTAAACTCATATCTTAACCAAAGAGAAAACGTGATATCCCAACAGAGAATCTACTAAGAGGGTTGAAGAGTTCAAACTTCTAAGGTCATTAATAGATTATAAAGACAGAGTTTCTGGTGAGATTCAAGGAAGGATTAGCATTGCTTGATCCGTCTTTGGCTTGCTCCGTAGATCACCATGGACTAGAAGGGAAATCAACCTCGTGACGAAACTCAGGATGCGTGCCTTCAATCTTGTTCTGTGTTTGTAAGAACTGCCCCCTCAAGGTGAAGGAAGAGCGCGAGACTAGCAGAGACTAAGAGATTAGCAACAAAGTTGCCATTAGCTACAAAGGGATGTCGCGAAGAATCAGAAACTACGAGTTGATAAAAATATGCAAACTCAAACTTGAGGTTTCCCCTTTGATCATGACAAGACTTCACATATGGCTAGGCCATAAAAGGAGGTACCAAAATAGACCCTGACATGCTAGGTACTATTAGCAGCCGCCCTCCTTCATGGAATGAAAAACCAGGTGGTCAGAAAAAAAAATGCGGCATGATGTCGTCAAAAAGGAATTTAAACCTCTTTGAGGCTTCAGGAAACCATGGTTTCAAATGGGACAAGGCTTTGCCGGAGTTTATTCAACCCCACACATTAGAGTGTTGACTCGATAGAACATTTGGTCAAGTAGCTTTTTAATGCTAAGCTGGGCTAAGCAGTCTCCATCTTTTCTTAACTTTGTCTTATGCTTCCTATCCGCATTCCCAGAAAGTTTTTTAGTTAATACTCATAGCCGTCCCTGATATATTTTAGATGCACCCTTTTGACGCACCCTGATGTATTGCATCCACATATAGTGTAGAGACACACAGTGCCTTTAATTTAGCTCAACATCCCCCACAACATTCATTGAAAGTTTCACCTTAATACCCTCAGCTGTCCCCGAAATTGTAGGTACATCTTTTCGACTACCTGAATATATAACCAGTTTTTATTTTATTTAACATCCCTGTCAACATTCCCTGAAAGTTTCAACTTGAAAACCTAAGCCATTCCTTAAATACTGCAGAGACAGCCTTTTAACAACTTGGATTCAGAAGGTATCTTGCATGCGCAACATGCATGCACAAAGTGATTCTTGATTTAGTTCAACATCTCCTTAAGATACCCTAAAAGGTTCAATTTAATACTTTAGATGTTCCTGAGACATTGTTGATTAGCCTATTCGAGAGCCTGAGTACATGAAGCCTCTTTTGATTTAGTTCAACAACCCTCTCAATATTCCCTAAAGGCTTAAACTTGATACCCTTGGTCATTTTTAGGAAATCGCATATTCGTCCTTGTAACAACCTGTATACTCGTATTACCTTTTAATTTAGTTCTGTACCCCATCAACCTACCTTGAAAAGTTCGACTTATTATCCTCGGCCGCTCCTGATCCGTTGTATATAAGGCCCTTTGACAAACTGAATGTCCATAGTGTTTTTTTAATTTAATTTAATATCCCCCCAACATTCCTTGAGAACTCCCTCTTATTAACCTTAGGCTTTTTGAACACCCAGGATCAAACTCTTTCCCAATAATAAAACTTATCTGTAAACAATGGGTAACTTCCATGATTTACAGCGTAGATAACTTCGAAGACCACACTGCCTTTCCACGACGAAAGTAAAACAGTTCAAAATAGGGATGAAACCTTTTTATTGACAGCGAACAGGTATAAAATTTAACTGGATATTTCGAACACATATACAGTGTTCATCATCAGAGTTTTACTGCTGACTGATCAGCTGTTTTACTTTCGTCATGATTTACAGCCATTGCCCCAGGTACAGTGGGCTTTTAATTCTAACACCTAGTGCTTTAATCAAACAGTTCGTGGTAACGAACTGTAGTAAGGAGCGACCCGGCTCAATAGTAACCAAAACTCTAAAAAATTGAATTTTGATATCAATAGCTACATCAAAAGAATCGCATTTTAATGCTGATTTTAAATATATAAGTTTCATCAAGTTTGATCTTACCCATCAAAAGTTACGAGCCTGAGAAAATTTGCCTTATTTAGGAAAATAGGGGGAAACACCCCCTAAAAGTCGTAGGATCTTAACGAAAATGACACCATCAGATTCAGCGTATCAAAGAACCATACTGTAGAAGTTTCAAGCTCCAATCTACAAAAATGTGGAATTTTGTATTTTTTGCCAGAAGACAAATCACGGGTGCGTGTTTATTTGTTTGTTTTTTTTTTTTGTTTTTTTTTTTTCTTTTCCCCAGGGGTCATCGTATCGACCAAGTGGTCCTAGAATGTCGCAAGATGGCTCATTCTAACGGAAATGAAAAGTTCTAGTGCCCTTTTTAAGTGACCGAAAAAAGTGGAGGGCATCTAGGCCCCCTCCCACGCTCATTTTTTTCCCAAAGTCAACGGATCAAAATTTTGAGATAGCCATTATGTTCAGCATAGTCGAAAACCATAATAACTATGTCTTTGGGGATGATTTACTCCCCCACAATCCCTGGGGGAGGGGCTGCAAGTTACAAACTTTGACCAGTGTTTACATATAGTAATGGTTATTGGGAAGTGTACAGACGTTTTCAGGGAGATTTTATTTTGTTTGGGGGTGGGGCTGAGGAGAGGGGGGCTATGTTGGAGGATCTTTCCTTGGAGGAATCTGTCATGGGGGAAGAAAAATTCAATGACAAGGGCGCAGGATTCTCTGGCATTACTATAAGAAAACAATGAAAAATAAACATGAAAACGTTTTTTCAAATGAAAGAAGAAGTAGCATTGAAACTTAAAACGAACAGAGATTATTACGCATATGAGGGGTTCTAAAAATACTTTAGCATAAAGAGCGAGGTGTTTACGAGGAGATAAATACCTTGCTCTTTATGCTAAAGTATTTTTAGTAATTTCAACTATTTATTCTACGGCCTTTCTGATTCAGGGGTCATTATTAAAGAATTGGGACAAAACTTACGATTTAGTGTAAAGAGCGAGGTATTAACGAGGGTACAAATCCCCTCGTATACATAATAAAAATATAAGGTTATGAAAGTTTGTTACGTAAGTTAATTCTTAAGTTACGTATATTTTTTACTAATAAAAATATTCGTTAGTAATTAAAAGTTCTAGTTGCCTGTTTAAGTAACCGAAAAATTGGAGGGCAACTAGGCCTCATTCTCCACCCCTTATTTCTCAAAATCGTCTGATCATAACTAATAGAAAGCCATTTAGCCAAAAAAAGAATAAATATACAAATTTCATTTTAATAATTTATGTGCGGAGAGCCAAAACCAAACATGCATTAATTCAAAAACGTTCAGAAATTAAATTAAAAAAAAACTAATTTTTTTAGCTGAAAGTAAGGAGCGACATTAAAACTTAAAACGAACAGAAATTACTCCGTATATGAAATGAGTTGTCCCCTCCGCAATCCCTCGCTCTTTACGCTAAAGTTTGACTCTTTGCCACAATTCTACTTTTTAAAACAATTTAAAGCTTTAGCGTAAAGAGCGAGGGATTGCGGAGGGGACAACTCATTTCATATACGGAGTAATTTCTGTTCGTTTTAAGTTTTAATGTCGCTCCTTACTTTCAGCTAAAAAAATTAGTTTTTTTTTAATTTAATAAAAACGCAGAAATGACCACAATTCTCTTAGGAGGAGAAAATTAGGTAAGTGGCCTGTGGGAAATGAATGACTTATTCATAAGGCTTTTAATCGTCTTTAACCAGCCATGATTTCGGTAGTTTTAGTAAAAGATAAAGGATGCGGCGCTAGACTTCACAATCCCTATTGACGGTGCTGGTCACTGTTTCCTGGCCCTTTAGCCAGGAAGTATAGCTGGGTTTTGGAGCCAGCCATCCTGTGTTTTTGCACAGCCTTCCCACTTTTTGGAACTGGGTTAACTCTTGCTAAGCTTACAAAGTCACACCACTGACCTCGTCCCAAACCACATAATTGATGACTATTATTGTAATCTGAAAAACCCTAATGAGCTAAAAAAAAACGTATTCACGCTTGTTTTGTTGTGCTCATAAGATTGAGCTTTATGTCTGGTTTAAACTAACTTTCGTATTCACCCTCAAATGAAACAATATTCCCTTCTAGGGCTACAAAATAAAGGCCAAAGAGAATATCACCTCAATAAAAGTTTCATTTCTTGCTTTTGTCGTCGTTTTAGAAAAGCAAGTCATACGAAATTAACTTTTTCAAATTCTTTCAGATTTTGAAGAAAATTCAGACCTCCAGAAACACATTTCCTTAGAAATGCCGTCAAAACTTGTCGAAACTTTCTATTAAGAAAATAACAATCCAAGAAGAAATATTCGTTCTCTCCAAGTGTAGCTAATTCTATGCATTCCTTGATGCCATTGAAGCGCAACATCACAACTTACTCTTAGCACATATTCATTTGTAAATAAAATTTTATCAATAAGAAATGGAGTCAAATTTTGGTACATTTCACTAAAATATGAAATCAGGTTTTGCAGTTCAAACAAGGAAGGTATTTAACAAAAATTATATTAAATTTTTTTTTCAAACCTTTTCCCAAAAAAAACGAGTTTAAATAAAGTGAAAAAGAAAATTACCATTAATAAAAGTGGCTCTACCGTAAACTATTTAAATACCAGATGATCGTTGGCTTCATTCACATAATTTATCCCCCCCCCAAACGGTTCCAGAGGTACTGCAGATAGCGCGTTTTGGTTATCGCTTTTTCATTTAGTAAAAATGCATATCAAACAGTTCGTGGTAATGAACTGTAGTAGGGAGCGACCCGGCTCAATAGTAACCAAAACTCTAAAATATGGAATTTTGGTTCCAATAGCTACATCAAAAGAATCGCATTTTAATGCTGGTGAGAAAATTTGCGTTATTTTAGAAAATAGGGGGAAACACCCCCTAGAAGTCATAGAAAAGGATTTTTAGAAAAGGATTTTGTATATTCTCACTATTTTCGAATATAAAAAAAAACAATGGAATCTTAACGAAAATCACACCATCAGATTCAGCGTATCAGAGAACCCTACTGTAGAAGTTTCAAGCTCCTATCTACAAAAATGTGGAATTTTATATTTTTTGCCAGAAGGCAGATCACGGATGCGTGTTTATTTGTTTGTTGTTTTTTTCCCCAGGGGTGACCGTATCGACCCAGTTGTCCTAGAATGTTGCGAGAGGGCTCATTCTAACGGAAATGAAAAGTTCTAGTGTCCTTTTTAAGTGACCGAAAAAATTGGAGGGCACCTAGGCTCCCTCCTACGCTAATTATTTTCCCAAAGTCAACGGATCAAAATTCTGAGATAGCCATTTTATTCAGCGTAGTCGAAAAACCTTATAACTATGTCTTTGGGGACGACTTACTCCCCCACAGTCCCCGTGGGAGGGGTTACAAGTTCAAAACTTTGACCAGTGCTTACATATAGTAATGGTTATTGGGAAGTGTACAGGCGTTTTCAGGAGGATTTTTTGGTTGGAGGCAGGGGTTGAGAAGAGGGGGATATGTAGGGGGAACTTTCCATCGAGGAATTTTTCATGGGGGAAGAAAATTTCCATGAAGGGAGCGCAGGATTTACTAGCATTACTTAAAAAAAACAATGAAAAAATAAATATGAAAATTTTTTTCACCTGGAAGTAAGCAGCAGCATTAAAACTTAAAACGAACAGAAATTATTATCCATATGAGGAGCTCACCTCCTCCTAATACCTCGCTCTTTACGCTAAAGTATTTTTAGTAATTTCAACTATTTATTCTGCGGATTTTGTGATTCAGGGGTCATTCTTAATGAATTGGGACAAAATTTAAGCTTTAGTGTAAAGAGCGAGATACTGACGAGGGGGCGAGCCCCCTCATATATGTAATAAAAATGTGAGAATACAAAAGTTCCTTACGTAAACTAATTTATAAGATACGTATATCTTTTACTTATAAAAAGATTCGTAAAAAATTAAAAGTTCTAGTTGCCTTTTTAATTAACCGAAAATAAAAGGGCAACTAAGCTTCCTCCCCCGCTCTTCTTTTCTCAAAATCATTCGATCAAAATTACGAGAAAGCCATTTAGCCAAAAAAATAAATATACAAATTTCGTTTTAATTATTCCTCTGCGGAGAGCCAAAATCAAAACATGCATTGATTCAAAAACGTTCAGAAATTAAATTTAAAAAAAAACAAGTTTTTTTAAATGAAAGTAAGGAGCGACATTAAAACTTCAAACGAACAGAAATTACTCCTTATATGAAAGGGGCTTTTCCTTCTCAACGCCCCACTCTTTACGCTAAAGTTTTTTACTGTTTTAAAATGTAGAGTTAAGAGAAAGAGTCAAACTTTAGCGTAAAGAGCGGGGCGTTGGGAAGGAAAAGCCCCTTTCATTTAAGGAGTAATTTCTGTTCATTTTAAGTTTTAATGTCGCTCCTTACTTTCATTTAAAAAAACTTGTTTTTTTTATTTAACCGCTTCAGGAACATACCATTCGGAAGTCTTGGCGCGCTCATCAATCTTTAAAATTTCAATCTGGTCGAAAAACCAAAACCAAATATGTTCGTGTATTCCACTAATAATACATATGGACAATGGGTAATTTACACGCTTGAGGTCCTTGTCTCTTGGAGCTGTGGGGACACATTAATCTAAGAGGCATTTTTAATAGACCTTTCTGACATTATGAAGAATCGAAAAATATCATGGACATGGATTGGCTGTTCTCTGATTTCCGAATGAATGAACCTTCTTACAAGTTTTAACGACCAAACCTTCCATACAAAGTGTTTGCGAAAAAATTAAAACGCAAGACGCACATGGGTTTTTGTTAATACAACAGATTGTGTATGATACGGTCCTTGACTTCCAATTCCCTTATACAAATAAATAAGCCATCGATTGATTCAAAGCTGAAAACAAGTTACTTATGTTGATCATAACAATGAGACAAGAATTGACCAAAGAGGCTAGTATTACTTGCGAAAAAAAGAAAAATTAAAAGAAGAAGAAATTCTAGCCAGTAAAATCCTGAAAATTCTGCAAATATTCTTGCTGACTACCTTCACTCAGCCATCTTCGATGTGAAATTCCGTAAAAAAAAATGAAATAATTAGAAGAACCACCCAATTTTGACAACTTCAAGATGGTGAGTAAGAAATTAACATAGACATTGAATTAATGATTAAACATTCATCGGGAATTTATTTTATTTGAGGCACTTAAATGAGCTACTCTCTTGCCAGGTTTTAAAGCATCTAAATTTTCATTTGGCTGAAAAATAATTGACATACTAATGCATGGTATCTATCATAAATGTAAGAAAAAAGTGAAGAATACTGATCGATGTGTTTTGTAAATAGAGCTAATGGAAGTTTTAACGAACTGTTAGTAAAAAGCAATTTTCACCAATATTATCCGAAAGTAAAAGAAAAAAAGTTGGGAAAAAATATATATCGCATATTCAAGAATTCAAGTTTCATGCCAATGCCAGTAAGTAAGAGAAATTCAGTAATTTTAACAGTTTTCCTTGACATTTGTTAAGTAAGAAAACCAAGTTTTTTTTCGACTGAAAGAAAGGAGCAGCATTAAGGCTTAAAACAAACAGAATTTATTCCGTATATGACCGGGTTGCCCCCTCCCCAATACATGGTCTTCACGCTAAAGTTCTTAGAACTTTTAAAAAATATCCTATTCTCATTAAATGGCCCTTGTATTTCAGGATTCGTTCTTAAAAAATTGGGACAAACAATCACACTTAAGCGCAAAGCGCAAGGTATGGAAGAGGGGGCAACCATCATCATATACTGAATAGTTTCTGTTCGTTTTAGTTTTAATGTTGCTCCTTACTTTCAGTTGAAAAACTCATTTTCTTATTTGATTTCTGATGGTTTTTCTAATAATGCCGGTAAACCTAGCTCACCCTCCTTGAAAAATGTACTTTCCTCACGGGAAACTCCTCCGTGGAAAGTTCCTCCTACGTAAAAAACAACCCCCAAAAATTTCTTCCAGGCAATTCCTTTCTTACTGAACATCCCCCTCCTCCATAAAACTTGCTGCAGAAGATTTTACTTACGTTTTACTTACAGTTACAGGAGCAAATAGATAGGGTCCCAGGTAGAAATTGGTTTCTTTATTAGGTGATTTTACCACCCATGTTGGTAGAAATAGAGATACATGGTATCCTAATCCAGGTAAATTTGGTATTTGAAAAGAAAATATTAATGGCTACAGACTGCTGCGATTTTATAGGTATAACAATCTAGTTGAAGGCAATAGAGTATCAAACAGTTCGTGGTAACGAACTGTAGTAAGGAGCGACCCGACTCAATAGTAACCAAAACTCTAAAAAATGGAATTTTGATACCAATACCTACATCAAAAGAATCGCATTTTAATGCTCATTTTAAATATATAAGTTTCATCAAGTTTAGTCTTACCCATCAAAAGTTACGAGCCTGAGAAAATTTGCGTTATTTTAGAAAATAGGGGAAACGCCCCCTAGAAGTCATAGAATATTAACGAAAATCACACCATCAGATTCAGCGTATCAGAGAACCCAACTGTAGAAGTTTCAAGCTCCTATCTACAAAAATGTGGAATTTTGTATTTTTTGCTAGAAGGCAGATCACGGGTGCGTGTTTATTTGTTTTTTTGTTTTTTTGTTGTTTTTTTTCCCAGGGGTGATCGTATCGACCCAGTTGTCCTAGAATGTTGCAAGAGGGGTCATTCTAACGGAAATGAAAAGTTCTAGTGCCCTTTTTAAGTGACCAAAAAAATTGGAGGGCACCTAGGCCCCCTCCCACGCTAATTATTTTACCAAAGTTAACGGATCAAAATTCTGAGATAGCCATTTTATTCAGTGTAGTCGAAAAACCTTATAACTATGTCTTTGGGGACGACTTACTCCCCCACAGTCCCCATGGGAGGGGCAACAAGTTACAAACTTTGACCAATGCTTATATATAGTAATGGTTATTGGGAAGTGTACAGGCGTTTTCAGGAGGATTTTTTTGGTTGGGGGAGGGGTTAAGAAGAGGGGGATATGCTGGGGGAACTTTCCATCGATAATTTGTCATGGGGGAAGAAAATCTCCATGAAGGGAGCGCAGGATTTACTAGCATTGTTTAAAAACACAAAACCACTGTATAAAAAAGGTAATAAGAGTGAGTGTGGTAATTACTGAGGCATTAGCCTGGGCTCTGTTGGTAGTAAATTAATTTGTAATATGATACTTTTTGGACTGAAAGATGCTATAGACAAAGTTATAATAGAAGATAAGTGCGGTTTTGAAAAGGGCAGAGGATGTGTCAACCAAATCTTCACTCTTCGGTTAATAATTGAGGAGTGCCTGAACTATTAAGCACCTTTAGTTCTCGGTTTTATAGATTATGAGCAACCGTCTGGTTCCGTTGCTAGATGAGCTTTAGCAAATATTTTATCCTTGTATTGTATTTACCTCAAAAAACTATTTTAAAAGGAAGGCTTTTAAAGAAAAGTAAGGGCTATATTAAACTTCAGATCAGAAGAAATAGAAACCCACAATAGCTCAAACACAAAACGACCAAAAATTACTATTAAAGAATAAATGAAACCCAAAACGAACAGAAATCCAATAAATAATCACAGCAAAATAAACATACAACAGGTACTAATATAAATAAATAAATAAACCTCGGATTGAGTAAAGCTTGAATTGAATACGCAAATCAAGCTTAAAACGAACACAAATATTTTGCTTTTGAAGCATAAATGAAACCTGAAACGAACAGAAATCAAATAAACAATCATAGCAAATAAACATACAATAGATACTAACATAAATGAATAGATACGTCTCAATGCGAGCGAAACTTCAATTAAATATACAAATCAAGCTTGAAACGAACAAAAATCGCTACAAACGAGAGTTTTGGTCTTGGCTCCTTCTCTCGCTGTAAAAGTCTAAAACCTATTGCGTAATTGTTGCTTTACTGAAAACTATTTATGTCTTGAACAGCCTTCAAAACCACAAATAAAATCAAGCTTTATATTTGATATATGATGTAGTTGTTGAAATATAATCAGTTCAAGATTTTATTTCACAGTAACATGTGTTTTCATTTTCAATACTGTAATAACTGGAACAATTTTAATATGATTGTCTATCTAATTTCTCTTCGTTTTGGGTTTCATTCGTTCTTTAATAGTATTTCGGGAGAAGAGGGTTGTTGGGTGGGGGCTAGTTTTCATTGGATTGCTTTTGACTCTCAAAAAGGGAAGTAGCACTTTCAGTTTCTGATGATTTGAGCCTCCTGGGAAGTTTATCTTTTCAATAAAAACCTTATATGCCAACAGGGCATGAGATACAACCCTTCCCCCGGGCTCTGGTAGGGGTTATGCTGACCCCAAAGTTTTCTTATCCGATCGTTGGACTATTTCAGACAAACTGACTATCTGAAAAATTTTGATTGAATGCATTTGGGGAAATTAGGATGCGTATGAGAGTGGGAGGGTAGATGATCTCCGATCACTTTTGATTCTTAAAAAGGTAACTAGAATTTTCGATGTTGTTATCATTTGAGTCCCCTCTGAAGTTTGTACGACTACTTCTTCCACAAAAACATTACATGTCCCTGTGGCACAAGTTACAACCCTTCCCCTGGGCTCTGGTAAGGTTAAGTTGACCCTGAAGTTTTTATCATCTGATTGTTGGACTTTTTTTTAAACCGAATGACTTTCTTAAAAATTTTAATCAGATGCATTTGAGGGCAAGAGGGTGTGCGTTGGCGGGGGGCGGGGGGGTACAAGCCTTTTGATGACTTTTGATAACTGTTAAAAAGGTAACTAGAAATTTCGGTTTCCAATCAAATGAACCGTCTCTGAATTCTACAAGACCATCCCTTACATAAAAACCTTATACTCCTCGAAATATAACTTAAGTTACTCGACCCCGGGCTCTGGGGAGTTGTATCGACCCCGGCGGTTTGTTATCTGATGTTTAAATTATTTTTAAGGAAATGGCTATCTAATAGGAAAAACTTTATATACCCCTAAGACATAACTTACAATACTTGCCCCGGATAATAGGGGGTTGTGTCAACCCCGAATTTTTGTTATTTGATATTTGAACTATTTTTAACAAAACAGATATCTAAAAATTTTGATTGGATGCATTTGGTGAAAAAACCTTTGGGGGGGGGGTTGTTGCCCTTTCAGTTATTTTTTACTCTTAAAAAGGGAACTAAAAAACCTTATACTCCTCGAAATATAACTTAAGTTACTCGCCTCCGGGCTCTGGGGAGTTATGTCGACCCCGGCGGTTTGTTATCTGATGTTTAAGTTATTTTTAAGGAAATGGCTATCTAATAGGAAAAACTTTATATACACCTGAGACATAACTTACAATACTTGCCCCGGATCATAGGGGGTTGTATCAACCCTGAATTTTTGTTATTTGATATTTGAACTATAATGAACAAAACAGATATCTAAAAATTTTGATTGGATGCATTTGGTGAAAAAAAACCTTTAGGGGGGGGGGTTTGTTGCCCTTTCGATTATTTTTGACTCTTAAAAAGGGAACTAAAAATTCTGAGTTCCAATCGAATGGGCTCCTTCCGAAGTTTGTACGACCATCCCTTCCGTAGAAACCTTATATGTCCCCGTGGTATAAGTTACAACCCTTACCCGGACTCTGAGGGGTTATGTTGACGCCGATGTTTTTGCTATCTGATTGTTAGACTATTTTAAACGAACTGGCTATCTCGGAATTCTCATTGGATGCATATGAGGAAAAAAGGATGTGTGTGTGTGGGGGGGGAGGGTAGCTGCCCTCCGATCACTTTTGACTCATAAAAATGTAACTAGAACTTTTAATTTCCAAGCAAATGAGCCACCTCTGAAGTTTATACAACCACCTCTTACATAAGAACCTTATACGCCTCGAAACACTTAAATTACTCGCCCCCGGGCTCTGGGATGTTGTATCGACCCCGGAGTTTTGTTATCTGATGTTTGAACTATTTTTAAGGAAAAGGGCTTTGATCTCAAAATTTGTATTGGAGGAATTTGGTGAAAAAAGGGCGCGGGAGAAAGCTAGTTGCCCTGCGATCCCTTTTGACTCTTAAAAAGAGAACTAGAACTCTCAATTTCCAGCATCCCATAAGAACCATATATGCCCCAAGGAGTATAACTTACAACGCCTGCCCCTGGGTCCTAGAGGGCTTGATTTTTTTTTTAATTTCATCTTTGAACTATTTTTAAGAAAATTGTTGTCTCATTTTTTTTTTCGAATGCGTGTGGGGAAAAAAGGTGTGGGGGTGCTAGTTGCTTTCCAATCATTTTTGACTCTTAAAAGGGCACTAACACTTCTGATTTCCAATCGAATAGGCCCCCTCCAAAGTTTATACGACCACTCCTTCCATATGAAGCACCTCCGGGAAAAAAAATATCCGTGCTATGTACGAGAACACTGCTGCGGTTTTTGTAGGAAATGAGATTAGCAGCTGGTTTCATATTAAACTAGTAGTTAAGCAGGGTTGTATTCTATACCCCTTTATACGGATTTTTGATCGATTTTGCCTTAAGAAGCACAGGAAAGGCAATGGGAGAGCACAGAATCAAATGGTGAGGGAAAACTTTCATGGATATAGATTATGCTGATGATTTATGCATTCTAAGTGAAAGTGTGAGCAAAATCAATGAACCTTTAGAGGTTTCGCGACTTCAGGGTGCTAGAATAAGTTAGAAATTAATGTTAAGAAGAGTAATTCACTAAGACTAGGAATAACTGAAAAAGAAAACATGGTGTTGGGTAACGAGAAGATTGATTAGGTGGACAGCTTTTTACCAAAATAGTATTATTAGTAAGGACGGTGGGAGCAGTGGAGACGCTAAAAGTAGAATAGCCAAGGTTCAGGATGTTTTGGAAGAAAAAGAGTTTGGGAGGATAGGAAGATTATTGTGAGAACCAGGATTAGAATTTTGAAGCTACAGTTATGACAGTGCTCAAATATGGTTCTGAAGCATGGGCTCTCTGAAAGACGAACAAAGATTTACTAGCTGTTTTCGGCAGAAATTGCCTACGGATTGTTTTGGTCACCCAGCTGACTGATCGTATTTCACACAGTAGGCTGTACAAAAATTGTGGTTCAGTCCCGCTTTTTAGGGCTATAATGAGAGACAGGTTGAGATGGCTAGGGCACATTTTGCGGATGAAGGATGACAGACTGCCGAAGTTTGTCCTTTTCGACCAACCGTCTAGGGCTAAACGGAAAACAGGTCGTCCGTGGTTGGAGTGGGAGTGTGTAATAAAGAAGGGTTTAAGGGAAATGGAAAATTCTTGGGAGGGTGTAAATAGGGAGGCTTTGGATAGACCGGAACTGAGGAGGGGCATGCACAGCTGTGTTGGCCTCTAGTGGCTCAGTGCCGCGGTGAGTTGTTAGTAGCAGTAGTATCCAGCTTGAAAAATTTTCCTTAGCATACATTCATTTGAAAAAAGACTTTAATTTCTAATTGTTTTTCCAATCACTCCGGAAATCCCACTTCCGTAGAAATTATTTCTCGGAAATCCAAACACGCTGAAAATTTTTGCCGGAAAATTCCTCTGGATGATCTCTAAATGCAAAATTAAGTGCGCAAACCTCTACAGTTGAGTTCTGTGATATGCTAAATATGATGATGTGATTTTCATTAAGATTATTTGACTTTTATATAAGAATAAATATCAGTAGGTCTATACGTATACTGAACTGAAAATCCACGGTCATTGTTTTTTTTTTCAGTAAAGCGCAAATTATGACCTTGTCTTAGTTTTAAAACAACGTTTAGTTTTAAGCCATAATGGGCCTATTCAATAATTGTGGGGATTGAGATATACAATATCCCTAGAGACGTAGCTGCTGGACTGTTTTACTATGCTGAACAAAATGGCTGTCACAAAATTCTGATTGATGTGTTTGGAAAATGAATGGGCTTGAGAAACGGGATGATTGCCCTCCAATCTCCTTTTACTCTTAAAAGGGGCACTAGAACTTTAAATCTTGAATCGATTTAGCTCCTTTAGAAGTTCAAGAAGTACACAAAAGCCATAATTCTGGAGTCGAGCTCCCTATGAGACCCATCACATTACAATGAAGGCAAGTCACTTAGCTGTACAACAGACAGCAATTAAATAAGAAACAAACTTTTTCAAATGAAAGAAAAATATGACATTAAAAGCTTAAAGGAATGTAAATCGTCGAGGGGGCAAACTCTTACCCCTTAGTACCAGCTATTTTTGCCAAATTTTGGCTTTTCCATGCTTCAAGAACAAACGCATTAACACAATTGTAAGGAGTAAAAAGTTCATTTATTTTTTTCCAACGCCTCGAGAGAGAAAGGGTTTAGTTTCTAAATACATGAATTACTTACAGGCACTATCGAGCTAGGCTTTTGTTCTCTTAAATACATCCAGTTAAGCATTAGTTAGACTTTACAGTAAAGAGTAAAGGTTGAACCGATCTTCCTAGCCAGACAGACATTTGCTCGTCCTTATCATACCATTTTATCATATTTTTTCTGCGCGGCTTAACGATTCACTTAAGTATATTTTTGTTGAACACGCTGCGAGTTATGTCTCCTCAGAGGTTACACTTCTTCTAATTTTAAAGCTGTCATATTTTAGACTTTACAGACAGTTCAATTGAAAATTAAATGGAAAATGTTTCCATCCTAACGTACTTTTCTGTTATTATCCTAGGCATTAAACTGACTAAAGTAAAACGGCTAGTTCGTTGTCTCATGACCAAGGAAGGGATCACTCATGTTAGGAAAGACGTTTCAGTTATCTATTGAGAACATTCTAGAATGACGAGAGATAAACAGAAAATACAAAGTTATTTTTTCAAATGAGGTAAAGAGTTCAGATTGCAACTAAACAGATTATCAAACAGTTCGTGGTAACGAACAGTAGTAAGGAGCGACCCGGCTCATCAGCAAATGAAACTCTACAAAACAGAATTTTGACACTATTAGATGCATAAAAAGAATTGGATTTTCGTGCTGATTTTAAATATTTAAATTTTTATCAAATTCAATCTTAAATACCAAAAGTTATGAGCTTGAGAAAATTTGCCTTATTTAAGAAAATAGGGGGAAACACCCCCTAAAAGTCTTAGAATCTTGGCGAAAATCACAATATCGCATTCAACGTAATCTAAAACCCTACTGTAGAAGATTCCAGCTCCTATCTACAAAATGTGAAGTTTCGTATTTTTGCCATGAAACCTATCACAGGTGCGTGTTTATTTGTTGATTTTTTGTTTTTTCCCCAGGGATAATCGTGTCGACCCAGTGGTCCCGGTATGTCGCAAGAGGGCTCATTCTAACGGAAATGAAAAGTTCTAGTCCCCTTTTTAAGTGACCAAAAAATTGGAGTGCATCTAGGCCCCCTCATACGCTCATGTTTTTCCCAAAGCCAATGGATCAAAATTTTGAAATAGCCATTTTGTTCAACATAGTCGAAAAACATAACAACTATGTCTTTGGAGACAACTTACTCTGCCACAGTCCCCGGTGGAGGTGCTGCAAGTTACAAACTATAGCCAGTGTTTATATACAGTAATGGTTATTGGGAAGTGTACAGACGTTTTCAGGGGGATTTTTTTTGGTTGGGGGTTGAGGGGAGAGGGCTACTTGGAAGATCTTTCCTTGGAGAAATTTGTCATGGTGGATGAGAAATTTAAAAAGCGAAGTTGAGAGAAAGAGTCAAACTTAAGCGTAAACAGCGGGGCGTTGAGGAGGGAACAGCCCCTTTCACACATGGATTAATTTCTTTTCGCTTTAAGCTTTAACGTTGGTCCTTACTTTCAGTTATAAAAAATTGTTTTTATTTTATTTAATCCTATTTAAGAGGTCTTCCTTCGGGAAGACATATACTAAAATTGGAACGATACAGAGAAGATTAGCATGGCCTCTGCGCAAGGATGACACGCAAAATCGTGAAGCGTTCCACATTTTTATTAGAGCCGTCCTAGCCGAGTCGGTTGGTGCGCTGGATTTAGGATCCTTTGTCTGAAAGGACGCAGGTTTGAATCCCAGTGTACCCAATTGTTCAGTTTGGGACGGGGGTCAGTGGCGTGACTCTGTAAGCTTAGCCAGAGTCGACCCAGCTCTAAATAAGTACCTGGAGAAAATCTGGGGAAGGTAAATAGGAAGAGTGTAAGAAAGCACATGATGGTTGGCCCCCAACCCCCTTGCACTTCCCGGCTGAAGGGCCAAGAAACGGAGATCAGCACCGTCGGTAGAAACTGTAAAGTTTAATGCCGTTTCCTTTTCTTTACTTTACTTACTTTACTATTTAAGAGGACCACTTGTGCATGTTTTTCTTTAACCTAACGTTTTGACATGTTATAGACGATAAATAAAGGAGGGGGGCTTAGGCAACATTTCCAGTCCCCAGGTTAAAGATACTCCGGACGAAATGAAAGGGACACTTCCATTTTTTTTCAAAGAAAGAAGTGAAGGGGATTGGCCCCCACTGACTTCTCCAAGAAAGGGGACGATTTTGAAAAAAAACTTTGGTTTTCTCCAGAAAGCATTGGCATCTTTTACGGATACTAAAAAAGTGATCTTTATATTCCCCCCTCCAACTAACAATGCATACAGCTTTCCTACAATTCTAACCGACTGATTATCTCCATATTTTTTCTCATTTTGGCCGTTGTCAGGTTAAGATTAAGTTTCTTTTTTGTGGCCAAAATGGCAGAAACTAGGACTTTGATGGGGCATTGCCATTTTTGTTACTAAAATAGACAAAAAACTTGGTATTTTGGCTGTAATGAGCACCCTCTCGGTTCTACATGACGGCCGATTTGATGAGATCATAAAAAACAAACTAAAAAAAAATAAAGGGGTATCCGAGATAGACCTATCGGACAAATGTGAAATAGTGTTTTATTTGTTTATGAGCCAAGATCATCCACTGAAGGGTCTTGGAGATGCTTGATTTGATGATGTGGCTTTCGTTAAGATCACTCCCAGTTTTTTGGGGTGTTTTTCCCATTTTTGTGAAATTAATCATATTTTCCTTTGCAAATAAGTTTTGATAAGTAGCTTTGCACTTAATGAACTGCATATTTTGGAGTAACCATGACAGATTCTTTGTTAACTATAGAACAATAATTTAGTTTGGGCTACTATTTGCCCGCGGACCTTTTCCAAATAGGCTACTCCCAAAAAATTCACTTGTGTACATTTTGCCCCTTCTTGGGGATTAGGAAAATTACAGCGCCCCTCCCAAAAAAGTTGGATGCACATTAAAAATTAAGACATGTAATGAAAAACAATTGCATATTTGTTTTTTCAAGGGTGGTTCAACTTAAGACATGATTTCTAGTATGGAATAAAGTTCTTGCTATTTGACAGCAAAACTGTTTGGTTTGTAAACAGGTTTATGTTTATACATTTTCAGCTTAAAAAAAGAATTATGCTGATTACTGATTCTGATCACAGGCTGAATAGCCCTGGTAAAATTAAGCTATTTAGCACCACGAAATAAATTTAGGTTTATGGCAAGGTGAGGTTTCTGGTCCAACTTAAAGTATGTCATTTCTAATTAAAAAAAAAAACAAACAAACAATTATACAGGATAGGAATACACACAGGATTTTTTTTTCTGGGTGGAGGTAATGATAAAAAAAATTCGCTAGAGAGCAATAAGACGAAAACAAAATTGTTTGATAATTTTAATAAGAAGTACCTGGAAATTTTAGTTAATTTGGATTTTAGGGCGACGAGGATATAGTTCGGAGGCCCCTACCACAAACGCCCCTGACACAAAATTTTAATTTAAATAAATTTGAAATTTAGGGTGGTGAGGATATAGCTCAGAGGCCGCTGCTGCATAAACCCCTGATACAGAATGTTAAAGCCAGCTATTAAGCTCATTTAGATTGTTTCTATCAGGTATACCTTATATTTTGACAAGGGTATGTGACACGCGACATTCAGTAAACCAACTAATTTCCACTGGTTTACATCCAAACAAACCAGTTCACAAGTTTAGATTCTAGAATATTAGTTTAGAATTTTAGTTTAGAATTAGAACAAGTTTAGAATTAAGTTTAGAATATTTTCTCTATATTATTAATTTGCTATTTATTATTTGATTGGTATTATTCGATATTGCTGAGTTGACCACCAGTTATTATTTAGCTGCCCTTCATAGTTGGTTTATTTTTACTAGCTTGAAAAAAATAGTCATAAAAGTCAAAACTTGCTTCTATATGACTATGTTTTCTTTTCAGGTTGCTCATTTAGATATTACTGTTTCACCCGATATTTTGGATGACGAGACCCCTAGTGAAGTTACTGTAAAAGAGGGAGAATCAGTGCGACTTACATGCAAGGCAAATGGCCAGCCTCAGCCGAAAATAACTTGGAGACGAGAAGATCAAAAGGAACTCACCGAGGTGCGTTTCAAGGACGAGAAAGGTGCGTTTTATAAAGAATGTTAATGCACTTATAGAAACAAACACATAACTTTGAAAAATAGTTGAATTTTCTCGCTTAATGAGCTTGGGAATAGCCTACATACTGATGCGGGAAATTCAGAGTTTTATAATGAAATTATTAACAAAATAGATATCCTTTAACCTGGTTCAATAATTGGCATGGTAGCCTTCCGTCTTTAATAGGTCATTGTCATATTACGCATAAAACAGTTAGGAAGGTAATTTGATTGTGGATCATATTCCATTTTTTCTTCCTCTGTTACAAAGGAGCCTTTCAAATTACCTTTTTCGGCTGATATTTTACAGTATTTTCTGCATTTCTGTCGTGCATAGCAATTCGTTCAACGTACTGTTTTTGGCATTTCTTATTGTGAAAAAAAAAAATTCATATAGGGATAGGTCCTTTAATTAGACACGTAGGACTATAGGGATAGTCCTTTTTAATTAGAGAACATGTACAAAAGTTACTGGATTTTTCGACCACAAAAATCAGTGATCATCTTTAGCAGTGAAACTAAACTGTTACTTTAGTTTCACTTATTTGTGTTATTTAGTGTTATTAATTATAACACTAATAACTTATAACAATAATTATTTAGTGTAATTATTTAATAACACTTATTTAGTGTTATTTGTGTCACTTATACAGAACAAAATAATTACTTCCGGGTCACAGATAGTTTCCAGTCCATTGGCTTGGAGGGCTCATTAAATGGGTTCATTCAAGTTTTTAATTCATCAATATTGCTTGATTTTGTGTTCCAGAGCATGATACATTTATGCTCTGAGTATTTTCATGATCATTTTTCCATGAATCAGGAAAGCCATAATTATGATACAAGAAATTCACAACTTTTAACCCATGAAAAAAGAAAAACTGTCAGATCATCATATATGGTTCATAATCTGGGACCTTCTGTTTGGAATAGTCTGCCGGCTAGCATCAGGGAGTCTGTCCCTTTATACAGGTTTAAAAATAAATTAAAAACATTTTGTTTAACTAACAGATTTTGAAGGGTGGGAGGTTTTCGATGTCTTTTTTCGTAGTTTCTTGGGGTGGGGCGGGGGCTGAAACCGGTAAATAATATTTAATAGGATTATTCTGTTGCATTGTGTTCATGTGTATGTTGTACTTACCTCCCTACCTACCTAAATGTAAGACTAATTTTTAATGAAGGTGGCACAATCTTCTTCTTATTTTCATTCCAAACAAAATGTTGCTGAATTTACAGATATAAATTTGCTTGGTCCACAGAAGTTGCAATGAAAATTTTGTTTAAATGTGTGTTTTGTCTCTTTTTGTACGCTGTGGTTTGTTTATGTTAAAATCTTATTTTCTATTGTTGTTTTTTTACTTCGGTTTTATATTTTGCTATCTAGTAGGAAAAGTTTTCATGACTTGAAATCGAGATATCCATAGTGCAACTGTTTACTGTTTAAGTTTTATTCTTTTCCTTTGTTTTTAAAAACGGCCGGTTACTGATACATTATTTTTAATTCCCGTAGATCTCGTGATTGTAAAGTGAGAGCCATTGGTGAAGTCTTAGACAGGGAGGAGGGTAGTGACTGTGACATGTATTCTTATTGAAGTGGAAATAATTTTTGCTTGAATGTTCTCATTTCAATCAATCCTCTCTCGCTTCCTCGTCAAAATTCTGGATCTGCCGTTTTGCTACGCGCATTCTAACCTAGTTACATTTCTGAGTCAAAATGATTTTACAAGAAGAAACGTTCACCTACATTAACAACTTAGAATTTAGATATATCCAGCGCATATTTTAGCAAGTTGAACATGATTACTCCTGTGAGAAGTTTAACTTCCTTGAGATTTGGCATAAATTAAAACTTGTTGGTGAAATTGTAGGAAGCTTGAACTTGCGTCAAGTCTGCTTAAAAAAAGTGTGTTAAAGAATTATTTGTCATGAGACCAGGGTTGCCATCCTCGTGATTTAGCACTATTTCTAGTGTTTTTTTTTTGTATTGCCTAAACAAAAACAAAAAATCACTAGCCTAAATCAGCACAAGAATATTTAAATTATTGAAAAAAAAATCAATAAATCAAAGAAAACATCCCTAAAATCAAGCAATTTTTTCAACGGGAGGTAACCCTGCATGAGACTGACATGGGGTCGAAGATGTCAGCATTGTAATTATCATCATTGATATAATGTCAGCATTGCAATACTAGTATCCACGATGTCAGTATTGGTTAGTCAGTATCAGTATAACACCCTTCATTAGTGCAAATAAAGATAAAAAATTACTATTTTAGAAAGTTTTTAAACCAAAAAACATATAACTGAACGAGCCTCACACAGTCATTTGAAAGAAAATATCCAAAAAAGGCATTTCGAAGAATCTACATGTGAGAAGGGGAGGGTCAAAATATCTCGGGGGAGTCCCAATTCCTCTTACTCAATTAACATCACTGCTAAGGGCTTCTGGCAGACATTTTTGTCTTTATAAATTGGGAATCTATAGTAAGAACTAATTATTGAAAGAAAACTCTGCCTTATATTTCTTCATAAAACTACCGAGAGATAAAAAGAAAAAATTAGTTAGCATGAACGAACACACACAAAGCAAAATATAATTATTGTAATCCTGCTAAGGCTTGACAAACATAGTAAATTTGCTGACGTGTACATCGCAGGTCGCGCTGCATTACCAACAGTGGTCGTTTATCTTCAGCTTTTGCATATTGGGGGCCAAATTTTTCTCAGATCTCATGAAATCTATGAATGTATTATGCTCAAGGGGAAAATTATAGATGGTTGGGTAGAAACCTCCAGCCTGGATATATATATATATATATATATATATATATATATATATATATATATATATATATATATATATATATATATATATATATATATATATATATATATATATATATATATATATATATATATATATATATATATATATATATATATTGACGACATGACTGCCTGTCCATGGATTATTCTTTATGGTTGATTGTGTGTGGCTATGCTGTTTGACCTATGTGATTGTATCGATGAGTAGGGTTAAGGCCTCATTCAAGTGCTTGTCTATATTAATCACTAATTTTAGGAAAACAGTCTTCCTTTTCTCCTTCTGTCTCTCTTTTTTTCTTTTTTTTTGTGTGTGTTTGTGCTGTTGCATTGGTGATTTTTCTTTTCATGATATATATATATATATATATATATATATATATATATATATATATATATATATATATATATATATATATATATATATATATACATATATATATATATATATATATATATATATATATACATATATATATATATATATATATATATATATATATATATATATATATATATATATATATATATATATATATATATATATATATATATATATATACATTTGCTAAGTTATTCATGATAGTTATGAATAACTATCATTTTTGGTATTCTCGTTGACTTTCCTTCGCAGTTGATTGTGCATGGCTATGGCTATACTGTTTGGCCTATGTAATTGGGTGGATGAGTAGGGTAAAGGCCTCGTTCAAGTATTTATCTATATTAATTACTAAAGTAGGATAACAGTTTTCCAGTTTATATATTTTTTTTTTGTTCGGTTTTGTGGTTTGTGTTTGTTTCTGTATTTGCACTGTTGCATTGATGGTTACTTTTTTAACTATTAAATAAAAAAAACAAGTTTTTTTAACTGAAAGTAAGAAGCGACATTAAAACTTAAAACGAGCAGAAATTACCCCGTATATGAAAGGGGCTGTTCCCTCCTCAACATTTTTTAGTTAATCCATCTTTTGATTTCGGCTCTCCGCAGATGAACAATTAAAGTGAAATCTGCATATTTATTTATTTGGCTAAATGGCTTTCCCATAGTTTTGATTGAACGATTTTGAGAAAAAAGGGGGGGGGGGAGGAGGCCCAGTTGCCCTCCAATTTTTTGGGTACTTAAAGAAAGGCAACTAGAACTTTTAATTTTTTACGAACGTTTTCATTAGTAAAAGATATACGTAACTTACGAATTAGCTTACGTAACAAACTTTTGTACTCTTATGTTTTTATTACGTATATGAGAGGGTTCGCTCACTCGTCAATACCTGGCTCTTTACACTAAAGCTTAATTTTTTTCCACTGAATCACAAAGGCCGTAGAATAAATAGTTGAAATTACTAAAAATACTTTAGCTTAAAGAGTTAGGTATTAGGAGGAGGTGAACCCCTTATATGCGTAATATTTTCTTTTCGTTTTAAGTTTTAATGCTACTCATTACTTTTAGTTGAAACAACTTTTTCATATTTTTTTCATTGTTTTTTCATGCTAGAAAATCCTGCGCCCCCAGTTTCCCCCATATAACCCCTTCTTTCCAACCCCTCCTCCTAACCAAAAAATCCCCTTGAATACATATGTACACTTTCTGTGTACAGAAATGGTTATCAATGGTTATCTTTACACAATAAACATTACTATATGCAAACACTGGTCAAAGTTTGTAACTTGCAGCCCCTCCTACGAGGACTGTGGGGGAGTAAGTCGTCCCCAAAGACTTAGTTGTAAGGTTTTTCGACTATGCTGAATAAAATGGCTATCTCAGAATTTTGATCCGACGACTTTGGGAAAAAGTTAGCTTGGGAGGGGGCCTAGGTGCTCTCCATTTTTTTGGTCACTTAAAAAGGGCACTAGAACTTTTCATTTCCGTTCGAATGAGCCCTCTCGCAAAATTCTAGGACCACTATGTCAATACGATCACCCCCGGGGGAAAAAATAAAAAAACAACAAACAAATAAACACGCATCCGTGTTTGTTCGTCTGGCAAAAAATGCAAAATTCCACATTTTTGTAGATAGAAGCTTGGAACTTCTACAGTAGGGTTCTCTGATACGCTTAATCTGATGGTGTGATTTTCGTTAAGATTCTATGACTCTTAGGGGGTGTTTCCCCCTATTTTCTAAAATAGGGAAAATTTTCTCAGGCTCGTAACTTTTGATGAGTAAGACTAAACCTGATGAAACTTATACATTAAAAACCAGAATTAAATGCGATTGTTTTGATGTAACTATTGGTATCAAAATTCCGTTTTTTAGAGTTTTGGTTACTATTGAGGCAGGTCGCTCCTTACTACAGTTCGTTACCACGAACTGTTTGATAATGACCAATTCTCAGTTGCAGTCCTACTGTCTACATAATGGAGCAGTTTCAACCGGCAATGATTTGTGTTGCATTCTCGATGCATTTTGATTTAATAAGACATCTGTATGTCTTAGTCGCTTCTCTTAAGAATTTGTACAATTCTAAATTGATTCAGTTAGTTCCTTCTGCATCCTTTAATATTCTTTTGATCCTTTCAATCTGTCTGTCAAACTGTTTTCATTACTAGGCTCATGGCAATATTCAAGGTCCGGTTTCATTGAAGGCGAAGTGATAAAGTGGCAAGCTGTTTCTCGACACCAGATGGGGGCATACTTATGCATTGCAAATAATGGAGTCCCTCCTTCTGTTAGCAAACGAATTATGGTCAGTGTAATGTGTGAGTATAATATTATTTTAGAAAAATTGACATCTTAAAAATTTTTAGTTAGTGGCCACAGATATGCTTAAGGATTACAATCACATAAAATGAAAACATGCACAAATTTATTAGTCTTTTCTTACTTAGTGAAGCAGTGTTGCTATGTGAAGAATTTCTGTCTATGTTGACGAACAGTAAACCATAGAGGAGGTAATTATCCAATTGACAGATATTACTTAACATCAATTTTTTCTGTCATGGAGGGCGACTTACAGATAAAAATTGTGAGGTATAGAGGTGAGGGGCTGCGTACTTCTTTTAATTGGTCTATATTTTCTTATGTCCAATTTTATGGTAAAGAAATTTATCTTCATACAAGTGGCTTTACAAATAATGATGCAGCGCAACGACGTAGTTTCAGAATTATTAGTAACGTTTTTATGGTCTTAGGTAGTGTTTTGGCATCTTTTAAGGGTTAATACCACGTCAGCAAAGAGTATGAATAAGCTTACAGGCCATTTCTTACTTTTGCAAAGCAGTGTTTTGTATGTGTATTCTCATCTGTCCTATGGAATGTTCACCCCTTTAAAATCAATTATAAAGAGTTCAGACGTAATTTCCCAACATCGGTGTAAAAGGGTAGCTAGAAACTATATCAGGAGAATGTAATCAGCTCTGGGAAGGGATTCTGACTACGAAAAATAACAATTAATTTATATACAAAAAGCAGGATATTTTTAAGACAGTGCATAAGCGTAACATTTTTCTTCATTAAAGTTTTCTTTGTCAATTTTAGTACCCAGAGCCCCCCTTGTGATATTTATCCAAGACCCCCCCCCACACACACACAAGAAATTCCTCCCGTGGAAAATTCCTCCGAAAAATCCCCTCCCCCGGCAAAATTCCCCTCACCCACGGAAAATTCCTCCGACCGGGGAGAAATCTCATGCAAAATTTACCCCGCGGAAAGTTCCCCCGGAAAATTTTCCAGTGGAAATTTCATCCCTATAGAAGATTCCCCCAACCACTAAATTGAGCGGCCACTAACAAAGTACCAAATATTTACCTCAAAATGCCAGTCAGATATCCTAAGGGGTAACAAAAGGACCAGATATCAAAACAGTTTTAGTACAGTGGCCGGCTGCTCACCTATCACTTTTGATTTACAAAAAAGGACTAGAACTTTCAATTTCCGGTCGAATGAGTAGCCTCCAAAGTTTTGACGGCCATGAGGGGGAGGCTGGGGATGAGGAAGGGTCACCTCTCTTCTATTCGGAATAAATTCTGCTCATTTTGGGATGTAATATTAATCTTTACTTTCATAATAACAGCATAGACCAGAAATATTCCGTGAAGTCAAGAAGGATTAAATAGCACTTTCTACCTCACCGCGCCCCATTCTTAGAACTAAATCTGTATTTACAATCACAGTTAGGGTGTTTTGATATAAAAAACACAATTTTAGACATCAGCCCCCTCCCTAACTAAAACGAGAATCACAGAGGCCTACTGTAGAGGTTTCAAGCTCTTATCTACAAACATTTGGAAATGTATATTTTTTGCCAAAGAATGATCATGGTTAAAACAAAAACAAGTAAAACAAGGGAATTTACCCAAGACAGCGAAATTTGTTTAGACCTTAAAAACAATTTGGCTCTATATCCAAGAGCCGTCCACAGCAAACTATGTATATAAAATAAATGGAACATACAATAAACTAAGATCTTTAAAACTGAAAATTAAAACACTCCAAAGTTTGTTGTTTTTACGATGGAAAGGTAGTGTGGTCTTTTACCAAGGATGGTAGTGTCAAACCAAGGGCCCTAGAAGATGGAGAGTGGGCTCATTCGAATAAAAATTAAAAGTTTAAGCCCCTTTTTGAGTGACCAAAAAGAATGAATGGAAACTAGCCCCCTTCTCATGCCACTTTTTTCTCCAAAGACATCCGAATGATATTCTGAAAAACCCATTTGGTTCATCATATTTGAAAAGTCCAATAAGTGTGACTCTGGGGACGACAAGAAACTCACAACCCCTAGGGAAAGGGCTAGGAATTTTGCAATTTATCCATTGTTTACAGGTAGTAGCCTATTCGTTATTGGGAAACATACCGACATTTTTCGCAGGAATAATTTTTTTTTTTGGGGGGGGAGAGATTTCCTTGGGAGAATCTTCAGGGAGGAGGAAATCTTCTGGGATTTTTTTCCTGAATTCATCTACAGATTTATTTTTATTTGTCCTTCTTTTTTTTGGTGCACAATTTTATATATGGAGAGAATGTTATGGGGGATTTCATAATACAATGGAGTATTATTAAGAATGGGTGGTTGGTTTTTGTGTAGAGGGGGTTGGGGTAAGATGCCAAAAAGAGTACGTTTTAATGGCCTAATATTTTAAGCCCCATTGAGCCTTCAAATGAAAACTAAATGAGTTTTTACGATTTACTGTCTAATCCTTCTCGTTTTCTACTTACATTTTTGGTCTACGCTCTTATTATTGGTGCTGAGGGGAAGGGGGGAGCAGTAATGTCTTAGTGTCACAGTAGCCACCAGGTTTGATATAGATTATGTGTGACGAAATTGTGTACAGCGAGGTATAATTTTGCATAAGCTTTTATGAAGGAGTGTCAATGGGTCATTGCAGAGTAGGGATAATAATTAAGATGATCGGAAAAAACTAATAAAAATAAACAGAATATTTAATTTATAAATATATGTTACTGACAACTCAGCAATTGGAATACTCCTGGAAACGTAGCAAATCAAGATTTTATTTCCCTGTTATTTCTATTTTTATTTGGCAATGTGTTAATTACAAAAGATAATATTTGTAATATATTTTGTTTTCAGTAAAGCGCATACCCAACTTTTTTTCGCTCATATAGTGAATATTCTCTGGTTTTTCATATCTATTGAGTAGCAATTAAAATTTCCAATTCTGATTTAGTAGTTCAAACTAACGACTTTTATTCATTTCAACACCCCCTAAACATTTCCTGAAAGTTTCAACCAAATGCCATCAGCCGTTTCTGAAATATTTTGGATACACCCTACTGACAACAGGATGCACGGGATATCTTTTGATTGAATATTTGGACCCTAACCCACTCCTAAGATATTGCTGATAGGCCTTTTTTGATAACTTAAATGCACATAGTTTCTCCTGATTTAACTCAACATGTCCCTCAGTATTCCCCGACATTTTAACTTAATACCCTTTGTCTTCTCGGACCCACCCAAAATCAAACATTACTGCCTTCCCAATGATAAATTCTGCACGTTGAAAATGGACAAATTGGATAATTTATAATCACTCCCCTGGCCCTGTAGGGTCATGACATCCCCGGAGGCATAGCTAATTGACCTTGAAATCATTTTGAATAAAAGGGCGTTTAAAGATTTTTACCAGTATAAGGACTCAAAGAGTAAAAGGAGGGCTGACGTGTGTTCCTTTTTCAACTTCCCTCTCAACATGATTAGTTTGAACAAGATGGCTATTCCAAAGTTTTGAACACATGCCTTTGGGGAGACTGCCGCTCAAAGGGCACAGGAGAATGACTGGCTGCTCCCGATCATGTTTTTAGCATCCCCCTGAACATGACCTGAAAGTTTAAATACATAATTTTGGCCATTCTCGAGATATTACAGATACGCATTTCTGAAAACCGAAAAGAGGGGTTCTGGTTCCCTCTAATCACTCCTGACTCATAAAAAGGCACACGAGCTTTAATTTTTTACGAATTCCCTCCGAAGTTTATGAGACCACTCCTTCCATATCACGTGTCTCTGAGAAAAAAAAATAACCAAAAATAAAACAATGGACCCTTACGGCTGTTTAACAAAGGCAGTACTACAGCATTGCCTGTCAATTTTCTTTCTGATGAACATTCGAAATTATCCAAGGAAAATACGGGGGGGGGGAATATTCTAAGATAAATTTTTCTAGGGGAATTTTCAGGGAAAAATTTTTGTGGGAAGGAGGTTTTAAGCAGGGGAACATTTTCCAGGGGGCGCCTAGCACAGTGACTTTTAGCTGACACTATTTTCCATCCTTGGAAGGTAATTGAGCCAAAAAATTTCCATGAAAAGTTATTTAACCCTGGGAATGAAATTTGATCACAAGAACATTTAGTTAATTTACATAAACAATCTAAACCATCAAAAAAATTTACATCTGGATTGATCTTCTGCATCTTGAGATAGTGGGCCTAAACTTGGAAAAATGGTTATATAGCCATGGTCAATGTGGTCCATAATATATGGCCGTGGTTCATACAAAAAGCACCACTGAAATAAGCTAATTCACTAAGTTTGTCTTATTTCCGTATGGAATAGATAGAATAGCTTGATTTCACATCTCTCATTTGTATTTTATGGTTTGTCATATTATTTTTGATTTTTGTTTACCACTACGAGTATTCTAGGCCAGTAGTATTTGTTTCCTTTCGAATTGTACATTTCCAGGAAAATGCTAATTTTATTTGACAGTGTCCCTGTGGGGCGAGAAATAGCAGCCGCGCCCTTTGGTATCGAGAAATCTCTACTTTTTATAATAGCTTACTTTTTTTCTAATGCTTTTGCCGATCTAATGAAGAAAATGATATAGATGAATTTCATGTTGATGCATTACGATCTAAAATTCAAATCTGAAATTTAAGTTTCATAAGATGACAGTTGATATTTCTTAAATATATTCCTCAATGAGCCGTTTCAACATGGGATAGAGTCCATCTCGTCAGGTCCATAGAGTCCAAGAGTCTATATACAAACTATATTAGTGTCACTTCTTAATCCCAACTGTCTGAAACCATTCAAAATAGCAACAACAAAAAATGTAGTTGGTAAAATTACTTTCATACTATACGCAAGGAAATTAAGTTTTTTTTCGCAAGGTTTTTTCTTTGTTTACTTTCCAGAATTATTGCTTCACCGACTACGCAAGATACATCTAAAAAAATCAGCTGAAATAAACTGAATGATGATTTCTTCCAATAATATAAAATTTTAGCAACAACATCTTTATTGAAAACGCGAAAACCCCAAGAAACAAGATGTTCTCTTAGGAGCAGAAAATTCCATGAGTAGCCTGCAAAGGATTGATGATTGATTTATGAGCCACGGTCCCCAGTAACTAACCAAATTAATGGAAATTTCCAAAAAAAACTGTAACCTCAAAAATAGCTTCTGATCGAAAAAAGAAAACTGCACCAATGGAATCGCCATTACCGAAAATCTTAAACCAGAAACTAAAAACTCCTTAAACCCCCTGTAGTCGTTAATCCACAATAGTACCGATAACTTTCAGCAGGTGATAGGATAAGTGAGTAAAGTTGTAACCTTGTAGTCGTAGGTGAGTATCCTTGTCCAAGTGCCTACTTATCTCAATTTCTTAAGCAAGAAAACAATTCTTTTCTTCATTCTTTCTTTTTTTCTCTTCTTGTTTCTTTCCTTTTTTTCTAACCAAGAATTAACTTTAAAATATTATCGATTATAATTTGCTAAGAAATTCAAGCAAGCTTGGTTTTCAATAAAGAGGTAGTTTACTGCAAGGCTGTAGAAGAAGTTGAAGGCAAGCTTCATCTAAAGGAAGTGTTAGAAACAAAGTGGTCTGCAAGATCGGAGTCGCTTGTAGTGCTTTGGAGTTTTCTGCCAGAAGTTGTTGGACTGTTGAGAGAAATGTCGAATTCAGACCCCCTTGATACAGACACCAAGTCGAAGTCCAACAGGCTCCTTAATACCATTATTAGATTCAAATTCATAGCAAAGCCGATATTAATGAGGGCATTACTTTCTCGAACAACCGTCCCTTATTCCTGAACTTCAAGCAGTAGAGCTGGATATCATCAGTGCATGCAACTTGATGAAAGCCACGATGACTGTCATCAAACAATCCATGAGCAACGAGAGCGAACTCAATGGTCAAGTAACGGCATCTTTCAGTATGGCCTAGCAATTAATTTGCGGAGAAGAGGACGATGATTGTCCCATGAGTGATGAAGAATTCTCCTCTTGGTTAGAGGGGGAGCATAGACGATACCATCGTCAGCGGTGGCTTCCTCGGAGATACGCCGACGGTGTCAGAACAAGTGAAGTGTTGCAGACGTTGCCTGCCAAACTTTATGCTACTGAGTTTAAGAAAGTTTTATCAGTCGTAGGTGAAGAGTTGTTCCTAGCATTCAAAGAAACAAAGGAGCTGGTACTTGCTGCCTTTGATTGCCACGTGAACCTTGAACTTTCGCAGTGTCAAGCTTTCAGTGCTGCGTTCCCAATAGCAGATATGTCTGTCCAAGCGTTCCAGTCCCAAATGGAAGTTTTGCAGAAGTTTGCCAGCGTGAAAACGACAGAGTTTCTGGAAGCGTATTTGAGTTTGCCCAGCTATTCTCTCTAGCGAAGAAGAATAGAAGAGGATTGCCCTTAGTGTACAGAGCATTCATATTTGCAAAAACAATTCCGGTAACATCGGCCGAAGGTTAGCAAATATTCAGTAAAATGAAAATCATGAAGATCAGATTGAGGTCAACAATGGGAGACGAAAGACTTGACCATATCATGCTTATGACAAACCTCAACCCTCTTTTAGACAAGTGGAAAGTTGTAAAGCAGCGCAGGCTTAAAGTTTAGCTGATTCATTCGTACGGGTTTGATCATGTGATTCACCTTTTTTAATTGTTTTAAGCTATAATATATGACATGTTTTTTTTTCGAGTTTAAATTTCAACAAAGGGTACCGACATCTGGAGATTTTCTTTCCGTCAGCACTTGCCTAAGATTCGTCGGCACATCTCAGGTGCCCCCCCCAAAGGTGAAAGGCTAGTACCGTCCCTGGGGCTGGATGCCCTGCAATTACTTTCGGCTCTTAAAAGCAGGGGCGCAATTTGCTATGGAGCAGAGGGCAATTTCCCCTCCCAGACTTTTTTCCCCCTTCCCCAGACCCGAATTTTTCCCTCAGGCAAAATTAACTTTCTTGAAAAATCTTGTCAAAACTAACATAACCCTGCATAATTTAAGCATCAACAGAAATGGACCAGTTTTCTTTAGTATATATTTACCTTTATAGTGCTATAAACTATTTTATATTACTATATAGCACTTTCATAACCCCAAGCGGCTCATTTTTCAGCTTTTGCTGTCATTTTCACCTGATTTCCGAAAATTGGCTCCAATTGTTCCCCCCCCCCAGGACTCTGACGAATTACGCCACTGCTTAAAAGGGTACCAAAACTTCTAATTTCCAACAAAATGACCCCACTCTGAAATTCTAAGAGTATCCCTTACAGATAAAGTGGTACCGGAAAAATTATACATGGGAGGTGTATGACTGTCTACCTAGGCACCGCCAAATCATCCACTTAGATAATTATTTTATGTGCTAAACTTATTTTCATCTAGAATTTTAGGCTAAACTCAACGGAAAATAAATAGTGATCTTGGATGATAATTGAGGTCTGCAACATACCCTAAGTTTCATGCACTGCTTCACTTACCTTGTTACTTTGCTTTATTGACATTGATAGCCCCATCAATAAGCCACATATCATTAGAAACGGAACAAATTTTTCTTCTCTCTTTCAGTTGTTCCCTCGGTTAAAGTGAAGAGTCAACTTATAGGAGTTCCAAAAGGATCAAAAGTGATTATTGAATGTGAAATCCAATCATCTCCAAAGCCTATCACTTTCTGGACTAAAGATGGTAAGAACCACCATTAAAGTTAATGATGGAAATGGATTAGAATAATTCAGTGTGTATGTATGGCATGATTGCGTGTGTACGCCGCGTGTGTGCTGCTTGTGTGGGTTTTGTTTGTGTTTAGTGTCTTTTTTAACATTTCCCTTTTGGCTAAAAAGCTGTGGTTTAAAATCTTTTCCCTGTATTTTACACAATTTTTTGAAAGTTCGCACAAATATATATATATATATATATATATAATATATATATATATATATATATATATATATATATATATATATATATATATATATATATATATATATATATATATATATATATATATATTAGCCGAAAAAATATTTGTTGTTGAGCAAATGATCTGGCTAAATCACATAACAATTTATCGTCATCTGTGGAATAAATAAAGAAAATAAAAGTCAAACAAAAATTAAAATAAAATAAAGAAAACAAATAAAAGAGGAACAAAAAATAAATATAATAAAAAAAAAATAAATGAAAGTTGAGAAATATAGTAGGTTACCTTACAAATATTGACTAAAAAGTAAAAAAAAAATAAAACTACTAATAGCATTTTCTTCTTTTCTTTTACATTTCTTTCAAAATCACAATGAAGATCCATGGAAGCCCATGGAGACAAGCAGGACAGAATTTATGGAGACCAATGATTTATCTATAATTAAGATAATATGTCTAATAGGTCGAATGTCTAATTGGCTGAAAAATCCTATGAAAAATTGACGCTAGTATTCCATCGGTAATAGTAAAATTTTAGTAGAGACATCATGTTCTTCTGAATATACAAATTTTGCACTATTATAGATTTTTAGTCGTCTGTAGCATTATACAGTCTGAAATCCTAATCTCTCTCTTTTTGGCGCCCTTGATAATGCCTATTCTTTTATCCTGTTTGATTTCCCTTTTTGCCGAATTAATCCCGCTCATTGAAATCTGTAGGATTCTTACAAGAATCTTTTATTTTGAAGGAGAAATAATCGTGACAAACCAACGGTTAACCCTGGATGAAACGCAGATATCCAATCATGATTATCATTATGTGCTTTCTTTGAGGATTCAAGGTTTTGTTCCATCGGATTCTGGAAAGTATGAATGCCATGCTAAGAACGTCGTGGGAGAAGGGAATGGAACTATAAAACTTTACGGTGAGGTTTATTAAATCCCCTAATTGTAGATTATTAAAAGGACCTTTTGTGTTTAAATGGAATAAAGTTGTCTTCTTTTTTGATAAATTTGAGTATATTATAAGAATCTAAATTGATTTTTAATTAAATAATAAATGTAAATTATTTTTGGTTTTCGTACATGTTCGGGGGTCAAGCATGAACGTTGGATCGATATGTCAAATCCATTTATGTATGTTTATTCAGCTAAGAAAGTTTAAGAGGGGCTATTCTTGTGAGTTCTTTAGTACAAAAAACTACATTCCTTAGATATTGCTTCTTTTATCGAAATTAATTTAATCTTAACATGGGGCTCAACTTGGCCTTGGAAAAAAAATGGAAAAGTATTTCCCAATTGGAGCGGAAAAGTATTCCCTCCTTTAACACTGAACATTTGTTTGGATCACCTCATCCAATAGGTTGGGGGATATGGTATACTGCTCAATATATGGATAGTCAGATAATTGGGCTGAGACCAAAAATCTTGCACTCGAGATTGCACACATTGGAGCCGTACTTAGGGAAATTGTCACCAAAAAGCCTAAAAAATATGACCTAGAATGCACAAAATGAAACCAAGATTGCAAAAAAAGTTTCCAAAATTATCAGTAAAACTATACATTTAGAAAAGCGTTTTGGCGATATTTACAAAAACGGAGCCAAGAATGCAGGATTGGCACTGAGAATTCCAAGAAATATGACCAAATGCAAAAAATGGAGCCAAGATAATAAAAAAAAAAATCCCACAAAAATATATTCATAGATATGCATATAGAAAAAGTGGTGGTGAAAATTTTGAAAACGGAGCCAAGAATGCAGGACTTGCAAATTTAGTCTCTCCTTTTGCCGACCTTATAACTTCTCTTGTCAATTTTGGTTTATTTTTAAGTTTTATTGTTAATTTCAAGTTTTATTTCATGCATACCTTACCCCATTGTAATATTTTTTTGAAGTAGCGCTGGGAATGCACGTAACGACAATTTCTCTCTCTTTTTCGGTTCTAGCAAAAAAAAATCATTGGGAGCCCAATAGCGCTGCCTAAGTAAAGATTGAAGTGGGCACAATGTACTTTTTTTTACCAAGGTACTTCGTTTAGAAGGAACTGTCCTAAAAACTTCGGAGGGAGGTCATTTGATTGGAAATAGATATTTCTAATGCCCTTTTCATTAGTCAAAGGTGATTGAAGCAAAACTAGCCCCCCCTCCACCCCCATTATTTCCCCAAATTTAACCAATCAAAATTTTTCTATTGCCATTTTATTCAACATAGTTGAACGGTCAAGTAATTATGTCTTTGGGGATGTAAACCACCTTCCTACAGTCCTCAGGACAAGGGCTATAAGTAATGTTAACCTTACCTTAGACCTTAGTTCCTCCAGAACCAGGAATAGCGCATAGGATGTCTACGAACCTTTAACCAGACATCTAGGAACTAAGCTGTTGCCTTGAAATCCTCCCACTGTAGTTGAAGAGTCAGCTCTCCACTTCTCAGGTCCCGGTCGTACTGCCGTTGTATAGTGTGTCTTGGTCGACCTCTTATGTATCTCCCCTCAGGAGGCTATATACTTTTTTTTGGGAGTCGATTCTATGGTGTACAAAGGAAGTGACCAAAATAGGTCCATCTCCACGTATCAGGAAGTCACTCACTAATTGCTGACCGGTTTGTCGATGAACCTCTATATTGGTAACCTTTTCCTACCACAATGTGTTTAGGATCCTTCTAATGCACATTCTCTCAAAAGCTAGGGAGTGTTTTGAGTCAGACAAAACTATGGGTGGAGGAGGGGGAAGTTTTAAATCCGGTAACTCTCCTAGCTATAGCCCGATATAGAAATTGTAATAAATATGAACATTTCGAAGAATAGTTTTATAAATGGGGATACTAGCTGCTTGTTAAATTTCATTTTTACTTTCTTGAAATGTCAACTAAGAATTGATTGGTACTTTCAGGTAACATTATAAATTAGTTTTTTCTTCTCGAGCAAAAATTCTTTGTTTGAATGGTACCTTAGCACAATGTATCCCGACGTATATTCAGTCATAAATCACAATCATTTGTACCATACTTATCTAGACAATTAATTTCAGTTTGGAGGTAATTCTAATTGGATATTCTATTTATTTATTTTCAGAAGTCGTCATCCCGCTCACAAGACCCATGACAAATCTGTTTTTCCCGACTAGTCCTACGCATGTAACGAAGAAAATAAGGTATCCAAAGACAGCTTATATACCACCATCGACAGTGTCGTTTGAAAGTCAAATGAAGAATACAAGTCATTCCGCGCTCAATGAAGCAAATATTTGGTCTCGGATTTTGTCACAAGACAACAGTGGGTCCTTTTTAAGACCTTTTCAGAGAATAGTTTTATTCGCCTGTGTTATTCTGCTGATTCTTTTTTAAATTTGTGTCTTCCAGTTTTTTATTTATTTATTAATTACTATAAATACAGTTAACTTGACATTGTTTTGTAGACAAAATTATCTTTCCAAAGATTCTTTCCTCCAGGACACTGTAAAATAAATAAGCAAGTTTTTTCGAATAAAATTGAAGAGCGATATTGAAGACAGCAAAGATTTGGAAAATGGGGAAAACAGTTCTAGTACCAGTTTTAGCAGTAGTTTTCAGTTTTGTGACTGGAAAAAGGAAATGGCCTGATCAGTGGAATGTGTCAGTAGGAATACCAATTTTCAAAAAAGGTAACAGGCAGGATCATAGTAACTATAGAATAATTAGTTTGGGAAATGTGATGAGTAAGATTTTCTGCAAGGTTATAGGTCAAGATTAGGGAAGTGGTTGGAGGTAAAGGAACTGTTATCCCCTTTTCAGGTAGGGTTTAGAAAAAACCATAGTGCAGTAGATCATATTTTTACTTTGAGGATTTTCGTAGAGAAGTATAGGAAAGGAAAAGGGGGGAGGTTATTTGCAGCTTTTTTAGACCTGAAAGGGGCACATGATAATGTGGATAGGAACCTGTTAATGTTAAACTTGTTATCTTTAGGACTGCCTCACTATTTCGTATTGTTGCTGTGCGAAATGTATAAGTACGTGAAGTTAGTAGTGAAAGTGGCGGGAAAGTGCTCAACTCCGGTGCAATCTTCATTGGGACTAAAGCAGGGATGTGTGCTGTCACCGAAATTGTTTAGCCTTTATTTAAATGATGCCAATGAATTTTTCGTTAAGAACAATGCACCAATGATATCGATAGATTTGCTTAAACTGTGCTTACTACTATTTGCTGACGACATCGTATTACTGGCTGAAACAAAGGAGAAACTGCAACAATTATTAGAGATTACGGAGGTTTATTTGGAAGAGAAGAAGTTAATCCTGAACACATCGAAGTCAGTGGTGATGGTTTCTTTAAAGGTGAAACTATACCAGTGAATAATGAATTTGTTTATCTTGGGGTATAGTTTACTAGTAATGGGAAATTCAGTGGGCATCTGGATCTACCGAATGCAAGGGGGAGGTATATTAGCAGTGAAATAGGGAGAAGTAGTCTTAGACGGGTGAGAGATATTAGAGTACATAAGAGGATTTGGACAAGTAAGATAGTACCGGCGATGCATTATGGAGCAGAGATCTGGGGCTATCGGAAAGGTCCAAAACTTGAGGTGATTATGACGAGATATTATAAGAGGATGTTAGGACTACGGGATTCGTTTAGTAATTTGGTAATCCAGGGGGATTTAGGGCTAGTATCGCTGCGATCTATGAGGCTAGTGACCATGGTGAGATATTGGGTTAGGATACTGGGTATACAGAGATTTACGGTAGCAAAGGCAGCATACTTAGAGGCATTCAGACAGAATACTAAAACAGGGTGGCCGGTGGAGATTAAGGATATCTTAGATAAGCGTGGATTAGGGGAATGGTGGAATGAAGGAAAGGGGATTATGGGTATGGAGGAAATAGTAATAAGGGAGGTACAAGAGAGGTTGAAGAACCAAGAAATACAGATATGGTGGGCAAGTCTGTATCGTTCAGGGTTGTTAAAATTGTATAGACAGATAAAGGGTAGCTGGGGGGAGGAGGTATTTTGGAAGGTTGGGTTAAGTAGAGAGGATTTGAAGGCTTATTTGGATTGGAGGGGAAGTGGATTTTTGATTGGGAAGAAAAGAAAGTATCAAGGGAGAAAAGGGGAGAAGGTAGAATCTATTGCTTGTCCTATGTGTGGATCTCAGGATGAAATTTTAATACATTTTTTGTGTGAATGTGTCGAATTGAATGATTGGAGGCGAGAGATGTATGGTAAAGAAAAATTGAATGAGATATGGATGGTAGAGAGAATGAAAGAGACAAATTTCCTGAGTATTAAAAGGATAGCAAGATTTGTAAGGATTACAGCGGCACATCGGGAGCGTTTTCTTTAAATAGTATTAATTTAATTTAGTTAATTTGTTGTTTGTTTGTTGCTATGTAATTTTCCTATGACCCACGGGTTTTTTCTGGAATAAACTATTATTATTATTATTGTTATTATTATTATTATTATTATTATTATTATTATTATTATTATTATTATTATTATTATTATTATTATTATTATTATTATTATTATTATTATTATTATTATTATTATTATTATTATTATGAACTTAAAACGGACAAAAATTCCTTATATGAGGTGTGCGGCTCCCCGTCTCAAACCTTCGCTTTTTGCTCCAAAGCTTCACCAGTACTTAACTGAAAGTATTTTTTAGCGTAACGAGCATAGTTAGTGGGTAATTACAAGCATTCTGTCTATCGATTCAAAAATTTAAAAAAGTGTTTTGTATCCTTGTTTGAGGTACTGACAGCTACAAGTTTTATAAGCGCGTTAGTCAAACCCTTAATACTAGAAGAAAGTCAAGCACCAACTGGTGCACAAAACAAACATTTTCTCGCAAAGAGACTATAACGAACAATTACTTTTTGCTGCAAGTAAGTGTGACTTCTGCTATTGTCTTTCAAAGACCATTTCAGAAATGTTCGTCTGTATCTATGCGAGTACCACTCTATGTCATTTTCACAAAAAAGTCAGTTTCTTTTCAGAATAAAATAAAAAAAAAAAGTTTTTTTTTAATGAAGGAAAGGAGCAGCGTTAAAACTTAAGCGAACAGAAATTACTCCGTATTTGAAAGGGGTTTTCCTCCTTAACCCCCCGCTCTTTACGCTAAAGCTTGACTCTTTCTCTTCAATCTATTTTTAAAACAGTAAGAAACTTTAGCAAAAAGAGCGGGACGTCGAAGAGGAAAACCCCTTTCATATACGAAAACCCCTTAATTTGTAGATAGGACTTTGAAGCTTCTACAATAAGGTTCTCTTATACTCTGAACCTGATGGTGTGATTTTCGTAAGATATGTATGACTTTTAGGGGGTGTTTTCCCCTATTTTGTAAAACGAGGCAAATTTTCTCATGCTCGTAAATTTTGATGGGTATAATTGATCTTGATGAAACTTGTATATTTAAAATCAGCATTACAGTCCAATTCTTTTGATGTAACTATTGGTATCAAAATTCCATTTTTTAGAGTTTCGGTTACTATTGAGCCGGGTCGCTCCTTACTACAGTTCGTTACCACGAACTGTTATTATTATTATTTATTTAAGAATTAACGACGCTTCTTGACTACTAAGGCCCTGCGTCGGCCCTGCAATGCATTCCTGTAGCGTCATTCGATCTCTGGATCCCGTGCTACCAAGCTAAGGTCAAATCCACTGCGCCACCACAGGACACCACGAACTGTTTAATTTAATATCCAGTATTTTCGAAAAGAATTTCTCGCATAGATATGCTGTTACAAACGTCATTGAACACCACAAAGCTTTCACAACAAGTAGTCAACATGTTACCATTTAGTGACACCAAGACATTGAAAGTGTTGTCGTTCGTTTATTCCATAATGGCAGATTTTTCTGATAAGCTACTGTTTTCTTCCGCTTCTATGACATAGACTTTACCACCTCGCATACTGAGGTGGCCTTACTAGTGCGCGGGGCTTTTCACATCCACTACAGCACGGGGCCTGACGTCGCGTTCATAATGTAACGGGGACAATAATAATGTAGCCTCCAGCGGGAGTGGCAGCAATGTGATTCCTAGTGTTCAGCGGGAAGGTTTTGGCTTAGACAAGACTTCAGATAATGACCGTGCAACAAATCCAGGAAACACGTCAGTTTTCTTTAGTGTATATTTGTCTTTATGGTTCTATATGGCTCATTCTTCATTTTCACTTTATTTGGGAAAATTGGCTCTATTTTTGCTCCCCCCCCCCCAGGATTTTGTCGAAATTATGCCATTGGTGTGGTTATAGTGTGACTTGATCTTAATTATGCATGTATCGCAGTCTAGGCCATATCCAGTGGGTGGGGGGTTCAGCATTTGACCCCCCCCCGAAATTTCTGTCCGACTAGTAAAAACGTAATAAAAATTCGGATAAACAAGTTTGTGATGCGTTTAAAAATGTTTATCTTTTAAAATTTTTGGCGTTCTTTTTTTGGCGGCTGCATGCGTTCTAACCCTTGTAAGTTATTCTTTGGCATTTTGTGTTACAAAAGATGAATGTGTTATACGTGTAAAAACGCTCCCAAGCTCCAGTAAGACAAAAGTAAAAGATAACTTAAACTTAGTTGGCTTAATTCAGCATTAAGAAGACAAGTGCAGAAACGTTCTATAAGGTTAACTTACGATATGAAACTTCAACATGAAAGCAGTGTTATGTGCGTATTATGATTACATTTTTACACTGGGAAATAAACCGCATCGCAAACTTTGTACTTTCTAAGATACGTTCGCTTCTTTATAAACTAAAAAGCAAAAACTAAGGCCAAAACTAAAAATTCTCATCTGACGATAAAAGGTAAAAATCACCCTCGACACGCTAATCGGAAAAACCAAATATTACGAAATTGAAAAAAAGGAGGGGTGCCACAGGGAGTCCCAGACTGGAAGTAAATTGAATTGAAAAAAGGTCACTTATTTTATAACCATGGCCAAAAGGATCGTTGCAGGGGTGGGGGGGTTGAAGTTCTATAACCGCTGGCCCCACTCTACATAAAGGGGGGCAACACATTTGGAAATTGCAGCCATACTTTCTACAGATTTTTCTGAGAAGCCTCTCTCGAAGCTACAATATCTCTCACCTGATTGCAGTTCGTAATATATTTAACCCTGTTAGCGCATGGCACCCATAGGTGAGGGACCTGGTGCGGTCACACCACTTGCCGCCCCCAAAGGCCAGCGCTACTTGCATCTCTTTATTGAAAGGATTAAGACCTGCGAAGATATAAGTCGAGCATGCCAAAATGAGAAATAATACTAAGTTTTTTAAGTAATCGACATGATAGTGTTGCTGCAAAAACAGGGCTAATTCCACACGCATGACAAAATACAGTTCATCTCCTTTTCCTGGAATAGCCACCGGATGTTATAATGATACGGAAGTACCTTGAATTCAGATCCATCTTCTTTATAAATCACTTTAAAGATGCGGTCTTTAGAGTTTTAAAGAAAAAAACAAGTTTTTTCAATTGAAACTAAGGAACAACATTAAATTTAAATTGAAGAGAAACTATTACGCATGTGAAGGGGGTTGCCTCCTCCTCGACGCCTCACTCTTTTCATGAAAATATTTTAGTACTTTGAATAAAGCTTCTTACTGTTCTAAGTAAACGTCCCTTATGTTTCAGGAGTCGTTCTTAAAGAATTGGGACATAATTCAAACTCTTGCATAAAAAGCGAGGTGTTGAAGAGGGGGAAACCCCCCTTTACATACGTAATCATTTCTGTCCGTTTAATTTTTAATGTTACTCCCTACTTTTAGTCGAAAAACTTTTTATTTTATTTAATTTCTTACTGCTGAAAATTAAGCCGGGACAATTACCCTTAGCAACTCCGTGCCTAAAATTGAGACGGGAAAGTGAAAGTAAGATATATATAAAAAACTTCCTATAGGATTTCTCGCAAATTATCCCACTGTACAATTTGACCTGACAAGTTAACCCCCTGGAAACTTCCTTCTCCATGGAAAATTCCCCTGTTGAAAAACCCCAGTAGGAAGTTCGACTCTCGCCCTAAAATGTATGCATTCTTCTCAATAACAAATAGTATGTGCACATAATGTGCAAAATTCTATAATTTAAAGACCTTACTCATGGGGCTGTGGTGGAGGGGTCATGTTATATCCAAAGGCATTTTTAAACTATGAGGAACAATATGGCTATCTCAAAACTTTGATCCGAGGATTTTGGGGAGAAAATGGCCGGAGCAGGAAGCCAAGGAGCCCTTCAATCTTTTTGGCCATTTAAAAGGTCACTAGAACTTTTAATTTTTGTTCGAGTAAGCCCTCTCATGATTTTCTAGAACCACTGGATCGAGATGATTACCCCTGAAAAGGAAAAAATAAATACGCATCCGTGATATTTCTTCTGGCAAAATATATAAATTTCACATTTTTGCAGATAGGAGCTCGAAACCTCTACAGTAGGGTTTTCTGATACGCTGAATCCGATCGTGTGACTTTCATTAGTATTCTATAGCTCTTAAGGAATGATTATCCCTTTTTTCGAAAATCAGGCAAATTCTCTTAGGCTTGTAGCTCTTAATTGACGTAGAGATTATCCTTCTCCTCCTTGTGGTATTCTTAAACATATCGCACTTGAGAACCTAATTCGTTATTTTATTTTTTTTTTCTTGTCGTCGGAGTGTTCGACGAGGAAGATTAAAATTGAATATGCAAATCAAGTTTAAAACGAACAAAAATCACTACGAACAAGAGTTTGACTACTGCCCCATTCCTTAACTGTAAAAGTCTAAGGCCTACTTTGTCACTGTCGCTTTACTTAACACGAATTAGGCTATAGTATATACAATATTCTACAAATATAAAAATATACACAAATATTTTCTTTTCAGTAGCTACAGCATTTAAAGTTAAAATATAAATCACAGTGAAATAAAATCTGCAACTGATGAGCTTTGAGTAATTATTATGATTATATATCAAACATTCAGTTTAATTTTATCAGTTCTTTCCAAGCCCCTTAAAGGAAAATATAGCTTTATATAGGTTACACAGACAGTTCGTATGGGTATTCTCTGAAATCTATACAATCACCCCTTCATTAAAAACCATATATGTTGACATTGGACAGCTTTTATAGCTTGCGATCATTGCCCACTGGCTCTGGGAATTGTGTCAACCCAAGATGCATTTTTATACTATCCTTGGACTATTTCAAGACCCCTTTCTATAAAAATCTTACATGCCTCCGGAGCAAATCGTACCACCTTTGTCCCGGGATTTGGGGAGTAATGTCCGTCCAGGAGGTATTGTTGCATGATCTTTGGACTATTTGGAACAGAATTGCTACCTTAAAATTTTTATCAGATGTAATTATGGAAAAGAGGGTGTGGGGGGAGGCTAGTTTACCTCCAATCACTTTTGACTCTTAAAAAGAGAATTAGAGCTTTGAATTACCAACCAAATGAGCCTAATACAAAGTTCATACGACCACCCTTTCCATAAAACCATATATGCTCCCAGGTTATAATTTACTACCTTGGTCCTGGGATTCTGGGGGTTGTATCAACTGTGGATGCACTAAAAACGTGATATTTGGACAGTTTTGAACAAAATGGGAAGCTAGTTGCCCTCTGATCACTTCTAAATCTTAAAAAGGGACTTAAAACTCCTAATTTCCAATCATACAAGCGTCCTCCAAAAATCATATGACTTCCTCTTCCATAAAAACTTACATAGGCTACATTATGAGCATTATTTAAAACCCTTGCTACTGGATTTTGGGGGTTTTGTCCACCCCGGTGGTATTTTTATATGATCTTTGGCCTATTTGAAACGAAATAACTATCTCAAGTTTTCTATCAGAAGTATTAGGGAGAAAGAGGGCGTGGGAGAGACTCTCGAAAAGGGAAAGAAAACTCCCAATTTCCAATCAAACAAGCCTCCTCCTAAGCTCATATGACCTACTCTTCAATAAAAACTTATATACATTCTGGGTATTATTTAAGACCCTTGCTACTGGATTTTGGGGGTTTTGTCCACCCCGGTGGTATTGTTATATGATCTTTGGCCTATTTGAAACGAAATAACAATCTCAAATTTTCGATCAGAAGTATTAGGGAGAAAGAGGGCGTGGGAGGGACTCTTGAAAAGGAAACCATAAACTTCAATATCAAAGCAAATGAGCCACCTCCAAAGTTTTTACGACCACCCCTTTTTATAAGCGCCTCAGATACCTTTGGGGCATAATTTACAATTCTTGCCCCCAAGCTCTAGGGGGGTTAGCTAACCCTGGAGGCATTGGTGCATGATCTTTTGACTATGTTGAACAAAAAAACTATCTAAAAATGTGCTCGGATGTATTTGGGGAAAAGTGGGTGTGGGTGGTGGGTCTAGGGGTCTACTCTGATTACTTTTGACAGTGAAAATGGGAACTACAACTTTCTATTTCCAGTCAAATGAGCGTCCTCCAAAGTTCATACCACCACCCCTTTCATTAAAACCTAATATGCCCCGGGGTATATATAACCACATTTTTTCTAGGGCTCTAGGGGGATGAGTTGACTCCGGAGTTGTTTTTATCTGATCTTTGAACTATTTTGAACAAAATAGCTATCTCAAAATTTCGATGAGACAGATTTGGGAAAAGAGAGCGTAGTAGGGCAGATACTTTCCAGTTACTTTTGACGCTAGAACTTCTGATTTGGCACTAGAACTTCCAATTTCCGATTAGATGGGTCCCTCTTTTTTCTTTTATCACGTCGTCTCTCACATAGCGCACGAATAGTGCAAGCTGGCTTTGATTGGAAACTTGTCAGGTCTCAGTGAGTTGAAGGCTGTATTTTGACGAGCTTGAAATCCAATCTGCAATCACTTAGCCAAGATATCTATGCTTTTATCCTAAATTAAATGTAAGAAAACAAGGGTTTTTAACTGAAAGTATGGAGCGTCATTAAAACTTAAAACGAACAGAAATTACTCCGTATATGAAAGGGGCTGTTCACTCCTCAACTTCCGCTCTTTACGCTAAAGTTTGACTCTTTCTCTCAACTCTACTTTTTAAAACAGTAAAAAAAAATTAGCGTAAAGAGCGGGGCGTTGAGGAGAGAACAGCCCCTTTCATATACGGGGTAATATCTGTTCGATCTAAGTTTTAATGTCGCTCCTTACTTTCAGTTTACTTTCAGTTTCTCCTTACTTTTTTTTATTTGATTTCTGAACGTTTTTGAATTGATGCATGTTTTGATTTTGGCTGTCCGCACATGAATAATTAAAACGAAATTTGCATATTAATTTAGTTTTTTAGCTAAATGGCTTTCTCATAGTTTTGTTTGGACGGTTTTAAAAGCAAAAGGAGCAGGGGAGTAGGCCTAGTTATCCTCAAATTTTTTGGTTATTTAAAAAGGCAACTTGAACTTTTCATTTTTTATTAACGTTTTTATTAATAAAAATATACGTAACTTACGAATTATTATTACGAAACATACGAAATTACTACGAAATATACGTAACTTACGTAACGAACTTCTATATTCGTATTTTTTTATTATTTATATGAGGCGGTTCACCCCCTCGTCAATACCTCGCTCTTTACACTAAACTTAAATATTGTCCCAATTCCTTAAGAATAACCCCTGAAACACAAAGGCCGTAGAATAAATAGTTGAAATAAATAAAATAACTTTAGCGTAAAGAGCGAGTTATTACGAGGAGGTGAAACTATCATATGCTTAAAAGTTTCTGTTCGTCTTAAGTTTTAATGCTATTCCTTACTTTCAGCTGAAAGAACTTTTTCATATTTATTTTCTCATTGTTTTTTTAAGAAATGCTAAAAAATCCTGGGCCCCCTTCATGGAATTTTTTCTTCCCCCATGACAAATTCCTCCATGGAAAGTTCCCCCCGCGTAAGCCCCTCCCCTCAAGCCCTCCCCCTCCAACCAAAAAAAATGCCCAAAGACAAAAATCAGCTATTTCAGAATTTTGATCTGGTGACTTTGGGAAAAATGAGCGTGGGAGGGGTGTAGGTGCCCTCCAACTTTTTGGCCACTTAGAAAGGGCACTAGAACTTTTAATTTCCGTTAGAATGAGTCCCCTTGCGACATTCTAGGATCACTTGGTCGATACGATCACCTCCGGGAAAAAAAACAAACAAATAAACACGCATCCGTGATCTGTCTTAAGGCAAAAAATACAAAATTCCACATTTCTGTAGATAGGAGCTTGAAACTTCTACTGTAGGGTTTTCTGATACGAAGAATCTGATGGTGTGATTGGTTCTATGCAGGGGCATCTAAACGAAGGGATTAAAGTTATCCCCCTAGATGTGGAAAAATACCTTTAGATTGAGATTTAGTTTTTTCTCATTTGAAATTTACCTTGAAATATTGAAAAATCCATTTTTCCATCTTTATGCATAGAATAGACCAAAATCCTTACTTCCTTCCTGTATTTTTCCGAATTGGTACCCTGGCTTATACCTTGATCACTGAAAACTGCGGTGATCTAATTAAAATATTTGCTTTTTCTTTTTAATTTGTTTCCTTGTCGATCCAAAACTCTCAAAAATATACATATTTTTTTCCCAAAAAAATATGGAAACTATTTTCTTTTTACTTTAGCTGAGCTAGTATAATTCTGGGACACCAGCGATAATTTTGAAAATGGCCTTTTTATATTTTTATGGAAAAAATTGGTACCACTCTTCACAAATTTTGATAAGCATCCGTCTTATTGCTTCTTTAATAAAAAAAAGGTTCTTTTTACTTATACGGAACACACCCAAGAAGTAAAGTTATGTTAATCCTAATGAAATATGCCAACAAAATATAACACTTTAGTTTATATAATAATATTATATGGGCTATATATTTGCACATCAGGGGATAGTGGGGGTAAAATAACCTAGCCTAACCGTACCTCCACCCCCCTAATGTGCAAATATATAACCCAAGCAATACAAGTCCAATGTACTTTGTCACCCGTGTCTTTGTGGCTATGAAACTGGTTTTCATAGATCGTACATTATCCTGATTACCTTTAGTATACTGGTAGTAATGACACTGTAGACACTGAGTCTAAATCATTTGCATATACCCTAAACCTCATTTGCATCGTGCTGACTATTAAACCAAAATCAACACTCTTTAGTTCCATATTAAGCACAGCATATTTCCTTGGCGTTTTGCAAAAAGAGCCTAAGCTGTCACAGCCGCAAGGGCTGTGGGGGGGGCCAGGGGCTGTCATCCTTGAAGATATAGCTTTAAGCCTTTCAACTATGCCGAAAAACTAGCTATCTCAAAATTTAGATCAGGTTTCTTCGGGGGAACAAGGAGCGTAGGAGGGGACAGGGATGGTTGCCCTCCAATATACTATTGGAGTAGCTCTCAGTGACTGAAGGCTTCAAGAAGTGGCATATTTCTCAGCCTACTTTGACCTTCGGATAAACTCAAAGAAAACGAAAGTTCTTGACCTGAACGTCACAAGAGATAATGAACTTAACCTTTGTGGCCTCCTACTCGAAATGGTTCACAGCTTCGCTTATCTGGGATCCGAGATGTATTCGAGAGAATGATGCGACCAAGATTTCAATATAAGAATGTCTAGAGCTCAGGCAGTATTTGCTTAACTCCACAGGTATCTTTGGATTCGTCAAGAGATTAGCTTAAGAACAAAGATAAGCATTTTTAAGTCGACAGTGAGCTTAAGCAGTTTAATTCTTAACAGTACTTTAAGTCTATTGTGTCAAATTAGGGCCCATCAAAGCGGCTCAGAGGCGCGCTCTGGAAGTATTCGACCACCGTTGCTTGCGTTTAATCTTTGTTACCTGGTTTTAAAACCAGATCTTTAAGGACGAAATCTACCAACATTATTACAAAATCGACAGAATTTCAGACATCATCAAGCTCTGCTGGCTTGGACATACTTTACGTCACTCTGACAATCTATTCATTAAACAAATAGTGATCGCTGAACCCCTTTCAACTCGGCGTAGAAGACAAGGGGGACAGTTTAAAAATTGGTCGACGCTAGATCAATAAAATCTGGATCCAGATGGAGATGGTTCACAAATTTGGCCATAAATGGGAAAAATGCGGGCTGAGGTTTGCAGAAGAACTGGCACAAGACTACTCATCGTGGGAGACCATCATTCAGAAGCTCTCTTTCGATTCTGGGTAAAGCAGAAACGCCTGGTCTTGCTGCAACTACAGATAAAATAAGTCCCTAGTGTGTTTTGACTCACCTTAACTTTTTCCCTCAACATTTTCTGAAGTTATCATCTTAACTGTTTTGGCATTAGTATTAGTTTTCATGGAAGTGGTAGTTGTAATTGTAGTTGTAGTAGTAGTAGTAGTAGTAGTGGCAGTAGTAGTAGTAGTTGTAATAATAGTTGTAGTAGTAGTAGTAGTAGTAGTAGTAGTAATAGTGGCAGTAGTAGTAGTAGTAGTAGTAGTAGCTTGCACATATTGCCTTTTCATGGTTGCCTTTTCAGTAGTTTTCATGAAAGTGGTAGTTGTAATAGTAGTAGTAGTAATGGTTGTGGTATTAGTAGTAATAGTAGTATTAGTACTAGTAGTAGTGACAGTAGTAGTGTTAAGAATAGCTAGCACATATTGCCTTTTCATCAACTGATCATCCCCCTCATCATTCCCTGAAAGTTCCAACTTAAGACTCTAAATCATTCCTGAGATACGTCTTTTCGTTAACTGCAAGCACGTAGTGCGTTTTGATTTAGTTTAACACTCCCCTCAACATTCCCTGAAAGCTTCAACTCAATGTCCTAGACCTTTTTGAATACCGGAACTCAAACATGCCCATATTTCCTAATAACAAATACTATTTGTAAACAAAGGGAGAATGGAATAGCTTACAGCCCTTGTCGCAAAGACTGTGGGGGGGGGGGGTCTGTCATCCCTAGAGACATAGTTTTTAAGACTTTTAAGTATGCTGAATAAAAGAAAAAGAAATGAACATAAAGATGACAAACGGATCTATGGCTAGTAAATGGGAACGAAGAGAACAAAAAAGAAAAAGAAATTCGAACGAATATTTTGCCCGTATGCAACAAGGCTTCCTCAGCGTAGAAAATTAAAAAAAAAAACGAAAAAAAACTGCAAACTAAAAATAAAAAATATATTTTAAACTAAAGTAAACTAACATAAAATACAAAATATACAGTTACTTACATATACAATTGACAACTAGCTTCATGCAACCACGAAAGTATCTGAACCATACTGGCCATTCATTTACTGGCCATAGACCCGTTTGTCTTTTTTGTATTCGTTTCTTTGCTTTCCGTCACGGCTGGCCAGTTTGGCTTTAGATCTATTATGCTGAACAGGATGGATATCTAAAAATTTCGACAGGATTTCTTTGGTGGGGGAGGTGCGTAGGAGGGTAGGGGGCTGTTTGCCCTCCAATAGACCCTTGGGATAGCAACCAGTGATTGAATTTCATACCACCGATGTTTTACAGCAAGCATTTACATTTTCAGCAAAAAGATGAAACCATCAATTTGGGGACTTAAAGTCATATACAAAAGTACACGGGTGTCCTAAATCTCAATTCCCAGAACCTAGCTTCTTGGGGGTAAGGTTGCCATAGGGAATATTTTTCTTACGAGAAATATTACCAAAAGAATAGCAGTCTTGTGGCAATACTAAACTAATAAACTGGCATGTCAACATCTAAAATGAACAAAAAGGAAGTTTGCCATCATATTTATGAGTACTTTTTTTAGGGGGGAGGGTCTCATTAGACTGTAACAAAAGCAAAGCGAAAGTAATCCCTTGTATTTATCCTTTTTTTCTAAAGAGCCCACTTGAGGCATTCAAAACCTACAGTAGTGCTCTAAACGGTTGTAAGTCTCCTTGGAGTCTTAGAAAAGCACTCGTAGAATGTTCACAATTCTTCAGGACAGTCGGTACTCCAGCCTGAGAACAAACAAAGGGGATAATCAACCATATTTGCGGAAGATTTCCTATTCACTCAGTTGAAAGAGAAAGAGAAAGAGATTGAGAAAGAGCATTGAGGGAAAATTAATCGTATCTTGTTTCATATGGCTTCTCAGTAAAATTCAAGTAACTTCCTCACGAGGAAAAGACCTTAGAGACATTTGAACGGTATGGTGTAAGCAACAAGAGGGTTTACTGATAGTCCAATCACTTAAAATGTATCATTCTTTCACCTAAATTGCTTAAATTTTACTGTTTTAAAAAGAAGAGTTGAGAGAAAGAGTCAAACTTTAGCGTAAAGAGCGGGGCGTTGATGTGGAAGTAGCCCCTTTCATATACGAAGTAATTTCTGTTCGTTTTAAGTCTTAATGTCGCTCCTTGCTTTCTTACTTACTTACTTAAAGAAAGTTTAACTATAAAAAAATCTAATGTTAAAATAGACATTTAAAGAAAGTTTAACTATAAGCTATATTAGGCTAAACTTTTTGTTGCGCTGCTCTTTTTAGAGCATTCAATATTGATGGATTAAAATAGAAAATCAGATTATAACGCAAAAACTAAGGATTTGAATGGGGGTATCAATTACAGGGTAGGCCTCTATTCGTTTTAATTGTTAGTGTCGTTCTTTACTTCTAGAGATGAAATTTCTACCGCAGTGCTTCAGTGTTCAAATTAGTTTTTAGGGTGAAACCTACCTTTAATTTAATAATTGGAGGCTGTCACCTCCTCTGCATCCAGATTGCACACTTAATTAATATACGAGAAAACAAAGGCGTATCGGATGTAGTTTTGATAAGGGATACTATATTATCCGGATAATATAGTATCCTTATATTTAAATTTTTTTTTTAAATTATTCAATTAAAAATATAAAAAGTTTATATTTTGAATATATAAAATATATATAAAATATAAATAAAAAATAATAAATGGTAAATATTTTAAAAGCAATATTTAAAAAATTAAGAGTTAAGTTCTTTAGAGTTTGGATTCAGGTTCGTGGCTACTGTCTGCCGCTAGTGAAAGAAATGGAGGGATTTTAATTTTCCAAATAAACTGCGAGCTTTTCCTCTATGCATTATCTTGGGGGACGGACTGGGATATTTTCATTGTAGAAAAAATAATGAATTTAAGGGGAGATTTGTCTAGTAGTAAGAATAGTGAGCTCCTAAAGGGAATCGTAGTAAATAAGACATCTTTTCGTTTTTATTTAATAGTTACCGGTATTTTTAATTTTGTATATTACTTTATTGGCTATGAAACACACATTATTTGTACGTAAATCATAAAAAAAGTTACTTACGGAGGTAGAGAGAAAGGTTGAACTATAAATCGAACGAAAATTATTGTGACTAGTGATTTTTTTCCATAAAATCGTGAAAGAAAACGCGTAATATATTATATATCTAAAGAATTCTAAGAATTGGCACTTTTCTGAAAGCACAAAAACTACCATAAAAAAGAATATTCTCTTGAGATTAAAAAATTCTATAAGTAGTATGTAGAAAATTAAAGACGACTTATAAGTTTCTAATGTGCCTTTCACCGACGATGTTATAGATAACCTTTAGTATATACTTACAATTCTCTTAAAAGCTATGTCAACATGCTATGTTTTCAGTAAAACAACAGTTTTTAGAATTCTAAGGATTTTTTAAATATCTAGATTCAAGTTTTTAAAGCTAGTTTGGTAGATATATTTTGCGTAGTCTGCGAAGCAATTACAATTGTTTTTTGTTTTAAGTTTCAACTTCGCTCTTTACTTCCATACGATTTTGACAGTTATTGACGGTAGACAGAATATTGACGGTTATGGGATACTGCCGGTGCTCTGTATCTTGTCTGATTGATCGGTGGCTGTTCTATTTTAGTTCTATTTTCATTTAATTTGTAAGTTTTCTAAAACTGTATTTAAATCAGTTCCTTTTAGACTTCCTTCTTCCTTTAAACCAGACTTTATGGAATCCACAGTTCCCTTTCAGCTTCATTAACATAATCAAACCTCGGATAAAATATGGACGAGGTATCAAGCTTAACTTTTCTCAAACATTTTTTTAATCCGAGCGATCGGGGGTAAAACCTTAAGCAGTCTGACAATTGAACTCCTTAGACAAAATGGAGAATTCAGATAATTGCCTTGCATCATATCTGCATGGGTACTTTAAGAAACCTCAGGGGAATACAATGACTGTAAATTATCCTTATATTTTATCTTATTTTTTATCTTATACCTGATGTTGTGTCATAACTTACATCTCATTCTGGTCTTATTACCCGAATCCGCTTCTTTGACTACCCAAAACCTATATTGCCATTCCCTGAAGTCTCTTTCCTTCATTCCAATGCCTAGAAAAATCAGATTTTTCTTCCTTTTTACCATTGTTTCCCCTTAAACATCATTTTAATAAAATCTAGATCTCATATTATACAATCTGACCTAGAACCTATCTTTTTTAAATCTTTTGCAACTTCTTTCTTAAATACTATTATTTTGTTTCATTGAGCCAGACTTATTTAATTGCAGAATAGCTTAACTAGAAGTAAAAATTAAAAACATCGCTTAGAAGCTTTTACAAGGCTATGATTGCCATGCATATAAATAAGCGTGTTTGTACGGTGTGGAGACAATATCGAATGCCAAGCAGTAACTGTTGTTCTTTCGTCATTGAAGCATCGTTCTGCTGCCGCATTTGTTGCTGGCAACGGCAAAACTTTCCAGCAGACGCTAGATTCTTTGGACAATGGCAGCTGTGCCGGTACAGCTGCCACCTATATCACCTGTACACCTATACACCGTACACCTGTACGGTGTGGAGACAATATCGAATGCCAAGCAGTAACTGTTGTTCTTTCGTCATTGAAGCATCGTTCTGCTGCCGCATTTGTTGCTGGCAACGGCAAAACTTTCCAGCAGACGCTAGATTCTTTGGACAATGGCAGCTGTGCCGGTACAGCTGCCACCTATATCACCTGTACACCTATACACCGTACACCTGTACGGTGTGGAGACAATATCGAATGCCAAGCAGTAACTGTTGTTCTTTCGTCATTGAAGCATTGTTCTGCTGCCGCATTTGTTGCTGGCAAAGGCAAAACTTTCCAGCAGACGCTAGATTCTTTGGACAATGGCAGCTGTGCCGGTACAGCTGCCACCTATATCACCTGTACACCTATACACCGTACACCTGTACGGTGTGGAGACAATATCGAATGCCAAGCAGTAACTGTTGTTCTTTCGTCATTGAAGCATTGTTCTGCTGCCGCATTTGTTGCTGGCAACGGCAAAACTTTCCAGCAGACGCTAGATTCTTTGGACAATGGCAGCTGTGCCGGTACAGCTGCCACCTATATCACCTGTACACCTATACACCGTACACCTGTACGGTGTGGAGACAATATCGAATGCCAAGCAGTAACTGTTGTTCTTTCGTCATTGAAGCATCGTTCTGCTGCCGCATTTGTTGCTGGCAACGGCAAAACTTTCCAGCAGACGCTAGATTCTTTGGACTATGGCAGCTGTGCCGGTACAGCTGCCACCTATATCACCTGTACACCTATACACCGTACACCTGTACGGTGTGGAGACAATATCGAATGCCAAGCAGTAACTGTTGTTCTTTCGTCATTGAAGCATCGTTCTGCTGCCACATTTGTTGCTGGCACCGGCAAAACTTTCCAGCAGACGCTAGATTCTTTGGACTATGGCAGCTGTGCCGATTAAATTTACGGGAACGCAAGTGTTGGATTGATTGCATCAACCTAGAGCGGATCTTTTGATTTCCGATCGTAGGCTTCCAAGTTCAGATAAAAATTCATTTTAAAAGACAAAGCTTTTCTTATGGAAGTGAAGAGCGAAATAGAAACTTGGAAAAACAATAGCAAAAATTATTGCTGTGTCGAATACGTATGATACATCTACCAAACTAGCCCAAAACTGACTCACTATATTTTCCAATATATACAGAATTCTAAAAACTATTATTTTGTATAAAACACAAAAATATGCCCCCTCCCCCCAAAAAAGGGTTGTCAAAGAGTTCATGGTATCGAACTGTAAGTAAGAAGCGACCCGGTTCAATAGTAAGCGAAAATCTAAAAAACGGGATTTTTATACCAATAGACATGAAAAGAATAGAATTTGTATGCTGATTTCAAATATATAAGTTTCATCAAGTGTACCCATCACGAGTTACGAGCCTGAAAAAACTTGCCTAATTTTTAAAAAAAGGGGGGGAGAGACACCTAAAAGTTATCACCATCAGATTCAGCATATCAGAAAACCCTACTATAGAGGTTTCTAGCTCCTATCTGCAAAAATGTGGATTTTATTTTTCGCCAAAATAATGATCACGGATGCGTGTTTATTTGTTGTTTTTGTTTTATTCTTTTGTTTTTCCAGGGGTGATCGTATCAACGCAGTGGCACTAGAATACCTCGAAAGGGCTCATTCGAAGAGAAATTAAAACTTCTAGTGCTGTTTTAAGTGACCGAAAATTGGAGGGCAAATAGGCCCCCTCCCACGCTCATTTTTCCCAAAGTCACCTGATCAAAATTTTTATTTTATGAGCATTTTGTTCATCTTGGTCAAAAAAATCTAATAACCATGTCTTTGAGGATGGCTTAATCCCCCAGAGTCCCCATAGGAAGGGCTGCAATTTATGAAATTTGCCCCTTTTTTACATATAGCATTGGTTATTGCTCTGTATACAGATTTTTTCAGGGGGATTTCTTCTGGTGGGGGAAGGGGGTGAAAGCTTGACTGTTTGTTCAAATTCTTTAAGCATGACTACTGAAACACAAAGGTCGTTTAATTAGAATAATAGTTTTTTTTTTAATTCTTCATAAGGCTTTAGCTTAAAGAGCGAGATATTAAGGAGGAGGCAACTTTCACTTGAACAAAAAATTGTTTCTTTTAAATTTAATTTCTGATCTTTTTTAAATAATGTCAGGAAATCCAGCTCACCCTCCAAGGACGATACTTCCCCCTCCGCGAAAAGTCACTCCATATAAACTTCTTTCAACGTAAAATACCCCCTCCCACCAGTAAAATTCCCTCCATGCAACTCCATTCTAGCTGAAAATCCCCCCCACCCCCCGAAAAATTTCTTGCGGACGATTCTGGCTGAAATTTTTTTCTTAGCATACTTTCATTTGAAACATACTTAAGTTTCTGATTGTTTTTAAAATCATGCCGGAGATATCCCCCTCATTGGAAAATTCTTCCCGGAAATGTACCTCTTCACCCCCTAGTGGAAATCTAGACCCGTAAAAAAAAATCCTCAGAAGAATTTTTCCGTGGAAAATCCCAATCCCGTAATGGAAAGACACTGGACAATGTCGACCCGATAAAATTTCCCCAGATAAATCCCCTTAACATTTCCACATGTAAAACTGAGTCGGCACAGAGAAAGTAAGACAAATAAATTTCGTATAGGAGTTCTGGTAAATTCCCCCAGTGTAAAATTTCTATTGGAAAGTTCACCCCCATGAAACGTCCCTATTTGCAGAATATTATCCCCATTGAAAATCCCCTAAATGGAAAATTCACCCCCACCCTACAAAAGATGTCTGTATACTTCCCAATTACAAATACAATATCATGAAAAAAGAAATCACCAATGCAACAGCACAAACACATGAAAAAAAAAGACAGAAGGAGAAAAGGAAGACTGTTTTCCTACATTAGTAATTAATACTAATGAGTATTATTAGTTGATACAAAATTAAACAGGCAGTCATGTCGTAAGTAAGTATAAGTCGTCATTTACCAAATATGAAAAAAAAAAATAAGACAAATAAATCAGAGGCAACAACCCAACACAAGGGCTCATCAAGAGAATATACACTTGCCTAGGGGATTTCGGCACTTTAAATTCCCAATGAAAAAAAAAATAAAGACAAATAAATCAGAGGCAACAACCCAACACAAGGGCTCATCAGGAGAATACGCACTTGCCTATAGGGTTTCGGCGCTTTAAATTCCCATATAAAAAAAAAAATAAAATAAAAAGACAAATAAATCAGAGGCAACAACCCAGCAACACACACTTTATGTGAACAATGGGCAAATTACATGACTTACAGACCTTTTACCAGGGTCTTTTTTTTTTGTTCCCAAGGGCATGGTTTTTCAGTTATGCTGAACAAAACGGCTATCTTCAAATTTTGATTGAAAAAACTTTGAGGGAAAAGAGTGTGGAATGTGGTCTAGTTGTCGTGAAATCTCTTTGGTTACTTCAAAAGGGCACTAGAGCTTTTACTTTCCGTTCAAATAAGCCCTTTTTCGATGTTCTAGGACTAATAGTTAGATTTGATCATCCCTGGGAGGAAAAACAAATAAAGATGCATCCGTGATCTTCTTGTGGCAAACAATACAAAATTGAGCATTTTTGCAGACGAAAGCTTGAAACTTCTACAAAGGGTCCTCGGATACGCTGAATCTTATGGTGTGACTTTTATTAACCTTTAGGAGCTTTAGAGGGTATTAAGATTTTTAGGGTGTGTCTCCCGCCTTTTTCAAAATCGGGCAAATTTTCTCAGGCTCGTAGCTTTTGATAGGTAACGCTAAACTTGATGCATCTTATATATTTGGAATCAGCATAATACGCCGATTCATTTTCTATTGATATCAAAATTTCATTTGGTAGAAATTCAGTAACTATTGAGCTGCGTCACTCCTTTCTTACAGTTCGTTACCACGAACTGTTTGATATACCTTCTAGATTCAACAGATAATCGCAAAAGGTATTTTAACACAAGAAATTTCCAGTAGCCCACAGGCACCAGACATCAAGTCGGTATTTCGGCACGTCAAAACGTTTGCGTTTGTGGGTTGCTGAAATATTTTTGGCGGCACACCACCAGTTTCGGAGAGCCTTGTCGGCTCTCCTTTCTTCTTTCGGAGGCACCTTGTTGTCACCTGTTTCTTTAAGATTTTGCACATACGGGAAGTAGCAAAAACACCACTTTGCTCTGGTTTTTCAAGGTAGAAGGATCAAAACTTCCTGTTTAAGAATGAAGAGCCAACTGGCTGTCTCAGAAATTGTATTTTGTTTCAAGATAGGGCTTGTGACCAATTTCTTAACACCCTAATCAAATACAACCTCCATGAATCTTGTGTTTTACTTTCCTTCTTTAGAAAAATAGACCGTCGTTAATTACTTTAAGTTCCCTCTTACTTTTCCGATAGTAACCTAATTAAACTCTTATTCATTGTATCTATTCAATGGCGTTCAATGGAAACAGTTGAGCCCCATCTGAGACCGATGGCTAGTAACTTTTTATTTGAGTAATCAAGACTTAATTTCGTTCAAAGATAAATGAAGTTTCCGCTTGGCTTTCTGGTGGCCTGTAATAGTCTGCGCCACGTAGCAGGTTTTGCTGAATGTTAAGTCTTTTCAAACCTATGCTCAGTGTTGATTTCATTGTCTCATCAATGTAAAGCTGCGTTTGGGTAAGGCTTCAAAGCCGACAGGCAGCTGACATTATTCCAAAATTTTGCTCTTTTGGGTTTGATTTGTGCCTTTTCATGCCGACTTAAAATAGGATATTGAACTCAATTTTCTGTATCTAGCATATAGAAATTGCTAAAAACTGTTTAATATAGAGCTATTAAATATGTTTCTACGACTTAATATAATACTATTTTATAATTTATTATTATTTTCTATTTTATTATATATTTTTATACATTTTACATATTTATTATATATTTTATTATTTTATAATACTATATTGCTCTTTAGAGTTTGATTTGTGCCTTTTCATGCCGACTTAAAATAGGATATTGAACTCAATTTTTTGTATCCAGCATATAGAAATTGCTAAAACTGTTTAATATAAATAATGACGAAGACCACACTGCCTTTCCATAATACAACAACAAAAGAGAGAATAATGAGGACTTTTTTTTCCAAGACAGTGAACCAACAAAACCTATTTGAATATTTCGGCCCAATATCTAAGGGCCGTCTTCAGCAAAGAAAAAATAAAAAACAATAAAACACTTACAATAAAAGTTCTCAGTTAAAAATCCATTTGTTTTTATTTTAAAATAGCCTTGGCATCATTACCTCTTAACGAAAAGTTCAGCCAAGACTGTCTGATAAAAGCTAACATTTTGCAAGATAAAAAGGTTCATTCATTTCACTAACTGTATTTATTAAAAATTGGAATGATTTCTTATTGCGATATTTGCCTTCTCTGCAGCTAATCTGATAGTTCTTTTGATATTGGGCTTGTTTTTGTTCGTTCCTATTTTTGTTTTATTTTGAATTAGATTTTTTTCTATAATTAATTTTGTGTACATAGGGTTGAGTGTGTCACCCAAGTCTCTATTTAGGGATGTGTTATTATTTAAGTTTCGTTTGATTTCGATTGCCTCACGGACAGTTTGTTTGATTCCTAGGTCATTGCTAATTAGAATTGTTTCGTCAAATAGAACATAATGGTCTGGATTTTCAAAAATATGATTACTTAAAGCTGAATCGAAAGATATGGAGTTATTTTTAGATTTTAATGCTCTTTCAATACTTTCTTTGTGTTGCTGCAATCTTGTTCCTAAATTTTGGTGGGTTCGACCAATGTAATAATTTCCACAACTACATGGTATTTGATACACCCCCTCGTAGACGAGTAATTGGGGTTTTATCCTTACCAGAATTGACAAGATTCATTATACTTAAATTGCTTGTGAATACAACACGTAAATTGTTCTTTAAACAAACTTTTTTCAGTTTTGAAGTAATTTTCGGAATATAAGGTAGGTAAACCGTGTTTGTGGGTTTATTCGAATCATTTACTGGTGTGGGATTTAAGGCTTCAGTAGAATGCATCTTTAATCTTTGAGCAATAACAGTATTTATGAGAGAAATTGGGTACACGTTGCCAAAAAATATGTCTGTAATAAAATTTAATTCTTTTTTAACATACGGCTCTGAACAGATATAAGTACTCTATCCACAAGAGATATTACCACACCTCTTTTAACCTGTGGAGGATGGTTAGATTTGAAGTGAAGGTATCTATTATTATTCGTAGGTTTTCTGTAAACCGTAAATTCAAGTTTATTCACACTGCGTATTATCAATACATCTAAAAAAGGTATTTTTCCATCTCTTTCGGTCTCTAGAGTGAATTGCAGGTTTCTATCGTAAGTATTTATTGTTTTATTGTTTTTTATTTTTTCTTTGCTGAAGACGGCCCTTAGATATTGGGCCGAAATATTCAAATAGGTTTTGTTGGTTCACTGTCTTGGGAAAAAAAAGTCCTCATTATTCTCTCTTTTGCTGTTTAATATAGATCTATTAAATTTGTTTTAACGACTTAATATAATACTATTTAATACAAAATTGACTATCATCAATTACCCGTTCAATTTGTATTTGCAAACTGGAATTTTTATTTTTAACATCAGCACGGGAAACAACAGATTTTTTTCTATCATCAAAAGATTACAAAATGTCGACATGAAATCAACATTTAGAAATTAACGCCCACCGTGTCAACCATGGAAGCACATAGTTCCTTGTCGTGTCAAACAAAAAGTATGGATAATTCCAAGAGTGGAATCTGACGATAAGACATCACCAATGCCGTCTATTGCAGCTTTAAATAAAAAATATATTGTCCGAATGCTAAGCTCAGTTCAAAGGCTTTCTCTAACTTTGATCACAAAATCTTTTCGCACTGCTCAAACTGACGTACTTACAGCGTCAGCAGGAGTTTTACCAATAGATTTGAGAGCTAAAGAATTAACAATTATGCGCTATGCAAAAAAGGGTAGACCAGAATACTGGCCAGAATTTTCTACACAGGGTATCCCAATATCCAGCAGAACAAAATCACACAGTGTATGCACAGATGAGATTATAAAAAAATTTTTGGATGTTCAATCCGATGATAGCTCACCTCCCCTTCCCTTAGATAGACGTAAACTGAAAATTGCTCTTTATGAAAATTGGTATCAAGGTTTCACTAATAGAGTGAGTTCATGGCCAATACAATTCTTTCCATCAAAAGACCATTTAATAGCTGCTTCTAAAATGAATATTACACACCAGCTAACGCAAATTATAACAGGACATTGTCGGTTAAATTATTTCTTAAGTAAAATTGGAAAAGCTAGAAGCGGAGATTGCATTTGTGGTGAAAGTGAAACTTGTAGCCACTTTCTGTTTATTTGTCCTGTTTATTCCTTACAACGTTTTGGTATGGAACTAGAACTCCATTCTTTAGGAATTAATTTCCCATTTTGTCCTGGCTCAGTAATTTCATTATAATTCAGTAAGTTTGATGATACAATACTTGGTATGTAGTTTTGGTAGGTCTACTCTCTTCAGTTTCAAGGCCAGGGAACCGGGTAGAAACTTTTGGGTAAAACTTTTTATGGGGAGAGACGGCAAAAGGACCTCAAATTTTGTATTGGGGAAAGTGTCCAAAATAAATTTTCAACTATACTCAGAAAAGGATACAAAATACATTTTCATTTTTCTTTTTCATATTGGTTGGCTGTGAGGCTTTATAGCTAAATTAATAAGAAAAAACTACTACTACCACTACTACTACTACTGCTACTACTACTACTACTACTACTACTACTACTACTACTACTGCTACTACTACTACTACTACTACTACTACTACTACTACTACTACTACTACTACTACTACTACTACTACTACTACTACTACTACTACTACTACTACTACTACTACTACTACTACTACTACTACTACTACTACTACTACTACTACTACTACTACTGCTGCTACTACTACTACTATTACTGCTACTACTAGTACTGCTACTACTACTGCTACTACTACTACTACTGCTGCTACTACTACTATTACTACTGCTACTACTACTACTACTACTACTACTGCTGCTGCTGCTGCTGCTGCTACTACTACTACTATTACTACTACTGCTACTACTACTACTACTACTACTACTGCTGCTACTACTACCACTACTACTACTACTACTACTACTACTACTACTACTGCTACTACTACTACTACTACTACTACTACTACTACTGCTGCTGCTACTACTACTGCTACTGCTACTACTACTGCTATTAATATTCAAGTGCAGCACCAAACAACCGGAAGCCAACACAGCTATTCATTCTCCTCTTCCACCCCAATTTATACAAGGTTTACCTCTTTACACCCTCCCTAGAATTTCCAATTTCCATTAAATCCTTCTTTACGACCTCAACTGACCCCATTCAGGAACGTCCTATGTATCGATGCTATTAAACCAAGTTTATAGCTTCGAAGTTCAACCATAAAATATGAAAAGGCTCGCATAATTTTTTGTCAAGCTTTTCCTCTATTCTGCCTTTCCAGGATTATTTTCGCTTTTGAAGATATGGTCTTTTGGGGAGTCAATAGGACATAATAACCCATAGGATTAGCAACTGTTAATGCTTCTTTTAAAAGTAGGAAAGAAGAAAAGTAATTTGGGGGAAAAATGTGCTAGCAACTCTTTCAAAGAAGGAAGATTATTGCATAAAATCCTATTTAGGCTCGATTAGTTCCCGGACAAGGATAGGCTAGATTTGTTTTTGTTGGCCTAAGAAATAGTTTTACTTTTATTTTAATTTTGGGGTGGATTTAGGATAAAGAATGGATGGCTAACAGGTGAATTTACAAACAAAACTGTCTATGGATTTCGAAAGTAAGTAGGGAGCGACGCAGCTCAATAGTAACTGAAACTCTAAAAACGAAACTTTCATTTCAATAAATAAATCAAAAGAACTGGCTTATTATGCTGAATCCAAATACAGAGGATTTATTAAGTTTAGTTTTAGCCATCAAAGGCTACGAGCCTGAGAAAATTTACCTGATTTTCAAGAAAAGGGGAAACAGCCCCTAAAAGTCAAGGAATCTTAATGGAAATTACACCATCAGATTCAGAGTATTAGAGAACCTATTATAGAGGTTTCAGGCTCCCATCTTCAATAACATAGGATTTTTCAATTTTGCCAAATGAAACATCGCAGATGGATTTTTTTTCTGGGGTGTTCGCATCAAACCAGCATTCCTAGAAAACCGAGAGGAGTCCCATTTGAACAAAAATTAAAAGATCTAGTGGTCTTTTTAAGTAATAAAAAAGATGGGGGAAGGTGGCCCCCTACCACGTTTCCTTTTCGCCAAAGTTGTTCGATCAAAATTTTTAGATAGCCATATTGTTTAACATAGTTGAAAGGTGCATTAACTATGCCTTTGGAGATAACCTGACTCCCCAAAACCTCTGGGAAAGGTCTTTCAGTTATTATATTTGCCCATTGTTTGCGTAACTTATTTGTCATTGGGAAGTATGCACAAGTTTTTTGGGTGGAGGTGGAGGGTGAATATTCTGCTGTAGAATTTTCCACGGGAAGAATCTCTGATGGGGAGGGAAGTTTCCAGGGGGTGAACTTTTCAGGCAAATTTTACACAGGTGGAATTTGCCAAAATTTCCATACAAAATTCTTTTTTACTTCTTGTCTCTTACTTTCTTATTGTCTTACTTTCTCATTGCCGAATGAATTTTTTATGTGGAGATGTTAATGGTAGTTTTCTGAAGTAAATTTTTACCTGGATTAAAATGTCTAGAGGATCTTAACTTAGAGGGGGAGCCAGAATCCCAATATTATTTAAAAAACGTTCAGAAATAAAATTTTAAAAAACAAATTTTTTTCAAGTAAAAGTAAGGAGAAGCATTAAGACTTAAAGTGAAAAGAAACTGTTTCGTATATGAGGGGGTTGTATCCTCCTCAATACCTCACTCTTTACGCAAATGTTGGAATTTGTGTCCCAGTTCTTCAAGAACGACCCCCCAAAAACAAGTTTTTTTTTAATTAGAACAATAAAAAGCTTTTTTAAAAGTACTAAAATCATTAGTGTGAAGAGGAAGATATAGAGAAGGGGACAATTTCTTCAAATACGTAATAATTTATGTTCGTTTTAAATTTTAATGTTGCTTCTTCAGTTGAAAAACTTGTTTTTTATTTAATTAAAAGCAAAAAACTGCATTTGAGTACGATATTGAAACCTATTCTCTCATTCTACATGTTAAGGAGTTCTATGAAGGCGCCGAAACTTACCTCAGGAGAATATTCCCTGTGTTATTAGGTTTCCAAGAGTCAGTTGTATATAGGTTATTCTATTCTCGCATGCAAGTTTCAGTAAGGTATGTAATGTTTCTTGCGCCATTCCCGACTTGAGTTTTGCACTTGTGTGTTTCCTACCTTGAAGAGCAGTGACGCTATATAAAATAGGTTTCTACAAGCTTCTTTTTCTCCCACACTTTGCATGCCGTTTCCCAAAATATTTTCCAGCACTTGTGTTATACGAGAAATGCCCCCCAGAATTATTCAGTGACAAACCCTGAAGGTTATAAGAGATAGCTTCAAAGGTTTATTTTAGGGTTATAAAAACCACAAAAAAAACGACAAATTCGCCCCCTTCCTAGATTAAACAAAAATATATTTGAACCCCCTCCCCCACCCTAAATTTTCAAACAGTTCGTGGTAACGAACTGTAGTAAGGGGCGACCTGGCTCAATAGTAACCGAAACTCTAAAAAATGGAATTTTGATACCAATAGTTACATCAAAAGATTCTCATTTTAATGCTGATTTTAAATATATAAGTTTCATCAAGATCAGTTATACCCATGAAAAGTTAAGAGCCTATGGAAATTTGCCTCATTTTAGAAAATAGGTGAAACACCCCCTAAAAGTCATACAATCTTAAAGAAATCACACCATCAGATTCAGCGTATCAGAGAACTCTACTGTAAAAGTTTCAAGCTCCTATCTACAAAAATGTGGAATTTCACGTTTTTTGCCAGAAGACATATCACGGATGCGTGTTTATTTGTTTTTTTTGTTGTTGTTTTTTTCCCAGGGGTGATCGTATCGACTGAGTGGTCCTAGAATTTCCCGAGAGAGCTCATTCTAACGGAAATTAAAAGTTCTAGTGCCCTTTTTAAGTGACCAAAAAAATTGGAGGGAACCTAGGCCCCCTCCCACGCTCATTTTCCCAAAAGTCACTGGATCAAAATTCTGAGATAGCCATGTTATTCACCATAGTCTAAAAACCTAATAACCATGTCTTTAGGGACGACTTACTCCCCCGCAGTCCTCGTGGGAGGGGCTGCAAGTTACAAACTTTGACCTGTGTTTACATATAGTAATGGTTACTGGGAAGAGTAAAGACGTTTTCAGGGGATTATTTTGTTTAGGGGGGAGATTTGAGGGGGAGGTTACGTTAGAAGATATTTCCATGGAGAAACTTGTCATGGGGGAAGAGAATTTCAATGAAGGGGGCGCAGGATTTTCTAGCATTATTTGATAAAACAATGATTTAATAAATATGAAAAGTTTTTTCTACTGAAAGTAAGGAGCTGCATTAAAACTTAAAACGAACAAAAATTATTATGCATATGGGGGGCTTACCTCCTCGTTATACCTCACTCTTTACGCTAAAGTGTTTTTAGTAATTTCAACTATTTATTCTACGGCTTTTGTGATTCAGAGCTCATTCTTAAGGAATTGGGACAAAATTTAAGCTTTATTGGGGTAAAGAGCAAGGTATCGACGAGGGTTGAGCCCCCTCATACACGCAATAAAAACATACGAATATAGAAGTTCGTTACGTAAATTATTTCGTAAGTTATATATATTTTTTACCAATGAAAACGTTTAAAAATTGGAGGTCAACTAGGCCTGCTCCCTCGCTCCTCTTTTCTCAAAATCTTCCGATTAATTCCAATTAATTAATAAGCAAATTTCGTTTTAATTATTTATGTGCAAAGAGCCAAGATCAAAACATTCATTAATTCAAAAACGTCCAGAAATTAAATAAAAAAAAGTTTTGTTAAATGAAAGTAAGGAGCAACATTAAAACTTAAAACGAACAAAAATTACTCCATATATGAAAGGGGCTTTTCCTCCTCAACGTCCCGCTCTTTACGCTAAAGTTTCTTACTGTTTTAAAAATAGAGTTAAGAGAAAGAGTCAAACTTTAGCGTAAAGAGCGGGGCGTTGAGGAGGAAAAGCCCCTTTCATATATGGAGTAATTTCTGTTCGTTTTAAGTTTTAATGTTGCTCCTTACTTTCATTTCAAAAAACTTGTTTTTTTTATTTATTGCTAATTGAAGCCACTGGGTTCGAGAGCCTAACTCAAACTGAAATTAGTTAATGCCTATCTTTTCATCTTTTAAATCAAATCGTGTCTGTAATCCCCAACTAGCTAGTTTGTTATAGCTAGTAATTCTTGTAATTTACCCTAGTAGCTATTTAGCCCTTTCAGGAATCACCTAAATTAAACATTTAGGAAAATCTTGTGGACTGCTTGATATGTCTGAAAAGGCTTCAGCAGTATTGAATAAAATTATGTGGCCACACCCTGTGACAGAACGCTACCGTTACGCCTAAGTATTTGCAAAGGTGTTCTCAAAGGGAGAACAGCAGAGAAGTGTAAATGAGAGGGTCAAAGGCTGATTGGAAACAGAAGTCTGATGACAAAATCTGATAAAACCTGATAAAGAGCAAAACTGAAACTGAAAATCAATAAAAATTATTGCTTCTCAGATCACGCAAGATACACACACACACACACATATATATATATATATATATATATATATATATATATATATATATATATATATATATATATATATATATATATATATATATATATATATATATATATATATATATATTGCTCCTCCTTGTTTTCTAATTGTAGATTTCAATGTCCATTTTTGTTCATCTTTACATCAGAAAATTTGTTCCATGCCTTTTGCTTCAGCAGTTTACATTCATATATAATTTTATTTAATGTCTTAAGACGGTATAGTTAACAATTACGCCTTTTCTAGTTTCCAACTAACGATCATTGTTCAGAATTTCGTTTAAAATTCAATGCGATTCTCGCTGTCATTTATTCCATGCCTTTTTATTTAGCTGTTGCGATTCTCGCTTTCACTAGCCTTCTAATCCCATTTATCTGCGCTTCATTTTCATCAATCAACCCTTTAAACGTTTTAAATGGACGACAAACTAGAAGTAGCACCTTTATAAAATCATGTTTTTTTTTACTGGACCTTTAACTTTTGCCTCGGCTTGTCTTTCGTCATTATGAAATACATATCGCCGAACTTTTGTTTCTTTGAAAAAGACGTGTTAAGCATTGACGATCTTATTCAGTTCAAAATCTAAAACCCAATCATCATCACTATCATTTTCAATTTTGACACGTTGATTTCTCGCTGTTGCTGACTTATAACCCTATTTTTTCTTGTTCATTTTAGATTTTCATTACTTCTGGCAATATGTCTATGCCCACTGCTTTAGCTGCCCTTATTGGTATAATCTTATATGATGGCCCAGGTTGTAGATTTGTTAATGGGTTGTAGATTTGTTGTATGGGTGATGGGACGAAAAAATTCTTTTTCTTCCGATGAATTATCATTTATAATACTTGTAACTTTTAGTTTCTGTTTCTTGTCTCATTTGACGGTCTAGGCTGTTGATTTTCATTCATTGTGAATTTAATTTGTTTGAACCGTTTTGCCTCGGCTTATCTTTTGTCATTGTGAGATACATACCGCCAAACCATTGTTTTTTTTAAACAAAGGTATTGTAAGCATTGATGACCTTATCCATTAAAAAATGCCAAACCCAATCATCATCACCATAATTTTTTTATTTTGACGCGTTTTGATTCTCGCTGTCACTGATCTTCTAATCCCATCTTTTCTTTCATCTTTATTTTGGATTTTGATTTTTTCAGACAATTTAGTAATGCCCTTTCCCTTAGCTGCCCGTATTTGTCTTTTCGAAATTGATGGCCCAGGTTGTTGATTTTCACCCATTGGGAATTTAATTTGTTCGGGTTATTCTCTCGATCTTATTACGTTTGATAGTTCATGTGGTGGTTCAAAGAATCATCGTTTGTAGTAGTTGCGCATTTTCATTTTTGAGTTTTCCTACTGACAGTATATGACTTTTAGTATTTTTAAAAAAGCTTCTAATTGTTCGAATTAAACAACCTTTGTGTTTCAGGAGTAGTTCTTAAAAAATTGGGACAAAATTAAAACTTTAGCATAAAGAGCAAGGCAATGAAGAGGAGGTGACCTCCTTCACATACGCAATAATTTCTGTTCGTTTTAAGTTTTAATGTTGCTCCTTACTTTCAGTTGATTTGATTTCATTTTTGATCGTTTTTTAAATAATGCCAGAAAATCTAGCCCAACCTCTGTGAAAGGCTGCCGATCTCGAGGAGGCCACCAGAAAGTGTGACACATGCGCTTTATACAAGCACCTTCGAGATTTTACAGATGGAAAGCTATCCTCGCTAGGCCTTATCACATCTAATGATGGAAATATTCTCACTGACGAGAGCACTGAACTGTCTGCCTGGAAGGATCACTTCTCTTCACTTCTAAACCTGGACTGTGCGGGCCAGCCCGACCCTCACCTTCTTCAAGTTGCATCTAGCACCCCTGAGGCCCCGTGTGAAAGTGTGCAACACCCTTTCACCTCTACAGAAATCCTGAAATCTTTGAAACTGATGAAAAACAATCGAGCCCCAGGAGTCTGTGGTATCCCTTGAGAACTGCTGAAATATGGTGGGGCAGCGACCCTTCTCTGGCTCCAAGTACTGTTCTCCATATTATTTCGTACAGAATGGATTCCAAAAGACTGGCGAGTGTGCATCATTCTCCCTCTCTGGGAACAGAAAGGCAGTCGTAGAATCTGCTCTAACTATCACGGCATCACACTCCTCTCTGTGCCCGGGAAGCTCTTCGTTATGACCCTCTTGGACCACTCTACCACTTTCCTCAGAAGCCAACGAAGAAACCAAGGCTGGCTTCATGCCAGGAAGGTCTACCGTGGAGCAAATATTCACAATGCGGCATCTGATAGAAAAGACTCGAGAATTTCAACAAAAAGCATATTTTGCCTTTGTGGATTTCATGGCTGCTTTCGATTCTGTCGACTGAAAAATCACTCTGGCTCATACTGAAAAAAACGGGACTACCAGCGAAGTACTGCAACCTTTTTGAGTGGCTCCACGAAGGGACTAAGAGTTGCGTGCAAGTCAATGGTAGACGCAGTCTATTTTTTGAAATCAATACTGGAGTCCGTCATGGCTGTGCTGCTGCTCCAGAGCTATTTAATTGTGTCATCGACTACGTTATGACTCAGACCATAAACCACCTCCAGTTTGGGTTGCATTACGAAGATAGAGTACTTTAAGACGCTGACTATACCGATGACCTTGCTCTTGTCTCCTATTCACCGTCGAAGCTCACAGAAGCCCTACAGATCCTTGCTGATGAAGCCTGAAAGATAGGGCTGTCGATTAATTGGCAGAAGACAAAAGTGATTTTTGTTGAACCCCCGTAACTCACCGCGTCCCCTGCCAGTCCTAATGATCGGTGACCTAGCACCTGAGATTGTTGAGGAATTTACATACCTTGGCTCTATCCTCTCAAATGACGGATCAATCCTCAAAGATCTAATGCACCGAATTGCTGAAGCCTCAGCAGTAGTGGGAATACTAAGTGCCCTTTGGATGAAACCTTCTATCAGCCGTAGGACCAAGATGCGCAAATACAATGCTTCAGAGGGATCCGTGCTTCTTTACGGAGCCGAAACCTGGCCAGCCAATCAGTCTGTGCTTAGCACCGTTAATATTGCCCAAACAAAACATCTTCGTCGCATTAAAGGGGTACGCTGGCTCGATTTTGTTAGCAACGAGAACCTCCTGGCGTTAACTGCTCAAACGCCCTTCTCAGTCCAACTCTCCCAACGAACATTACACTGGTACGGACATCTCCTTTGCATGCCCCCCGACACTCCCGCACGAACGATTTTTGACTTTGATCCCGTGCTGCACGGCGGGAAACGCCCAAGAGGTCATCCCCCAACCAGATGGAAGGACATGACAGGTGCCTTCTTAGCCATGGCAAATATTCAGGAGGACGTCCGCATCCTTGCAAGACACTGGTCTAAATGGAGGCACTATGTAGCATCACTTTCGACGCCGAGAGCATTTTGGTAGGAGCATTAAGTCAAGTAAGTCAAGTAAGTCTAACAACTCACCCCTGGAAACGTCCTCCAAATGGCAAATTCCTCTGTAGAAAAAAAAAACAAAAGAAAATTCGTCCCCCCCCCCACCCAAAAATATATGCATACTTCCCAATAACAAATACTACGCGTAATCAATAGGCAAATTGTTTAACTTAGGGGAAATAACCTTTCCTCTGGGGAAGGTGAAAGACCTTTCCCCTGGGGCTGAGGAGGGGGTCATGTTTTATCCAAAGGTATAGTTATTGGGCGTTTTAACTATGATGAACAAAATGGCTTTCTCAAAATTTTAATCGGACAATTTTGTGGAAAGAAGGGGTGAAGAGGGGTCTAGCTGACTCCCAATGTTTTTGGTCACTTGAAGAGGGTACTAGAGCTTTAATTTCTCTTTGAATGAGCACTCACACGATATTTTAGGACCACTGAATCGATACGATCGTCCCTGGGGAAAAAAATAAAAATAATAAACACGCATCCGTGATCTTTCTTCTGGCAAAAAAATTTACAAAAGTCCACATTTTTGCAGAAAGAAGCTTGAAACCTCTATAGTAGTCTTTTCTGATACGCTGAATCTGATGGTGTGATTTTGATTAGGATTCTATCACTCTTAAGTGTGGTTTCACCTTTTTTTCAAAAAAGGCTAATTTTTCCGGTTCTTAGCCATTAACGAATAAGACTAAACTTAAAGAAACTTACATATTTAAAATCAGGATAATAAGCTGATCCTTTTCATATATTTATTGTTTTCAAAATTCTGTTTTTTAGATTGTAGGTTACTATTGAGCCGGGTCGTTTTTTACTTACAGTTCGCCAGCACGAACTGTTTGAAAAATATTCGAAATAATAGTTGGCATTAATCATCTTCAAATGACAGTTCTTCCTCACAAGATACCGATCTTTCAAAACGTGTTTTCGAACTTTTTGTTGCCATTGGCCGTTTGTTCAACTGCCGCTGCAATCACGATGATAGCAAGGAGGGGTTATTTATTTATGCAGAATCTATCGAACAGTAAAGATAATATCCACTGGTGTCCTTTAGAGGTGGGGCGGGAGTGAGTTCTGTTTGGTAACAGGGGTGTTGGGGCAGTAGTATATATCCCTAGTTAGTAATACGAGACCCGGAGCTCAACCTCAGATGTAGCAACACGCCACAGGCTAAAAATTTATTCCCACTGACGAGATTATGTGAAAACTCTCCATAATTGTCGAAACAAGAAGAAGGTATCAAATCGTGTCCTGTGGTGTCGCAGTGGAATTGATGTCTCCTAGGTGATTTTGGAACGAAGTTTCATCGTGCCTCCAGCAGTCCGCCGTAGGGTCTGGAATGTGGTTCCTTTGAATAAACAGAAGTGTCTCTATAATAATAATAATAAAAAAAAATCATAAATACAAATCTTTCTCACAACTAGAACGAGGAATTTGAGCTTCCTCCAAATGAAATAGGCGAAGTGAAACCTCAAAGGGCATAGAAAATCAACCAAGATGCTTAAAAAAAAAAAAAAAAAAAAAAAAAAACTTAAAAGGCTTATGTCTCCAAGCTTGCGTAAAATGTTTCTATACTTGGCTCTAAACTTTTTTAAAATTTCCCATCTTCGCTTCTTTTAAAATGGGTTTCTTTAGGTGGATAAAGGGTTTAAATGGGTAAAGGGATAAATGGGTTTCTTTAGGTGGATAATAAGTTCTCAGATATCGAACGATAGGAGATTGTTCTCTTCTGTTAAAAAATTAATACCGTAGAACTGCAGAATAATTACAAAACCGTCTTTATTTTTACATTTTCAGTTTTTTTTTATTATTTGACACCCACTGCTATTAAAAACTAAGCAACAGCAAAAATAATGATCTAGAAAGAACCGTAAAGTTATAAATTGGCCATTCTTACAGCCTCATAGAAAGAAAAATAAATCAGCCAACATATACATAATTGTTACATCCTTCGCAGAATAACAAATAACACAACATTTATCTAAGCAAATTGAGTAAATATGTAATTCCTTAATCGCAAATTTCCTGAATGGCAATCACATTTCTTTACATTACTGCTTTATCAGCTTCTGCAAGTTATAAGTTTTTTTTTCAGCGATAAAAACATCAACAAACCCATGTGTTATTGTGAAATTTGAATTGTGGATATTTGCCTCAAATTGTAAGCTTAAGACATCCGGATTCTCCATAATTAATTTCTACTTACCGACAAACCTTAACAGTGACTAATCAGAGAAAAAGTTCTCAGAAGAGTGAAACCATTTAAGTAGGCTCATAGATAAGCCTACTTAGCTTATCTATTCAGCTGTCGCTCAATTCAGCTTGTCGCTCTGCCACACCTGTTGTATATCGCACCTTTATGGGAGTCGTTTACAGCAACAGAAAATGTGAAGCTTCGTTCAGCTTATTACAAGTATCTAAAATTTTTACCACGTATGCCAATCCACGAAAGAAATTCCTCATTGCTAAACCGTTATAATATGCATGATCCTTTGGATATGACACCTGAGATGGAAGAGTCGGCAAGGTCTAAGTCCCTTCGTAAACTGGCAAGTTTCTTACCTGTACATATTTGGTATGGGTGCGATTTTTAAAGTTGCGCTGCATTTGAAGTCACATTATTTTCTTTTTTTTACTCCAATTTTTCATGTTGTATGAGTGGGCATTAATAAGCTACATATTTACTTACTTTCTTTCTTTTTTCCATCCTGTTACACTTTTCTATTTTTAAGTATATTTTATGTTTTATTTGTTACCCTGTAACTGGTTTCCTTGTGATTTCTATTTTGATACGCATTGTATTTTTATGTGTTTTCTTCGTGTTACTCAACGTATTATACCTTTGTATAGTGTGGGTTAAAACTAAATAATAACTGAATAATATAAACGTAATTTCATTTCGCGTGAATCTATGCAAATCCCAATACCTTTTGAACTAAAGATTACTCTAGTAGTTGAGATTGACATATCCCCCTTTAAGCTTCCCAAGGGGCAAATACAAGCGCTAATTAAGAATGCTCTTGCGAGAGACAGAAGTTCCTCGGAATTTTGCATTAAGTTTGGATAGGGATGGTGGCAAAGTTACAAGAAGTTTTCAGATGTCAATAGTTCGAGCAGCAAAGTCAAAACTCCAATCTAAAGACGTGTCAATGCTGTCTTTGACATCTTGCACATAATGAGTTGTTAAAGCAAGAAGTGTGGTAGTGGTGTCGTGGTGTCTGCGTTGATAATATATTTGGGTATTCTCAGAACTTATAGTGGCATGAATTATAATTAATTGATTATTGAATTTTCAGCCTCCCAATCGATTAAAATAAACAAGTATACAAAATAATTTTGGCCACAAAATAGAAATTTCACTGGCATACACAAAGGGAATTAGTCTCAACTGGCCGGAATTATTCAATTTTGTTGCATGTTTTTCATTTATACATTGTAGGCCATTTCTATTCTTTTCTGTTTAAAATTTTTATATCATTTTGTTAACACGTAAAAAATAATTATATTTGAATGATTCTATTTTTGCTTTTTATCCATTTACAACTGTTATTTTTGACATGGTCTTTGCTTCATCTTATGGGTGCGAATTTCGTTTCAGACAAGTGCTTGTAAATTCTGTACGGCCTTTCCAAATTTCAATCATTTCCGTCTGTTTCTAGTGGCTACTGCCTCTCAAGCATTGTTTTAGGGGTTATCTAATCTACCCGCATCATCAAAATTTATTCCTTCATCTTGCTTAGGTAAATGCCCCTGACTTGCGAAATTGTTACCAATTGATCACTAACCCTTTATACAGAAGAAAATTCAAGCTGTAATGTAAAAAGTATGTGTAACTTATAAGAGTGGAAATTGGCACCAGTGTTGACAAAAAAACACCAAAAATTTGGCATTTTTTCAAGCTTTGTAATCGTTTCTCTGCCAAGAACTGAGATCAGATATTTATTACTGCAATACTTTTAAAAAGTATACAAATTGAATTAGTTATTTTTATTACCCTTGAAAAAAAATTCAGTGTCGCCAGACGTTATATCAGCGTCTTTGTTATAACGTATTAATTTAAAAAAAAAACGGAAAAGAAGTTTTCAAAAGAAAAGTATAGGCAATATTAAACTTAAGATCAGAAGAAATAGAATCCTACAATTTTTTACAAATTGCTCAAATTGGAGACCTATATCAATACTACCCATCATTTCAAAGCTATATAAAAAAAAATAGTGCACAAAAGACTATATGAGCATCTGAGGAATTGCCTATTTCTGTCTGAAACTCAATTTTGATTTAGAAAAAGACATTCAACTCTGCATGCCGCTTCAAATTTAATTTATAAGGTAAAGGGTGCACTGGAAAAAATTATTTTTGCATAACAATTTTCATTGATTTTAAGAAAGCTTTTGATACTGTTGATTTTGGAATTTTGTTGGATAGATTGTCGAAGTTAGGTATTAGGAAAAAGTGTTTGAGTTGGTTTGAGTCGTATTTGCGAGGTAGAAGTGTAAAAGGTGCAATAAATAATGAAGTTTCACAGGCTTACCCATTGAATTGCGGAGTGCCACAAGGCTCTGTCCTAGGTCCTTTTTTATTTTTGATTTATGCAGACAGTATGGGATTTTTTATCCCTCGTTACTTAACATCTTTTGCCGACGATACTGCTATAGCTGTTATTGCCAAATCGTTGCTGGACTTGATAGACCGAGCAAACAGTGCTTTAAAGGGACTTCATACGTTTGTTACACTCAGTAAACTTGCTGTTAATGCTTCAAAAACAAATTACATGGTTTTTAGAAGGACTGGTGAGCCCCAAGATTTACCTTCAGATGTTAAGTACAATGGGGTTTCTTTGAAACAAGTCCAAAAAACGCGTTACTTCGGGTTTCTTCTTGAATTCAAACTGAGTTGGAAGGGGCACAGTGACCTAGTTTCCTGCAAAGTGTCAAGGGGAGTTGGAATGTTGCAGCGTCTAAAAAATGTGCTTCCTTTGATAGTTTTAATGTCACTGTACCATACTTTAATAGTGTCATATATAAATTATGGTTGTTTAATCTGGGCTAGTAACTTTCAGTCTAATTATAGGAGAGTTCAAGTGCAACAGAATAAGGCAATTAGAATTTTAGGAAACTATGATCGGAGAAGCGCTAGCACTGTGTCTATATATAAGAAGTTTGATATTTTGGATGTTGGAAAATCAGAGACATGCAGATTGGTATTTTTTATATCGGTGTCTGCATAATTTAGGGCCTGATATTTTTAATGATTTTTTTTTTTAGCTTGGGTTCTTCTTATCATGATTATGACACGCGAAATTTAGATAATCTTGTTCATGAGTTTTAAAATACTTCCAGTCGGCTCATATCATCAGATACATGGGACCGTCTGTCAGGAATCCATTCCCACAACAATTTAAGTAATCAGAAAGTGTGCCTCAGCTGAAACGTCGCCTCAAGGCCCATCTTCTGAACAATTAGTAATTTTGAGTATTTTAGATTGAGAGAAGGGTATCTCCCCTCATTTTGTTAAATTGATCATTAGTTTTTGTTTTGTTTTCAGTTTTTGTAGTTTATTTATTTTTATTTTTGATGATAAGTGAAATATTTTAAAGAAATAGACCGTAAATATGTCAGCTATGCTTAGAGGCCATTGCGGCCTATTTTTTAGCTGATGAATGACAGTTTATAGTATTGTTTGTTGAATAAAATTGCCTACCTGCCTACCTGCTCAAACTCAAAATGACCGAAACTATTAAAGAATAAATGAAACCCAAAACGAACAGAAATGAAATAAACAATAATAGCAAAACAATACAACAAGTACTAATATAAATGGATAAATAAATCTTAAAACGAGTAAGGCTTTGAATAAGCAAATCAAGCTTAAAACAAACAAAAATGTTTGTTATTGAAGAATAAATAAAACTCAAAACGAATAGAAATTAAATAAACAATCATAGCAAACAAACATACAATAGGAGTATTAATGGGTAGAGTGGCCCGGTCACGGTGCTATCTCAGGGCATATGAACCTAATTTACATATTTATTTCAGGCTCTAGCAACCAGATTCGGTCATGACTCTCCCTAGTAGTCAGATGCACGATACGTCCAGGAAAAACCTAATTTACATAAGATATCTGCTGCGCCTCGGGTCATTGGCCTTAACTATTCAACTTATACTAACTGGATATAACTGGATAACTGAAATGAAGCATTTTAAAAAAATTGAAGCTTTTTGCAATCAAAAACCAGCAAAAATCGATTTAAAAAAGTTTTCCGAAAAAGCTTTTCAAAGAAAAGTAAAGGCCATATTAAATTAAAGGTCAGCAGATACACATACCTGTTATAACTTCAACTAAAAATGACAAACAATTACTATTAAAGAATAAATTAAACCCAAAACATACGGAAATTAAATAAACAATCATAGCAAACAAATATGCAAAAGGTACTGATTTAAATGAATAAATAAATCATAAAACGAGTGAAACTTAAATTGAATATGCAAATCAAGCTTGAAACGACCAATAATCACTACAAACAAGAGTTTGGTTTTGCCTCCTTCTCTCACTGTCAAAGTCTAAAACCTACTGTGTCATTGGCGCTTTACTGAAAATTGTATTTTTCTTCAACAGTCTTAGAAACTACAAATAAAATCAAAATGCGTATTTGATATGTAATGATATCAATTCTTGAATGATAATCAGTCCAAGGTTTATTTCGCTATAATTTTATTTTTATTTTCAATGCTGTAATAACTAGAAAAAAAAATTTGTCATATTATTCGTTATAAGTGAAGAGCCAATGACGGAGTAGGCTATAGACTTTTACAGTTAAGGAAGAGGGCAATATTCAAACTCTTGTTTGTAGTGAAACTATTGAACAGTCTTGGAAAGAACTAATAAATTAAACTGAATATTTCATATATAATGATACTAACTGCTGAAAGCTTTTTCACTTCAAAATTTAATTCTGCTCTAATTTTTAGTTTATTTCCAATGTTGTAATAAGTAAAGCTCCAATGACACAGAAGGTTTAGACTTATACAGTGAGAGAAGGAGGCCCAACCCAATCTCTTGTTTGTAGTAATTTTTGTTCGTTTCAAGCTAGATTTGCATATTCAATTTTTCATTCCTTTTAGGATGTATTTATTCATCTATATTAATACCTATTGCATATTTGTTTGCTGTGATTGTAAATTTAAGTTCTGCTCGTTTTTGGTTCCATTTATTCTTTAATAGTAATTTCTTCTCGTTTCTAGTTTGAATTAAATTAAAAAACAACAAGTTTTTTTTTACTGAAAGTAAGGAGCGATATTAAAACTTATAACGAACAGAAATTACTCCGTATATGAAAGGGGCTGTTCCCTCCTCAGCGCCCCGCTCTTTACGCTAAAGTTTGACTCTTTCTCTCAACTCTACTTTTTAAACAGTAAAAAACTTTAGCGTAAAGAGCGGGGCGTTGAGGAGGGAACAGCCCCTTTCATATGCGGAGTAATTTCTGTTCGTTTTAAGTTTTAATGTCACTCCTTACTTTCAGTTAAAAAAAAACATGTTTTATCATTTAATTTCTGAACTTTTTTTGAATTAATGCATGTTTTTATTTTGGCTCTCCACACATGAATAGTTAAAAAATAATTGCATATTAATTTTTTTTGGCTAAATGGCTTTCTCATAATTTTGATTGGACAATTTTGAGAAAAAAAAGGGGTCGGGGAGGAGGCTTAGTTACTCTCCAATTTTTTGGTTACTTAAAAAGGCAACTAGAACTTTTAATTTTAACGAACGATGTATAGCGTAAAAAGATGTATAGCTTACGAATTAAATTATATGACAAAATTCTATATTAGTAAGTTTTTACTACGTATTTGAGGGAGTTCACCCCCTCTTCAATACCTCGCTCTTTACACTAAGGCTTCAATTTTGTCCCAATTCATTAAGAATGACCCCTGAATCACAAAGGCCTTAGAATAAATATTTGAAATTACTAAAAAATACTTTAGCGTAAAGAGTAAGGTATTAGGAGTAGGTGGACCCCTCACATGCACAATAATTTCTATTCGTTCTAAGTTTTAATGCTGCTCCTTACTTTCAGTTAAAACAACTTTTTCATATTTATTTTTTCATTTTTTTTTAAATGCTAGAAAATTTTGCGCCCCCTTCATGTAAATTCTCTTCCCCCATTACAAATTTCTCCATGGAAAGTTCTCCCCAGCATAGCCCCCCAACCAAAAAATCCCCTGGAAACGTCTGTACCCTTAAGCAGCCCATTCCACGGGGACTATGGGAGAGTAAGTCATCCCCAAAGACAAAGTTATTAGGTTTTTCGACTATGCTGAATAAAATCACTATCTCAGAGTTTTAATCCGGTACACTTTGGGAAAAATAAGCTTGGGAGGGAGCCTAGGTTTCCTCCAATTTTTTGGTCAGTTAAAAAGGGCACTTATAACTTTTAATTTCCATCAGAATGAGACCTCTTATGACACTCTAGGACCACTGAGTCGATAAGATCACCCCTGGGAAGAAAAACAAAAAAAACAAACAAACAAATAAACACGCATCCGTGATCTATCTTGTGGCAAAAAATACAAAATTCCGCATTTTTGTAGATAGGCGCTTGAAACTTCTACTGTAGGGTTCTCCGATACACTGAATCTGATAATGGGATTATCGTTAAGATTCTATCACTTTTAAAGGGTGTTTTCCCTTATTTTCTAAAATAAGGCAAATTTTCTCAGACTCGTAACTTTTGATGGGTTTGACTAAACTTGATGAAACTTGTGTATTTAAAATCAGCATAAAAATGCAATTCTTTTGATGTAACTATTGGTATCAAAATTCTGTTTTTTAGAGTTTTGGTTACTATTGAGCCAGGTCTCTCCTTACTACAGTTCGTTACCACGAACTGTTTGACTTTAACAGATATTTGTATCTGCTGATCATAAGTTTAATATGACCTTTATTTTTCTTTGAAAAACATCTTTTTCAGAATTTTTTTTTAAATTAGATCGATAAAATCTCAGAATTTCAATTGGATGGGCTTGGGAAAAAAGGGTGTAGGCTAGTTGACTTCTGACCTCTTTTATTTTTTAAAAAGTGAATTAGAACTTTCAATTTACAACCAAATGTACCCTTTCTGATGTTTATACGAGCAGCCCTTCTGTAAAAACCATATATGCTCCAGTAAGTAACTTACAGCACTTGATCCTGAGCCCTGGGAGGTTTTTCACACCCCGGAGTTTAGTGTATCCAATCCTTGAACTAAGGTTAAAATTTTTATCATATGCATTTGCTGAAAAGAGGGTGAGGGGGCTCTTTGCTCTCTGATCACTTTTAACTCTTAGAAAATACTCTATAGCTTCCGATATCTAATCAAATGAGCCCTCTCCGAAGAGACCAACTTTTCCGTAAAAGTCTTTTTTGCACGCGGGGCATAAGTTACAAGCCTTCCTCTGGGTTTTGGACGAGGGTGGGGTGTATGTTGACCCCGAACTTTTGTCATCTGATCTTTTGAGTGCTTTAATCGAAATGGCAATCTCAAAACTTTGATTGGATGCATTTGGGGAAAAGAGAATGGTGGTGGGGAGGGGGTATGTATACCTGCCGATCACTTTTGATGACTCTTAGATATTTCAAATTCCAATCAAATGAGCAACATCTGATGCTTATTTGGCCACATCTTACACAAAGCCTTATCTGCCCCTGGGACAAAACTTAAAACACTTCCCCTGGGCTCTAGGGAGTTGTTTGACCCCTGAGTTTTTGATATTTGAGCTGTAAACTATTTGAATGAAATAAATATCGCAAATTTTGTTCAGATGAATTTGGGAGCAAAGGAGCTTTTGGGGGATAGTTGCCCTCCGATAACTTTTGACTCTTAAAAGGGAAATAAAATTCCAATTTCCAATCAAATGGGCGCCTCCGAGGTTATGACCATTTCTCAAACTTTATTTGCCCCCGCGCCATAAGTTAAAACTCTTCCCCCAGGCTTTGGGGGTGGGGGGTTATGCTGACCCCAAAGTTTATGTTATCTGATCATTGGACTATTTCGAACAAATCAGCAATCTCAAAATTTTGATCGGATGCATTTGGGCAAAAGAAGGTGCGTGTTGGGGGAAATAGGTGCCCCCCCCCGATCCTGTTTGTCTCAGAAAAAAGTAAATAGAACCTTGAATTTCCAATCAAATGAGCCACCTTTGAAGCTTGTATAACCTCTCCTACACAAAAGCTTTATATGTCCTCGGGGCATAACTTAAAGCACTTGCCCCCAGGCTCTGGAGGTTTGGTAGATCCCAGAGTTCTTATTATCTGGTATTTGAATTATTTTTCATAAAATGGCTATCTCAAATATTTATTGAACATATTTGGGGGAAAAGGCGTGAGATGGTGCCTGTTGCCCCCGATCTCTTTTGACTCATAAAAATTGAACTTTAATGTTCAATTTCCAGTAAAATGAGCCCTATGTGAATTTTATACGAGGACTCCTTTTATAAAACTATATATGCCGCAAGGGCATAACTTATAATGCTGCCCCAGAGCACTGGGGTGTTTTTTCGACGCAAAAGTTTTTGTTACATGATTTAGTTGTCCTCTGATCTCTTTTGACTCTTAAAGAGTGAACTAGAACTTTCGATTTCCAATAAACTGAGCCCTCTCTGAGGTTTGTACGAGTATCTCTTCTATAAGAACCATATATATCCCCACGGCATAAATTAAAACGCCTGTCCCCAGGCCCTGGGGGCTTGTCTCGACTTCCGAGTTTTTGTTATATGATCTTTGAAATACTTCTAACTTAGTTATCTCAAATTTTTATCAGATGTATAAGAAAAAGGCGTGTGGGGGCTAGTTGCCTTCTGTTCACTTTTGACTCTTTAAATGGGCACTAGAACTTATGATTTCCAATCGAATGAGCCGCCTGTAAAGTTTATACGATTACCGCTTTCATATGATGTGCCTCTAGAAAAGAATAATGATAATAAAATTGGAGCGTATGGCCTTCACTATAGGCAACCCTATAGTGCTGCCTCTGATACTTCAGACAAATTCGAAGCTATTCAAAAAAGTTAGGAAGCTGTGCATATTGCTGTTCGCCTATGTCTTCAACAATTCTCTCGAACTTAAAATGTGTTTGTCCAAAACGTCTATCTTTTCTTTTCCTGACATTGGCGTTGTAGATGCTATTCTTCATTAGATAAAAACATGTTTTTTACTGAAAGTAAAGAGTAACATTAAAACCTAAAACGAACACAAATTATTCCGTAAATACAAGGGCCTGTCCCCTCCTCAACGCCCCACACTTTACGCTAAATTTTGACTCTTTCTCACAAATCTACTTTATAAAACCATTAAAAACTTTAGCGTAAGGAGTGGGGCGTTGAGGAGGAGACAGCCACTTTCATATACAGAATAATTTCTGTTCATTTTAAGTCTTAATGTCACTCCTTACTTTCAGTTCAAAAACCCTTTTTATTTTTCTTATTTTTCTGAAAGTTTTTGAATTTATGCATGTTTTGAATTTGGATCACCGAACGTAACTAAATAAAAAGAAATTTTCATGTCAATTTTATTCTTTTAACTAATAACCATATAATAATTTAAGTTTGATTTTTGTTCCAGTTGTACAAGAATGACTTCGGAATCTCAAAGGCTGTTTAATTAGAATAATAAATTTTTTTAAAAGTTAAATAAGAAACAATAGCGTAAAAGTGACCTATTGAGGAGAGGCAACCCTTCTCATATACGTAATATTTTCTGTTCGTTTCAAGTTTTATTGTTGCTTCTTATTTTTCTGTTTGAAAAAAACTTGTGTTTTATTTAATTGCTATATCATTTTTTTAAAATGTCTGGAAACCCAGCTCCCCCTCCATGAAAAATTTCCTTCCCCCACGAGACTCAAATTTTCTTCCCCCACGTAACTTAAATTAGCGATATTTGCGGAACTAATATTGTAAGGCATAGTAACAAAACGCGAAAGAGGTAGAAACTATTTTTATGAAAACGAATGGCATATGTTGAGCAATTTTCAAATGACTGAAATGAATGATATAAAAAATCTTTCAACGATATACGTAATAATTTATGTTCGTTTTAACTTTCAGTGCTATTCCTTACTTTCAGTTGGAAAAAACTTTTTTTTTTTTTTGTTTGATAACAACCACAAGTCGTGAACATACAATATCTTCTGTTTATTATCACATAAAAATCATAGTTATGAAGCTGCTTAAGGTAAAATTAAATGCCAAGATTGGCTGGAAAATAACACAAACAAATTATTGCTAATATCGGACATTATTCAACGAAATTCAAACTTTAGCGTAAAGAGCAAGGTATTGAGGTGGTGGCAAACTTCCTCATACACGTAATATGAAGGGGTTCGCCCCTCGTAAATGCCTCGCTCTTTACGCTAAAGTTCGAATTTTGTTCCAATTCTTTAAGAATGACCCCTGAATCACAAAGGCCGTTTGATTAGAATAAATAGCTCTTTTGAAATTACTAAAAATACTTTAGCGTCGAGAGCGAAGCATTGACGAGGGGATGAATCCCCTCATGTACTTATTGATTTATGTTCGGTTTTAAGTTTTAATGTTAGTCCTTAATTTCTGTTGAATAAAACTTGTTTTTTTTATTTAATTTCTGATTGTTAAATAAATAATGCTGCGAAATCCATTCTCCCCCCCCATAGAAATATCTTCCTATATAACCCTCTCCCCCGATCTTCCACACTCACCAGAAGGAATACCCTCCAAAATACCTGTATACCTCCCAATAATCAATCCTAGGCTAAATGTAAATAATGGACAAAGTTCGTAACTTGCTGCCCTTCCCCCGGGACTGTGGGGGATTAAGTCGTCCTCTAAGATATAGTTACTAAAATTTCAACTATGCTGAACAAAATGGCTATATCAAAATTTTGATCCAGTGACTTTGGGAAAAAATGAGTATGAGAGGGCCTAGTTGCCCTCTAATGTTTTTGCACTTAAAAAACGTTCTAGAACTTTTAATTTCCGTTTGAATGAGCCCTCTCGCAAAATTTTAGGACCACTGAGTCCATATGATCATCCATGGGGGAAAAGGCAAAAACAAAAACACGCCTCCGTGATCTTTCTGCTGGCAAAAAGAACAAAAATTCCACATTTGTGCAGAGAAGAGCGTGAAGCCTCTACTGCAGGGTTCTCTGATATGCTGAGTCTGATGGTGTGATTTTCATTAAGATTCATGCCTTTTAGGAGGTATTACCCTATTTTTTTTCAAAAATAAGGCAAACTTTCTCAGGCTCGTAACTTTTGATGGGTAGGACTAAACTTGATGAAACTTATATATTTAAAATCAGCGTAAAATCCAATTCTTTTGATATATCTATTGGCATCGAAATTATGCTTTTTAGAGTTTCGTTTTCTATTGAGCCGAGTCGCTCCTTACTTACAGTTCTTTACGACGAACTGTTATGATTTAAAGTTATAACCTCTTACTTGTATTTTTCTTGCATCATTGTTGCTACACAAAAGTGGTTAAGCCATTCAAGCTAGAAACATAATATATTGTAGATGATTTTTTTGTAATCTTGTAAAGTAATGTAGGTTATATACCCTTTACCCCCCCCCCAAAAAAAAAACAAAGAAAAACATAAAAGTTGAATTCGAAGGATGTCAGGTGAGGACCTTCTTTCCAAATAACACTTTTTTGAAGGAGCCATTTATAAGAGCGGAAAGCCCGAACTACCAATTGTAGTAATCGGTGTGAGCGGAGGGAGATAACTTTCGCAAGACAAAGAGCTGGCAAAACTGATTTTGGTTTATTCAAAATCGAGTTTTGTAGTGTGTGGTGTGTTTCAGATAAACTAGTTAAGCTAGATGCAGGAATAATTTTACTTCCTGGTGGTTTCATACAATAATACATACAGTTTTGGTAGCAGGAAGTGATTGGATTGAAAATAAAATAAAATTCAGATGCACTTCGTTTATTTATTATCTTGTTAATTGCAGCAAATGGAATAAGGACGAAAAAAATACTTTCTGGATGCAAGAATAGTAGTTTTCGGCTCTTCAGCAGCCTTAAAAACTCAGTTGTTGATTAACGGTCTTCTTAACTTTATTAGGGATAGTTTATATTCTAAGTAGAAATACCAAAATTCAAACAAAAGTCGAAAATAGTTTTTTTTATTTGTGTGTGTGTGTGTGGTATGGATAAAAGATAAAGAATGAAAAATTTATACATTTCCTGTTCAAAATTCTATTTTCAGGCTAAATTATCTGGCATAGATAACAGGCAATGTCGATAACACTTATTAGCCAAAAGCTAACCTGGAATAACTTGGAATAGCTTCTGGGCTTGGTCCTTTTCGAAGGGCATTTTCGGGATGAAAAACCTTTTCTTAGCTTATTTATCTACTATGGGTTGCTTCCCCGTAGTAGCATAATACTTGTAGGCAGGTGGTATTACCTGAGTCGGAGGTAAGAGGTTTAGGACTGTCTTTGCAAGATTTCGACTCTTGTTGATAGAAGAGCATCGCCGAGCGCTGAAAACTATGTTGTGACCAAGATGGGCCCATTGCAAAAAGCCTTCATTTATACTTGAGATCCCAGGGACTTCTTGCTCTCTAGTTCTAAGCAGGCCTAAGCGCTTTGGTGTAGACTCGAAACGATATGTTGGTCCCCGTCCTGCACTTGTATCTCGGATTATTGCTTTTCCTGAGGTCAAAATAATTTCAATTATTTAAAAAAACATGAAAATTGGAACTCGGAATGTTATGACGTTAACAAATGACTATCATATCGACATTTTGACTGCCAAATTTAGACGATTCGAACTAGACTTATTAGGAGTTTCAGAAACTCATATCCCAGGGGTATGGCTAGGGAAGCATGAAATTAGGTGACATTGAATTTGTTTACTCAGGCAGGAAGGATGGGTTACATAAAAAGGGAGTAGGGCTCTTGATGAACAAGGAAGCTGCAAAGTCTTGCTTAGGCTGGGAAGGTATTAGTAATAGAATACTAATTGCTCATTTTATTACTAAAAAGTTAAGGGTATCAGTTATAGTAGTATATGCCCCTGTTGAACCGACTCACAGAGATACTAGTGACTCAGATGAATTTTACTTACAGTTACAGGAGCAAATAGGCAGGGTCCAGGTAGAAGTATGGTGTTTTTACTAGGAGATTTTAATGCCCAGGTTGGTAGGAATAAATAATTAAATAAGGTTAGCAGCTGTTTTTGTGTTAATCCAATAGTTAAGCAGGGTTGTGTTCTATCCCCCATTATATAGATCGTTTTGATGGAATTTGTTTTAAGTCGCACAGGAAAGGAAGACCACCTTAAGTCGCACAATGGGAGACCACAAAATTAAATGGGGAGGAAAAGCTCTCCTGGATTTAGATTATGCTGTTAGATTATGTGAGCAAAATGAATGAACGTTTAGAGGTTTTGCGAGTTGAGGAATCTAGAATAGGTTTGAAAATTAATGTTAAGGATACTAAGTCACTAAGGATAGAAATAAGTGAAGTTGAAAAGGTGACGCTGGGTAACGAAAAGATTGATAAGGTGGGCAACTTCACATACCTTGGTAATCATTAGTAAAGACTGTGGGAGCAGTGAAGATGTGGAAAAGTGAAGTGGTCAAATATGGCTATGAAGCATGGACGCTCCGAAAAGCGGATGAAGATTTACTAGATGTTTTCCACAGAAATTGGCTATGGATTTTCTTGGGTACCCGGCTGACTGATCGTATTCCAAACTGTAGCCTGTACGGAAAACGTGGTTCTATCAAACGCTTTCTAAGGTTATAATGAAAAAAGATTGAGATGCCTAAGGTAAGTTCTGTGGATGAAGGATGACAGATTGCCTTTTCGGCCAAATGTCTAGGGCTAAGTGGAAAGCAGGTCGTCCTCGTCTGGGGTGGGAGTATTTCATAAATAAAGATTTAAAGGAAATGGGAACTTCCTGGGAGGGTGTAAAGAGGGAGGGTTTGAATAAGTTGGGATGGAGAAGGAGCGTGCATATCTGTGTCGGCCTTGGGCAGCTTGGGGCTGCGGTTAGTTGTCAATAATAGTAGTAGTAGTAACCTGGAAACTGTGACATGATATTAATATTAGATCAGGTAAAATATTCCACAGAAAGTGGAGGCTTTTCGAACCAGATCAGTCAGTTTGTTTTTAGATTATTTTGCCATGAATACTTTATCTGCAGTGTTTGAACAGCTAACATTTTTTCAATTATTGGTAATGCCACAAACGGAAGGGGGCAGTTAACTTGGATCCCTGTTATTACAGTTGGGGCCCCAGTTTTGTTCAAGGTAAACGGAGCGAAAAAGGATTAGAAAATAAAGACAAAGCTTGAGCCATAAAAATGATCTTTCTCAAAATAAACTATCTCATCGATATCGATAAAAAGTCTTTTTATTATAAAAAAAGCATTAATTGAACTATTGTGTTGCCTTTTTTTCTTTCAGAAGCTGCAGTAAGAATTCTCCCTGAATTACTTTTTCTTCACTTGTTCTTTGAAAAGAAGTATTAATTGTATGTCTGTTAATCAAAAAGGCTTATACGTTCCATCGATCTTTTAGAAAGAAGAAGATTCTTTTAAAAGATCTCTTGAACAGGATAGAGAGGAAAATGACACCAACACTTTACTATAAGAAAGGCCTGCCCAAGCTATCAACCGTAGCAAGTGAAGTGAGATGATGAAGGGGATTTCTGGCAATATTTGGAAGATCCAGCACAGGTAGAGTTAGGCAAGAAAAAGCCAATGGAGCTGGCTCTTTTTCTAATTAAGTAAAAAGAAAATTTTTTTTTTTAACTGCAAGTAAGGAATGACACTAAAACTTAAAACGAAAAGAAATGATTCCGTATATGAAAGGGGTTGTCCCCTCCTCAACGCCTGGTTCTTTACATTAAAGTTTAACTCTTCCTCACAGCTCTACTTTTTAAAACAATAAGAAGACTTCATGAAAGGGGCTGCTCCCTCCTCTACACCCTGCTCTTTACTCTAAAGTTTTTTACTGTTTTAAAAAGTAAAGTTGAGAGAGTGAAACTTTAGCGTAAAGAGCGGGGCGTTGAGGAGGGAGCAGCCCCTTTCATATACGAAGTAATTTCTGTTCGTTTTAAGTTTTAATGTCGCTCCTTAATTTTAGTTTAAAAAAAACTTTTTTTTGTTTAATCAATATCAACAGTATTTATTGGCTTGGCAAGTTGTTGAGTAAAATACAGTGCTACCAACACAAATACAATCGTTATGCAAAGTTTGAATCGTTATGAAAACAGCTAATGGCAATTAGTTGAAAGTTCAGGGTATGTTGAGGGGATGTCAAACTAAATAAAAGGTGCTATGCGTATCCAGTATGTTAAAATGGTGTGTATGATGTTAAAGGTATTATGTTAAAACGTTCAGACAATATTAAAGAGTTATTAAAGTGAACCCAAAGACAATATGCGCATCCCGATTGTCAAAAGAGAGTTTCTGCCATATTTCAGGAAAACCTAATGGCTTTCAGCTGAAACTTTTGGGAATGCCGGGGGGAATGTTGAAATAAAATATAACACACTGTTGGTAATCAAGGATATTACGTTTGAATTTTCAGGAAATACTAAGAGGGATGTTGAACTTAATGTAAACACAATATGTACTCCCAGTTTTTTTTAGAATGATTTGTTTTTAATGCTACACCTTGCAAACACTCATATAAAAGTCTTAAACAAAAGAATTTAAAGAGTCAGAAATAAGAACTGAGTAATGTATCTGATGTATATTCATTTTTCTATTCCAATTCCATTCATAACCAATATTTTTAACATCTCTCAGATTGTTCTTTAACTTATTTTTTTTTCATTATATTATCCGCAAATTACTGCTGAATTAAAATCTTAGTTCAAAATTGTTTGAAACCTTGATTTGAAATCAATGATTTGAAAAACTCTTTCAAATCGTCAAAGCAAATGATTAGATCACTTTTTGTATCGTAAGAATTTAAATTTGAATGGATTATTTTGATTCTTAAGCCGAATTAAATAAAACTTGAATTTTTTTCAATTGAGAGTAAGGAGTAACATTAACACTTAAAACAAACGGAAATTATTCCGTATATGAGGGGAGGTGACCTTTTTAAAATACCCCACTCCTCACACAAAACTCTCTTAGTACTTTCAAAAAAAGCTTCTGAATTTAACTAAACAGCACTTTTGTTTCAGGAGTTGTTCTCAAAGAATCGGGCAGAAATTCAAACTCTAGTATGAAAAATGGGGTATTGAGGAGGGGGTATCCCCCCTAAAACGCAGAATAATTTCCTATCGCTTTAATTCCTAAGGTTGTTCCTACTTTCAGTAAAAAAAAACTTGTTTTTTTTAATTTAATCTACAACTCATTTTCGGAAAATCCTTCCCTTTTTCCATGGAAAATCCTCCTCACTAAGAATTCCTTGCATTATAGTATCCGTAAATTACTGTTGAATAAAAATCATAGTTCAAAACGGTGCCAGACCTTGATAAAACGATAAAAACCGCAAAGAAGAGAAAACGAGGATAAAAACAGCCAGTGAAAAAAAAGGTTTTTTTTACTGGCTGTTTTTATCCTCGTTTTCTCTTCTTTACAGTTTTTTATTGCTTTTTCATAATTAGTCAGTGTGGTCTTAGAAATTTTTTCCAAACCTTGATTTCAAATTGAACGTAATTTATATAATAATTAAACTGAATACAATAAAAGCAAATGATCAGATTACTTTTTGCAACGTCAGAATTTAAGTTCGAATCGGATATTTTGATCCTTGAGCCAAATTAAATATAAAAATAAACAAGTTTGTTCAATTGAAAATAAGGGGTAACATTAAATTTGAAACAAACATAAATTGTTCTGTATATGAGGGGAGCTGCCCCCTTCAAAAGACCTCACTTTTAACATAAATTTTTTTAAACTTTTAAAAAAGCTTTTGATTTTGACTAAACGGCCCTTTTGTTTCAGGAGTTGTTCTTAAAGAATTGGGACAAAAATTCGAATTATAGTGTAAAGGGCTAAGTATTCAGGCGTGGGGTAGCCCAGCTAATACGCGGAATAGTTTCTGATCGTTTTAAGCCTTAATGTTGCTCCTTCTTTTAGTAGAAAAACTTGTTTCATTTTGTTTAATTCATAATCGAATTTCAAATAATGCCGGGAATTCCACATTTCTCTCCATGGAAAATCCCCTCCACAAATAATTCTTTTCGTTATATTATCTACAAATTGCTGTTGAATTAAAATATTGGTGAAAAACCTTTCCGGCCCTTGATTTCAAACCGAACGAAAGTCATATAATAATTATATTGAATACAATCAAAGCAAATGATCAGATCACTTTGTGCAACGTAAGAAGTAAAATTCAAACTAGATACTTTGATTCTCGAATCGAACTAGATCAAAGATAACTTTTTTTTCAACTGAAAATAAGGAGTAGCATTAAATTTCAAAACAAACCAAAATTATTCTTTATAAGAGGGGAGACTCCCACCTTCACAATACCCCACCCTTCACACAAAGTTTTTTTCAGTATTTTTTCTGATCGTTTTAAGTTTCAACGTCACTTCTTACTTTCATTTGAAAAAAATAGTTTTTATATTTAATTCTCGATGGTTTTAAAATAATGTAGGGAAATCCACCGCCCTTTCCATGGATATACCCCCACAAACTATTCATCCAAGGAAAATTTTTCCGGCGTAAAATCCCCCTCCTTGCTGGAAATTACCCTGGGAAATTCTGTCTTAGCTAAAAACTCCCCTGGAAAAATTTGTTTTGGAAGATTCCGCCTGGAAAGTTCTCCTTAGCATTATTTCATTTGAAATAGAATTGTTTTTTAATTGAATTTTTGATCGTTTTTCAAATCTTGACGGGAATGTTGCTTCGTGGAATTTGTTGGATTCGACCCCCTCCGATGGAAAGTTTTTAAAACGAAAAAAATCCCTCAGTAGAATTTCTCTCGCGGAAAATTCTCCCAATTCCCAATCAGCAGAAAATCCGCAGGGAAAAATCCTTGCAAATTTCCCCCACGTAAAATTTTCCCTGAGAAGTTCACCTCCACAAACTTCCCTCCCAACGTAAAAATCTCCTCGTTGTGAATACCTCCACCCCCCTACCCCCGAAGAAAATCCCAGCCCAAAAAATGCTGTCCGTATACTTCCCAATAACAAATACTATATGTAAACACCGGGAAAATTTCATAACTTATTGCCCTTTTCCTTGGGGGAGTAAACGGGTCTTGTCATCTCCAAAGGGATGGTTACTGAACTTTTCGCCCATGTCGAAAAAAAATGGCTATCACAAAATTTCGATCAGATGGCTTTGGAGAAAAAGGGGCGTAGGAGGAGGGCTTTTCCCATCCGATTTTTTTGGTAATATGAAAAGGACATTGAAACTTTTAATTTCTGCTTCATTGAGCCTTCTCCCAGTCTTCTTGGACCATTGGTTCTGTAGAGTCACTCCTCCTAGGAGACAACAAACAAACAAAGAAATGCGTATCCATGATCTTTCTTCTTTGAAAAAAATAGCACAAAGATCTTCATTTTTGGAGGTTGGACCTTGAAACATCTACAGTATTGTTCTCTGATACGTTGAATTCTAATAGCGTGATTTTCAGAGAGATTTCTTGACCTTTGAAGGATGTTTCCCCCTTTCTTGAAAATCAGGCAAATTTTCACAGGCTCCTAGCTTTAGATGGGTAATGGTAACGTAATGAATCAAATATGCTTGAAATCAATCAGTTCAGGGTAACGAACTGTATGTAAAGAGCAACCCGGTGCAATAGTAACCGGAACACTAAAAGACGGAAATTTGATACCAATAGATATGTCAAAAGAATCAGATTTTTATGCTGATTTTAAGTAAAAAGTTTCTTTAAGTTTAGTCTTACCGATTTAAGGCTAAGAATCTGAGAAAACTTACGAAATTTTGGAAAAAAGGAGGAAATATCCCTAAAAAATTATAATCTTAATGAGAATCACAACGTCAGATTTAACGTGTCGAGAAAACCCTATTGTAGTGGTTTCAAGCTCCTATCTGCAAAAATGTGGAGTTCTTTTTTTTTGCCGGAAGAAAGATCAAAGGTTGCGTGTTTTTTCGGGGATGATCCTGTCGACCCGGTCGTCCTAGAATATCGTGAAAGGGCTCATTGGAACGAAAATTAAAAGCTCTAGTGCTCTTTTTAATCGTCAAAAAGGACTGGAGGGTACCCTCACCCCCTCTCCCGCCCTTTTTCCAAAAGTTGTCCGATCACAATTTTGAGATAGCTAATTCTCTCATCGTGATTGAAAGGCCCAATAACAATGCCTTTGAATGTAACATGATCCCCCCCCCAAAGCCCCAGGGGAAAGATCTTTAAGTCTTAAAATTTGCCCATTTTTTACACATTGCATTTGTTATTGTGAAGAATAATCAGTTATCGTTTGGTATTTGACCTGTGAGCATCGATGTAATTTTTAGGCAGGATTTAACTTTGGAATAAATTTCATTTGGAAAACAGTGACAGTCAGTGATTATAGAAGTTTCGCAATAACTGAAATATATACGCAATAAGGAAGGCTTGGAAAGAGCGGAGCGCCTTTTTTCTGTTCGCGAATAAATGTGAAATTATAGACCAGATTTGCTGGATGTCAGAGTACGGTGGGGAAAAAGCCAGGCAGGTCCCACGTCCCGCCGGTCCACTGACCATAAAGTGATTGCCACTGCTTGCGTGGGCCTGTCTCTAGTTAAGGTAAGTAAATTTCAATTAATTTTAAATAACGAAAATATCTGTTCAACAGGAAACAAATCTGGATATTTTACAGCGTCTGAAAAATATAGAAAACCAGCTTGAGGGTCTTTCTAAGCTCGCGTCGATAGCGGAAGAACTGCAGATTATATCCTCCCAAATGAAGCAAAATGAGGCCTCACAATCAAAAACCACGGAGGACATCCAGAAAATAACAGAAAAGATAGACGAATCGCAGAGGCGCGGAGAGTGGTTAGAAAAAGAAGCAAAACAATAAAACCTGATTTTTTATAACTTTAAACCCCCTAAACCCACCTAAAGGATCACTTGCGGAGAAAATCAGTGAGGTTATTTCCGGCTGTTTATCACAGATTGAGATCAGGAGATGGGACATAAATAACCCATTCCGCTTGAACACTAAAAAACAGGGAGAAATCCGTCCAGTTTTAGTGAAATTTACAACAAAATATTTGCGATATATGATTTTGCGGAACTCGGTTCGCTTCCAGAGTTTATCTCCCTAGCTCCGGACTATACACGGTCCAAAAGATTTGCTCGCAATGCTCTGAAACTACTTTTACAGAAAGCAATCAAAGAAGACCGTGAGGTGAAATTCAGGGGCCCTCGTTTATTTGTGGACGGTGAATTGTTCTCGTACGAACATGAATAAGTAAAAGTTAGAAAAAATGTAAGAAATAAAACAAAAGAATTAGCGCAATCTCAAGAGCAAGAGTACACTGACTCCAACGCGGAAAAGGAAAGCGAAGGTGGGGATCAAATAGCGGAGGTAAGCTCAGATATTCGTAGCGGTAGTTTTACACACGACCAGGCTATTAACCAGGCAGACGGTAAGAAACCCGGAGTGAACAGAGTCACGAGCAAATGAGGTTTAGAAGAGATAATCAACACCGAAGATCGTTTCAGGCAGGATCGTCAGGACGTAACTCGTCACCCACCAAATTGAGGCCTTGGTCGAGAACCCCCACGCCGCTCACTCAGAAATAGACGAAGGAGCCCGTTCAACTTCGAGGAATGGGAAGTAGGCGGTTTACAACAAATTCAGTTTATGACATGGAACGTCCAAGGCCTTTTGAGTAAAAAAAAAAACAGTGTCTAAATGAGTCTTTTTTTAAGTGCGATGTTACATGTTTAATTTAGACATGATCCCCGCCTTCGGAGAGTCTGTCGGTTAAAGATTACACAGTTTTCCGTGCTGACCGGAGAATTTCCCGTAACGCACGTTTTTACGGCGGAGTCGCGGTTTTTGTGAAAAAGCAGAGTTTCGAAGTTTGTCATAGAACAGAAAGTAAATCTGAGAACATTATTTGGTTAAACCTTAAGTGTCATGATAGATGGAAGATAGTCCTAGGTTGCATATATGTTGCTCCACAGAATAGTAGTTATATGGAAGAAGATACGTGGACTTTGATTGAGAATTAGTTGAAATATTTACGGAGAAAACATAGTGAAGAGTATTTTGTTTTGATGGGTGATTTAAATGCTTATACGTCAGAAGAACCAGAAATCGCCCTTGTTTCTCTTTCAGGAAATGATTTGACGTCACTGAGGATTCCAGAAAGTTACAAAATTCCAAGAAGGAGCTAAGATGTGAAAAGAAAATTTAACCAATGGGGAAGGAAGTTGTTGGGCATTTGAGGAGAATATGGTCTAGTCATTGGAAAAGGAACGCTTGGAAATGACGCGGGACGCGGTAAGTTTACTTGCATTTTCGGAATAATTTTAGTGTTATTGATTATGTTTTGGTGGACAGTAGGCTAGTACCCGAATCCCCAAACCTTGAGGTAGTGCATTTTGCTGGTTCTGACCATTCTCCATTAATTTTTATTTTCAGTCGACAAATATTAGTAAAAATCAGCGGAAAAGAGAAAAACTGAAGCATCAGACATTTGGAACAGGAACGAGTTGCACTGCCTTGGTAAAATCAAGAATACTATGTGAGTGGGTGGAGAAAGGTGTGACCCGAATAAAAGAGTATTTTTGGTCGGAGCAGAAGGTACAGCATTTGAATTCCCTAGCATGTGAGACTGGGGAAAAAAAGGTAAATGGTAAAGGATACGGCATTAGACACTACAGTCCCTACCGGCGGTTCTAATCTCCGTTTTTTGGCCCTTCATCCAGGAAGTGCAATGAGGAGGGGGCTGGGGGCCAACCATCCTGTGCTTTCGCACACCCTTCCTGTTTACCTTCCCCAGATTTCTCCAGGTACCCATTTAGAGCTGGGTCGACTCTGGCTAAGCTTACAGAGTCACGCCATTGACCCGCGTCCCAAACTGAACAATTGGGTACACTGGGATTTGAACCCGCGTCATCTCAGACATAGGATCTTGAATCCAGCGCACCAATCCAGCTTCCCCAAAAGGGAAGTGTAAATGAAGTTTCTTCAAAATTTGCTGAGCTGATACGGAGTCCTTTACTTGAAAAGATGCAAAAAAAAGGAAAACAAAAAGCACGTTTTTCGACAATAAATGTGAACAGAAAAAAGAAGAATTAAATCACATGCTAGAACATGTTAAAATATCCCAAAAGGAAATTGAGAAACAGGAGTTGCTCCGAATTATAGAAGTAAAAGAAAAGAATATAAACTAATGATCATGTCCTCAAGACTCATCAGAGCAGCGTATGATGAATTACCTATCCTGGGACAAAAATCTTCATGGCCCTTCCATGTCAAAAAACTCCTGGACAGCACAGGTTTATCGTATGCGTGGAATGGAGGAGATGGTCCAATCTCAGATGACAAAGTTTTTCTGTTGGAGATCCAAACAAGGCAGGAAGATCAAGAAATTCAGAAATGGTGGAACGACCTTAGCCAGTCGGAAAGCTTAAGTTCTTACTATAAGGTAAAAGAAAATTATGGTGAAGATTACTATTTTAAATTAGGGATTCCAAAAGAATGCCTGAGGTCATGGATGCAGGTGCGAGCAAACTCTCTCCCTCTTTATAGTGTTTGGAAAAAAATGTGTCACCCAGAAATTCGGTATGCTTGCCCGATTTTTGGTGATCTTGTTGGGCTGGACCATTTTCTCTTCAGGTGTCAGGGGCTAAAAGAGCTAAGAGGGAGCTTTCTTAGGGTGGGTGGTCATGAGCCCCTTCTTGGAACTTTGAAGTCGACTTCAAAAGTAGATATAGTAGCAGTGAGAAATTTTGTCCGGAAGGGTCTTATTATTCAAAAGCCGAGTGTTAGGCCTACATGATTTAGTTTGTTTGTTGTTGTATATAAATGTTTACAGCCTGAAACTGGCTTGAAATACAGTCATTCATTCATTCATTCATACATTTTCGGGTGGAGGGGGCAAATTGTTTGCTGTTTTTTTCCACAGGGGAATTTTCTACGGGGAGGGAAGTTTCCAGGGGGTGAGTATGTCCGGAAAAATTATGCACTAGAGGAATTCGCCGTAATCCAAATACAAAATTATTTTCAAATGTCTTGCCTTCTCTTTTCCGTCTCAATTTTAACCGTGGAGCTGTTAAGGGTAATTATCCGGGGTAAATTTTCACCGGGATTGAGTTATCTAGAGAATTTTCCGTGGGGAGGGGGATTTCTCCGAGGAGGTGGGCCAGATTTTCTGTCATAACTTAAAATGATCAGAAACGAAATAAAAAAAAAACAAGTTTTTTCAACTGAAAGTAAGGAGCATGATTAAAAATTAAAACGACCGAAAATCACTACGTACATGAAGGGGATTGCCCCCTCATCAACACCTCGCTATTTACGCTAAAGTTTGAATTACGTCCCAATTCTTTCAGAACGTCTCCCGAAACACAAGGGTCTTTTCATTAGAACAAAATGAAGCTCATTTAAAAGTACTAAAAAACTTAAGCGTAAAGAGTTAAGCGTAAAGAGTTAAAACAGCGTTAATTCCTTTTTATATACGTAATAATCTCTCTTTGTTTTAATTTTTAATGTTCATCCTTACTTTCGATTGAAAAAACTTGTTTTTTTCTAAATTAAATTAGCATAAAAAGCCAATTCTTTTAACGTATCTATTATTAACAAATTCTGTTTTTTTAGAGTTTCGGCTACTAGTGAGCCGAGTCACTTCTTACTTACAGTTAGTTACCTAGAAATGTCTGAAACCTGGAAAAATAGATAAATATTCATTGAATTAACCAATAATACAAGTATGGTAATGAAAATAAGCGAACAGAATTTAATTATTGAAAAACCTTTTCGAAAAAGGAACTATTCAAAAAAGTGAAGAGCCATCTTAAACTTAAGACGGGCAGAAATAAAGTTCTATAACAATATGAATATAAAATAAACAAAAATTGCTACCAAAGAATAAGTGAAACACAAAATGGACAGAAAGTTAAAGTAGATTATCACACTAAACCTAAAGACATAGCATACTGATTTAGATAAATAAACAAAGTTAAAACAAGAAAAATTAAATGGAATACTCAATCCAAACTAGAAACGAACAAAAATTACTACAAACAAGAGTTTGTCTACTGCTCCCCTCCTTCTTCCCTAGTTGTAAAAGTTCTAACGTCTATTACATTACTTGCATTTACCAAAAACAATATTTCATAAACATGGTTTTTATATTTATGACATTGAGAAAAAAGAATTACAGTTAAATAAAATCTTGGATTATTGATAATTCCAGGAACTAATATCATTACATATTTGATATTAAGTTTAATTTCACTTGTTTTCTCTAGTCTTCTTGATTGTGATAGTGATTTATTTTTATTTGTCATTCATGGTTTGAAATACTAAACAACATTGCTCAAAACTTATAGTTTTCGATAAAACCCAAATAAATCAATGGGCTTTATAACTTTTACGGTTAGTGGAGAGAGAGGGGGGCTGTTGCCAAACTCCTTTTTACAGTAATTTTGTTTGTTTTAAGCTTTAATCGACTGTTCAGTTTAATATTTTACTTTCTTAAGTTTAATTATTCATTTATATCAGTATGTTCTATTAAATCAATCAGTATACCCAGAAAAGTATTTTTTTTTTTATTTTACACTGTCAGTTTTGTTCTTAGTTTTAACTTACAAATATAGATACCGTTCTACCTTTGATTCTGTTGAAATAAAGGCCGGGCTAATATCTTGTAGACACTGAAAAGAAAAAGCTAATTACCGTGACAAGCTAATGTTTTAGAATAATGCTAATTATTTGAGTAGTAGATTAACTATAATAAATTTCCGCCTCCGGAACGATGTGAATTAAAAAAGTCAGTTTCACCGGTTAGATGTTAATTACAAAAACTCTGCCAGCACAAACTTAAAGATGTGTCCTTTAGACAGGAACTAGAAAAAGTAGGGTTAAAGCTATGCAGACGATATGGGAAGAACTATAAAACTAACTTTCAACAGAAGACTGTGTTTTTAACGCTTCATTGTTTAAATTTAAACTTTTAAAGCTTGTATCACAATATCATTTCTTGTTCTAAATTTCATGCGACTACTCTGTATGTGTCTGCGGTTATGCTCGAACACATCTTGTAATTTGGATGGTTGGTTGGTTGGTGGGGCCTTAGGCTGCAAAAAAATATTCATAAAAGATAGGTAAAATTAGACTGATAATTTTTTGCCGTAAGTCTATAGCCTCACACTCTAAGAAAAAAAGGTTTTATTTGCAACCTCAGACTCGCATCTTTCAAACAGCTCGAGATTCTATTCCCTTGAACTTAGGCAGCTCAAGGCATTGGCTTTAAGTTTGGCCTTCCGTGGAATAATTCGGACTTGGCAAAAACACTACCAGTAGCAACCGAAACAGCCTTGGTAGTTCTACATGCAAGTTCGGTGAGCACTTATGGCGGAAGCTTTAGTGCTAGTTGGAAGACTTTCATTTAAAAAATCTCTTTAAACTATTTCTAGTTAGAGGCAATGCTTTGGCGTTGCCTTTGCTAAAGAAGCACCTGTCATGGATGGATTAGGCTATTTTGTTCTCCAACCACTTCTTTTTAAGAAAGTCGATGTAGAAACCCGGAAGGAGGCTCCCTCAGTTTTAAACTTAAAGTTCTAGTGTTTTCTTGTGTGCAGAATGATTGGAAGACAACCAGCCCACCTCCTGTTTCTATTTCTGCTTCCTGGTTCTCCTTAACCTTCAAAGACATCATGTCAAAAATTTGAGACAGTCATTTGTTCCAAATAGTCAAAAATCTAATAAGTGCATTTTTGGAGTCCATAACACCATTTCTAGCCCAAGGGCTACATCCCTAAACTGTTTAAACCAGCCCTTGTTCCCAGACAAGTTTGAAAAAGAAGGCTTTTTATTTTAGTCATAGCTGTGTGATCAACTAGGCACCGCTAGATGTCCTTTGTAAGGCCAAGATTCCCAGAGTTCGCAAAAGGTAAAATCCAAAAAACACGCCTAAGTAAACTTATCAATGTAAATTAAAAGACATTTCATGTAAACAAATTTCAGAATAAGTTATACGCAATATCATGATAATGGCTTGGGGTATTTAGCTGAAGCTTTTAGGGAATGGTGTAGGGAGGCCAATGGACTTCAAATTTTGACTTTGAGTAGGCGTCAAAAGTGAATTGAAAGACACTAGGTGTATTCTAGTCATCAGAATAACATGTCTAGAATATTCCGCGAAGAGCTTCAAGAATGGAGTAGAAAATGGAAAAGTGAAGGGTGAAGGGTAAATATATTTTGGGTGAGGGGAAACGGGCTAATAATATTTTTCTTTGACATGCAAGTGAATTTTTATCATTAGCTCTTATGGGACTTATAATCTATGCACAATTTAGCAGTGACACAAGTCAAAAGACGCTCTGTGTTGCCATGCTATGAGAGTAGCATGTTTGTATTATGCCGGAACTAGCTTAGGGTATGAAGCTGGAACTTCCAGGAGGTTTTAATATAGGGGTTTTAATATACCTTTTTTGCAAGATCTTACGGACGACCCAGGAGGTCATCTTGAAACTTTTGGAGTGTGTTGGGGGAGAAAAGCGAACTTAAATATTAAGTTTCGCGAGAGAGAAACAAATACGTGCAATTGTCTCTTAGATAAGAGACACAAAAAGATCGGCAAATTTTGTGTTCAAAGACTAAAACTTTTATGTCTCTCAGGTCAACTTAAGAGAGGAGAATAAACTTAATATAGATATTTTCAACAGAAGATGGGCTAAAAAGCTAAAGAAAAAAAATGGGCTAACAAAATTCATACATGCATGAATTTGGGGAAATGATTTTCACAAGGACGATTAAGTGGGGAAAGATCTGGTCTCAAAATTTGCTGATTGGGGCAGGAAGTGCCTGTTTTGGGGCGATTCATTCAAAACTTCATGTGTTCCCTCTAAATTCCTCCAGGCACCCAATTGAAGCTGGTTGGGCTCTGAATTGTCTTACACAGAGACGCCACTAAACTATCGTCCCGAACTAAAAGATACCCGCCACCGAAGCTTAAGTCAGTGACCCTTCGCTGGTGAGTTTAGTGTGCTAACCATTCGGCCAGGAGGGCATGGAAACATAGACAAACGCATGTATTAAAAAATAGAAAAGAACGGAGGTTCAATTTCTCATAATTACGTGCTAAATAAAGTAAAAAAAAAAATAGGAGGAAATCAGAAAAAGATAAACAAATATGGCACTGAACAGCTTAAGAAAATAGAGCTCTCTTTTGAAGGTATATTCTTTGGGAAACATCATGCTGCATATGTTTAAATTTTTAAGGTCGAAAAAATCCGTTTAACCAATTTGCTTTGTTTAGTTTTTTCATGGTTCAACGTGACACACTGAAAAAATGGGATATTGTCCAAAAAACTTCATAGTTTTGAAATAAGCAAAAAAAAACAAATATGGCACCAAACAGCTTAAGAAAACAGAGCTCTCCTTTATAGGTATTAAATTTTAAAAAAAACAAGCTTTTTTAACAGAAAGTAAGGAGCAACATTAAAACTTAAAACGAACGGAAATTATTCCGTATATAAAAGAGGTTGTCCCCTCCACAACGCCTCGCTCTTTACGCTAAAGTTTTTATTGTTTTAAAAAGTGGAGTTGTGACAAAGAGTCAAACTTTAGTGTAAAGAGCGAGGCCCACCCCAACGCGAAAAAGTCTCCCTGAAAAAGGCTGTACACTTCGTAATAACCATTATTATATGTAAACAATGGTCAAAGTTTTTAACTTGCAGCCCCTCCCCCGGGTACTGTAGGGGATTAAGTAGTCCTCAAAGACATAGTATTAGGTTTTTCGACTATGCTGAACAGAATGGCTATCTCAAAGTTTTGATGGGGTGATTTTGGGAAAAATGAGCGTGGGAGGGGGCCTAGTTGCCCTTGATTTTTTGGTCACTTAAAAAGGCCACTAGAACCTTTAGTTCTAATTTCCATTAGAATGAGCCCTCTCGCGACATTCTAGGGCCACTGGGTTGATACGATCACCCCTGGGGAAAAAACAATCAACACGCATCCGTGATCTGTCTTCTGGCAAAAATTAAAAAATTCCACATTTTTGTAGATAGGAACTTAAAACTTCCACAATAGGGTTTTCGGATACGCTGGATCTGATGGTGTGATTTTCCTTAAAGTTCTGTGATTTTTAGAGGGTGTTTCACCCTATTTTCTAAAATAAGGCAAATTTTCTAAGGCTCGTTGATTTTGATGGGTAAGACTAAAGTTGATGAAACGTATACGTTTAAATCAGCATTAAAATTTTATTCTTTTAATGTAAATATTGGTATCAAAATTCTGTTTTTAGAGTTCCGGTTACTATTCAGCCGGGTCGCTCCTTGCTACAGCTCGTTACCACGAACTGTTTGATACTTTTCTGGAAACAGCATCCTGCAGATGTTAAAATTTTTACGGTCGCAAAATTTGTTTAACCAATTTTGATGTTTGAACCATTTTGAACCATGTTTTTTCATGGTTCAGCGTAACAATACTGAAAAAAAATGAGATATTGCCCTACAAACTTCATATTTTTGAAATAAGCAAAAAAAAGTCATAGAATACCGTCCTAAAGCATGAATAAACACAATTATAATAACATGAACACTAGAAAAAGTAGGCATATCATACTATCGGATTAATACAGCTCTTACATGCATTATAGAGGGGGTAGCTAACAAGGCTTAGGGCGGGAGGGGACTAAGATTTGAATTTTAAGTTGTATACGTTTCGAGCTAGTTTAATTGTATTTAAAAAAATAACATGTGGATGAGCTTTCATGTTATAAGTAATTTTACAGGATAAGTAGTAAATTTTATCCCTAGAAATCAAACAAGGTTTTTTCCTTTGAATACTTTGCATTCTAATTTTCTTCGTGGGAGGTATTATTACGTGAAACGAATATGTATACGCCATTTACATTTTTCAGTGTGGCTTATCAAGTAGTTTTGGGAAACAAGGTGACAGATGGAGAACAAATTTCAAAGTCAAATCACGTTACGACCTTTGAAATATTAGACAAACAAAAGCATATTGTTTTTTTTTCGAAAGATTATTGTCATATTAAAGGTTTAACACGGTTTTTAATCTTTTATGTCAAAATTTCACAAAAAAGGAATTTTTCGCTTCTTCTTAAGGATCAGTGTCTATACAGATTCTAATTAGTAGAAATATCCGTTTTGTTACGGTAAGTAGAGCAGCCTGAATAAAGGCTAATTCATTTGGCATATCAAATTATAAGCCGATACAGGATAGTAGAAACACAGTCGTACCTTTCACTTTCTAATGTACCTCTAGTAATGTGGCTTTCTTCGGCAAATTAGTTCGCTTTAAAGAAATTTGGCTTTCCACCATCTTGTTTTACATAGGAAATTTGAAAGCATACCATCAATTCCATATTGCAGATAAGTCTTGAACCATGTGCCCCTTCTCTTTGCCACTTCAGCCGCTTGGAAACACAACTGATTTCCTGGTGCCAGAAAGGACCATCGAGATCCATCTCGATCGCATTCCAACTATTCTTATTTTTACCTTAATAAAAAACTGTGGTTGTAATTTTATAATTACTTTATCTAATGTTTAAATTGCCCAAAAATTTGGCATTTGGCCCGATGTTAATGGCCCAAAAAATGGGCATAGCGTGCCTAACCCATTAGTTAACTAATTTCCCATCTTTTTCAGGTTTGCTTTTCAAGGGCAGTCTCGATTAACCTGGGTGTTATCACAGGCTGGATTCTGCTACAACTTTGATTATGCTTTATTTGGAACATAATTACCAAAGTACAGTAGATTTTCGGAGAGAGAAATCTCTTGTGACTCTTAATTTGAATAATTAAGCTCAAGTTTTAGTTTTGCTGTCTTCAGATTGTATTTCAAAGTATTAGAGATGGATAATATTTATTCTGATAATTAAGAACTGCTTCTTATTAGCCTTTCAAATTTGGATTAATACTTTTTTTATTGAAAGATTGAACAAGCTATGGGAGGTTGTGGCTTAAATTGGTCCCTATTCCCTTAATCCATGTCTATCTGAAGGATATCTCATTGTTGGCGAGAAAGCTATGGCTTTAAATTTGATTTTTCTTGAGGTTTTAGCCCCCCTCGCTGCCCAATTAAAAACATCCTGAACTCATCCTTAATAACCGGGTCATGCATTTACGCCGATGCACAAAACTAATGAAGTTATCGAACTTTATAAAAAAGACCTATGAAAATCATTTATCTGCGCACACTGAATGAAGGCTTAGGGACAAATATGCACTCGCTCGGTCTTGGGGCCTCTGAAGCCGACATGATACGTAAATATCTTAAGGATAATTTTATATTGTTTGACTACGATAGAATTTTTGCTCGGGAGCTCCTTGTCACTCGAGAACACTTTATAGCTTTTCAAACTAAAATTGCTGCTTTGTGCCACAATATGGCAGAAATCCTCAATTTTACCGTGTGGCCTGGTACCTAGTGGTACCTGAAAAGGCTCAAGAACTGCTTATTTCAATTTAAATTAATCATTACTGGCATTCTATGAAAGTGGTTTAGTAAGATGTTTTTTTTTCTTGAATATCCACAAAGAGTAATTATTTAAAAAAATTGAACAAATAAAAAGAAGGTGCCAATTATCATTTTAATATTTACATTTGCCAATCGAGTTAGTAAGATATAAAGACCGCTAAGCTAATTTTTCTTACAGCCCATACCACGGTGGTAGGCGTATCTATATCAGATTTAATCAATGCGTATTATGCCTATGTAAAATTTTGACTTGAAGAAATTAATGTATGGATAAGATAAAGTAACCACCTTTCATAGCTAGATGGTTTTAGATACATGTTTATTGAGGTACAAAACCCATTTTCAAGTTCACTTTCCTTTGTTTTGTCTCCTACAGGTAGTCAGAGTAATTTGTGTTCCTCAGTTTTTTACCTTCTTCTATTCTATACGGAGAGAATTCTTCGCTTTCAATTGCTATAGCTTTAATACAATTATTGCTAGCTTAATTTTGGTCCATACTTTCCTCAGCAAACTTCTGTAATTACTTGACCTTGAGGCTTCTGGTGCAATAATAGAATTCTAGAAACTTTTAAAGTGCCCCTTAGAACTTTCCAAGCTTTTCTCGTTATTGTATTACTTGGAAAAAATCCAAAATTGTCAATATCTAAGGCCACTACTGCGTAATTTGCACAAAAACCAAGCACATTTTTGAGTTGACTAACAAATATTTTTCATACTCTTTCATTAGAAAACAAATAGCAAGGACAATAAATAGTTATAAGCAATTTATGTTCTATCAATAATCGATACATTTATTGTTATTGATACGGCTACTACTACTACTACTGCAACTGCAAGTACTAAAAACAACTCATCACATTACCAAGCCGCATGAGGTCGACACAACTACACAAGCTCCACCTCCATCCCAACCCATATAAACCCTCCCTTCTTACACCCTTCCTGGAAGTTCCTATTTCCCTTAAATCTTTGTTCAAGACATGTTCCACGCAAAACCGTGGACGACCTGTTTTCCGTTTAGCTCTTCATCGTTGGCCGAAAAGAACAAGCTTTGGCAATCTGTCATCTTTCATACGCAGAATGTGTCCTAGCTATCCCTACCTTTCTCTCATTGTGGCCCTACACAGCGGGATTGAACCACAGTTAATCTGTATATATATATATATATATATATATATATATATATATATATATATATATATATATATATATATATATATATATATATATATATATATATATATATATATATATCATGAAAAGAGAAATCACCAATGCAACAGCACAAACACACACAACAAAAAAAGAGAGATAGAAGGAGAAAAGGAAGACTGTTTTCCTAAATTAGTGATTAATATAGACCCGCACTTGAATGAGGCCTCAACCCTACTCATCCATACAATCACATAGGTCAAACAGCATAGCCACACACAATCAACCATAAAGAATAATCCATGGACAGGCAGTCATGTCGTCAATAAGTATAAGTCGTCATTTACCAAACAATAGAAAAAATAATATAGACAAATAATTCAGAGCCAACACCCAACATAAGGGCTCATCAGGAGAATACACTGGCCTATATAGGGTTTCGCCACTCTAAATTCTCTACCCAGCACAGTGTTGTAGCTACCACAGAATATCCATGGCTTCCCCGCGTCAGGTATCACCCCCAAAATACATACCTATGAAAGAAAAAAAACAGCAAATGGTAAAACAACCAAGTAAAACCAAAACAAGCTTATGCTGTTAATATATCCCTCCTTTAGCAAAAATAGGTAAACTAAATATTATAAATTTTACCAAATCACAAATATTAACACATTGCAAAAAACCTGAATGAACTAAACAATTATAGAATTCATCTTTACCATGTGGCTAATTTTTAAGAAAATCTGCTCAATTAGAAACACAATTCAAAATAAATGGCGCTGCGACAACATTTCTCGAACCTCTGAAATTAGTTGAAAATTTCTTTAAGTATTTCTAGATAATTCTTTTGATATTTATTTAAAAGTTCGTTATAATGAAAACTAAATTTTTTAAATTGCCAAGTTAATTTATTTGCAGAAAAACCTCTTGATATCAATTTTTGGCTTAAGATTTTACATCTATTTTTAAAATCAACATAATTACTACAAATCCTTGCATAACGAAATAACTGTGAGAAAAATGCTGAATATGTGATATTTGAGTGTATATTACTTTCAGGGAATGGGAAACTAATCACTTCAAAATCAAAATCATCCGTTTTATTATACATTTTAAACTTAATTTATTATTATCACAAATATTAATATTTAAATCTAAGAAATGATCTTCATGACCAGCGCCATGCCTAGGCTCAAGAATAAGCTCTGATGGATATATATTTTTAGAAATGTCAATGAAATCCTTACAATTTAAGACCAAAATATCATCTAAATATCTAATATTATTTGACAAAGCATGTTTTAAATTAATTGGATTATTCTTATCCATCATATATTTATATTCTAGTTGACTTAAAAACAAGTCAGCTATAAATGGGCTGGCATTCCCCCCAATGGGAATTCCCACAATTTTCTTGTACAAATCACCCCCAAATCTTATATAAGTATTGTAAAAAACAAATTCTAATAACTCAAAAATCATATCCAAGCTGTAACATCTCAAGTTAACTGTAGTATTAAAGCAATTTGTCCACATAGCTTTTTTATTATAAATGTCTATTTTTAAGAACCTTTTACTAGATAAGAGGAAAGATTTCTTGATAACAGTTTTTAAATTATCAAACACTACATTAAGTGATAAATTAGTATACATTGTCGCAAAATCGAAAGACTCAATTCTATTAGCTGAAACCATTGTTAAAGACTCTATCACATGCAGTGAATTATTAACACTCCAATATGGATTAAAATTCTAAATTTTTTAATACCAGAACAATAGGTTTTAAGTTTATTTACAATTTCCTTTAAAATTAAAGAGAGGTCAGTAGCAGCAATGCGGGTTGGACATTTAGCTGCTCCAGCAATAAACCGTGGCTTAGGGGGATTCTTATGAAATTTTACAGTCCAATATAGGAAAGAGAACTTTTTATCATTGTCATTTATTTTAATATTAAAATTTTTAAAAAGTATTTCTTCAGTCTTTTCAACTAAATTCTCATCCTCTATATTTACCTTTTCGTAAACACTAGTTGTGCATAACTCCCTTTTTAAGATATCACAATACAGCTTCTGACAAATTATGGCAAAATTATTATTAGCTTTATCCACTGGCACAATTACAAATTCATTCTTTAGATTAGCAATTGCTTGTTTAATCTTCGCATTATAAAATAATGATTTAGTGTTACTATTTTTTGAGTTAGAATATATTTTATTTCTTATTCTACTAATAATTAAATTCTTCCAACTTTGAAAACCCTCTTTATTTTTATTCTCTTTCTTACACCACTTATCAATAAATAAATCAAAATCATTTTCTAAGCCATCAAGAACACTCGATGGTTTCAGATGATGAGAAAGACGGAAATTAGCCCCTTTATTCATTATAATTTGAAGATCATCTTGCTTTATTATTGACAACTCCCCTGTTATAACATGTTTGTAAGTAGGATTTACAAATGGGCCAAGTTACTTACAATTACAAACCGGTTTCCAATTTATATCACTATCTAGTCTTTTTAGTATTAAATTATAATTAAAAATAATTTGCCCAATAGTTTTTGAAAATTTATAAGTTAAAACTGGACTATCATTATAATTCAAATTACTAGGAAGGGCCTGTTTCACATGCCGCTGATTTAGAATTTCTGGTAAATTAATATCTTCAATCTGCTTACAAGTAAAATTATTAGGTAAATATAATCTGTTATCCTTATTACAAATCTTATCGAACTTTTTCTTTTTTGAAATAAATTTCGTTTTAGTTAGAATGCAAATTGTATCACATATTACTTTAAAATTATAATCAAGAGCTGTATTGTTCTTAACAATCCAGAAAAGTTTGATTAAATTCCTCTTGGCTAAATTATTTAGACATTTTATTACAGAATCAAACCCCTAGATTCAAGTAGCTGGTATAGATCTATAGAAAGCGTATGTACATCTAATTCATTTTTTCTATTATTTTTCCTATGTCCTCTCGATCGTTTTTTACGTTTAGTAGGACAATTAAAAGAAGGATGGTCCATAAAACCATCGATACATTTAACAACAACATGAGACATGTCACCATATTTTGCTACACGATCATTTAGCCCAAAAGGATAAGCTGTACCAAGAGTATGGATCCAGAAATCCTCCTGTTTACGTAGTCTATTATTCTTCTCTTCTTTATTTAAATTTTCTAATTCTAAATTTTCTAAAATTGTGACAGATATATCTGATATGGAACATTTACCATTATTACAATGTTGAACTAGATAGTTATTAGTTTTTTCATTATTAACTGTTGTCTTATGTCCAGAAAATCTTTTATATATATTATTAGTTGTTTCCCCCACATATTGTAGGCAGCATTTATTACATTCTAATAGGTAAATTACATTGGTTGTTCTACAATTAACATTACCACGTAACTTGCATGCAAAATTTTTATTATACAATGTACTCTTAACAGAAGTCCGTGGGACGAAATGATCTTGGCAAAGAAAACAATGACTTTTACACTTACTAACTTTCAAAAAATCATTCCGAGTTCCGAGGCTAATATTTGTGTTTTGTTGCATAAAAAGCTATTGAAAATAAATCCAAAACAAACCAACATCCAAATCAAAATCCAACAATCAAAGTCCAAAAAACATGCCAAGGTCAATAGGTCAATAAATACATAAACAAAAACATGAAAGAACATGAAATTTGCATAAGTGCCATCTCACCAATACTTAACAATATCAGGTTAAAAACCTGGACCAGGGTAAAGGTCTGTCGGGGAGAAAACTAAAAAAAAAATTTCTCCACCAGCACTGGATCCAACCTGGAATAATATCATGAAAAGAGAAATCACCAATGCAACAGCACAAACACAAAAAAAAGAGAGACAGAAGGAGAAAAGGAAGACTGTTTTCCTAAATTAGTGATTAATATAGACCAGCACTTAAATGAGGCCTCAACCCTATTCATCCATACAATCACATAGGTCAAACAGCATAGCCACACACAATCAACCATAAAGAATAATCCATGGACAGGCAGTCATGTCGTCAATAAGTATAAGTCGTCATTTACCAAACAATAGAAAAAATAATATAGACAAATAATTCAGAGGCAACACCCAACATAAGGGCTCATCAGGAGAATACACTGGCCTATATAGGGTTTCGCCACTCTAAATTCTCTACCCAGCACAGTGTTGTGGCTACCACAGAATATCCATGGCATCCCCGCGTCAGGTATCACCCTCAAAAACATGCCTATGAAAGAAAAAAAAACAGCAAATGTAAAACAACCAAGTAAAACCAAAACAAGCTTATCCTGTTAATATATCCCTCCCTTTAGCAACAATAGGTAAACTAAATATTATAAATTTTACCAAATCACAAATATTAACACATTGCAAAAAACCTGAATGAACTAAACAATTATAGAATTCATCTTTACCATGTGGCTAATTTTTAAGAAAATCCGCTCAATTAGAAACACAATTCAAAATAAATGGCGCTGCGACAACATTTCTCGAACCTCCGAAATTAGTAGAAAATTTCTTTAAGTATTTCTAGATAATTCTTTTGATATTTATTTAAAAGTTCGTTATAATGAAAACTAAATTTTTTAAATTGCCAAGTTAATTTATTTGCAGAAAAACCTCTTGATATCAATTTTTGGCTTAAGATTTTACATCTATTTTTAAAATCAATATAATTACTACAAATCCTTGCATAACGAAGTAACTGTGAGAAAAACGCTGAATATGTGATATTTGAGTGTATATTACATTCAGGGAATGGGAAACTAATCACTTCAAAATCAAAATCATCCGTTTTATTATACATTTTAAACTTAATTTATTATTATCACAAATATTAATATTTAAATCTAAGAAATGATCTTCATGACCAGCGCCATGACTAGGCTCAAGAATAAGCTCTGATGGATATATATTTTTAGAAATATCAATGAAATCCTTACAATTTAAGACCAAAATGTCATCTAAATATCTTTTATTATTTGACAAAGCATGTTTTAAATTAATTGGATTATTCTTATCCATCACATATTTATATTCTAGTTGACTTAAAAACAAGTCAGCTATAAATGGGCTGGCATTCCCCCCCCCATGGGAATTCCCGCAATTTGCTTGTATAAATCACCCCCAAATCTTATATAAGTATTGCATAAAACAAATTCTAATAACTCAAAAATCATATCCAAGCTGTAACATCTCAAGTTAACTGTAGTATTAAAGCAATTAGTCCATATAGCTTTTTTATTATAAATGTCTATTTTTAAGAAACTTTTACTAGATAAGAGGAAAGATTTCTTGATAACAGTTTTTAAATTATCAAACACTACATTAAGTGATAAATTAGTATACATTGTCGAAAAATCGAAAGACTCAATTCTTTTAGCTAAAACCATTGTTAAAGAATCTATCACCTACAGTGAATTATTAACACTCCAATATGGATTAACATTCAAAAAATTTTTAATACCAGAATAATAGGTTTTAAGTTTATTTACAATTTCCTTTAAAATTAAAGAAAGGTCAGCAGCAGCAATGCGGGTTGGACATTTAGCTGCTCCAGCAATAAGCCGTGGTTTAGGGGGATTCTTATGAAATTTTAAAGTCCAATGTAGGAAAGGGAACTTTTTATCATTGCCAAATATTTTAATATTAAAATTTTTAAAAAGTATTTCTTCAGTCTTTTCAATTAAATTCTCATCCTCTATATTTACCTTTTCGTAAACACTAGTTGTGCATAACTCCCTTTTTAAGATATCACAATACAGCTTCTGACAAATTATGGCAAAATTATTATTAGCTTTATCCACTGGCACAATTACAAATTCATTCTTTAGATTAGCAATTGCTTGTTTAATCTTCGCATTATAAAATAATGATTTAGTGTTACTATTTTTTCAGTTAGAATATATTTTATTTCTTATTCTACTAATAATTAAATTCTTCCAACTTTGAAAACTCTCTTTATTTTTATTCTCTTTCTTACACCACTTATCAATAAATAAATCAAAATCATTTTCTAATACATTAAGAACACTCGATGGTTTCAGATGATGAGAAAGACGGAAATTAGCCCCTTTATTCATTATAATTTGAAGATCATCTTGCTTTATTATTGACAAGTCCCCTGTTATAACATGTTTGTAAGTAGGATTTACAAATGGGCCAAGTTGCTTACAATTACAAACCGGTTTCCAATTTATATCAATATCTAGTCTTTTTAGTATTAAATTATAATTAAAAATAATTTGCCCAATAGTTTTTGAAAATTTATAAGTTAAAACTGGACTATCATTATAATTCAAATTACTAGGAAGGGCCTGTTTCACATGCCGCTGATTTAGAATTTCTGGTAAATTAATATCTTCAATCTGCTTACAAGTAAAATTAATAGGTAAATATAATCTGTTATCCTTATTACTAATCTTATCGAACTTTTTCTCTTTTGAAATAAATTTCGTTTTAGTTAGAATGCAAATTGTATCACATATTACTTTAAAATTATAATCAAGAGCTGTATTATTCTTAACAATCCAGAAAAGTTTGATTTTGCTTATTTCAGGCTACTCAGGGCTAAGCCAACTGTTTTGAGATAAATCATGTTTTTACATATACCTACACCCACCAATAAAACTTTTTTGAAAGATAAGCGTTATTCGACCGGAGAACAGATAATTATCCAGGTAATAAAATAATTTTGGAAAAAGTTTTAAAAAAATATTATTTTACCTTTCCAGTTTCACGTTCACTCAAGATAATACTTGTTGTGTCAGACACAAAAACTAAGTCGTTTAATTATCTCTTGTAATGAGCGATGAAGCAACAAAGACTGATTTTCTCATACAATTTGATATTATAGAATATCTTGGAATTGCAGCAGAGAAAAGATTTAACTCTTTTTTAATTCTTCAGTCTCTTAAATCTTTATCTTTTAGTTTCCAATAAGGATCCTGATCAATAGTGAACAATCACATTTCTTTTCCACTTTTCAGTTTCTGCACACTCAAATTCACCTGAATTAATGAGCAATCGATAATATAGATTTGTCTTCCGGGCAATTTTCTTTTTATTCTTAGGCTTCATTGTAAGCTAAATTTGGCCATAAATGGTAATATTTGAAATCAAATTTACGTGTAAATAAAACTTGAAGCAGAGTAGAAACCAGACCCCCATTACCAAGATCCTGTGTATTCCATTAGCTTCAAACCAGAACTATGACCAGAGCTGAGCCAGAGCTATGGATATCCTCGAACAACAATGAAAAGTAGGTTAAGCTTGAGCCTTGTAAAATAACAGATCTTCTAGTGACTAATTCCAGTAAATCAAATTGAGAACTAATCAGCTCTTCTGATGGATGCAAAGCGCAAACAAGTTCAATCCAGCAAGAACATCCATAAAACTGTGGCTGTTATTTTGTCTTCATTGAAAGAATCCACCCGCCCCCCTTTTAATTTGGCTTCTAGAATAAATTTTATTAGCATATCCCTCTCCAGCCAAAAAAAGTAAATTAGGTGAAAACCCATAAAAAGTACAAAAGTGACCTTATCTTAAACTTTTTTTGGCTTGAAAATATTACTTAGATTGGCCACGACTACAGGAAAAATCCGTTTTTTTTCCAAAACTTATCGCATAGAAGATTTTTGGTACCCATGACGTCATCTGAAATTATAAAAGAGGAGTGGACGAATCTGAAAAGCTGAAGCAAAGGCATGAGTAAATATACGAAGTAATGAAGAACCCCAAAACAATGAAATTTAAGATTAGATGACATACAACAACAAGCGTCACAGTGAGACAATGCAGCGATGAACATCAAGTTTCGGTGAATAAAAGAAATAAACTGAGAATATGAAATATGAAATAAACATGAATATGAAATAAACTAATAAACTGAAGAAAATGGGTGAGTATTTTATAAGCAACTGCTATTAACGAATGAATTCCCTTAAAAAGATTACTTAGGACCGTTGTTCGTTCTTTACTGGGTTGCAGCTACCTCTGAGAGCATGACTTTTACTTTTTGCTGCTCGATAGCCATGGCTTTTTAATAAGCTCAAAGTTAAAGTTTACAAAAAAAAACTTACTTAAAATAATAGACACCTTCACTTTAAGTCTACTCAGTCTCCACCAGTTAACAGATGTGTGGCAATATCTCTTTTGGATTCGGTGCTTTACATCTGTTTAGAACCGTATATTCGGATTGAATTTGATTCTTTTAAAGATACTATAACACATACAATTATTTTATATTAACATCACTAGATAATTAGCTACATATTATAAAAATAATCCCAGCTATAACTGACATCATCATTTTCCTTCCTAATTGAATTACCCCCTAAAAAGTTTTTAATATAGCCCATTCTATTTGATGTGTATTGAAATCAAGTTTCTTAGTTATTTTACTGGCTCGTTTTGGGGTTGCATATTAAAGAGAGACAATTTTGTTGTTGTTAATTTTATTTATGCAATCGAGTCTCTTCTCATTCCTTAGGCAAAGTTGGCCATAGTTGGCAACTTACCTGTGTTTAAGTAACTCTGAAGGCTCTTTTGTAGACGGTAGATACTGCTTAGAGTTAAGGTATCGAGTTAGAGTTACTTCTTAATTTCTATCCCCATGTCTCCTTGGCTGAAGGTACATTTCCTTTGATTTCCAAGAGGATTCTGATAATTTCTATGAAGAGATTGAAGAAGGGGTGGCACAGTTCTGAGAATAAATGTGTTTCGATCTGACACCATTTTTATGATTTATGGCTGCTGCTGCAATTGCGATTGTAGCTTCCGCTACAACCACTATAATGCTTGAAGGGACATATTTTTTCAAAGATAATTAACAGGAAAAAGCCTATAAGGTTTTCCCTTATTATTTCCTCCTTTAAAAGGTCTTAGGACAAGCTTCTAATGGTGATCGTTGTGTTTCGATCTTAACAATTTTTAGGGGTTTTGGCTATAGTCTTTGGTTATTATGGGACGTGTCCATCTCTTACCAGGTTGTACTTACCGCTACAACCGGGATTGTAGCCACCGCTACAACCACGATAATGCTTGACGAGAAGTATTTTTTCAAAGATAATTACAAGCAGGAAAAAACTTATGCGTTTTTCTTAATTGGAATAGTAAGAGACGAAATTGAGAGAATAAGGTAGCTAAGTAAGTGAAAATAGCACCATACCCAAGAAAAGCAACTTTTGAAAAGATGGTTGTATTACATTAATTATAGTCTCTATTTGTCATAGTTTGTTCTTTAACTTCTATATGCCGTGGTTAGTTCCTTACTAGGTTTCAGGTATTTTTCTAGTTTAAATTAAAAAATTAGGATTATTGGTAAGACACTATAAATATTTTTTTCATTAACTTCATCATTTTTCATCATTAATTCATCGTTTTTTTTTCCTTTTTTCATCAATTCTATTCCCACTTTTCTGTTCCCTCATTGAGATTAAACGACACCTTCTGGTGGTTGTCCTGATGACATGAACTTGAAAAACCCCTCCTCTCCTAAAAATGTCATGTCTTCTTTGAGCTGTGATATAATACTTCATGGAGGTCATCTCTCATTGTTGACCAAGTTTTCTTCAAAAATGACATCTAGTTTCATTATATTCTATTATTACAGGGATAAGAAGTCTTTTCCCCTTCTTTACCACTCAAAAAAATCAAATTTCCAAAAAAAAAGAGAGAAGCAGGACATCGTAGGTATTTGAAGAAGAACATTTCTCCTCCACTGGAAGACAAATATACCCTAAGATTTCTTGCTTATAAGTCACTATCTGTGGTAGAAAAACAATCCCTAATCCAAGAAACTTCGAAACTTGTTGTTGCCTCAACTTTAAAAACCAAAAGTAGAAAATTCCTCTGCAAGGTTTGCTTGGCCATAGGTGACTGCTTAGCAATATTTAAGCGGCTCCGGGAGCCCTTGTGCGGATGGTAGATGACACTTGGAGTTTGTATCTACCTCTACAATTCTGTCTCTTCTGTGTACTTGAATATATACACTTTTCCCACGTCTTTCATTTAAATCTACGATTTTTGCACAAAGATTAGAAGGGGCGTATGCCTCAGAAAATTATGCTTCTGATGTTCCATTGGCCTAAGGTTAATCTTATCTTATAAATCTTATAGGATTTGAAAGAAAAATACAAATAAATGAGCCATTTTACTACCAAAACTTCATGAAAAACATTTTTCAACTTTTTATTACATTTTTCTGGGATTAGAGCATTGATTCTCAAGGATTGAGAAGAAAGGTCAAAACTTAGCGTAAAGAGTAAATGAATGAGGGGCTAGAGCCCCTCCCCTCAAAGCAATTTGAAGTTTCCCTTTATTTCTGGGCACTTTTCGTTCAAGATATATTTCTCGATAACATAAACCTACTTAAAATAATAGACACCTTCACTTTAAATCTACTCAGCCTCCACCGGTTAAAAGAGGCGTAGCAATATCTCTTGTGGATTCAGTGCTTTACATATGTTTAGAACCGTATATTCGGATTGAATTTGATTCTGTTACATCTACCGTTTCTCCAAATGAACGAAGTATTTGGGGATAAAAAACCCTCCCCCTACGGTCCCAAGGGCAAGAACTATAAGTTCTACCAGTTGTCCATTATTAACAATACAGGTTTTTATGAAAAGGGTAGTCGTGTAAACTTCAGATGTGCCAACTCAATTAGAAAACATAAGTCCTTTTGTCTTTTTTATCTTTTTTAAGAGTCAAAAGTGATAGCAGGGCAATTAGCCCCCAAACCCTCCTCCCATTCTTATCTTCAAATGTATCCGATAGAAGTTTTCAGATAGGCATTTTGTTTAAAACAGTCTAAAATTCATATAAAAAGGCTCCCGGGTTTGAAATAGCCTCTTAGAACCTGGGGAAAAGGGCCGTAAGTTATACTCCGAAGGCACGCATGGTCCTTATTGAAGGGGTGGTCGTACAAAATTTGGCTAGGGCTCATTGGATTAGAAATTGGAAGCTATGGTGCTCTATATAAGAGTCAAACGTGATTTAAGGGCAACCATCCCCCTGTCCCCTTCCAAGAGTATTTTTTTCACCAGCATTGTCTATTTTCACCAGCATTGCTTAAAGATCTCTTAATTTTGCCTTTGGGGACATCAGCCCCATCCCATCCCCCAGAGCAAGGGCTGTAAATCAGGCATTACGTTCACTGTTTATACATGGTATTTAATTTAATATTTTACGCTATTACTACTATTACAACTACTAACACTGCTAATACTTTCATTATTATTACTACGACCAAAGTACTACGTTTAAATATTGAGGGGAAATTTGAACTAAATCAAAAGACCCTTTGTGTGTGCACATTGTCAAAAAAGCGTATCTCAAGAATAGAGTTGAGTGTTAAGCTGGAACTTTCAGGAAATGCGTAAATCGGAATATCAATTAACCAAAAGGCAACATGTATTGATACTACTAATATTACTACCACGGCTTAATTTACGACTACTACTACTGCTGCTACTTCAACTACTTCATCTATCACAACTACTTGTAGGGCTAAGAACATTATGATGAAAATTATATAAGTATAAAATTCAAGAGGTTATCAAAACGATATATCAGAAATGTCATAAAACGGCTAATTATATTACGTTTAAACTTAATACAGGACTTGATGAGAATGATTTCCAAGTCATCAAAAGCTAATGTGGGCACAAAGAGCGATGGGGGAACAATGTAGTTTTTTTAGACCAGGGCACGTCTTATAGAAGAAGCTGTCGTAGAAACTTCAAAAAAGCTTAAAAGGACCAGTGCTCTTTTTAATAGTCGAAAATGATTGGAGAGCAACCAGCCCCCGCCCCAAGCCTATCATTTTCCCAAAAATGTATAATACAAATTTTTATACAGCCACGTTTTAAGCGTAGTTCAAAGGTCAGGGAACAATGTCTTTGAGGATGCTAACCCTCCAAATCTCGAAGGGTAAGGGTTGGAATTTATATCCTGGGGGCATATAACGTCCTATATTATAACGTTTTCTTATTTTGGAAGGGGCTCATTGGATAGGAGGTCAAAATTTCTAGTGTCCTTATTAAGAGTCAAATTGATCGGAGGGCAACTATACCCCCACCACATTCTATCTCCTCCAAATACATTCGATAGAAATTTTGAGATGGTCATTTGTCCAGTGATCACATAATAATGTCTATGGGCTTGACACAACCTCTCTGACTCTAGGGGCAAGGGTTGTAAGTTATACCCCGAGGGCATATAAGGTTTTTATAGAATGGGCGGTTGTGTAAACTTTAGAGTAGTCTCATATGAATGGAAATCTATAGTTCACAATGTATTATTTATTTATATATATATTTTTAGACCAGTGCAATTCGTATAGAAGGAGTTTTCGTAGAAACTTCAAAATGATATCATTTGATTGGAAACTGAAAGGTCTAGGACTCTTTTTAACAGTCGGAAATGAATGGAGGCCCATCAGCCCTCCCTCTCCCCCAAGCCCATAACTTCCATAAACACATCCAATCGATATTTTTAGATAGCTATTTTGTTCACCGTGGTTGAAAGATCTTGAAATAATGTCTTTGAGGATGCCAGCCCCCAACAACCCACAGGGCAGGGGTTTCCAGCTATACCCTGGGGTATATGAGGTTTTTTTTTAAAAAGGGTGGTCGTATTTTGGTAAGGGCTCATTGGATTGGAGAATCAGGAATTCTCTGGCCCTAAGAGTCAAAGTGATCAGAGGTCAACTACCCCCCAATCACCTACTATCTTCCTCAAATATATCCAATAGAAAATTTTGAGATAGTCGGTGGTTCAAAAACAGTCCAATGGTCATATAACAATGCCTTTGGCTTTGACACTACACCTCAGAGACAAGGGGCAAAGGTTGTATATTATACCTCGAGGGTATATGAGGTTTTTATAGAAGTGGCTTTTGTGTAAACTTTAAAGGAGGCTCATTTGATTGGAAATTTACAGTTATAGCACCCTCGTAAGAGTCAAGAGTGACGGTGGTCAACTATCTCCCCCCCACCGATTTTCCCTGAAACCCTATTTTCCCCAAACGTATCTGATTGAAATTGTGAGATAGCCACTTTGTTAACAATAGTCCATAGAGCATATAACAATGACTTTAGGGTGGACACACACCCCAAAGCCCAGGGGAAAGGATTTCAATTTATGCCCCGGATATATAAGGTTCTTGTGGAACATGTAGTGTTATAAACTCCGGATTGGATGGGTTTAATTTGATTGGAAATTGGAAGTCTTAGCTCACTTTTGAAGAGTCAAAAGTGAATTGAGGGCTGCCTGCCTCTCCTCCAAAAGTCAATCATTCCAGAAACACGTGCAATCAAAATTTTAAGAGTACTAAATATTTTAGCGTTGTTGAAAGGTCCATTTCTCATGTCTTTGTGGATGTTAGCCACCCTACAGTCCTCGGGGGAAAGGTTGTAATTTAGGCAAATCGCATCAAATCACGTTATGTGTATACAGATTGTCATAAGGCTTTAACTCAGAAATGACTGGGCATATAATTTTAGAACTTTCAGGAAATGATAAGGGTGATAATTAAAATGCCAATATTTACATCCTCCAACTATTGCTACAACTAGCACCAATGATACTGCTACCACTTCTACCACTGCTACCACAAAACTTCTTTCACAATATTGAGCAGAAATTAGAACAAGATCAAAAGACGCTATCTGTACGTACATTGTCAAAAGATGGCATCTCAAGAACTCATTTGGGTATTAAGTTGGAACTGTCAAAGAATGATAAAAAGGAAATATCGTTTGACAAAAGAGCAATATGGTCACGTTAGTACTAATACTAGCAGTATCCCTGTAACAGGGCCGAATATCACCCCTCTAAGTGCATCAATACTACAACAACCCTATTCTCTTCGCACCTGAAGCATTGATAAATCTGAGTTGATACACCAGTTTACATTATCATAAGTTTCCCTCACTGAGTGGATGAATAGTGGTATTTTAATTTTATTTTATAATAGTAAGAAAGTAGAAATCAGAGAGAGAACAGCGTGAATATATCTTTTTCTTCCAGTTTAATTTAACAAAACATACTTTAATAATAAAAAATAAGCGGTTTCTTTACACTATTGGAAGTTGACAGTGGAGTTGGTAGCACAGTCAGCAATGATACAAAAAAAAGAGCATCATGCATAGCAATAAAAATTACAAAGCGAAGTCGACCAACCCTTGGAAGATGACCTGTGATATCTTGAACTGTGATATGCTATCCAACCTTGGATTGGATGGGATGTGATATCTTTGAGCAAATTCAAGCTGTAGAAACATTTAACGCCCCCAATAAAATTCCTCCTTGGTGAATTCTGCGCGTGCAAGATTCTCCATCACCCGGACAATTCCATTCCTGCTGAAAATTCACCCAATAGACTTCTTGCAGACGATTTCGCCAGGGAAATGATGTTCGGCCTACTTTTGTTTGAAAAAAAAACTTTTTTTTTCTAGTTCTAAACCTTTTTCAAAACATGCCGGAAACTTTTCTTCCATGGAAAAACTTTCCTGGAAATCCTCAATGGAAAAATTGATTCCTTGAACTTCCCCCGTGGAAAATCTCTCCCGCAATCAACCCCTTTAAATCCCCTCACACAATTCATTTAATTTCCCACAGGAAATTCCCCCATATAAAACTCACTCGCACCCACAAATATCTGTTTACTTTCCAAAAACAACACCAATTGTAAATACTAGACGAAATTCATAACTTACTGCCCTTTTACCCAGGGACTTACAGAGTCGGGTCATCCTCAAAGGCGTGATACTTTATCTTTCAACTATGCTGATGAAAATGGTAATCTCAAAATTTTGGTTTAATGAATTTGGTAAAAAAGGAGCATGGAAGGGAGGGGAAATCCAGTTACCCTCCAAATGCTTTGGTCACGAAATGTGTAGCTAGAACTGTAATCCCTTTGGAGCGAGTCTTTCCCATTTTTATATGACTATTAGTTTGATACAAAACCCTGATAGTATGGTTCCCTCATATGCCGCATCTGCGATTTTTATTAAGATGAATTGACTTTTAAAGGGCACTCACGGCTTTTCCAAAGAATTACAAAATAAATTTCAGGCTCGTAAATTTTGATGGTACATAAAACTTGATGACCGTTAGTAGTATAGCCACAGTGATTTGAAACCGATTCATAGAGGGTATACTATTGGAGCTACTAACGTCAAGTCGCTATTACGCGCAACTGTGTATTACGAAATACTTTATTACACTTGCTTGTTATGTAATGGTTGGTTCCCAACCGGTGGTACGCGTACCCCAGGGGGTACGCGAAACCCTCGCAGGGGGTACGCGAAGGTCCCAAAATTAATTTAGTCTACATCTTTAAAACTTGTTTGTGACTCAGTTCCAACATTTCCCTCAAAATCAGATAACATAACCCATTGTACGTAATTTCAGACTCATTTTCAAAACTTTCGCTTCCAGTAACCCGCTAATTTTTCTCCATAGCCGTAAGGTCTCGATTTAAACTCAGCGGGTTCAGTATCTTGTCATCTGTTGAAACACGAAGTTCGTGAATTGTGGTTGCAAACAAAGATGGATAGATTCCTGATCAGGAATAACAAGAAGCCGAATGATGGTACCCAAAACTCTGAACCTGCACCTAAGAAGAAGAAATATGACGAATCATCGGTCAAAGTGCGTCGATATTTGTCAGAATACCTAGGGCTCGGATTTAGTGCGACAAAGTCTGATCCAGTGAATGCACAGTGCGTTCTCTGTGGTCAAGTCTTGGCCAACAGTTCCATGAAACCTGCGCATATGAACCGGCATCTCAGTACTGTGCACCCTTCTCATGTCGGTAAGCCCATAGAGTTTTTCAAGCGTAAACAAGAAGCATTCGCTAGTAACTGTTTGGAAATTGCAAAAGTGGCATCAGTTTCTTCAAAGGCTCTCCGGGCTTCGTATGCTGTTTCATATTTAGTTGCGAAACAGAAAAAACCGCACACCATCGCCGAATGTCTGATATTACCAGCACTAGTGAAAGTCAGTGAAATAATGTTTGACACGAAAACTGCTACTGCCCTTCAGTCTATACCTGTGTCGAACAATACCATTTCAAGAAGGATAGAAGACATTGCAAGCGATATTGTCATGCAGGTTATTGAGCAAATAAAGTTGACGAAGATGTTTGCATTACAGCTTGACGAAAGCACGGATGTGTCAGGTGAAGCCCAGGTGATCGTCTTTGTTCGATATCAAGATTGTTCTGACATAAGAGAAAATATTCTGTTTTGTCAAAACCTACAGTCAAGAACAACAGGAGAAGAACTATTCAAGGTGATTGACAAATTCTTCGCAGAAGGGGGCATCTTGTGGGACTGGTGTCTATCAGTTTGCAGTGATGGAGCTGCCGCCCTAACAGGGAAGAATAATGGGCTCATGGCCTGGATAAGGAAGAAAAATCCAAAAGTGAAGTGGTTGAACTGCATCATTCACAGGCAAGCTCTTGTATCGAAAAGGATGAACGCACATCTGCACGAGACCCTCAACGAGGCTGTAAAAGTGATCAACTTCATCAAAGCCCGACCACTGAACTCAAGAATGTTCAAGTTGCTGTGCCAAGAGATGGGTTCAGAACATCAACATTTACTTCTGCACACAGAAGTTCGCAGGTTGTCTCGTGGGAAGATTTTAAACAGACTTTTCGAGCTTCGACAAGAAGTTCATATGTTTCTTCTGGAGCAAAAATCTGCATTCAGTTCACTTTTTGAAAACCAGGACTGGGTCTGCAGGCTGGCCTATCTTGCGGATATTTTCGACAAACTGAATGACTTGAATCTGTCAATGCAAGGTTTCCGGACGGACGAACTCTCCCTGAATTCGAAGATGTGTGCTTTCATCAAGAAATTGGAGTTCTGGCTTAAAAAGGTTCAAAGAAACAGCGTTAGTGTCTTCCCGACCCTTGACAAGTTTGCGGACGATAGTGAAATTGATAACCTCAACACAATCTGTGATAGTATTCGGGAGCATCTGACAAAGTTGCGAGATGAACTTGTGTCATATTTCCCATCGATTATGAACCAAGATAGAACGCAGGATTGGATCCAAAATCCATTTGTTGAAGACGTGACCTCAAGCTCCGGTCTTAGTGACAAGCTTACAGAGAATCTGATCGAACTTGCCAGTGATCGCGCCTTAGAACTGAAATTCCAAAATGTAACTGTTTCCCAGTTTTGGCTGGAGGTGAAAGGAGAATACAAGGAACTAAGTGAAATCGCCATGTCTGCTTTGTTACCATTCGGATCCACTTACCTTTGTGAAGTGTCATTTTCGGCAATGTCATTGATCAAAACCAAACACAGAAACAGACTGAGTATACAAAATGACCTTATAATTGCCGTTAGTGACATCGAGCCAAGATTTGATAATATTTTAGCAAAAAAGCAGCCTCAAGTTTCTCATTGATTTTGTACGTACATTTAAGCACCGTCATATTGGACAATAAATCTCGTATTTTTGAAAATCTGATTTTAGTTAAGAAAAAAGTAAAACAACGATTCTCAAGAAAGGGGTACGCAAACTTTTTGGGCCTTGACTAGGGGTACGCGGACCGAAAAAGGTTGGGAACCACCTATAGTACACCTGGTTTTTATGATATAGTATGCCTCTCTGTCGCGTAATACTATAGTACACCTGTTTTTTCTTTTTTACGTAACAGGGAACGTTTACCTATATTGAAAATTACAATATGGTGACTTGTTTGATGTGAAAATGACGTAATCTCACGAGACATGTTAGGGTTTAGGGCCCCGTGGGGACCTCCCCCCTTTGTAAAGGAGGGAGCCACACACTTGGGTGTTACGTATTGACGTTGCACTAAAGACCATTATGTAATGACAGCGCGCACGTGGGATGTTACATAATACTTTAAGAGATTTTTTCTTCAAGATTTTTGTATGCTTTAAGAAGTAAATGTGAGACCTAAGATTTCCCAAATGACCGTACCAGACCCTTGGCCATCTGGCCCAGAAAACTATTCACAAAATTTTATTGGGGAAATAGATTCTACATGACAAGCTATTGATTGCATGTTTCCAATCTTTCCACTTGAGAGTCTAAGGTATCCAAAATTGTTATCGTCTTTTGTTTTATCAGACGCACCCGCTTGCTACATTGTATTAATGTTCTAATATGACCTAGACTATGATTTCTTTTGATTCTTACATGGCTTTATCAGACACATACTTTTTACTGTACATACAAGTTCTATTAGAAAACAAATTAACAAACAGCATTAAACCACATTTTTCTTAGGGTACTGAAATTTACATTGTACATGTAGAAAAGGATGTTTTAAACTAAAATGTCGTTCAATCAAGATTGTCAACATAAATTCTGAGAAATTTGTCAAAGTTATATCCCAAACATCAAAAATATAATGCAGCACTAAAACCATTACTTTTTATAAATAAACCTAGACCCAAGGAAAGGAGGGGGTGACTTATTAAAGGTAAATTCAAAGGCAACACAAGAAACGTAACTTAATTCCTTATTTTGTTTAATTTTTGTTGGTGCTATTCTCTGGTGCCTCCCAGACTGTGACATTCAATGGCTGAAATACGGCACCGTCTGGCAAGAATTGGAAAATTCTGGCAGGATCCAGGCGATACCAGACGGCATCGCCTGGATCCTGCCAGAATTTTTCAACACCTCTCACCTTAGCTTTAAGCTGTTTTATTACCTCACCTTAGACCTTAGATCCTCCTTTGCCTTAGAAGGCACCCAGGGCATCGAAAAAGAGACACCAGTCTTCCCTCGAATGGATTGCTGCAATAACTTCTACCCAATAGGGCTGTATAGACGTATTCGCGTTTAGAAGGTCCCTCTTGTATGTTCGGCGTAGTGTGTTATTTTGTTTTCCCCGTCGCCACGTTCCAGGTGGTTGCCACTGGAGGATGGACTTTGGTTTTTGGTCGCCTTTCATTCGTACAACATGTGCCAAGCATTTCCATATACATATATATATATATATATATATATATATATATATATATATATATATATATATATATATATATATATATATATATATATATGTATATATATATATATATATATATATATATATATATATATATATATATATATATATATATATATATATATATATATATATATATATATATATATATATATTTTATATATTTATATAAATATCTCAATTTTTATTTCATTAAATTCATTGAATCTTTCTTTTACGTATAGATAGTCATTGAGAGCAACTAATGGTGGCAGATCATTTGGATTCAAGGTACTGGTGTGTAAAGCCAGGGTCACACTTTCTACAATGCAAATTAACTTCACACTTACTGTATCTCTTAGTGAAATCAATGATATTTTTTACATTTACAATTTAGAACTCACCTGTTTCAACTTGTTTGTTTGAAGCAGTATCACTTATAGTATTCTCAAAAGAAGAATCACTTCTTGTAACAACCAAAAAAAATTGGAAGGCTCATAATTATAATAGCCATTGTCTTTACAGCGATAGCGTGAAAGCCAGATTCTTGCGTTATTCAAGGAGATGAGGCGTAGACCAGGTTCTTCTTCCCAAAACAATTATATATATTATTAATAAACTGAAATCTCATTTAGTGTACTTTCCAATCATACCAGGATAGGTATACTCCCACTGATCAGATTTATCATAGTGATAATTTGAGCAGAGGAGTCCTCTAATGTGAGTTAATTTTTACAGCATATCCTCTATGGAATTTAAATTTAATTTTTATTTTGATCATTTAAATTTAACCATTTTTTCAAAGTAACGAGAATTTTCTATAATTGTATGTCTGTCCACACATCTTTAGTTCTATGGATGTGTTCTATATCAAATTGGCTGCAAACTGTAAATGTTCCTCCAACTTGAATTTGCTGAAAAATATCAAATATCTTGCAAACATGTCATCCCATTCAAAGGTTAGTCTACAAGGCCTTGTAGTTTCTACTGCTACGTTTGATGCTCTTGTCTTTGCATCATTGCGGTTTATTTTAACCCTGATGGTCTTTTTTGTGATGTTTAGACTATTTCGAACAAAATGCCTATCTGAAACTTCCATTGGATGCATTTGGGGAAAAGAAAACGTGGGAGTGGCTAGCTGATCTGCTATCCCTTTTGCTCTTAAAAAAGACAAAAAAGACACCAGGACTTCTGTTTTCCAATTCAATTCAACACATCTGAACTTTATACGACCATCCTTTTCACAAAAACCTTTGTTATTAATAATGGGCAGCTAGTATAACTTATAGCTCTTGCCCTGGGGGTCACGGGGGGAGAGATTTTTATCCCCAAAGACATAATTACTAGATTTTTCAAATATTTATAACAAAATGGTATCTTAAAATTTGATTTGGTTTTTTGAGGAAATGATGGATATGGGGGGGGCTGTTATCTTTCATTAATTTTCACTATTAAAAGGGCACTAGAACTTTACATTTCCACTCTAATAAGTCCTTCCTAAGTTTATACAGCCATCCTTTCTATAAAAAAAACTTTATATGCTATAACTTGAAACCCTGAGGGCTCCAAGGAGGATTGTCACCCTCAAAGACATAACTTCTTGGCTGTTCAACGACGCTGAACAAAATGGCTAGATCAAAATTTTGATATGGTGTCTCTGGGGAAATGGTAGTCGTAGAGAGGTGGTCGGTTGACAGCCCATTATCTTAGCTTTCAAAAAGGGCACTAGCCCTGTCAGTTTCAAATCAAATGAACCCCTTTCCAAGTTCCCATGACAAATCCTTCTATACGAACAGTAGTTGGTCAAAAAAAAAATAATGAATTATGCCCACATCGCTCTTTACTTAGGCGGTGCAATTCCGCTGCCTATGTTCATGGACTATTTTTGAGCAAATGACTATCTTAAAATTTACATCAGATTTATTTCAGGAAAATACGATGCATAGGGGAGGGGTAGCTGCCCTGAGGCACTAAACCTTCTTATTACCAGTCCAATGACCCCCTCCGAATTCTATACAACCGCCTTTTCTGTAAATACCTTTTATGCCCCTAGGGCATAGTTTACAACCCTTGCCCTAAAGCCTGTAGGGGGATTGTCATCCTCAAAGACATAATTTCTGGACCACTCAACTGCATTCAGCAAAAGCGCCATCTTATACTTTTGATTAGATATTTTCGGGGAAATATAGGCATGGGGGAGGGGAACTGGTTGCCTTACAATCACCTTTTGCTTTGAAAAATGGCACTAACCCATTCAATTTCCAATTGAATGAGCCCTTGTCTAAGTTTCTACAAAAAAATAATACATTGTGCCCATATCGCTCTTTGCTTAGGCAGCACTACTGCGCATGAAAACTCTTGTTAAGTTTGAATAACACAAAGACTAACATCCTTTTAGACAGTTTTAAAAGTCATTCCTTATAGAAACTTGTCTCTTACTTCCTAAAGAAAGAACTTAAACTACATTTTCTTCTATGTTAAAACATTTCGACACTTAAGCTGCCTGTAATACTTTTTTTTTTAACAAAAACTGCAAGAAAGCCCTGAAGTCCAAGCCAAGAGCTTAAATTTCGTTTTAAAAGCTGGATAGAGGATCGTAGAAAACAATGTTATATTTATCTCCATCGAAAAAGAAAGGCTGGTCTCTTACTTCTTAGAGGAAAAGGAAATTAGCTTGAAGCTATTTGAGAAGTAGAGATCCTTATTTAGGTATGTGAATGCCCAGCATTAGGTGAAAAAATAGTTGAAAAAAAGTATTGTACTTAATTCAGCAAAGAATGATTATGTTCTTGCTTAGTTACCCGTGCTAGGTTTTCTAGAATTCCGGGAAGAATTGTCCGTACTATCTTTTGTTGCTAATGGTAGGTTAATTTTTACATTGGACTTAAATACGGATTTGTGAATAAAGAGTGACAGAAGAACACATAAGAGGCATTAAATAAATGGACTTGCTGATTCTCTTTTACACAAAAAAAAAATTGAGTAATTACTTTCAATTTATCTTATGATTTATCTTGTTTAAGCTGCGATCGAACCATTTACAGCGCATTTAAAGGCTAAAAAATGTCCATTGGGGCCTATAAAATCAAAACTTGTTTGCCTCTTCTATCAATTCTACTTTTTAAAACAGCAAAAACCTTTAGCGTAAAGAGCGGGGCGTTGAGGAGGAAACAGCCCCTTTGACACATGGAGTAATTTCTATTCGTTTTGAGTTTTAATGTCGCTCCTCACTTTCAGTTAAAAAAAAAAACTTGTTTTTTCTTTAATCTTTGAAAGTTTTTGAATTAATGCATGTTTGATTTTGGCTCTCTGTACATGAACAATTAAAACGAAATTTGCAATTTTTTTTATTTTTTTTTGCTAAATGGTATTCTCTTAGTATTGACTGAACAATTTTGAGAAAAAAGGAATGGTGGAGGAGGCCTAGTTACCGTCCAATTTTTTGGTTACTTAACAAGGCAACTTGAACTTTTAATGTTTTACGAACGTTTTAATCAGTAAAAAATAAACGTAACTTCCGAATTAACTTTCGTGACGAACTTCTATATTCGTATATTTTTATTACGTATATGAGGGGGTTTGCCCCTTCGTTAATACCTCGCTCTTTATACTAAAGCTTAAATTTTTTCTTCATTCTTTAAGAATGACCCCTTAATCACAAAGGCCGTAGAATAAATAGTTGAAACTACTAAAAAACTTTAGCGTAAAGAGCGAGGTATTCAGGAGGAAATGAACCCCTCATATGCGTAATAATTTATGTTCGTTTTAAGTTTTAATGCTGCTTCTTAATTTCAGCTGAAAAAACTTTTTCGTATTTATTTTTTTATTGTTTTTTTTAAGGCTAGAAAATCCTGCGCCTCCTTCATGGAATTTTTATTCCCCCCTGACAAATTCCTCAAAGAAACGATCCTTCCACTAAGCCCCCTCCCCTCTCCCCCCCCCAAGCAAAAAAACTTCTGAAAACGTCTGTACACTTCCCAATAACCATTACTGTATGTAAACACTGGTCAAAGTTTGTAACTTGCAGCCCGTCCCCCAGGAACTCTGGTGGAGCTAGTCATCCCAAAGACATAGTTATTAAGTTTTTCGACTATGCTGAACAAAATGGTTATCTCAAAATTTTCATCCGTTGACTTTGAGGGAAAATGACCGTGGGAGGGGGCCTAGGCGCCCTCCAGTTTTTTGATCACTTAAAAAGGGCACTAGAACTTTTAGTTTCCGTTAGAATGAGCCCTCTTGCGACCGTTGGACCATTGGGTCGATACGATCACCCTTGGGGAAAAAAAACAAACAAACAAATAAACACGCACCCGTGATCGGTCTTCTGGCAAAAAATTCAAAGTTCCACATTTTTGCAGATTGGAGCTTGAAAGTTCTACAGTAGGGTTCTCTGATGCGCTGAATACGATGGTGTGAATTTCATTTAGATTCTATAACTTTTACGGTGTGTTTCCTCCTGTTTCAAACAGTTTAAAAACTTTTTACGGTCTAAACTTTTTTACTGTTTTAAGAAGTAGAGTTACGAGAAAGAGTCAAACTTTAGCGTAAAGAGCGAGGCGTTGAGGAGGAAAAGCCCCTTTCATATACGGAGTAATTTCTATTCGTTTTAAGTTTTAATGTCGCTCCTTACTTTCATTTAAAAAAACTTATTGTTTTTATTTAATTTCAAAATAAGACAAATTTTCTCAGGCTTTTAGTTTTTATTGGTAAAACTAAATCTGGTTAGACTTCTATATTTAGAACCAGCATAAGAATCCAATTCTTTTGATGTATCTATTAGTATCAAAATTCTGTTTTTTAGAGTTTTGTTTACTATTGAGCCGGGTCGTTCCTTACTAACGTTCGTTACCACGAACTGTTTGATAATACTACTGTTATTTCAGTGCTGTTACATTATCATTTGTATCTTGTAATAGTCTTAGCAATTCATCTCCATGTTGCTTTCTTCATAGTTATTATTGTCTGCTATATTCATAGCTAATCCTGATACAATAGGACGATTTTCGTAGCGTACATATAAGTCATAATTTAATTGTTTGTCAGAAATGGGGCGAATTCTAAAGAATGGGATTGATCTGTAGGCGGGAACAGCTTCCCAACTTTTTCTTAGCCTTCAAACAAATTGATGTTTAATTTCGCCATATGTCTAGAAGTAACATTTAAACTTATTAATTTAGAATCAGCATAAAAATCCGATTCTTCTGAGGTATCTACTAGCATCAAAATTCCGTTTTTTAGAGTTTTGTTTACTATTGAGCCGGGTCGTTCCTTACTACCGTTCGTTACCACGAATTGTTTGATAATACTACTGTTTTCAGTGCAGTTATAATATCATTTCGATTTTGTTATTATCTTAGTAATTTGTCTCCATGTTGCTTTCTTCATAGTTATTATTGGCTGCTATATTCTTAGCTAATCATAATACAATAGGAAAATTTTCGTAGCGTACATGTAAGTTATAATTTAATTGTTGGTCAGAAATGGTTCTAAATCTTTTTTCACTATGGGGAATTATGCACAAGGGTTGATTTGAATTAACATATTGTAACAAATGCTTATGTATCTCTCATAATAATATGTAAATAACTATAACATCGTAATGTATTTTAACTTCGTTGAGATAAAAAAAAAGAAATATTGGGTTGTTCAGCTAGATCTTAACTGCAAAATTGAAACTTCCAGAATTAGGTGTACTTCAGCTATCAATTCTAATAATAATTCTTTAGCAACATTTTGCCTGCTAAAATCAATAGAGTATCAGCAATATCCTGCTTATGGCACAAAGGATGTGTTGTGCCATAGTAGGATGCCACAAAGGGTGCCACAAAGGATGAGTATATTAAGAAAATTGTTATAGTAGGAAAGGGAGAGGACGGTTTGACCATATTTTTACTCTTAGTTTATAACTGAAAAGTATCTAGAAAATCCTACGCCTTCAGTCCTCAGTTTCATGGACTTATGATTAGATAGACTATTGTATCAATATTTTTCCTAATACATTTCCAAACCCTATAAAGAGTGGACCACTCTTTTTACAAGAAATAATGCTTGAAAGAAACTAAATGCTACATTTTTTGAGAAAAATTAGATTTTGCTATAATCCAATCACATTTGACTTTTAAAGAGAGCACTAAAATTTTCAATTTTCTCTCAAATTAACTCAGCCTGTTGGGCACGCACAATTCGTGCCTCTCAGCAGCCAGTCTCAAGCCTTGACAAAGGAGGAGGATCGGGCAACGGACTTGCAATCCGTTCCTGGGAACGAGAGGAGTAATCCCCTGATGAAATATCTTCTTGCTACAGAAACGTTAAAGAAGAGCCTCGAATCTGAACCTCTACCGACGACGACAAACGCATGCCCTGGGACAAGATTTTTAAAAGCAAATAGCAACCTAAAATTTGGTTTTTGGAATGTCCTCACGGTGCCCCAACTATCGAAGACCGAGAAAGTACTCCAGGAGATGCATAGATACCATCTTTACATTCTAGCACTGTCCGAAGTAAGATAGACTAGCTCCGGAGAAAAACAACTTGACAACCATTCTACGATCCTCTATAGTGGTGCCGAAAGCAGGCATGAACAAAGAGTTGCACTCATCATGACGAGGGAAACCTCAAGATCTCTCTTGAAATGGACTCCCATATCGCCAAGAATTCTCGTAGCGCGTTTCACTGGACGACAAGCAAAACTTTCTGTAGTAGTCTGCTATGCCCCCACTAACGTCGCAGAAGTCGAGACTAAAAAAGAGTTCTACCACTCTCTACAGACAGTGGTCAACAACATTCCAAAACATGACATCATGTGCATTCTAAGCGACTTAAACGCCATCGTTGGCAACTACGAGTCCTACTGCCCACAGGCATTCGGTAGGCACGGCTTGGGCGTGCGTAACGAGAATGGAACGATGCTGATCAACTTTGCAATGGCCAATGATCTGGTGATAGGAGGCAGCCTCTTTCCTCGTAGAGACGTCCACAAGTATTCATGGACCTCCCCTGGTCGTGCAGTTAGAAACCAGATCGATCACTGTCTAGTCAGCCGGAAGTTCCGCTCCAGCATACAAGATGGGAGAGAATATAGAGGCGCGGACGTTGGATCATACCACGACCTGCTAGTAACCAAATTCTTCCTCAAGTTGAAGAGGAATGAGAAAAAGGCACCCAATTCAGAATTCCAATTTGATTCTGACAAGCTCCTAGACCGAACGTCCAGACGTGAGCTCGGTACCGAACTTAGCAACAAGTTAGAAGCACTCTACATCAGTGACCAGGACGACCAGGAGATGATATGGGACCAGATAAAGAACCTCTACAATGAGTCACCAAGCAAGACAGTTGGGCACCACAAGAAACCAAAGGACCAGTGGCTATCAGACCGTACTTGGCAGCTCATAGAAGAGAGAAAAGTCGCAAAACTTTAGATCCTTGCCTGCCACGACGCAAATAAGATCTACAAGACCGAGAATAATAGACGGATTGAAAAAGCTTTCAAAAAGAGCGCGTGCCGAGACAAATGCCATTTGTATGAAACAAAGGCTGCGAAAGCTAATGAAGCTGCAAAGACGAGATCATCGGGAAGAAGAGATCCAGCGATGGTCCGGTGAAGAACCAAAACGGTATACTGGTTACCGGTCCCGAAGAGAAGACGGAGGAGTGGGCCAACCACTTTGAGAAAATCCTGAAGAGACCCGGAACAGAAACCCCCGGACGAACCAATCTCCATCCCCGAAGATCCTCAGATCTCACTAGACATCAACACCGAGTCCCCGACTGAAGACGAAATTCTGAAGGTAGTCAAAAAGCCGAAAAACGGCAGATCACCAGGAGACGACTCCACCACCGCAGAAATGCTGAAATGCTCCATGGACACCTGTGTCACCTATTGGAAAGACTTCTTCGAAACAATCTAGACAACAGCAAAATTACCTTCAGAATGGCACCACAGTACGCTCGTGAGGCTCTTCAAGAAGGGCGATGTCATGCTCTGTAACAACTGGAGAGGCATTAGCCTGCTCTCGATTCCTGGCAAATTGGTGTCCTACATTATCTCGTCTCGAATACAATGTCACCTAGATGAATACCTGCGTGATGAACAGCATGCCTTCCGCCCAAACCGCTCTTGCACGGACCTGATATGCACCCTGCGAATGCTCACTGAGGAGAGCTGTGAAAAATAAAATTTTGGAGCTCATTTGATAGGAAATTGAAAGTTCTAGTACCATTTTAAAGAGTCAAGTAATCAGAGGGCAACTATCCCCTCCAAGCCCTCTTCTCCCCGAATCTATCCCATAGAAATTTTGGGATCAATATTTTGTCCAAATTAGTCTAAATATCAATATAAATACCTACTGGGTTGACACACCCTCCCCCCCAGAGCCCTTAGGCAAGGGTTATAAACTATACCCCGGGAGCATATCAGATTTTTATGGAAAGAGTTGTATAAGCTTTGAAGGAGAATCATTGCATTGGAAACTGGAAGCTCTAGCTCACTTTTTAAGAGTCAAGTGACTTGGGGCAACTCTCTCCTCAAGCCTTCTTTTCCCTCAATATATCCGATCAAAATTTAAGATTGGCATTACATTTAACATAGTCTAAATAACATATAACAATGCCTTCAGGGTTGGCACACTCATCAAGAGCAAGGGAGCAAGGCTCGTAAGCTGTGCCCCAAGGGCAAATGAGGTTTTTATGGAATGAGTGGTCGTAAATTCAAAGAGGGTTCTTTTGATTGGAAATCAGAATTTTTATTGTCTTTTTAGTCAAGTGATTGCAGGGCAACTACGCCCTCAAGCCCTCTTTTCCCCAAATAAACCTCGTCGAAATTTTGAGATAGCCATTTTCTTCAAAATAGTCCAAAGATCAGACAAAAATGACGCCATGATTGCCACAATCCCCAGAGCCCAGGGACAAAGGTTTTAAGCTTTGCCCCGATGGCGTATAAGGTTTTCATGTAAGGTTTGGTCGTATAAAATCTTGTTGAAGGCTCATTTGATGGGAACTGCTTTGGTCTTCATTTGACTGCTTTTTCAAAATCAAAAGTGAACGGAGGTCAATTAGCTCCCCTTCCCCCTGCACACCCTCTTTTCCTCATATGTGCCAAATTGAAATTTTTAGCTAATCATTTTGTTAAAAATATTCTAAAGATCATATAACAATGCTTCCGGGGTTGACACAGCCACCAGAAGCCAGAGGCAAGGATTGTATGTTACGCCCCGGGGGTATATAAGGTTTTTTTTTAGAAAGTTTGGCCGTATAAACGTTTGTTGTTCGCTTTTTGAAAATCAAAAAGCGAACGGAGGGTAATTAGCCCTCTCCTCCCCTCTCCGCATGCCCTCTTTTCCTCGAATCTGTCCAATTGAAATTTGAGTTAGTCATTGTGTTAAAAATAGTCCAAAGATCATATAACAATGCTTCCGGGGTTAACACAGCCCCCAAAGACCAGAAGCAAGGATTGTATGTTATGTCCCCGGGGGTACATAAGGTTTTTATAGAGGGGATGGCCGTATAAACTTTGTAGTGGCTCATCTGATTGGAAATTGAAAGTTCCATATTTTCTACTGGAGCCTATTTGTTAAAATGGATCATAACATAATTTAGGGCACCTACCCTTTGAATTTCATGTGCCTCGTCATTTCATACTTGAACCATATTTATTCGTCCTTTAAAAATATACAAGGCGAATGGCTATCTTAATATTGATCAGATGGTATTATGGCATACAAGGCTATTAGGTGATGGAAATTTGAAGTGTGGGGATCACGAGAACAATTTTTAGCAAAATTGCTCATATTTTAACTCCTTGCAAAATCTCAATTTTTATGAAGTGTGATCTTTCCACCTTATTTTCTAGAATGTACTTATGAAGAGTAGACCAAAGTATAATCTCGAGCCCTGCTCTTGAGACTACGTGGATGATTTCATCGCAAAAATTCACTTTTTTGAATATTATGTTGATTCTAAAGTTAATGATGGTTTCAAAAAGTGTTTGCAATGCCATGAACGGTTATGTGAGAACCTGGGGCAAAAGGAATGGAAAGGGACTCAGTTGTCTTTGAATTGCATTCATCGCTTGAAAGAAGCTCAAGAAATTCAATCTTGATCAAATGGGCCCTCTCCCAAGTCTCGTGAAATTCATAACTAATGAATTTGTTTCATATTGTAAGTCTTCCAGGGATACTGCAGCTATTTATATTTGGGGCCTTTAGTAAAGAACAACGTGACCTCTATTGCAAAAACTAATATGGACTATACAAATGATTTTTAATATTTATTTCTTTCAGTCAATAGATATAGTAGTCAAATTTTCAATTATATATTATAACTTCAAATTTTTTGCCACAATATTAAGGTCTAAACTTGTAAAAAAGAAACTAAAAATATTCTGAAATTGGTCAGCATTGATTCTATTCATTCTTTTAAATCCTAATCATATATTTTAGTTTCATAGACAAAATAGAAGGCGCTGTAATATCAAACAGTTCGTGGTAACGAACTGTAGTAAGGAGCGACCCGGCTTAATAGTAACCAAAACTCTAAAAAATGGAATTTTGATACCAATAGCTATATCAAAAGAATCGCATTTTAATGCTGGTTTTAAATATATAGGTTTCATCATGTTTAGTCTTACCCATCAAAAGTTACGAGCCTGAGAAAATTTGCGTTATTTTAGAAAATAGGGGGAAACACCCCCTAAAAGTCATAGAATCTTAACGAAAATCACACCATCAGATTCAGCGTATCAGAGAACCCTATTGTAGAAGTTTCGAGCTCCTATCTACAAAAATGTGGAATTTTGCATTTTTTGCCAGAAGGCAGATCACGGATGCGTGTTTATTTGTTTTTTTTTTTTTTTTTTTTTTTTTTTTTTTTTTTTCCCAGGGGTGACCGTATTGACCCAGTTGTCCTAGAATGTTGCAAGAGGGCTCATTCTAACGGAAATGAAAAGTTCTAGTGCCCTTTTTAAGTGACCAAAAAATTGGAGGGCACCAAGGCCCCCTCCCACGCTAATTATTTTCCCAAAATCAACAGATCAAAATTCTGAGATAGCCATTCTATTCAGCGTAGTCGAAAAACCTTATAACTATGTCTTTGGGGACGACTTACTCCCCCACAGTCCCCGTGGGAGGGGCAAAAAGTTACAAACTTTGACCTGTGCTTACATATAGTAATGGTTATTGGGAAGTATACAGGCGTTTTCAGGAGGATTTTTTTGGTTGGGGGGAGGGGTTGAGAAGAGGGGGATATGCTGGGGGAACTTTCCATCGAGAATTTGTCATGGGAGAAGAAAACTTCCATGAAGGGGGAGCAGGATTTACTAGCATTATTTAAAAAAAAATTAAAAAATAAATGTGAAAAAGCTTTTTCAGCTGGAAGTAAGGAACAGCAATAAAACTTAAAACAAACAGAAATTATTACCCATATAAGGGGCTCACCTCCTTATGATACTTAGCTCTTTACGCTAAAGTATTTTTAGTAATTTTAACTATTTATTCTACGGCTTTTGTGATTCAGGGGTCATTCTTAATGAATTGGGATAAAATTTAAGTTTTAGTGTAAAGAGCGAGGTACTGACGATGGGGCGAATCCCCTCATATATGTAATAAAAACATGAGAATACAAAAGTTCTTTACGTAAGCTAATTTATAAGTTACGTAAATCTTTTACCAATAAAAAGATTCGTAAAAAATTAAAAGTTCTAGTTGCCTTTTTAATTAACCAAAAAATCGGAGGGCAACTAGGCTTCGCCCCCGCTCTTTTTTTCTCAAAATCATTCGATCAAAATTATGAGAAAGCCATTTAGCCCCAAAAAAAAAATATACAAATTTCGTTTTGATTATTCCTCTGCGGAGAGCCAAAATCAAAACATGCATTGATTCAAAAACGTTCAGAAATTAAATAAAAAAAGCGAGTTTTTTTAACTGAAAGTAAGGAGCGACATTAAAACTTAAAACGCACAGAAATTACTTCGTATATGAAAGAGGCTGCTTCCTCATCAACGCCCCGCTCTTTACGCTAAAGTTTTTTACTGTTTTAAAAAGAAGAATTGAGAGAAAGAGTCAAAATTTAGCGTAAAGAGCGGGGCGTTGATGAGGAAGCAGCCTCTTTCATATACGAAGTAATTTCTGTGCGTTTTAAGTTTTAATGTCGCTCCTTACTTTCAGTTAAAAAAACTCGTTTTTTTTATTTAATTTACTTACAAAGCTCGTCAAAATTTCTACTGTTTTAATCTCCATGACCCTTATAGTATGTTCAGATTTTGAATGAGTGGATTGTCTTCTCAGCTAGTTGTTTTTATCATCATTCTGTATCCACAAAGAAATTAATGCAAAATGTAAAAAAAAAAAAAAAAATACAAGAAAAGCATCACAATTGTGGTCTCTTTCAATTTAATGGTTTATTTCAAACCATTAACCAAACCATAAACCATAAACCAAGGAACAAACCTTGTCTAAGCAACGTAAATCTAACTTTCTGGTTTGTTTCAGTTATGGTATACGGATCAAGTAAAGATGTTAAACACGTGGCTATCGGAATGATTGAATCACGCCTTATACCCTTATCAGTTTACTTGTCTAGCTCATATAACAAAGGTAAGATAATAAAATCTCTCTTTCTTTGCTTGTGAGCAAAGTGCATGTGCACCGTTTTGTGCATGTAAAAAGGTAAGACAATAAAATTTCGCTTTCTTTGCTTGTGAGCAAAGTGCATGTGCATTGCTCTGTGCATATAATAAAGGTAAGATAATGAAATGTTTCTTTCTTGGCTTTCAAGAAAACTGCATGTAACACCCTAATAAAAAGTCACTTTCTTGCTTTTCAGAATTTAATTGTATTGAATTTTTTTTATTTAATGCAAAATGTATAAAAAAAAAATATAAGAAAAGAGACTTGAGCCAAAAAGCATCACAATTTGGTCTCTTTCAATTTAATGGTTTTGAAAGCAAATGAAAAGCGTTCATTTTCTAGATGAAAGGCACTTTCACATTAAATATATTCCAACCATCATATAAGAGTTCTGAGAGTCTAAAAGGTCTATTAGAATCTCTTTGAAGTGTTCAATCGTCTATAGGGCATGGAGACATAAAGGCTTTTAAGGTCTTCTTGTTCTACTATGCTGTAAATTGAAATGTAAGAAACCACTGATCAATTAAGCAGTTCTTCATTAGAAAACCTAATAGCCATTAGGTACGCTGGATTACACATTTTCAGTTTATATTTTAGCAAAAACACTGGCATCTAAGCACTTGAAAATTATTTATGTTCAGAGAGGCCAACTATGACGAAGAGGAACAATGAAGCCAAGGGGCACCTAGCCAGAAGAGGTTTTCTTAATCACAGTTCCTATGATCCTAGGGCCTCCCCAAAAACCTTATAATTGTTTATGATTTGATAACTTCATCTATTGTAATTCATATCCTGAGGCCTTTTCAAAATCTTACAATCATTTATGATTTAATAATTTTATATGCTGTAATTTTGATATAATTCATTTTTATTTTGAAGGTTTTGCCCCACTCCCCTTCCCTCAGAAAAAAATCATGATTCCGTGCCTGATTGTGGTTATGATTCTTTGCTGGGGGGGGGGGGGGGGTTAGTTACCTAATTAGCTTAAAGTATTAAACGTAACTTCTCTGAAAAGTCTGATCTGTGTATGATTTAACCAAAATCATCACCTGAACCCAGGGATCAGTAGCAGAACCAAACGCATCACTCATGGCAAAGTCCATGACTAATGCACCCTCGTGATTTAGCGTAAACTATTCATGCGGTGTTCCATCACTGTCAGTCAAAGAAAGTGCCCACCCAAAGAAAGGCAAAAATAGCATTAGTGACTAAGCAGGTACATAGAACTAACTTTTCAACTTTTAATCAATAAACATAAAGAGAGAAAAAAAAACACGATAAAAGATAATTAACACTTCATCATCTCATAACAATAATAATGAGGGAAAAAGAGGAAAAAAATAATATTTTTGCCTCAACCTAGCAAGTACTTTTCAGATATAATTTTAAACAACCTTTGGTCCTCACAAATGATCTCCCGAATAGAGTTCGCTGCCAGAATGATCTCCAGGAAACAGTTCGCTATGCCCTGAAAATGTAATAGAGAAGCTGGCCCTGGTTCCACTTCGATGTGGGAATATGAAATCACAATGGTTTACCGACTGAACTGGCCGGGAAGATTTTTCAAAACATAAAACTAAATATTTTCTTAAAAAATTTGCAAGAAGCTTTTTTTTACATTCTCTTAAGAAATTGCAATTAAATACTTCCAATTAGCAAGCATACTACTCTGAAGGTGTCATTTCCCTTCACAAAGGTGGTTGTAAGGCAGACATAGAAAACTGGAGACCCATCTCAGTTCTACCTATCTTTTTAAAGGTACTGGAAAATGTGGTACATAAAAGGCTCTATGATTTCTTTCAGATTAATAAGCTTTTGAGTCAGACACAGTTTGGGTTTCGTAAGGGTCATTCCACGAGGCACGCCTTACAGCACCTGGTTCAAAGTGTTAACCCAGTCAAAATTGCACTTGGAGCTGGCATTCTCAGAAGATCGAAACATATTCTGCCGGGACGTGCTCTTCACACGATGAATTTTGCAATAATCTATATGTATATATTATACGTATGTTTAGTTTGGAGCAGTAATTTTCATGTTAATTACAAGCTTGGGCAAATTCTACAAAATAAAGCAGCAAGAATAATTTCGAAGTCCGTAAAAATGTGAAATACACCAGTGCATTCTTTAAGTCTGTAAAGCTACTCAATGTTTGATTTGACAGATAAGGGACTATCAAGCGACGGTGATTCTGTTTAATTGTCAGCATAATCTAGTCCCGGAAACTTTTGATGAGTTTTACTGTTTTAGAAGTTCTGTTCATGAGCATGATAAAAAGAGATGTTATAATCTAGTTGTGGACATTGAAAATGGTGTGAGATCTGGTTTTATTTTGAAGTATCATAGCCTTTCTGTATGGAATCTGCTTCCTGCTAGTGTTGGGGAGACTGAACACCTCCCATAGCTTAAAAAAAGATTAAAACAGTATTTCTTGGAGATTTTTCTTTTTGGGGGGGGTGTGAGTTAGATATAGGGCTGGAGGAGTGAGCAGGCTGAAGGAGTTGGGTGTATGGAGTTATATTTGGATGGTGGTTGTTACCATGAGGTTGTTTGAGAGAAGACCAGCGTCTGTTTCCTTTTTTTCTTTTTTATTGTTATTTTCATTAGTCTAGGATTCTTCTAGGACAGTTTTATTGTTATTATTATAATTATTACCAAACAGTTCGTGGCAGCGTACTGTAAGTAAGGAGCGACCCGAATCAATAGAAACCGAACTCTAAAGAATGTAATTTTGATAGCAATAGATACATAAGAGGAATTAAATTTTTATGCTGACTTCAAATATATAACTTTCATCAAGTTTAAACTTACTTATCAAAAGTTATGAGCCTGAGAAAATTTACCTTATTTTCGAAAGAAGGGAGAAACACCTCCTAAAAGTCATTTAATCTCAATGAAAATTACACCATCAAATTCAGTCTATCAGAAAACCCTACCGTAGAGGTTTCAAGCTCCTATTTAAAAAAAGTGGAATTTTGTATTTTTTGCAATAAGAAATATCATGGATGTGTGTTCATTTGTTTTTTTTTCAGGGGTGATGGTATCGACCCAGGTATCCTGCAATTTCGCGAGAGGGTTCAATCGAATGGAAATTAGTTCTAGTGTCTTTTTAAGTGGCCGAAAAATTGTAGGACAACTAGGCCCCCTCCCATGCTCGGTTTTTCCCAGTGACACAAGATAAAAGTTTTGAGATAGCCATTTTGTTCAGCATAGTAAAAAAATCTAACAACTATGTCTTTGAGGATAACTTAATTCCTCACGGTCCCAAAAGTTATGAAGTTTGCCCATTGTATACGAAATAGTATTGGCTACTGGGAAGTATACAGACGTTTTCAGAGGGATAGTTTCTGGCTGGGAGGGGTCGGGGGGAGGAGTTTCATGGGGGAATAGAATTTTCCATGAAAGGGGCGCCAGATTTCCCGGCATTGTTCTTGACTTACTGGACTTAATGCTCCTGCCGAAATGCTTCTGGCGTCGAGAATGATGCTACCTGGTGCCTCCATTTAAACCGGTCTCTTGCAAAGATATGGGAGTACTCCTGAATATTTACCATGGCTAAGAAGGCACCTATTGTGTCCTTCCATCTGGCTGGGAGACGACCTCTTTGGCGTTTCCGGCCGTGCAGCACGGGATCAAAGTCAAAAAATCGTTCGTGTGGGAGTGTCCAGGAGCATGCGAAGGAGATGTCCGTACCAGCGTAGTGTTCGTTGGGCGAGTTGGACTGAGAAGGGAGTTTGAGCAGTTAACGCCAGGAGGCTCCCGTTGCTAACAAAATCGTGCCAGTTTAGTCCTTCGATGTGGCGAAGATGTTTTGTTTTGGGTGATATTTAAGGTGCTAGGCACAGACTGAGTGGCTGGCCAGGATTCGGCTTAGTTAAGAAGCACGGATTCGACTGAAGCATTGTATATGCGCATCTTGGTCCTACGACTGATAGAAAGTTTCCTCCAAAGGGCACTTAGTCTTCCCACTACTTCTGAGGCTTTGATAATACGGTGCATTAGATCTTTGAGGATTGATCCTTAGGACTGGTGGGGGACGCGGTGACTGGTTCAACAAACATAACTTTTGTCTTCTGCCAATTAATTGACAGCCCTATCTTTAAGGCTTCATCAGCAAGGATCTCTAGGGTTTCTGTGAGCTTCGACGGTGAATTGGAGACAAGAGCAGGGTCATCAGCATAGTCAGCGTCTGAAAGTACTCTATCGCCATAATGCAACCCAAACTGGAGGTGGCGTTGCAGTTCTTCGCTGGTAATTCCGTTGTTTTCAGTATGAGCCAGAGTGATTGCAGGTCGACAAAATCGAACGCAGCCTTGAAATCCACAAAGGCAACAAATGCTTTTTGTTGAAATTCTCGAGTCTTTTCTATCAGCTGCCGCATTGTGAATAATTGCTCTACTTTGGACCTTCCTGGCATGAGACCAGCCTGTTGGACTCTTCATTTGCTTCTGAGGAAAGTGGTACAGCGGTCCAGGTGGGTCATAACGGAAAGCTTCCCGGGCACAGAGAAGAGTGTGATGCCACGATAGTTGGAGCAGATTCTGCGACTGCCTTTCCGTTTCCAGAGAGGCAGAATGATGACCGCTCATCAGTCTTTTGGAATCCATTCTGTACGAAATACGATGGACAAAAGTACTTGGAGCCAGAGAAGAGTCGCTGCCCCACCATATTTCAGCAGTTCTGCAGGGATTCCACATAGTCCTGGGGCTCGGTCGTTTTTCATCCGTTTCAGAGATTTCAGGATTTCTGTAGAGGTGAAAGGGATATGCACACTTTCACACATGGCCTCATGGGTGCTGGATGCAACTTGAAGAAGGTCAAAGTCGGACTGGCTAACACAGTCCAGGCTTAGAAGTGAAGAGAAGTAATCCTTCCAGGCAGACAGTTGAGCACTCTCGTCAGTGAGAATATTTCCATCATTAGGTGTGTGAGGGCCTAGGGAAGATGGCCTTCCATCTGTAAGATCCCGAAGGTGTTTGTATAAAGCGCATGCGTCACTCTTTCTGGCGGCCACCTCGTGATCGGTGGTCTTTTTCACGGTGAACAGCTTTCTGTCTCTATGGAGGAGTTTATTTCTTACACCGCTCAGTCATCTGTAGGTAACCATGTCCTTCGCTAGGCGTGCTTTGTGACGTTGTTCAATGACATCTAGAGTTTCCTGCGATATCTAGGACTTTTTTCTGGGCTTCAGACGACCGATAGTACTCTCAGCGGAAAGCAATACGCCGTCCTTGAATAGTTGCCATGCTTCTTCAGATTCTGAAATTTGACCAAGACAGTCGAAACAGTTTGAAATGGAGACAGCATAGACCTGGCGCGTGTTGGAGTTTGCGAGATTTTTCAGGTCTAATTCGGGGGGACGGTGACAATATTTCTGGGCTTTCAGGCGTAGTCTAAGGTTAGAGACGACAAGCCTGTGGTCGGTGTTTCCCAATTCTGCACTTCTGTGAGTTTGGCAATTAGTTATAGAGGATCACCAACGTCGGGAAACGATTATGGAGTCTAACATCTATCTTGTTCGTCCATCATTGCTATACCAGGTATTTTTGTGAACTTCTTTCCTTTGAAAAAGGGTTTTGGTGATCACAAGATCGTGCATGTTGCGCAGCTGAAGGAACCTTAGCCCATCGTCGTTCAAGTATTCGGGTGTTATAGGTCCTAGAACATTGTTCCAAATGCCATCTATATCTGTGACAGTGCCGTTGAAGTCGCCAAGAAGGGTTAAAACATCATGATGGGATACTTTTGCTAGGATGCTAGACAGCTGGGCGTAAAAACGATCTTTCATCTCATCTGAGGCTTGGTTTTTTGGGGCGTAGCAGACAATGATGGTCCATTTTCCAGGTGTGTGCTGGATTTGCGCTGTCAGTATCCTGTCTGATATTTTATCGTAAGAAAGGAGGCACTTCCTGGTCCGAGAGTCTAGCACAAGAGCGACTCTATTAGTTTTGGTTCTCTGATCACTCGACCAGATTAGGTGATAGCCTTCACCAATGTCTTCAGAGTCGTTTCCTATAAGGCGAGCTTCAGTTACGCCTGCTACAGCCACACCAAAACGCTTGAGTTCTAGCGCAAGCATTCACTTCACTCCAGGGAAGTTAAGGGTCAGAACGTTCCAGGTGGCTAGGCGAAGACCACCTTGATCAATAAGGTTCAGACGATGGTCAAATTTCGGCCCGGGGACATGCTGAGGTCTTGAAAGAGTAAAAAGAAGATAGATCATCCGAGGCAATAACATCACTATTCTTTGCAATTAGGTTCGGATAGAGGGTCGCAAGCCCAACCGACACTAGGCCTGGGACCTGATTAGCTAGAGGAGTCTAACTATTGATTGTCCCTGGGGTGGGCTCCACCCACCTTGTGAGGTCAAGCTCACCCTTTGCGTGGAGAGTCTATTTAGGGTATTCCTCCGTATCCAGTGACACGTGGTCAGCAGACCAATGTATGCTTTATTCCGGACGAGCGGTCATTGTTCGGTCAAAAATTAAATAAACAAACAAATTTGTTTCCACTGAAAGTAAGGAGCAACACTAAAACTTAAAACGAACTGAAATTATAACGTATATAAAGGGGGGTTGCCCCCTTGTCAATACATTGCTCTTTACGCTAAAGTTTTTTAGTACTTTAAACAGAACTATTTATTCTTATTAAACAGTTTTTGTGATTCAGGGTTCATTCTTAAAGAACGGGACAAAATACGAACTTTAGCATAAAGAGCGAAGTATTGAAGGGTACGAACCTTCCTTATATACATTTAAGTTTTAATGTTTCTCCTTAATTTCAGTGGAAAAAATTAGTTTTTTTTTCTTTTTGTTTAATTTTATTAATTTAGGATGTCTTTAGGAATGTTCATATAGTTAATTGCTACGCCTTAGGAAAAATTAATCCCTAGCGTATTGATTTATATCAGTAATATTTGTTTTTGTTTATTATGTAAATAAAAGTAAAGAACAAGTCTACCTTTCTCTTTTTTATTTTATTTTTTTCTATTTTTCGTGGGCTTCCCTTTAAAATTGTGGTTTACTATCAAGTTCAATTAGTCACAAGGATATTTCGTAAAATTGAGAATAAGTATTATTATTATTTTATTGTTACCCTTGATAAGTAAAAACACTTCCTTAAATTACTTGGACCAAATCCATTTGAAAATGGATTTGAAAATGGAATAACTATTTTTTTTTTTAATTGTTACCCTTCATAAGTAAAAACATTTCCTTAAGTTACTTGGACTAAACCCATTTGAAAATAGATTTAGTCCAAGTAACTTAAGGAAATTAAATCCATTTGAAAATGGATTTAGTCCAAGTATCTTAAGGAAATGTTTTTACTAATCAAGGGTAACAATTAAAAAAATAATTATTATTATTTTCAATTTTACGAAATGTCCTTGTGACTTATTGAACTTGATAGTAAACCACAATTTTAAAGAAAAACCCACGAAAACTAGAAAAAAATAAAATAAAATAGACAAAGGCAGATTTGTTTTTTTTTCTTTTATTTACATAATAAACAAAAACATAAACTATTAAGGATATAAATCAATACGCTAGGGAAAAATTTAAATTTTCCTAACGCGTAGCAATTAACTACATGAACATTCCTAAAGACATCCTAAATTGATAAAATTAAATAAAAATAATAAAAAAAAGAAGTTTTTTTCCACTGAAATTAAGGAGGAACATTAAAACTTAAATGAACAGAAATTATTACGTATATAAGGAGGGTTCGTCCCCTCGTCAATACCTCGCTCTTTATGCTAAAGTTCGTATTTTGTCCCGTTCTTTAAGAATGAACCCTGAATCACAAAAACTGTTTAATAAGAATAAATAGCTCTTTTGAAATACTAAAAAACTTTAGCGTAAAGAGCGAGGTATTGACAAGGGGGCACCCCCCCCCCACATATACGTAACAATTTCAGTTCGTTTTAAGTTTTAGTGTTGCTTCTTGCTTTCAGTGGAAATAAACTTGTTTGTTTATTTAATTTCTGGCTTTATTAAGGATTTATTAAGGATTTCAATCAAAATACAGTTATTTTCAATTATGTTCAAATGTATTTCGATGGTGCTGTGGTGGCTGCTTAGCTCTGTGGAAAACCAAATTTAAAGAAAGCAATGGTTACTTATTAATTGCATTATGAAACGACAACATAATCAGGAATCTAAATACAAGAAGCAAAATTGAGACGGAATTGATCAATAAAAGATCTAAAGCTGAACTGGCCAGCCATGACAAAAAAAAAGAAATGAATATCAAGACGACAAACGGGTCCTTGGCCAGTAAATGAAAGTGAAGAGAAACAACAAAAATCCAACGAATATTTCGCCCGTATATAACAAGGCGTCTTCAGGGTAAACAAAAAAATTAAAACTTAAAAAATATTACTAAAGAATATATATAATAACATGAAATATATAATAAACAATAATTTACATTTACAACACGAACTGTTAGTTACTTTCGTGGCTTGATGAGGTAGCTGCGAATTGTAAATGTAAGTAATTGTATATTATATATTTTATGTTACTCCATTTTACTTTATATATTTTTTTAGTAAGATTTTTTGATATTTAGTTTCTCTTTTTTTCTTTTTTTTTACGCTGAAGATGCCTTGTTATATACGGGAAAACATTTGTTGGACTTTGCTTATTTCTCTTCGCTTTCATTTACTGGTCATAGACCAGTTTTTCTTCTTGGTTTCCTTTCTTTTTTTGAACTAGTCAATTCAACAACTTAACTAATCCAGCAATTACAGTCTAATTACAAAATATTTTCAATTAAATCTCATTTCAACTTAAATAAATTATTTATACAAAAAAGCACGAAAAACTGTTAAATTCTTGATGAATAAACCAATTCTTAATTTGATGAATTTTAGTTTTTAATTTGAAAATATATTTACAAACATTATCAACACTCAAGTAAATGAGCAGGCAACCTAAATCTCTGAACTGCTCCATATCATATCATCTCTGAACTATCATCTCATCTCTATCATCGATCATCTCCATATCATCTCTGAATTGCTCTGAACATTGCTTGGTGCATGTAAATCAAACTTGCATTCACAGTAATTGTTTATGTAATTTTTTAAAGGATTTTGGTATATTTTAGGTGCAAGCCATTTCTCTTATAAGGTGAGTAAGGAGAGTTCTTTTTTCACGGTAAAGAAAAGAAATCTTGAAAAAAATGGTATAATCAGCATGTAATCTTCTTTTTTAAGTAGAATCACCGTTTCTTTAATCGATAAACGAAAAATAAAAAGCCGGCCCATCACGGCCACTTATACAAAAAATTATTTCCCTTGTTTTTCAAGATCGGGGGGGTCAAAATGGGGTTCTAGACCATGTTCTCATCAAGTCTTTGCGAAAAAAAGGCTTATATAGGTTTATCTAACGCATAGATAAACCTGCATAACAGTTATCATTCTTGAATCAGCTTGAAATAAAAATATTTTTTCACCTGACTTTTTTTAAAACGACTTTTCAACTTTAAATCACTATAGGCTGCAGTTCGCCCTTCACTGCAGCAACCAACATCAGCTGAGCTGCAATTTATGCAGCTCTGGCATCTTAACGGTTCATTGGTGTTTCAGAATATTAAACAAGTATTCTACCACGATGGCAACTGAAACGAAGATTCTTCAAAATGTAGCTATAAAATGTCTTTGTTACACCCCCATTTACCGATTGTACAAAACAAGGAAAATGCAATAAAAGGTTATTCAACTCTAACAAAAGCTTTCAAGCCAGAAGGCTTATTGTTGCATTCAGTATTACTCTTTTGGAACGAAAATTTCTTTAAGGAAAAAAAGAAGTTTCCAGCAATATATTTTAGTACGTTTTTGCCGTATCTAAACGCAAAAGCCATGAAAAATGACCGTGTCGTGAATTGGAAATTTTATCCCCATCTGTCGCTCCGTCTGCTTCTGAAGCCATTGCAGATAAATTAGATCGAGAGATGTAAATGACGCTCAGTAAATCTTTTCACGCTTTAGGGATTATTTGAGACCGTACATTCCACATGGATTTAGGCAAGGAAAAAATTTCAACTTCGTAGTCTCAGCTGCTATTAGTTTTATAAATTTGGAAATTCAGAAATATTTTAGACTCATAGATTTTCTTGTTTTGTTTAAATTGCTCCTGGCTCGAGCTTCAGGCTGCAAAAGATATCTTCTCATGTTTCATTTATTGTGTAGTATTTCGAAAAAAAAAACAATAATTAAATATCCCGAGTAGCTCCATATAATTAGTGGGTTTTTTAATTGCGTTAAAATCCTTTTCTGGATAGAATGATAGCGTCAGTCTGGAAATATATGCTCAAGCGTTTCAATTTTTGATCTCTGAGAAATTTTTTTTAATCCAAAATCTATCTTCTGTATGTCGAAATTCCAAACTTTTTCAACAAATCACACAGTAAAATATTTGCTGAAAAAAAATCCCATTTTTTAGTTTTGATTTTTTGGCTTTTTTACACCTTTTGTGTAATTTCTCATCTTTATTTTCAGATAAAATGTAAGAATTACTATGTAACTGTGACAGCTCAGGATTATTTGTTTCTTTTTCTTTTATTTGATAGATATTTTAAAATAAAATTGACAAGGATTTAAAACGACAAAGATTCTCCAGAGCCATGGATAGGACATAGAGGGCTGAATTGACATTTCATTTTCTGGGTCTTTTTTACAGAGACAGGAAGCAACCCTTTCACCCTACCTTAGAGCCACAGGAGCCAATTAAGGAGCCTTGTATTGCCTTGGAGAGCTTGGATCCTCTGTGCTATAACAGGGTTAAAACAGAACTACTACATTTAAAATTATACGATTTGTATTATCAGGCAAGATCCATCCTAGCCGAGTGGGTGGCACCCTAGAGACGCAACGCTAGTCCTTTGAGATGCGGGTTAAAGTCCTGGTTTAATTAATCTCAATTTCTGGCTTGGGGTGGGGTCAATAATATTACTCTCTGAGCTCAGCCAACTGAAGTGTCAACACAATGGACGTTTGGTGTCTAAGCCTCAAATAAAAGTAAAAGACTGAATTAAACCAAACACTAGCAGAATAAAGTGAGACAATAGTTCAAACCTTTAAGGAATTGAAATTATAATAATGTCACATATATGGTAGTGCCGGGTAGGCTATTAAAAACAAAGAGCATTTACATTAGAAAAATCTCTTTTTCAAATGAAAGTAGAGAGCAACGTTAAAAATCCAGACGAACAGAAAACATTATGTATATGAGGAGGCTAGCCCCTTCTTGACCCCCAACTCTTTGCGCTAAATTTTGAGTTTTTGTCCCAAGCTATTTAAAAACTACTGTTCTAAAACTGTGCCAATTGGAACGGAATAGGAAGCATTTTTCTTTTATCTCAAGAATGGAAGAACTTATGTATTTTCAATACTATTTTAGCTTAAATATTTTAAAAAACAATAGGTTCGACATCTATTGCACTAATAGATGCTATAGCAAATGCTGATGTGCATCACCGCTACTATAACATCCAGTCTACGGCCACAATTGTCAACCGGAGGAGATTACGTTGGCTTGGCCATGTCCAGGGAAAAATCAGTCAGATTAGCTCCTATGTCGGATCCGTGTAGCGTATACATCTTCTTTGTAGTCAAAAGGGATTTTCACTTGTCTTTTAACCATAGCTTACAATGTGTGAGCTGAGCAGGGATCTAAAACTACTTAATATGCATAATGGTTTCCCAGCTCCTTTGCGAGATATTTTCTAAGAAAATTAGACTTAAAAATATTAGAAATCCAAAAATGGAGCAATTTCCCATGGGCCGAAGTTGCTACCAAGGACTTTTACAAGTCAGTAACTAGTGTGATTTTGGTTGTGCTTGCTATATTATTTTCCGTGTTTGGGACTGAGATAGAGGAATGGTATTAGATGAGTTTCATAAACTTAAGAAAATTTTCTTATTATTTCTCGTGTTTGGGACTGAGGTAAAGGAATTGTGTTACTTGAGTTTCATAAAATTAAGAAGCAAATCAATAAGAACAATTTTCTTATTGATTAAGAAGCTTGAGTGTACCCATTGCCTCTTTCCGAGTTGTGGTATTAGAAAGTTGGTCTATAGCAAGAAAAAAACTTTCAAACTAAGAGAGATACGATACTAATTCTTCTAATGTGTTTCAATATTCCCTAAAGAGCTGACGGAAGTCTAATAGTACGTTATTCTTCTAAACTCACTAATGAGATACACAATTTTGAAAGTTCTGAGAGGCTTGCAATTCCAATGCTATAGTGTATATCAAAAAAAGGTCAGATAAGGGCTAAACAGAAATCGGTCAATTCCTTGTTTTGTGCAAAAGTGAGACAAGTCGTGATTCATTCCAAAATGTAGCTGGGGGCAAGAATGAACCTATGCCCCTGCTCTCTCCTTCTGTTTCTAACAAAAAGAAATGTATGTTGTGCCTTGTTTGAAGTAAAATCACGCAAAAAAAAATTGTCTCTACTATTGGAGGCACAAAGTACGCCTTTTACTCCTCAAAAACTGCTTTCTCCTTCAATGCCAACTTTTCTGAAGAAAAGTAGAGACATTACGGCTTGTTTGAACCTAAATCCCACAGCATTTCTTCCATCTGTATGACTGGAAGATGAACTGGGCCCATAGAATCGTTAGAAGCCCTCCTTCCTCATTCTCTTCCAACTAATATGTACTGTTTTTGCAAAATTTTGGAAACAAGAATTATTCAATGATTTTAAGTCAGTGACACTTCAGGCATGAATTGGATTTGTGAAAACTCCAGTCCATTACCTCCTCTTCACGTCGCCTTTATTGCTAGAAAACATGTTTCGCCTTTTTTTAAGAGGTTGAAAAAAATAATTTAAGATTTAAACATTTAAGGAGTTGAAGCGGCCAAAACTCTTTTGTGCAGCCAAAGGTCTTTGCAGCACCTCACCCAAGCAGCATAATCTAGGTTTTTCCATGGATATTTGCTGCGCAATAAGAACTTTACCCTTAGGGGGAAAAGCTTTAACACAAAAAAACACCGGTCATTGGCAAACTGGAGTCTTCCAAAATTGATCCCAGGTGGCAATATGAAGTAAATTTAGTGAAAGAGTTGAAGCGTTGACTTGATTTGTTGCGTGTCCGATGTTTCATGTGATAAGCTTGTTACGAATGCTTCTTTTCGGGTAGAGGGTTTGATATCTTTTATTCTTCTTATGCCCCATAAAAATTTTGCTGGGTTAATAAATAAAATATTATTTTTTCATTATTACTAATATCTGTATTATCATTCTCATCGTTATTACTATTATTGCTATTATTATTGTTATTATGATTTCTGTTATTATCGCTTTTATTATTATTGTTACTAATATTATTATTATTATTACTATCGGCCCTTTCCTAGTCGAGAGGATTGTTGCGCGGGATTTAGGATCCTTGGTCCGAGAGGGCAAGGGTTCGAGTCCTAGTAGGTTTGGGACGGGAGTCAGTGGCATGATTCTGTAAGCTCAGACAGAGTCGACCCATTTCTAAATGAGTACATGGAGTTATCTGTTTAAGGTAAATAGGAAGAGTGTGCGAAAGCACAGGATGGTTGTTCCCCAATTCCCCATTGCACTTCCTGGAAGAAGGGCCAAGAAACAGAGATCAGCACCGCCGGTAGGGACTTTAAAGTCCAATGCCGTATTCTTTACCTATATCTCTTACCATTACCATTGTTATTATTATTATTATCGTTATTATTAGTATTATTACCACCACTATTGTTATTACTGTTATTAATTATTACTTTTTCTATTGTTATTATTATTAATCATTGCCATTGTTGTTGTTCGTATTGCTTCTGGCATTTTTTTCTTTTTTCGATGTTTTTTTTTTTATTTTCTTATTTTTCCTATCTGTCCAGGGCATGCATATACGTATACTTGAACAAACTGTAGATTAATTCATTCATTAACCCCAAACCACAGGTTTGCCCCAATCCATTGAAACTTACTTGAGAAAGTTGTTTTTACTTTCGATAATATAAGAGATTTCTTTCGTTAGCCTCTAATAAAAATATTATCTCCATAAGATATAAAAGTTAAAACTCTGTAGATATAATTAAAAATTTAACGGTAATGGTTCCGAGAACATTTTCCTTCGGCTCTTAAAAGGTCCTATAATATTCCCTCGTTAGAGCAAATTGTAATTATCTTGCACTAAAAAGAAAGTTTACAAGATTAATACTGGTTTATTTGAAAATGTTAGTCGGAGTTTGAAGAAATATTTAAAAGATAAACGATAGCTTGAAGGGATATATATAACAGTTCGTGGTAATGAACCGTAAGTAAGGAGCGACCCGGCTCAACAGTAACCGAAACTCTAAAAATGGTATTTTGATACAATAGATACAACAAAAGAAACATAATTCAAACATACAAGTTTCATCAAGCTTAGTGTTACCCATAAAAAGTTGCGAACCTGAGAAAATTTGCTTTATTTTCAAAAGAAGGAGGAAACAACCCTTAAACATCATAGGGTCACGCCATCAGATTCAGCGTATCAGAGAGCCCTACTGTAGAAGTTTCAAGCTCCCATCTGCTAAAATGTGGAATTTTGTATTTTTTGCCTGAAGAAAGATCACAGATACGTTTTTTTTCAGGGGTGATTGTATTGACCCAGGGGTTCTAGAATGTCGCGAGAGGGCTCATTCAAACGGTAAATAAAAGCTCTAGGCCTTTTTTAAGTTGCTGAAAATTGGAGGGCAGCTAGGCTCCTCTCAGGCTCACTCCCAAAGCCAGCCAACCATAGTTTCGAGATAGACATTTTGTACAGCATAGTCGAAAAACCTAATAGCTACGTCTTTGAGGATGACTTAATCCCCCACAGATCCCGAGGAAAGGGCTGTTATAAACTTTACCCATTGTTTACATATAGTAAGGGTTATTGGGAAGTATACAGACCTTTTCAGGGGAATTTTTTCTTGTAGGGGGGTTGGGGTAGAGGGTCACGTAGGAAGTTTTTTCAATGAAGGAATTTTTCATGGGGGAAGGGAATTTTCCATGAAGGGGGTGCCAGATTTTCCAGTATTATTTAAAAGACGATCAGAAATTAAATTTAAAAAACAAATCTTTTCAACTTAACGCAAGGAGCAGCATTAAATCTTAAAATGAACAGAATACGTACATGAGGGGGTTCACCTTCTCGTCAATACCTCGCTGTTTACGCTAAAGTTCTTTCGTACTTTCATAAGAGATATTTATTCTAAGAAAACGTCCTTTGTGATTCAGGGTTCATTCTCAAAGAATTGGAACAACATTCAAAATTTAGCGTAAAGAACGAGGTATTGGCGAGGTGGTGAACCCCCTCATATACGTGATAATTTCTCTTCGTTTTAAGTTTTAATGTTGCTCCTTACTTTCAGCTCAAGTTTTGTTTATTATTATTTAGTCAGAATAAAGTTACACATATCATCACGTATGTTGTAAGTGATTGGAACGTACATACCGGGTATGAGCATGTATATTAGTGAGTATATATACAAGTATGTATAGATCAGAATAAATAAAACATATCATCAATAATGATTATGAGTGGCTGCACACTAGCTTAAATAGTCAGGCTCAAGCCCCTCTTTAACTATACGTGAAGCTGAGCATGTGAGGTCCAAATGCACAACCAATCAAGGTACACTGGTTCCAGGGAGGCTTTGGCCATACAAATAAGATGTATTATGAATGGTTATCAGTTCTGAACGCACTTACCAAAATTGGCCTGAAAAAGACAAATGGAGACACAGCCTTAACTTTATGCTTGCACAGCCATTTTTCTCCACATTTAACCTGTCTTAAAATGCAAGTATATTTGTCCTACAGTTTAACGGCTAGCTGGGTTGAAATGTTTTAACTGTGTTGCTGAAAAACGTTTAAATAACTTTTCGCACAATTCGGAATTTTGAGATATGCCGTTTACACTTTCAAGACTGAAGTGAATCAACTTCACATTGATGGTTTTTTCATTGTTTTTGCTCTGCGTCAGCTACCTCATGCCAAAAAAAAGCAACGGTGTTGGTGCCATGGTTTTTCAACTGTCAAAACTACGGAGTGAAAACGCAGGTTCAAGCGTAGCGAAATCAAAGCTCACAATCGCTTGCATGGGTTGGATTTAAAAAATTAAGTTTTGTAGCAAAAAGGAAAAGTAATGTATAGAACTGACAACGAGTAGATATTAATTCATTTAAGAAGTAAAACTTAAAACAGACATAAATTTAATAATAATGAAGGAATGAAACCCGAAACAAAAAGAACATGGGCCTGGTGATGAATTTAACCCTAAAACAACTATAAATTTTACAAACAGTTTCGGTACTGCTGCCCCCTTACACCCCTCTAAGGGCTAACGACATTTGTCCTTTACAGAAAACTAAATATACTGTGTGAATTGCAAACCTATTGATTTTCTGCACATTTGTGGAAATTGATTTGAAAAGGCTAAAACAATGATGAATATCAGTTTCACATCAAGATGGTAAAAATAAATTTATTGTCATGAGTATACTGATATTGACGACAAAACTTTCCCTATGGGTTGCATTCTGACATTTTCAATAATATATAAAAAGATTGAAAATATATTTTGCTGTGACTTAAAAATAAGAACTCTCTAGCCTTTTGGGGCTGGAGGGATTTAGGAGGAGCATTTTATGCAGAAGAAAACAATAATGAAAATTAGTACCATATTTGACTAATATGAACTAAATTGATAGTCAATAATATGCTGGCGCGGTAGTAAAATAAAAAATTTGTAAGTTTGAGTTTGAGCAGCATTCTGACTTCCTCCCAAGCGTGACGTGGTACACAATTGTATTCAATTAATTTCTGTTTTTAAGTATCCTTACAGTCCTCGCATATTAAGGTAAATGTAGAGTACATGTGTGATTCATAACATAATGTAAGAATACATGATGAATTTTAATAATAGTGTCCCACTCTTAGATCATATCCTTTGAATTCACCTAATTTACCATGGGTTGTATCTACTAGCATTGGAACCCTTTCCAGTGAGCGGTATATGTTTCCCTACGGGTGCGTCTAATGAGTTTTTAGCTATTCTTTATGACATTCTTTGAATTAATCATATAACAAACTACAAATCTTCTTCTTTTATGTTATGAATTGCTAAGGCACACATTTACGAAATTGTATTGTTTTCCTCGTACATTCCTTTAATATATACCTGTCTATATATAGCTCATATATTCAGGAAAAACCTTAATAAACAGGCACGATATAAGTAGAGGATGGGAACTTTTCACATAAACAAAAAAAAATAGTAGTTTTGAGAATGCGTATTCCCAAGAATTAGTGAAGAAGAAAAACCATTCTTTAGACTAGATTCTATTTACAATCTTCAGCAATATTTTACAAAAGTCAAAATGTCCCACTGAAGTCCATATGTCCCCTAACAATTTAGGGCTCATGTTTGTTAAGAGCGGAAGAGGTCCTCTGATGGGCAGCTATTTTTTCTTCTTACTGAAAATTTCGAGATATTTAATACAAATTCTTTATCTGTCATACGGATGGCTATTTCTAAAAAAGGTATAGCTAAAATATAAAGTATATTTTGACAGAACACTGTTTTATCGGAAACTTGTGATTTGAACCAAGCAAAAGAGCTACATTAAGCGTAAGATTAAAATTTAGGTGCTGAAGCCCCCCTCATTAGAGGTGTCTCAGGCAAAACAAAAATGCCTCCTACTTACGATAATTTGAAAAATCTTACTAATTTGCTTTCAGTAGAAGAGGAGCTAAAATATTTATAGAAAAGCTCGAATGCATATAGGTAGCAGCAGTAGTAGGGTCAGTTAAAGCCCCACTCCAGCTAAACAAGCTAAAAAAAAATATCCAATTCTTCATCAATTTCTGATATTTGATCAAAATTTTAAGATATCTAATTTGTTCAATATAATCGAAAGGTGCAATAACTATTCCTCTGGAGATGATAACTCCCCAGAGCCCTCGGGGCAAGGGCTATAAATCATGCAATTTGCCAATTGCTTACATATAGTTTTTGTCATCGGGAAAGGGGTCTCATTTGACTTTATAGTGCTAGAAAGGCCAAAGATATTCAGATGAAGCTTTCAGGAAATGTTGACGGAGGTGTAAAACTAGGCCAAAAACACATTATGTCAATGCAGGTTGTCGAAAGGGCAAATTTCAAGAATGGCTCAGATTATTGAGTTGCAACAGTCCGGAAATAATAAAGGAGATCATCAATTGACTAAAATACATTGTGTCCATGCCTTAAATACATTACTGTTCATGTATCATTTAAAGATTGGTCTCTTATGAATGCGCTAATTTAAAATATGATAATTATGGTTTACATTTCATGAATTTGTTTGTACTTAAATTCGTATCAAAGCCTTTTTTCTACTCTCAAATTACTAGCTAATAAAGTTAAACTAGTTTTTGTTAGGGTAGTGAAATAGGGTAGCTCAAAAAAATTTTAGATAACAGTTTCAAAAACAGTGGTTGGGAGGGAGGTTAGAAAAATACAGGCTTGGAATTAAGGCTTAACAATTTTGTGATTATTCTTGTCAATTCAAAATAGTCAAAGGAGATTTTTCTTTAAACTGTTGAATATAGTTTTGTCTCAAGGATGTCCAAAAGTCTTGTCAAGATATATTAGCAGTCTTGAAGTCTCTATCAATGTTTTAAATATAGAAAACAGTCGTCCTTCTTTACTGTGTTACAATATATATTTTCTTTAATTTGGTATTTCAAATTATCAAGTAATATTTTCCAACGTGGTTCAATTTGTTAAAAGTAATTATTTTGTTTTGACTGCCGGAATATAACAATTGGAAAAAACTTTATCTAACTGTTTTGGTTTGTACGACGGAGAAAAGCGAAGGAACAATGGTTGGACGAAAGATTAGAAAAAAACTTGGAATAATGGTTTAAAGATTTCAGAGATAGTGTGTTTAGGTAAGAAGATCCAAAGTAACAAGAAAAATATGGTGAATGAAACTGTCAATTCAAAATAGTCAAAAGATATTTTTTTCTCTAAACTGCTGTATATAGTTTTGTTTCCAGTATCTCCAAAAGTCTTGTCAAGAAACTTAAGTAGTCCTCAAATCTCTATCAATATTATAAGTACAGAGAATAGTCGTCTTGCTTTGTGGCATTGCAGTATTTGCTTTCTTTTTTCTTGTTTTTTTAATTTGGCAGTTCAAATGTTAAAAAATTTTCTCCAACCTTGGTTCAATTTTTTAAAAGCAATTATTTTGTTTTGACGGTAAAAATGTAATAATTGGAAAAAGCTTTATCTAATAGTTTTGGTTTGAACGACGGAAAAATCTTGAGTTTATCGTCAAATTGACTAATCAAACAGTTCGAAATTATGAACTGTAAGCAAGAATTTTGATAACAATACATACATCCAAAGAAATGGCTTTTCACCTTGATTCTAAATACATAGAGCTTATTTAGTTTAATGCTAACCATCAAAAGCTACGAGACCGAGAAAATTTCCAATGATTTTCAAAAAAAGGGGGGGAAACCCCTTAAAAATCCAGGAATCTCAAGGAAAATCACACCTTCAGATTCAGCGTATCAAAGAACTCAACTGCAGAGGTTTGAAGCTTCCATCTACAAAAATATGAAATTTTCTAAATTTTTGGTAGAGAAAAGATCACAAATACCTGTTTATCTTTTATTTATTTACTATTATTTTTTTAATTTTCCCAAGGTGTGATTCTATCGAAACAATGGTTCTAGAAGATAGAGAGAGGGCTCATTCCAACGGCAATCACAAGTTCTTGTTCCCTTTTTGAGTGACCGGAAATATTGGTGAGCAGCTATCCTCCCAGTTACGCCCCTTTTTTCCCAAAAGTAATCTAATCAAAATGTCGAGATAGCCGGTTGCTCAGCACACTTGAAAACTGAAATAACTTTGCATCTGGGGAAGACATACCCCAGAGTCCCTGGTGAACAATATAATTCCCAATAATTTACAGAAGCAGCCCATTGTTTGCGTATAGTATTTGTTGTTGCGAAATATGCGGAATTTTTTGAAGGGAGAGAAGGATTATGCGAAAGAGAATTTTCCGTGCGGGGGAAATTTTTCGGTGGAAATTTTTACAGAATTCATATGCGGAATTTTTTTATTTGTCTTACTCTCTTTTTAGCTGTAAAGTTTCAGAAGGAGAGAAAATAAGCTTGACGTGGAGGGACTTAACGTGCGGTAGAGAACTTTTCTATGGAGGGGGGAAGAAAATTCTCCTGAATTATTTGAAACACGATTTGAAATTGAATAATTTTTTTGAACCGAGAGTAAGAAGTAACGTTAAAACTTAAAACGGTTGAAATTATTCCCTATAAGAGGGTGGCTCCTTTCTTTAACCTTTGCTCTTTATGCTAGAGTTCTATTAAAATATTTATTATTCAGATTCGATGGTTCTTGCATCGGAGTTTTCTTTCTTAAAAAAATTGTGACAAAAAATCGAACTTTAGCCTAGAGAACGAGGGTTGAGCAAATTGTCACTAAAGAGCAACAGCTGAACATTGTCACTTACACGTCAGCTGATTCTTGAATTCAACTTCAAACGAAAATTAAAATTAAAAACTCATTTCCATCGATATTATCGCTCCGGGTAAGGATGTATTTATAACAGCCAAAACGAGCCAATTTATAATTTGGCTCTTACAATTCAGAGAGTTACGCCGAAGTGTATTTATTTTGGGCAACAGCTTTAAGGAAGAAATCGAAGAAAATCATCAAAAGCAGTAGACAGCTCATTTTGCAAGAAAGAAAATAATCTTTAGATAGCAATAAAATGGCGATGGCAATGCAGAAGAGGTTGAATGTAAGTGAAAAAAATTTAGTTGCTATTCTTCACTAAAATAATGAGTAATTGCTTTCTGGTTAGTGGTACATTCAAGATAGGTTACTAAATGATCAAAATATGCCTAATTCAAATAGCAACAATAAGAAGTAATGTAATTGATGTTCAGATAGAATTATTTCTCATCAAAAGAGAACACTGTAATTTTCTAAAAATCAACTTTTAAGATATTCTAGAATACTCTCATACTATTGCTAAAAGCACTTCATTTTACTTCCCCAGCCCTAATATGCAACATTGAGCCTGAGCTAGCCCTAAATATACATGATCCATACACTTTGCATTTTTAATTTTGTCAATGTATCTTCATTGCTATTAAGCCTATCTGAAGAAAGAGTAATGTTAGGAAATACATAGAAAATGTATACAATATGAACTATAGGTCTATATTTACATGCTAAGGGAGTGGGGTTAAAACTTGGGAATAATGTAAGTATTTGAGATCTTTTTGAAATTTATCTTCTTTCCTTTTAAGGAGGAGTAGCCTAATTCTACAATAGCTACAAGTAGTCTTATGCCAAGATTTTTTTTTTATACACCAAATTTGTTATTAGTCACTTAAAGCAAACAAACTAGGCTAATACAATAGGAGTAGGTATAAGTGTAGTGGTTTCATTCCACATAAGAAAAAAAAAATTGTTTCATAATATGCCTAAAAATATAGACAACAGCCTCTCTATACATAAACCACTTTCACCACCCCCTAATTTGCAAATTTGTTGACCTAATTATTTATTTCCCATGCCTTTTTAAATGTATTATTCTTCTGTTTCAACTTAATATGTGTAATTGAAACACCATTGACAAAATCAAGAAATGTAAAAACACACAGGAAATATATAAATTTGGCTATGTATTTGTACATAAAGGGGGAGTAGCGTGGTGATGAGAGTGATTTATGCATTGAGAATCTCTTGGCTATATTTCATAGGCATATTATTGAATAAAAATTATTTTTAGAATATAAAAATTTTATTATTGAATAAAAATATAAAAATTATATCATGTTTCCTTATGTGAGGACCTACTAAAATGATACCAGAAGTAGTCTTTAAATTCTGTAATTCATATTCTTTCAAAATGTAATGACTTTTTCAACAATTGACCCCCCTCCCATTGTGGTTGCATATATAGTCCAAATAATATATCAGTACTTGTTAGTTATCTCAACCTTACTCAAGAAGTTACTCAATTTGTTTCAAACTGGTGTTTCTCTCTAGAATTAAAGATAATTAGCTTAGTCTCAGTGAGAAAAACTATTATATAAGGTTATTTGGAATAGATATTTAACATATCTATTAAATATTTGAGTTGGTTAATTTGTTCTGGGCAGCCTGCTTCCCATAACTCTCTATTGTTAGTTTCTATAATTTTGTTTTTAAATTTTTATGTTTTTGTTGTTCATGTTTTCATGTATTTCATTATGATTAACCTAACTTCAGTTCTTGACTAATGCTGTGAAATTACTTAATACAGTCAGTAAGTACAATGGGTAAAATTGGTGAAATAGGGTAAAATTGGTAAAATAAGGCACTCCCAAGGAAATACAGGGTAAAATTGGTGGTTTAGAGTTGCCCTGTAGCTACAAGACCAGTTGAGCATTTTTTTTTTCTCAGCATCACTTAAAGCTTTTAATGAAATTTTTTAATGATTCTGATTTTCCTGTGCTTACAAAAGGAAATGCTTTTTTATCTAGAGTTTCATCAATATGATTATTTATCTAGTTTATCCCTTTGGTAATCTTGTGCCTATGGTAATATCTCAGCAATGAGACAGTTCTGGATTTTGGACATCCATTTTGAAAAAAAATTAACATTATTTGGGATTGTTTTTTGTTCTACATTTAAACCTAAGTAATCTTACCCTAAAAGCCTTTCATATTTAAATAGCCCTATTCATCCACAATCCTAATATAATATACATGTTGTTTTTCATTTATTTATTTGATTAAATTAAGTACTGGATCTTAATAGCAGCACACTCAGTTACTTTCACAGTCATTAAGACTGTCTTCAATAGGGTTTGCTTGCAAATATAGCTCCTCCCCTTCAGTTTATATTTAGATTCAGGTGGCCATGCCTGTTCTGAAGCCCCCCCAACAAACATCTTAGAAATGGCCCTGAGGATTATGTATCAATTTTACTTCAACTCTCCCATTGTCTCTTCCTTAGAGCTGTCTGTATATCATAAGATTCTTTCAAAATAACTACTGAAACACAAAGCCTGGTAAACTTGCTTCTTTTTCATCTGCTGGCTTAATTTTTTTTAAATTATATAACTTCATAAGAACTCTAGGGTGTCGGCTGGAGATGGTTCTTTTTATGATACCGAGGGTTTTATTTACAGAAGATGAAACAGACTTAGCATGGCTGCTAAACTTTAATTGGTGATCTACAATAGCCCCAAGATCTCTTTCATCAGAAACAGCAGAAAGGAAGTTGTCTTGAAGGAAATACTTATGATGCTTGTTATTTTTGCCAAAATGAATTACATGGCATTTGTCAACATTGAAAGTCAGAAGCCACATGTTAGCCCTTCTTACTAGACTATCAAGATCTGTTTGAATTGATTGCTGGTCAGAGGGAGTAGCCACTTTTCCAACTAGTTTTGAGTCATCAGCGTAAAGGGTAAATAAGATTTGAAAGAAGGGTGGGTAATTTGTTAATAAAGAAGTTGAAAAGTGTTGGTCCAAGAATAGTGCCCTGGGGCACGCCACTTAATACAGTTGTGGGAGAAGAGAAATGAGGAGTTCCTTGCGAATCCAAAACTCTGACCCTCTGTGATGTTTCAGAAAGGAAGCCCATAATCCACTGTACAACACCTTCGTTGACACCTGCAGCCCTCAATTTGATTATGAGGAATTCATGACAAACTTTGTCAAATGCTTTGGACAGATCAAGAAGAATCATGTCGACAGGAAAACCCTCATCAAGCAGTGTAGTCACTAATTCATATGTTTGGATAAGGTTAGTGTCCACAGATCTACCAGATCTGAAACCATGTTGTGATGTGGAAAGGATATTATTGACCTCAAGATGTTTAATTAGAGCTTTATTAACAAATCTCTCAAGCACCTTAACAACTGCAGAGGTGAGGCTTATGGGATGGTAATTCTCTGCTGAGTCTCTTCATCCCTTTTTATGGATCAGGGTTATATAAGATGTTTTCAATCATGCGGTAGTTCCCCATTTTGAAGAGATAACTGGAACAGCATGCACAGGGGGTAGCTGAGAGCTTTTCGACACTCCCTAAGAAGACGTGGATGAACACTGTCTGGTCCCTTTGACTTATTTACATCAAGCTTCTCAAGCCTGTTGAAAACCATTAATTCACCTACTGACAAATCAGGCATAGGGAAAAACACTTCATACAATGGAGGATCTGGTGAGGAGGTGCCTGAATTTTGGGTAAAGGCAGAAGCAAATTGTGCATTTAGAATGTCAGCCTTATCTATTGGAGATGAGTGTAATACACTGTGGTCAACAAGGTCAGGAATAGTATGATGATTTGGGTTTTTAGAAGAGACATGTCTCCAAAAAGATTTTCGGTTTAACTTGATCTCAGAAGCCAAATTTTCCTCGTAGGCAGATTTCAGTTTTTTTACAGAATCTGTTACATGATTCCGTACTGCCTTATAAAATGACAGGGTCTCCTGGTTCCTCTTCTTCACATACCGTTTCCAAGCTCTAGATTTCTGGTTAATCAGCCTCTTAACTTGCTCATCATATGATAATCCTTCTTGTAGCCTTTTCTGTCTTTAACAGTTCACATAACTAATGTACCTGTGCTATAATACTCTTAGCTATAATATCACCACTATAATTATTTTTCTGATAATAAGAGACAGGTCAGACAAATGACCTTTTAAACTGGGATACACAGCAATACACTAAACAGAATCATATTCAATTGTTCTTCTGCCAGCCTCTTTGCACTTTTGTGCTCTGAAAATTGCAAGGCATTATAAAATATGTCAGTAAAATATTAAGATACCAGTAAAATATGTAAAATACTAGTAAAATATAAAAATTACATAAGATACTAATTTTACAGGGGTCTGTAAAATTACAGTAAAATATATAAAATACCAAGTTTTATCATGACCAATTTTACCAGTTACCACACTATTCTTGACTAAGGTCAGGATAACTGAAAAGTACCTATGTCTCTATTCTTTTGAATCCTATGATGGCTTGTGGCATTTTTTTCTTGTTTAAACAGGTTTCTGCATTCTTGACTTGATGAAATATATTTTTGCCTGAGTGATTCAATAGAATTGTGGATACAATAGTCACACAATTATGTTATAATATTTAAAATCTTTGACAGGTAATTTGTTATATCTATTATTTTCTGTTTCTTTCATTTCTGAGGGAAATGGGAATTTTCTTCTGACCAAAATTTGCTTTTTTTTTATGTCAAAACAGACCTTTAACTTCAAATATTGGGCCAAACTTGTTAATTTCCCCCGTAAAAGTTAGGTTAGAGTAAACTTATATTTTCTGTTAATTGTTTATTATTAATGTTAGTTTCAAACATTAATCCTAACAATAGTGACAATTTGAAATAGAATAATTTTAGTAACATGAAATATTTGGGATGTTTTTTCTACCAGATTGTTATAACAGTAGCCTATAATCAAAACTATCAATGTATATTCCTTGTCACTTTCTTCTGCTGTTTTGTTATAGAATTTATGATATTTGAAGTAGGTGCTTTATTTGTTTTTGGCCTGACTTAAGGGCAGAAAAAAGTTAGTGTAACCTCCATGAAAAATATATCTTAATTTTCTATAGTTTCTGTGATTTATATGTCGGATTTATTTTGATAAGCTCATCAATTTTACTTTATGTTTCTGGGGAGATAAACACCCCCTCTCCCCACCTTTAAAAGCAGATTTGTTTAAAACTCGTCTGTGAAATTTAAAAACAGTATAAATGACAACATGTTCAATTCAACTTGATCATCCTAGAGTACCTTCAACATCCTAGAGTACCTCAAGAAGGTTATTTGCGTATTATTGACATATATATGGTTATTGGCATGATTATTGGCTCAATTATGTATGGCAGAGTCTGTTGAGTGACTACTCTGATACTGTTATTAAACTGTTTTTAATTCTAGTGTCTTCGCTGTAAGTTTTGGCTGTGGAAAACTGGTAAATCTGTCTTTATCCCTATAGATATTTGCATGTATATCAGAAAAAAAACTTCAAAATGGAAAAATTGTAACTGCACCCTTGAAATCGCCATGTCCGTTCAACAAAGTACAGTGTAACTCAAATGTTTTTTTTTTCTTTTCTTTTAGTAGTCCACTTGGTTGTCTGAGTACAACCAAATAGGCACATAAGGAAAGGAGTGGATGGATAACCAATAAATGCTTAAAAGTAGCTCTGGTAAAGTTTTACAAAAAGCTTGCCAAAATCTAATAAAAACTGAACAATTCCTGCCCCCCTTCCTAATCTTTCTCCCCTGGAATAAGTTTTGAAGCGTTGGCAATGAGGAGTCCTAATAAATGCCAATGACTTTATTTGCAGTATGGAATTGAAAATTCCATACGCTGTAAGAGTTCTTGTTTTTCCTTCTCTAATTTGTTGCTTTTTATGTTTTAGGTCAGACTCCCACCTGAGGTGAACAGGATTCTTTATGTTCGAAACCTTCCATACAAAATCACAGCAGAAGAGATGTATGACATTTTTGGCAAGTATGGAGCAATAAGGCAAATTCGAGTGTAAGAAAGTTTGTCCTTTTTCATATTTCATGCACAATTTGAACAATAAATATGATTATAAATCCTGAAAAGAAAATGAATTTAATTATAAGATTAAATATAAGATGTAATATGCAAGATATATATAAGATATAATAAAGATATATAAGATATATAGATATATATAAGATATAAGATTTTATTTATAAATAGGTTTGTGCACCTTGAAGTGGGCGACTTATCTTCTTTCCAAAACCTTGGTACTGTACCCTCCTGTCCATAGAAATGAAAGATTTATAGCCATGCTAACCTGCTATGACAAAACCAAAGAGCTAAATCTAAAAAACAATGTGTCTAAAGCCAGTAGGAAGAAAAAGTAGAACAAACAAATGTTTTTCTTTTTTACAAAAAGACATCCATGACAAGAAAAAAGAATAAAAAGAAAAGAAAATGCTCATATATTTTTAGATTCATTCCTTTTTTTTAATTGTTATGGTTTAAGTTTTTGTGCTTATTGAAGGCAAACCAACTTTCCCAAAACTTCAAAAAGAAAAAGCAATAAAAGAAAAATGAATGAAACATCAGAACAACCATGGGTCACACATTGATAGTGTGACACAATTGATTCTTCAATTGTGCTTTTTTAAGCTTGATTAAGCTACATTCCCTCCACTACCCAAATTTTTTGGAAACATCACTCTGTGCTCAATCCAATGAAATTTTTACTTGCTTTATATCCTTTCTTACCTTCCTTCTCACCTACTTCTCTATCATTTGTTGATGTTCAAAATTCAGTCAAACTCTTTTTTCTTTCTTGATTTCTTATTACTCTGTAATCGTAATAGGCTAGTATAATGGTAAATGATCACTTTTATACCAACAACCATTTCTTAGCAATAGTAAAAAAAGAGGCATTTTACAATTTTTAGTTGTTCTGGTTTCTTGTAACATTTAACATTAAGATAACATCTTGTAAGATTAAATTAATAATGATTCTTGTTTGCACATGAAGTGGCGAGCCAAAATTTTTGTAAATTAGTACATATTACTTGTGGAAGAATGAGGGGAGGAGTTTCTAAAGTGTCTATGGGCCCAGTTTCATCCTTCAGTCATACAGATGGAAAATTGATGGCTTTAATATGCTTTAACTCAAGGCCTGCTTAGTTTTCTTGACTAGGTTTCGTTGTCAAACCATTTTAGTTTCCTTCACTATCATCATTCATCCCTCTTAGAATTATCTTGAATTTCATTGAGAGTGTAACCGTTTCCAGACTGAACATTTTCATGTTATTTAATTCCGCTTTCAGGCCGAGTATTTGTTAATATACCATATTAGCTAAGTTAACCGCTGAGACTGTGCTGGAATTTTAATAATTGGGGAGTCTTGGGGTAATTCCTTTAAATCAAGCATGTCCTCGCATCTAGTGGTGACAGTCTCTCTTTTGACTGATTTAGCCTTTAAAATGGTATTAAAACTCTGAATATATTATTGAATGAACCTTTTCTCAAGGTTTTTATGACCTTCTGGTACATTTAATGACCCCTGGAAAAAATGGAAGTACAATTGTGCATGGGGGGTGTGTTTGCTCTTTACTAAATCAACACCCTTTAAAACATTAGGTAGGATTTAGGAAACAAAATTCGCTGCCATTAAGTGGCAGTGAAAAAAAGTTTAGTACCAATTCTTAATGTTTCGGAGGTATTACAAAGCTGGTGAAAATAATACGGATACCTTCTAGAATATTCGTATATTCTAGAATATACGAATGGTAATAGTTAAGATTTGCAGCCCATTAGAAAGGAAACACCAGAAAACTCTGAAAATTTTTCAAAAAAAGTCCGAAGAAAACAAAATACAAGATACGCCTTTTCGTTGAAGGCATGACAATGTGTTTTCACTACAGCAGGGGCGTAATTTGCTATGGGGCAGGGGGGAAACTGGCGTCCAGTGGACAGCTGAAATTCAACATCTTCAAAAATCTTGTCAAAACTAAGACAGGCATAATTCAAGCATCCACAGAAACAGTTCAGTTTTCTTTAGAGTACCTTTGTCATCTTCTAGTCATGTTGGATACTGTATGACGACATTGCAATACTAGATTGCTCTTTAAATGCATATGAATGTGACATTCACATGATTTTTTTTTTTTTTTCAAAATTGAGGCTCTTTAAGTATGGTCAGCCCAATAGTGCATATTACGCCCATGACCCACCATAATATTGTCACAGCTTTTCTTATCTGTATTTAGTGCAAGAGGCGCTCAAGTTTCTTATAAGATACAAAAAGTATTTTATTTTGGTGTTGCAACATTGGAATGTTTTAGTCTTAATCTTAGAATTTAATTGTTCTGATGTATGATTGTTTATTATTGTTTCTGATACTCTTTTCTTGGTAGGGGAAACACAGCAGAAACAAGAGGAACAGCTTTTGTTGTATATGAAGACATATTTGATGCCAAGAATGCATGTGATCATCTTTCTGGCTTCAATGTTTGCAATAGATACCTTGTTGTGCTTTATTATCAGGTAGGAGAAAAGTCACAATTTAATCTTGAATTTCGTCCTGTAGTGAACTACATTTTCCTGTAGAAATTTATGATTTCCTGTATATATTTGATAAACCAAATATACGAGGTTACTTCAATGGATACAATGTGCCTGTGCACTATATTACCAGACATAAAAGACATACTAATAACCATATATTTTGGTCATAAAAGTCTTACTGAAATCACTACTGCACCACTATTTTTTTATTTTTACTACTAGTTTAAGTTTGCGGCCACATTCTGTACCGTAAATTAATACAGGTTATATTAAGGAACTTCTGTTTAACTAAAAAAAAAAAAATAATAAGCATAAATTGTCAAAGCAATTTAACTTGATTGTGTTCGTCTGTCCTGATATTTATTGGACGATTATATTTTCTATTCGAAAACTTCATAATTACTCTATATTTTTTTAAGTACATATTTGACCTTTTTTGGGTGATTTATCATGTTTTAAGACAGTGAATTAAGGGTGGGAAGGTGGGGGACTTTAACACTTGTGCTGTGTCACTTTTGACACTTTTACACTACACTCCTGTGTAATGATAATATTACTAGTCCTCCCCCCTCCTGTTTTAAACAATTCATGCAGTGAATCGTCTATTTCTCGAAATCTCAGGCCATGAAGTAGAACCAAGAAACAACTGCATATTCGTGTACAAAAGGCTGATTATTACCAATTATTCTATTTCTGGTCGTCTTTTCTCATTATTCAAATAGGTTGATTGAATCCTGAAAAGCCAACAAAAAAGGTCACAAGAAAGCTTAGAAAAAAAATCCGTTTCCACACTGTTCTGGAGATCGCCAAAGTTCAATCAAGGGATAGTGGATGCTATACTTTTTTGGCTCAAGCAGGAAATGTGACGAAAGTTGACGGATTAACTCTCAGAGTCCGAGATACTTTGTTTCTTTAGATTTCGCTGAAGAATTAAGGTTCCTTTCCACTGCTGGGGAACTGCTGCTTGGTATAATAAAAAAGTGCAGTAAATAAAATACCGTATTAAAAATATTTTAAAAGAAAAATACTAAAAATCGTGACTGAAGCTAGGCGATAGGGGACAGTAACCCGCCTAGTGTATGTGCATGTATCCCAATGATCAAACTATGGAGTCAGGGTGTTTTAGGATCAGAATGATCAAAGCTAGACTCATTTGAAGTCATGACAAGAGTTTGTCTGAACTAAAATGAGGTAATGATTCAATAGTGAATGTAATTCAAAACTAAAACTGGAGAGAATATAAGAACCCTTATGGCTTGAACTTAAGTGCTAAAAAAGCCTAATATTTGTAACCAAAGAAAAATTTTACCAAAATATTAGAGTACCAAAATTTTCCAGACATCCATTAATTCATTTACTGTCTTTTCCTAGCGGGTAGATTACTGATAGCCCACTTCTTTCTTTGTCCAATGGTAGTAGCCATTTTTATACTAAAGTGGTCAGTTTATAGATAGCTCAAGTAGCTAATTTTTAAATTAAAGTGCTGAAACTGGAAGGGTGACATCTACAAAATGAATGATCTAGATTGAATGTGTTTATTTTAGACATTTGGAAAATAGAGGCTTAGCTCTAGCATCTTGAAATAGATCTAGTGAATGCTGAAATTTCATTGGTTGAAGTTAGTTGAGGCATGATGATTTTTGGAAGATTCTGGTTGGCTACCATTGTCAAAGCTATTGTAGAAAATTGCAGCATGACTATAAGTTTTCTTGGTCGTCAAAAACCTATTGGTAATCGAAAAGACAAGAGAGAATCCCAGATTTCGCTAATGAGAAAAATTTGGGTATTGGCATACCTCTGTAATTTTGTGACTACTTTTTGGTTTAGTGCTTTAATGTAAAGTTTACACAAACTGGTAATATGGTGCCTCAGTTAAAAAGTTTTACCAAACTAGGCAAAACTGCTATGGAATAATGGTGGATTGTTCATCTTAGTCTCATAGAATGTTTTTTTAAATCAGGCTGACATCTTCAAAATCGGTAGATATTTTTGGCTTCGAAAAATGTTGGATGCCCTTCACAATAGCCGTGCTATATCTTTCTTTTTTGGTTTAACCATTTTTTTGAAAAAAGAAACGGCTGATCTGTGTTCGCCCTGGAAAAAGTTGGTGTGGTACCACATATTACATCAATTAGTAATTTAGTTACACTTAAGTTTACATAGGGTTTTACAACCCCCCAAAAAAGGGGGAGGGAAACTACTGCACTAGGATTCCTTACATGCCATTTTTCCCGATAACATATTTGTACATGTGTGTATGCTTGTATAGAGGGGCGTAATTTGCTATGGGGTGGGTGGGACAACTACCTCCTTCATATCCCAGTTTGCCCATTCCCCAATCCCAGGTCGCTCTCCCTGCTGAAATTTAGTTTCTTCGGAGATCTTGTCAAAACTAAGATAAGCCTGCATAATTCAAGTATCCAGAGAAACGGGTGAGCTATTTTTAGTAGGTCTTTGCCTTTGTAGTACTATATTTCTCATTTTTACTTTCATTTTCGCTTGATTTGGGAAAATCGGCTCCAACTTTGCCTCCTCACCCCAGGATTTTGACGAAATTACGCCACTGCGTTTACATATATATGCCTGTTTTTACAAGCTAGATGCCCATTGATTAAGTTTGTCTGAACTGGGCAGTGAATTTTTTTCAAGATTATAAATATTACTTTTTCTTCTTTTTTTTCTTCCCGACTATATAGTTGCTGGTGTAATTTTGTCATCTAATATATTTTTTTAACTTTCTTTTTAGCCAACTAAAGCGTTCAAGAAAGTCGATTCCGACAAGAAGGAGCAAGAATTAGAAAAAGTAAAAACCAAGTATGGAATCAAAACGGAAAATAAGTAAAAGTACTTTCCCTTTTGTATATATTTGTATATTTTTTTATTAAAAATCTCCTCTTAATTCAATAGATTTCATTGTGTTCAAAAGAGCTATGGTAATATAATTAGAGTTTATTTGCGGTTTTCTATTTACAAATACCGTGTTTGATAAAGTTGACTACTAAGGGAAATCATTTTTTTACCGATCAGATGCTAGTAGGCTGTTTTTTTTTGTTTTTTTTTACGAAGCTGAATATCTAAAGAATGGAAATTCATTCATTAAAATAAATTAGGTGTACAAGGAAGTACAATAGCATGACTGTTAGGGGAGTGAATAGCCCTCTTTAGTCGGTACTGGGGGTACAAATCGAAATTTCAAATGACAACACACATGAGTTACTATTTAGGATAAAAATGGAAAAAAATTGCTTCTTTCTAAAATAAAATGGGTTTTTGAAAATAATCCTATCAAAAGTTCTAAATATTTAAACAGTAGCATCGAGATTAGCCGATAGCGAGTTTTAACAGCCAAAACTAATGACATATGAGTGAGTTAGAACAAAACGTTCAAGACGAAGCTGCAACAAGTTGAATTACTTCTAAAACATTTGAGGTGGCTTAATTTCTCTTTTTAGGGGGGGGGGAGGTAGTAACTTTTACAGTTCAAATGGCATCTTCTAGTGAAATGTTTCGTCTTTTAAATATAGAAGAAAAAATGGTGTTATATTTGGAGGGTTTCCATGCACAATTTGGACTATTGAGAAGAAAACGCTGTAGATTCTGAAAACAACTTTTAAAAATCCTGAAATAATTACTTATAGCATTTCTAAAAGCGATTCACAATACTTCACCCCTCTCTCCCTAATTTGCAAATATATACCTCAAAATTATGTATTTTCCGTGCCTTTTCCAGTAGATCTAACGACAAACAAGCAACCTCAAAGAAATCAAGAAATGGAAACATGCATTGGCTATATATTTGCACATTAGGGGGAAGAGGGGGGGGGGGGTAAAGTGAAGCGGTTTTAGGAATTATATAATTATTTCAGGATTTTTTTCAGTTGTTTCCAAAATTTTATAGTGTTTCCTATTTAACAGCCACAACAATTTCTATTAAAATAATAAATAATAATAATAAAAGAGAATGAAGTTAAAAGAATAAAAGAAAAACAGATTCGCTATGAAAGATAAGAACAATAGTGTGCTTTACATATTTTGAACTAGAAGTTGCAATGCACCCAACATTAACTCGCAAGAAATATTCATCCCAACATTCCGATGTTGATTTATTTATTTATTTTTTACTTTTGGCAATCAGAATATCGACGCTCTTGCTCAGAATAAGGATCTTAAATCCAAACGATCGTCTGATTTTTAAGCGAAATCAACTGCCATATCCGGTGCCGTAACGGAATCAAATTTTATGAGTTTAACAAAAAGTTTGTCATAATTTGGTCATTATTTATAAAATTTAGGCTTTAATTTTTGGGTCGGAGGTCAGTAAAACTAAATTAATATTGATCGTGCAAATCTGGCAGTGTTGGGGAAGACGCGACTGAGTCTTTTAATTTATAACCTATGTGTTCTTTTGCATATATTTGCTATCTTTATGACTGGAACCACTAGGTACTCATAAGGTACCACATATGGTTGACCAAAACAGCGAAATATACCGAAGAGTTAAAAGTACAAGCATAGATTTTTAAGGGCGAGCCTTGACATGGCTGTAAAGCATATATACCTTCCTATATTTGGCTCTTAAAAGCATTAAAAAAAACAAAACAATAAAAGCTAAGACTCCGACTTTACTATGAATTTTACTTTACTCAATTTTTATGAGAAGACTATTCTCCAATATTATTTCAAAACGTAAAATTCTATGATTCGCTGTTAATTGGCCAGAATAAAGAAAAAAGAATGTATTTTGCACAGGATCGAATGTTTAGAACTTAGGGCGCTTTGACAAAGTCGTAAAGCATATTTGGTTCTAAATAGTATTTATTCCAAAAAGACACCAAAACAAGAAAAGCTAAGATACTGACCATATAAGTTTAGTTACTATCTAGAAAGGTTGAAATGATCATTCTTTATATCCTTAAAATATAAACTTTTTGTTGACAGTTTTATGCTAGATTAAGAGGAAAAGGAATATGTTCTAACAGGATCGCTTCGGTTTATTCATAAAAACAATGTTGGTGGCGAAAATATAATCGTGGGCCTACTCTGTTTTGACTAAATAGAATAAAGTTGGTTTATGAGTTTTAAAACCTAGTTCCGGTTGTAAAGTATGAAATGTTACACTTCTGAGATAAATATCACAATTATTAAATTATTTATAAGCAAATGGACGATAAGCAATGCCAAGGCTTTATCCAAAGAGGCTCGGGGTACCCCCTCCCCCCGAAATGTTCGACTCCGAATGTTGTAAATTGTGTAAATTGAAAATTTTGAATGCGTTTTTTATAGTTTTTTTTAGCTAAAAACCCTTGAAAAAATACCTCCCCCCCCCGAACATAAATACTGGATATGGCCCCAAGCAGGGCAATGTAGATCAGAAGAATCAACTTGTTAATGAACGTACGTCTGCTAAATCCCATTTCAGGACATTTTTAAGAATAGTTTTTGGCAATTATCTCAGGATCCTGAAGATGTCTAATGCGACCTTTAGGCATGAGGGCGCCAATATGTTGATCTGAGCTACAAACTAAGGTTGGGATTGTATTTTAGTAGAATCGATATAATAGGGCCCAATACTATATTGTTTGTATTCCAATCTTGAACTTACCACTAACAATATTTTGAATTCTAGGTTGAAACCAAATTTTAAATTTCATCTTTTTTTCGATGATAAAAATTTGTTACTTGCGAAAACCTTAAAATTTACACATATAATTAATCAACTAAAAGCATTCTTCAATAAGGCCTCAATTCAAAGGAAAAAAGCATTTTGGGCTTTTTTACTAGAATTTTCAGTTATATTTATTTCATTTTCTGAGTTAGTATTTTTGTTATAGCTCTTTGAACTTGAATACATTTATCTATGAATCTTTAGAAAGAGTTAGTTTTTAGTAGTATTGTTATTTCCTTTCCCTGTAGCCAAAAGTTCCTGCTCCTTTAAAACACTTAATTTGGCCTTTTCTGATAAAGTGACTTTCTGACTCTTAGCCTTAGCATGTGTTGACCTGGGCCACGAACCAAAGCTGGGATGGTATCTAAATTAGGGGGATTTGATGGATCTGGTACACTAAACTCAAAAATTTGCATGAGAGAAGTTATAAATAGAAATAGTTGCATTCTTGCAAGGCTTTCTCCAAGACAGACTCTCTTTCCGGTCGAAAAGGGGATGCTGGAGTCCTTACGCTTTGAGTCTAAAAAATGCTCGGGGTAGAATTCATTCGGACGCTCCCATAATTTGGGATCTCTATGCACTCTGTTCAAGTTGGCTAATATTATAGTGTCTTTTGGGATATCATATCCTCTGAACGTGGTATTTTCCATTGCTCTGTGGGGCAAGGAAAAGGGGAGGAGTGTGATGAAGCGCATGGAATCTTGAATAGCAGCCTCAGTGAAAACAAGTTTCTGTCTGTCACCAATAGATGGCATGCCATCTGGGATGTGAGTATCTATCTCTTGGTGGATTTTCTTTTGAATATCAGGATATAGCGCCATTAGCAGAAAGAACCAAGTCATTGTAGTAGAAGTTGTTTCTGCACCAGCAACAAATAGATCCAGCAGAACCAGTTTTAGTTGTATAAGCCCTTCTTCCCCGTAAAAATGAGAATCTTCCCCTTGTTCAGCTGCATGTTTAAGAAAAGTATTAATAAAATCATGAGTATCATCATTGGTTTCTTTATGCTGAATGATCATTTTCAGAAAATCGTTTTTAACATTTTCATGAAATTCGATTCTATGATCTAAATCTCGTTGTAGTGGTGGCCAGAGAATACGGAGGGAAGGCAAGAAGTTGCGAGCATTTGCAAAACTTGATGACTGGACAAGTTGTGCAATAACCCTAGTTCTTTCTTTTATTAGAGGGTCATCAATATCATAACGCTTCCCGGCTGTTATCATCCAGAGTGCATTAACTACGGAAATACTGAATCGATTGTGCAGCAAGAGTTCTTCACCATCATTCTTTGTCAAACCCTCTATTAGCTGCGATATTTCATCTTTGACTATATTTTCTAATGAAGTTCTTCCTAGACCAAAGTCTCGGAGCGTGCGCAATGTAAACCGTCGCATTTCTCTCCAACCAGTGCCATCAGCAAAAAGTATCCCATGATTTCCTTCATTTCTTATTGTTTGAAAGTGGAATTGCGGACGTCCACTGAATACATCTTCCTGAAATTAGAATGGCAAATGCAACCTTTAATATTACATCATTTTCAGAATGCAAAGAGAGGACTGAATTTATGGGTTTTTTTTTATTTTTTTTAATATTGTGAAATATAATTATCCTGATCTAATGATTGAGGAAAAAGCAAGTCTGATAGAAAAAAATAACTAGTTTCTGAAGAAGAAATTTAATCGCATAAATTTAGAACCAGTGACAACCAGCTTCATTCCCCCTGACCCAAGACACGAAAATGATCTAATTCTATTACGGTGAGAATCCCATATAGTTTATATATACCCAGTGTTGTCATATAGATTTCTTTTTCCTAACTACAATGAATATTCTATTAAGTGTCGATGGCAGTAAGGCTATACAATTGTATATCCGAATACAACAAAATACTTCCCTTTATTTTACATTTTCAGTCTTTTCCTTCCGTCCGTCTCCTTCCCTTTGAGCCGTTTAAAAATAGTTTAAAATTTAAAATTGAATTACAGCCAAAGAATAGAGGAGAGGCGGAGGAGGTGGATATAATTAAACTGAAAGTGAACAAAAAAGTAAATTAGAGTTTCTCTGATAAGAATAAAGTTGGAATTTTGTTATTATTGGAACTAGTCGAGAACGGGAATCTTACACCACAATTACCTTTTTTTCTCACCTGGTATTCTTTGCTATTTGTTCTTTTGATTATGTTGTGTTGAACTTCAATTTTTGTCATCTGCTTTTAATTGATTTCTCTCTAGTGAGCATTACATGTTTACATCCGGTAAATGGTTGCTTTATTTTAAACGGTCTAGGATCCCCATGAGGACCAGTGTTGTTATAAAAAAAGAAAGAAAAAAAATACAGGAGCAACAACTGAGTTGTGGTAATTTGAAATCCTGTAAGCTGCACAATAGAGATTTTTGGGAAAACTTACAAATTTTGCTTCTTTTTTGACAAACTTTGGTTCTAAGAAAGAGTTTTTCATTATGAAAATGGTTATCAAAGTGTGTTTTCACTAATACTGTTTCGCATCGTCTGGTGGGACAATGTGAAATTAAAACTTCATTATTATTATATTTACCTGTAATTTTGTATAGAGCCCCATTATCTGGGGAAGGCACTATTGGGAATGAGGGATAGCACGGTAGCAATCGTGCTATCCCTCTATCACGGTAGCAACAATTATATTTGGAAAGAATGTTGATTGGGAATTGGATGGTGCTGTTCTTTCGTTATTGAAAGATTTTAACACCATCTTTGTTCTGAATGCCATTTTTGTAGCGTTTCACAATAGAATCTTCACCTCGCTTTAATTTTAGTGAAATGGTGACTGAAAACACTAATGGTAAATGTAAACACCAATGGTAAAATATAAACACTAATGGTAGGTAAAATACATTTGAAGGCTTATTGTCTCGTCTCTTTGTTTTAATAAATAAAATAAAAAATTCAAGTGAAAGTAAGTAACAACAATGAACTTAAAACGGACAAAAGTTATTCCGTATATCAGGGGGGGGGGAACTTCTTCCTCACCTCACTTTCTCTTAACGCTTAAGTTTGACTGTGTGTTCCCGTTCATTATGAACGGCTTCTGAAACACAAGGGCTTTTGGTTGAATGAAAATCATTTTTAAAGAAGTTTGATACTTCAGCGTAAGGATAGCCCCCCATTGTAAGTTTCAATATTGTTCCTTATTTTCAGCTGAAAAAAACCTGTTCATTGATTTACAACAGCTTTTCAAAGCATGCTGGAGAATCCACCTCCCTCGCTGAAAATTCCTCCGAAAAATTCCCTCAGACAATTCACCATGAAAAATTCTCTTTACTTCCGTTATTTAATTTAAGATCGTTAAAAAGATCGTTAACCTTAAAAGGTTATTTAATTTCTGATTGTTTTTTAAGTTGTGCGGGAAATTCCTCTCTCCCTCCATGGAAAATTTTTCCCGTAAACCCCCTCCCCCCATGAAAAGTAGCCCTCGAACAATTTAGGTATATTTCAGTATAACAAAAACTTTATGTAAACAGTGGAAAAATTGCATAACTTTAAGCACTTTCCCCCGTGTAAAACTTCCCCTGGAAAATTACTCCGGAAACTTTCCTCCCCTTGGGAAATTCCCACCTGTAGAAAATTCCCTTCGAAAATTGTTCGCATATTTCCGAATAAAAAATACTATGTGCAAGCAATGGGCAAATTGCATAGCTTACATCTGTTTCCCCAGAAGATGTGAGGGCCCTCAGAGCCATAGCTTTTGGACCTTTCAACTATGCTGGATCAAATAGCTATCTCAAAATTTTGATTATATATCATTGGTGAAAAAAGACTAGTTGTCCCCATATGTTTTCAGTCACTTTGAAAACCCACTAAATACTTTTTACTTTTCGTTCAAGTAAGCCCTCTCCCAAGAAATTTGACTTAAAATCCCAACAACAACAAAATCAAATACGTAGAATCTTCGTAGATAGGATTTGCATAGAATTGGGTGAACTTATAGAATCTTCGTAGATAGGATTTGCATAGAATTGGGTGCACATTTAGATATAACGCATAATTAACATAAGCACCAACATTTTACTACCTCCCCTAAAAAGCTAATGCATATGGGACATAGACGAAAGAAATTTCTGATAAAATAAAAAAATAAAAATTACAGAACTCTGCCACCGATACTACCAATGCCATAGCAATAAATCAGCAAATACATAACATTTCTTTGCCTTCGGGAACTATCTATCATCCCAAGCTCCCATGAAAATATATAGATAACTAAATCTATATTCTACAAAAGACAGTTGCTTAATAGTTTGCCGAAATAAATTGGATTCATTGATAGTCTTACCTTTATGTTTAAATCACTTCATGTTTGGGTATCTCTACATAAAGCAGAAAAACACGACCGTGAAGAACTCCCCTTCTATCGTGGGAATACATAGGCCATGTTTTTGTTGTTGTTTTTTTCAAAATGATTTTATCATAGAAAAAATCTACGTATTTGATTTTGTTGTTGTTGGGATTTTAACTCAAATTCCACGGAAGAAGATTTATTTGAACGGAAATTAAAAAAAAAAAAATTATTGGGTTTTCTAAGTGATTGAAAAGATTTAGGGGCAACTAGCATCCCTCCCACGCCATTTTTCACCAATGAAATCTTATCAAAATTTTGAGATAGCTATTCGATCCTAGAAAAAAAACTCTGAAAATAGATTAATTTGCACAGAGGAAAGCTTCCAATAAGAGTAAGAGGTCTCAAATTAAATTGAGTCAAAAATGAATTGGTTCGTCAAAGAGTAAAGCCCAGTTAAATACCCAGTATAGTTGTTAAATACCCAGCTTGTACTACAAAACCTAATTAATAAATTAATAATTTTCAAACGAAATGAAATAACAAAGTAATTGGACTTTATATGCGATTCAAATCTCATTGGCCTTATTGTATTATTAAACAGAATTAAATTATTGTATTATTAACAAAATGAACTAAACATAATATAGCTTTTCCTTTATAAAATGTAAAAACAAAAAAATTCAAAATGAAAGATAAACTATTTCCAGACTAGAACTATTTTTCCAGCGTGCATGATTCGAGTAGGATCTAAGTCTGTGAAGCCTGTGAAGTACAACTAACAATTTAACAGGTGCTCCATCCCGCCTGAGGCCTACACAGCAGCGCCCCCCTCCTCCATAAACGTCAAAGGTAGCTCTATGTTAGGTCAAATGTTCATGGTGGTTGTAACGCAATAGGCCACACAGCACAAAAATGGGTACTGTATTAATTTTGGTGTTAGTTTGATAATATATAACCGTGATCACAAACTTCTGTGTTTAGCAACAATTTTTATTTAAAGTCATTTCTAATAGTGTAAATGCATCGACAATAGGGAACACCCTATTCCAACAATGGTCCCTTATCATGTGGCTTTGCCATTATCCTTTATAGATAATGATGAGATTCAAAAAAAGAAGTCAACTCACCTTGAACGCTTCTCGTATTGCCTCCAGGGAATTAAGAACTATGACATCAAAAGCTCCAAGTTGGATGCTAAAAATATCCCCATATGCGTCTGCATATTCGTCAAATTTTGCTAGTAAATTTTTGGAAACGAACGGTAAACTGCCAAAAACTGGTATCCCAGTGGGTCCTAAAAGGGGAGAATCTTTACCAAACATGTAATTTTCCATTTTTGACAAGTAATAATATTAACCCGACTGGTTTTTTAGGAATGTGCAGACGAACTGGTTGAAGAAGTGTGGCTTCGCATTCTTTAAATTTTGTTACAGTTTTTTGAGACCAAAAACTTGCTTATAGTAAAGAGCCATTCGTCTTTAGGATCGATTATTTTTTTCCTAGGGCCACTTCAATTGGTAGGCATGGTCGTAAAAACTTTGGAGGGGACTCACTCCGTGGGAAATTGAAAGCTCTAGAGCCATTTATAAAAGTCAAAAGTGATTGATGGCAACCATCCCCCCTCCCACACCCTTTTAGTTGTCTTTCAATAAAACAACTAATCAAATATTTGAAATAGACATTTGTCCAAAACAGTCTAAACATCAAATAATCATGCTACCGGGGATTACATACCCCCCCCCCAGAGCCTCTGGAGCAGCAGTTGTAAGTCATACATTTGCCCATTGTTTACATATGAAGTTTGTTATTGGAAAAAGGGAGCTTGTTTGATCCAGGGTGTCAGATAAGACTTAGTGTCTTAAAGTGAAACGCAAAAAGTTGGAGATTCAAGTGGAACAGCCCTTGCTGGAGAAAAAGCTGTAGGTTATGTGAGTTGCCATTTTCTTACGTATATGGCTTTTTATTAGCAAAAGAGGGTATGCTTGATCCTGAGTCTCCAAAACGACTTAGGGTGTTAAAGTGAATTTTTCAGGAAATGTGGAGAGGGTGTCAAACAAAATAAAAAAAAAACTTCGAACATGTGGGTTGTAAAAAGTGCGTATCAGTAATATCTAAGGAAAGGCTGTAGGTATCCACTTGAAACTTTCAGGGGATATTGAAGAGAGTGATCAAAGGGCAGCCTACCCTCTTGCCATTTTGAGATCCCTCCTCTGCACTGTTAAAATTTAAAAGGTCATTTTGTTCAAAATAGTCCGAAGGTCTAACGACTATTCCTCCAGAGAAGACATATGACCCACAGCCCTTGGGGCAAAGATTGTAAGTTAGGTAAATTGTCGCTTGTTTACATACGGGATATATCATTGGGAAAAATGGGAGTTTTGTTCTTGGGTGTGTCTGACAATGGTACGGTTATTAAGCTGATACTTCGGGGAATATTTAGGGAGCAGGTTGAACTAAACCAAAAGACAATGTTTGTATCCAGATAATTAAAAAAGACGTATATGCAATACCTTAGGGGTGGCTAAGGGTATTAAGCAAGGCACCAGCAGAAAATCCGGGAGGGGGGGGGTGGCAAACGCCAAAATAGCAGTGGTGCCTGGATGACAGTTTCGGTGGCTTAGGGAAACAAGCTACGACTTTACCCCAAAGAGGACAAATTTGCAATCAATTTAAAATTTTGAGAAGCTAATTGATTTAAAAGTAACAAGAACTATATTAGGCTTCCAAGTTGCAAAAGAAGTAATGCCACACTGTGGCAGTACCGGATTCAACCAAGTTGATTCGCTTTATTTGTAATGAAATGAAATTAGGTTACGTTTTGTGATCTATAACTGCGTATCAGCTATAATGAAGAGGGTGAGTCAATGTTTAGGTGGGGTTAGGGTAGATTCCTAAAAAGTATATTTTAATTGACAAACTGCTTACTATGCCTGAGGCGCCAGGTAAATTTTGAAAGAGGTAGGGGGGAGTATGTTTCTCCACACAGCTAAAATGTTACATTACCATATCTAAGAGCAAATAGGTGGAAAAGGCGAGGCAGCTCATCATCATCCCCGCCAAAAAATTTCTTTGGGGTGGCAAATGCTGCTAAGAACACAGTTTTCAGCAATTTTAAATGGTAATATTTTTCTTTTTCTATCTATATGAAGTACTTCAATGTATTTAAACGAATGGATGAAAATCCTATTGTAGAGGTTGTGATGGCTTCAGATATATAGAACATGAAAAGTCTAACAGAATTTCCATCCATACAAACAATAATACTCCTTTTTATCCAACGGAAATTCTTTAGTAGTAATATTAACAAGGACTTTTCACCAAAATTACTATTCATGGCCAATTTTTTTAAGCACACTCAAATTTTATCCCAAATTGACATTGCAAATTTAAACGTAGGACGGTACTAATCGAGGTACAATTACTGATTTACTCATTTTAAAAGCAATTAATTAGGGATTTAAAGGACCTGTACCTCAAATTATATCTTGGTTAGGTCTGAGTATAATTTGGAAAACAACCAGAAATTAAATAAAAAAAGGTTTTCAACTGAAGGCAAGGAACAGATTTGGAACCTATTTGAACAGAATATTCTTTGTATGAAGGGCGCTGTCTGCTCCTTAGCTCCCTAAACTTTACTGTGAAGTTTGGCTTGTTTCCAAATTTTTAAGAAAATATACAATAGGGAAAAAAAATTTCAAAGCACTAGAAAACTTTTGTTTAATGAACGAAGTGTTGAGAAGGGGACAGTTCCCCTTATATACAGAGTTATCTATATTTATTTTAAGTTTTAAACTTGCTCCTTACTTTAGTCGAAAAACCTTTTCTGTTTGTTTAATTACATATCATGAAGCTGTAAAGTTTTATGAATACATTACTTTCGGTAGCGCAGAAAAAACTATCAGTGTTCCAATGATCTCTATTTGGATTTTTATGGAAAATCAAACAGTTCGTGCTAATGAACTGTAAGTAAGGAGCGACCCGGCTCAATAGTAACCGAAACTCTAAAAAACAGAATTTTGATACCAACAGATATATCAAAAGAATTGGCTTATTATGCTGATTTCAAATGTATAAGTTTCATTAAGTTTAGTCTTACCCATCAAAAGCTGCGAGCCTGAGAAAATCTGTCTGGTTTTCGAAAAGAGGGGGAAAGACCTCATAGAAATTACAGAATTTCAATTAAAAACACATCATCAGATTTAGCGTATCGAAGAACTCTACTGTAGATGTTTCAAGCTCGTATCTGCAAAAACGTAGGATTTTGTAATTTTTGCCAGAAGAAAGATCACGGATGCGTGTTTATTTGTTTTTTTTTCAGGGGTGATCGTATCGACCCAATGGGCCTAGAATGTCGGGAGACGGTTCCATTCTAGTTTTAGTGCCCTTTTTAAGTGAAAAAAAATTGGTGGGCAACTAGACCCCCTACCACGCCACTATTTTCCCAAAATCGTTCGGTCAAAATTTTGAGATAGTTTCTTTTTTTAGCATAGTTGAAAAGCCAAATAAAAACGTCTTTGGACGTAAAATGACCCCCTAAATTCCCTGGAAAAAGTTTTTTAAGTTATAAAATTTGTCCATTGTTTAATTTTTATTGGGAGTGTGCCTGTATTTTCCGGGTGGGAGGGGAGAACGAATTTTCTGCTGAGACAATTTTCCATAGAGAGGGAAGTTTACAGAGGGTGAACTTTTCAGGGGAAATTTTACACTGGGTGAATTTGCGAGAATTCCTGTATGAAATTTCTTTATAGTTCTTGCTTTCTCCTTACCGATTCAATTTTACGTGTTGAAATGTTAAGGGTAATTGCCCAGGGTAAATGTTCACCTGAATTGAACTGTCCAGAGAATATATCTACGGGGAGGGCGACTTTTCGTGGAGCCACGTATCCTGGCGTTATTTAAAAACGATCAGATATTAAGCAATAAAATGAGTTTTTTCAACTGAAAGTAAGGAGCACACTAAAACTTAAAACGAACAGAAATTATTAAGTATATGAGGGAGTTGCTCCCTCCTCAACACCTTGCTCTTGTCGCTAAAGTTTAGATTGTGTCTGAATTCTTTAAAAACGACTACTGAAACACAAGGGTCGTTTAATTAGAACAATAAGTTTTTTTGTGTTTTTTTAAGTACCGAAAAACACAAATATTTTTGGGGAGTGTGTGAATATTCCGCTGGGGGATCTTCGACAACGATAGTTTTACGTGGAGAGGGAAGTTTTTTGAGTGGTGGGGGTGAACTTTCCAAGACAAATTTTACACCGGGGGAATTTGCCAGAATTGCCATACGAAATTCTTTTTATTTGTCCTACTTTCTGTGTGCCGATTCAATTTTAAACGTGGAGATGTTATGGGAATTGTCCAGGATAAAGATTTTACTGGGTTAGGATTATCTATAGTATCTTTCCGTAGGGGGGATTCTCCACGGGATAAATTATCCAGAAGACATTATTCTACTTGGGGGGCATTTGTGGGAAGAATTTTTCCACTAATTCCACCAACAAAGGGCGAATTCCATTACTTACAGACCTTTCCCCAGGGGCTGTGGGAGATCCTGCTTTCCCTATAGGCATAGTTACTCGGCTTTTCCTCTATATTGAACAAAAGGGCTATCTCGAAATTTTGGTCGAACGATTTAAAGGAAAAAAGGGTGTACAAGGGGGGCTAGTCTCTCTGCAATATTTTTGATCACTTTGAAAGGCCACTATAAATTTCAATATCCGTTCGACTGAGCCCTCTCCCGATATTTTTAAACTATTGGTTCAATGCGATTATTGGGGAAAACAAACAAACACACGAAAAATAAAATAAAAAAAATACAAACAAATAAACACGCATCCGCAATTTTTCTTCCGGCAATAGGTCGGTAATTTTTCTTCTTATAATAGGGTTATCGGTATGATGATATGATTTTCATTAAGATCCCTTGACTTTTGGGGGGTGAATCCCCCTTTTTTGAAAAGTAGGTAATTTTATTCAGGCTGTATATATAAACATATAGAGATGTTAGCAAGTCAAATTTTCCACCAAAATATATAAGCGTCAATTTTAAACGGTTAATTTGTATTGTTTGGAAACCATACCATTGGGACAAATCGGATCATGCTACGAGGAGATTTAAATTTTTAGAGCTCTTACCGTTTTGGATACAATTGCTATCTTCATATATTTATTCGCGACAACTTGGGCTGCAGGGGCACACACAGGAACTGATTGCCCTCCAATCAGATTAAGCCCATAAAAAACCCCACATCATTTATTCTACTTCCGTCTTTTCATGATTATCTAGTCTCATTTATGGTAATGAGGACAAAATGATAGCGACAAGCATTATTGCTTACCGTTTGATGTATTAACGAATAAGTAAATAAATGCTGTTAAAAGTAAAAAAAAGCGAAAGAATGGATGAGCGACAGCTCCCTCCCTACTAAGTCTTCGACAGTACTTAGATTCTGAAAGTAATTGATATTTTTTTTTAATTTTCATGATTATAATAAAATTTCCTAAAAATAAAAAAAAAATGAAAAGACAAGTCAGAATGAAGAAAATAAAAAATTATATTACAAAATAAAAGATATTTTATTATGGACTCTTTCAAAAAAAACAAATTACGAAAAAAATTGCATAGCTTACATCCGTTTCCCCAGAAGATGTGGGGACCCTCAGAGCCATAGCTTTTGGACCTTTCAATTATGGTGGATCAAATAGCTATCTCAAAATTTTGATTATATATCATTGGTGAAAAAAGACTAGTTGCCCCCCAATGTTTTCAGTCCCTTAGAAAACCCACTAAATACTTTTTACTTTCCGTTCAAGTAAGCCCTCTCCCGAGAAATTTGACTTAAAATGAAATTTGACTCTTTCATGGAAAAACAAATTACGAAAAAAAATTGCCCCGTCCAGGATTTTGAAAAACAGATATTGCCTCCTCCTGTACTTTTGTGACTTGCCACCACTGATGACGCGTCGGAACACTATTCTACAAAAACTAAGGTTCAAACATAACTTTGTCTAATTTTGATGGATCTTCGTCATTAAGTCAAATCTTTCTGTGGAAATAGTGCCGCAGTTAGATTAAGCTCAGGTTGTAAAAGAAAATAACAATAAAAATAGCTTACCAGGGGGATAATTAAACCTCTTTCTTTTCAAAAATATGAAAATAGCAAGAGCAAAAAACGCAGTCCAAATTAGGAACATGTTTCAAACTGCTACACTTGACGACAAAGGTAAACCCAAATAGAAATTTACGCCTTGGGATGGCTTTATTGTGACTCGTTTACATCTAGACGCCAAATCTTACCGGTTAATTGTCTTATTTTGTTATGCCTTGTCAGGATCCTGATTCTCCACAAAGGAATCAATTCAATTATAGGAATCAGTCACAGAGACATGTAAGGACAATTCTGCAGGTGGAATGGATTCAAGGGGTTGCCTATTTTCACGAATGATGGATACCAGGAGGCACATTGCAGAGCTGTAAGGCTTTGACTGCTGGCATGATATATAGCGTGGCGTAGCAAGGTTTTTGAGAACATGATGTGGCGTGGGGGAAGTAGAACTATGTATCGGAACGGAGTAATCCAAAATATCAAACGGGGTGGTAGAAGCTATGGGAAGAAAATTAAGTGTGGCACTAAATATAGCTATCGTGGTGAATGAAAGTGGAAAGAGAGCCACTGTTAAGGAAGACTTGTTTCCTTGCTAGAAAAAATCCGTGTTATTTAAGTCCTGTTTTGGTGAAATATAATCTTATGGACAGCCTGTGGGGTGGGATAGACATCCTCCATATGGTGCCCCTGTGTCTGCCAACCTCAATCCACATGTTGATTTTAGAGGTTTCACAGCCTCGGTTTACAGTTCCTTGGGGTAGGCCTACATGATCGCGCGTCCCAAGACCAATTTTTGCTAATATTAACTTTTAAAAAATGAGTATCTCCGATTCATTAAAGAGCAAAGTTGAAACTGAAAACGAACAAAATTACCGCTTTATAGTTTATGCGCTATATTTTTGGAAGATAGCCGTTTCAAATAAACTGGCTCGCATAATTTCGCTATTAGCACTTAATTCAAAACACAAAAACTACACTACATAACAAGATTAGAAGCAGAAACAGTTCTCAATAATCTTTTAACGGCCATGAAATCAATAGATTTTAGGACACTATTTTAACTAAAAATAAACTCAAGAAAGCTTAGCTTTAGGCAAAGCGCTAATTTTCCAGAATTCTACATAAATAGGGAAATAGGTACTTGTTAAACATCCGGAACTTATTCAAGAAGTGAAGAAAAGAGTAGTATCCCCATAGGCACTTTAAATATCCACATACTGGGTATGCCAGAAATCGCTAATCCCTCAAAATGCTGATATTATTGATTGTGTACACCTGTATCCTACGTGATAATATAGTAGGTGTTTTTCTTCAAAAAATATCTTTTTCAAGAAGTTTTCCCCTTGTGGCCTTCTTCAAGACGCCAGACCCTATCAAGCAGTTCTGGGCCCTAGCAACTAATAAGTATTATTGATTATTGATCTGTTAAACACACCTGGTTGTTACATAATAGTTAATTGCTTACCTATGCAAAGGCATAGCAACCAGTTCCAGCCGGGCTTAAGCAACCAATTCCAACCAGGCCCTAGCAGCCAACAGGTACTATTGTCTATTGACCTATTAGACGCACCTGGTTGTCCTATTGTTATTAATGGTGTGACGCGAGCTGGACAAGCACAGGTTAAGTTAGGTTTAGAAGTCAGTGATGTATTACGTAGGCATGATTGCGCAAATGATTTCACTCGCCAACTATCGATCCCATATTTAAAACTAAATGAAAATGATTCACCTTATCGTTTCTTTGGAAGGTATTTCTGATAATGCTGTTTTATTCCCCTATTTTTCTTTAGTTTTTTCCCAAACTCCATTTAAAACGCGGGAGAGGCTACTTCGGCTTGAAACAGTGAGTTCTGCTTCTACTATCAAAAATAAGGGAATACAGAAATAAACACAGGAAAACTGAATATGAAAAAATGGATGAAATACGGAAAAAACTTAGGAATGAAAGATAAGTACACAAAAAAACACGGAATATAGAAAAAAAAGCAGGAAAACAGATAGGCACATGAAAAGCGCGAGGAATTCAGAAAAAAATCGGAAAACCTACAAGTATATGAAAAATAAAAGGAATATTGGGAACAGATATAGTGATAGCTCAAGATGACCATTTAGTTCGTAATCTTTATTTCATTACGAACGCATGACTTAATTCGAATTTTCTGCGGGAATATCCCAGTGAAATAAACGATGAAACCATTGGATGAGATAACAAGAACTGAATTCCCATCCATGGACAATGGCTGTTCTTAACACTTGGCACACTGTGCCCCCTTTGCCTCCTGGCCCCATGGTCCTTCTTGCTCCATGGTTCATTACAGTCCAGGAAACTCCCAATCCATTTGGATACTCCCCATGACAAAAATGATGCTTTAAATCCATTGCTTTGTGTTTTTATAAGCCGACCCCTCATGATAATCCAACACAGTTACCGAGGCACCGATACCTCTTTTTTAAGATGTTTTCCCCTCAGGGCCTTCTTCAAGACATCAGGCCCAATCTATCCAGCGGGGCCTTAGCAACCAACAGATTATGATTATTGATCTATTATGTACACTTGGCTGCTACGTAATAGTTAATTGTTTACTTATGCAAAGCCCTAACAACCAGATCCAAGCAGGTCCTAGCAACCAGCAGGTGTTATTGCTTTTTGATCTTTTATGTACACCTAGCTGTAACATAATAGTTAATTGTTTAATTATGCAAAGCCCTAGCAAGCGGTTCCAGCCGGACCCTAGCAACCAACAAGTATTATTGATTACTAGCTGTTGGGGTGGTGCTTCGCGCCACCCCAACACCTAGTTGGTGGGGGCGTTTCGCACCCCCCCCCCCAAGCCCCTCCGTGCGCGTAAGTCGTTACGCGCCATATTAGTTACGATCCATTGTAGTTGTGTCCCTATGTCCCACCTGTGAATATAGATATATATATATATATATATATATATATATATATATATATATATATATATATATATATATATATATATATATATATATATATATATATATATATATATATATATATATATATATATATATATATATATATATATATATATATATATATATATATATATATATATATATATGTTTTCAACTACGTAAAACTTGCGAATATACAACATTCTTCGCTGTCCCATTGTCTGTGCATATAAATAGATTGTCAGGTTTACCGACTCTTGAACATGCAACACATAATGGTCCATGGGAAAACAATCCGTATTCAGATCTATACCTCATGATTCTAATGATTGCCCTTGAGCTTTGTTGATGGTGATTGCTAATCGACCATTCCGTGTGTCGTCGTCATTTATATATCCCCCTGTGCCCCCCGGCGTCCCCGTTGTAGTTGTGTCCCTGTGTCCAGGTCGTCATTTATATTCCCTGTGTCCCGGTCGTCATTTGTGTCCCGGTGTCCCAGTCTGTGATTTCTCTTTGAGTTTCCTGGGCGTCATTTATATTCCTTGTGTCCCGGTGTCCCGGTCGTCATTTGTGTCCCGGTGTCCCGGTCTGTATATACATTCGTTTTTGAATTGGTGTTTTTTTTTAGTTTTTTACCTTTTTTTAGTTTTTTTAGCAATACCTCATGATTCTAATGATTGCCCTAGAGTTTTGTTGATGATGATTGCTAATCGAACATTCCCTGTGTCCCCTTCGTCATTTATATATCCCCCTGTGCTCCCCGGCGTCCCCGTTGCAGTTGTGTCCCTGTGTCCCGTTCGTCATTTATATTCCCTGTGTCCTGGTCGTCATTTGTATTCCGGTGTCCCGGTCTGTATATGCATTCGTTTTTGAAATGGTATATGATGAAATAAATTTTTGTATTTTTCCCTTTTTTTTCTTTTTAGTTTTTTTTTTGGTTTTTACTTTTTTTTAGTTTTTTTTCTTTTTTCTTTTTAGTTTTTTTTTTATTTTTATTTTTTTAGTTTTGTTTTTCTCCTTTATTTTTCTTTTTTTCCTTTTTTTCTTTTTTTGTATTTTTAGTTTTTTAGCTTTTTTAGTTTTTATATTAGTTTTTAGTATTTTTTTTTCTTTTTACTTTTTTGTAGTTTTTACCTTCTTTTTAGGAATTTTAGTTTTTTTTTACTTATGTCCTGGTCGTCATTTATGCCGGTGTCCCGGTCGTCATTTGTGTCCCGATGTCCCGGTCTGTAATTTCGTCAGTCGACAAACATGACGTCAGTCAACACACAAACATGACGCCACCCGACAGACCCACACACACACAGACAACTTATTTTTATATATATAGATTGATCTAATAGGTATAAATGGTTGTTACATAGTACATCAGGGAATATTTTTTCTTCAATACATTTTCTTCAAGATGTTTCCCCCTTAAGACACTGGTCAAGTGGGGAGCCTCTGGATGTAAATAAGGATGACGCATTGTGCAGACGCGGGTGTTACGTAATATTTTTTACTCGAAGACGTTTTTTTCTTTGAGGCGTTGTTTTCTTCAAATCGTTTTCTTCAAGAAGTCTTTTTCCTCGATACATTTTTTTCTCCGATACTTTTTTTCTTTGAGATTTTTTTCTCTTCAAGACATTTTTCTCTTCGAGACGTTATCTTCGAGATATTTTTTCTTTAAGATTTTTTTTCCAGGCATTTTGTTCAAGATTTTTCCCCTCAGGACATTTCCCAAGCCACTTAAGCAAGACGTACTTTGATTCAGGGAACCTTTATGATCCGTCATCAATAGTTTTTGTCCAGTGTTGACATCTTAGTGTTTGACATTTTACATGCATATTGTACATTTTTATTTAGGTCAACATCCTCCCAACATTCTTTGAAATTTTCACATTAATACTCTTAATCTTAGTGGTGATTGTAGCAGTAGTAGTGGCAGTAGTAGCAGTATGCGCACATTGCTTTTGGTCAACAGAACATTCCCCTCATCACGCCCTGAATGTTCTAGCTTGATACCCTCTACCGTTCCTGAGATGCCCTTTTTTGACAACCTGTATACACATAAGATGTTTTGATTTAGTTTGGTACTCCCCTTGACGTTCCCTGATAGCTTTATCTTTATGGTTTTAGCCTTTTTGGTGACCAAATATCTAAGATGTCCTTCTTTCCCAATAACAAATACTGTATGCAACCAACGGACAAATTGGATAGTGTACCGCCCTTTCCACATGGGTTTTAGAATAGAAGTACTTTATTATCTAGCAAACTCTCGCAACATAAAACTGGCAAACTTGTTGCCTTCAGTCAGCTAGCCTACATAAGCCCATAAATGAAATATTAAAATATTGCCTACAGCGATGAACTGTCAATCAAACTGGCCTGTCAAATACAGTGAGTAGAATGAATAAAATAAAAAAGTGGAGGCATAAGTAAAAACATCAGTAGATTATAAAAAACATAGACCGATGAATCCAACTGGCCTCTCAGATAAAAATGAAACAGCAAAACTAACGAATTAACAATATAAATGACAAATTAACATGATGCATTACAAATTTCATTTATTTATGATTTCAAAAAACGCTGGCACAAAGCTCTTTCTGTAGCGCTCAGTTCTTGCATTAACAGGATTTAAAACTGGGATTTTTTGTGCTTTTGATCGAGGTAAACGGGGCTTTGGAGGGCAATAATGGGCTGGGAGTATACATTTGAAGCGTGGGTTACAACGCAGATTATTTCCGAAATTGGTACAAAGAGTAAGACTTCGGGCTGCCAAGGTAGGGAAGGGGAATTCCTTGAGGAGGAGAATGTAAGGCACTTTGCCCTGACCGTAAATAATTCTCAGGGCTCTCTTCTGGATAATTTCCAGCCGATCGGACTGATCCACCGTGAGACCAAAATGCCACACTGGGCAAGCATACTCAAGCTGTGGACGGATAAAGGATATATAAAGGTGGATGATATGTGCTTTTGGGCACGAAAATTTAGCAAATAGCTTAAGGAGAGACAGAGATGTACTAGCCTGTATAACAATTTGACCCCTAAGTTTAACTGCTTAACAGTTTGACCCCCCTAAGAGTTTAGTTTTTGTTATAATTATTTCATTAGGTATTGGGGTTATAAATGATGGCTTTGATTTAAGAAAACTAAAGGTCATAATATAAGATTTATGGGTGTTCACTTTCATTTTTGACTGGGCTGCTTCACTTGCAACGTCTTCGAGAATTTCCATTGCACTTCTCTTAATATTTTTTCTGCACTTTTCGAGCAATGCCATGTCATCCTCAAACTTCTATCGATTGGCTGATTCATTAGCAAGATTGTCGATCATTACCAACAATAGTAAAGGACCTAAAGCGTATCCTGCGGAACTCCACAAGAAATAGGGAGTGAATCAGAATAAGCATTTTATACTTAACAACTTGACTCCTATTTGACAGAAAAGATTCAATAATATTGACTAAAAAAAATGGGGGACACTAAATTCATTCAGCAATTTTACAGCTAAAACATTATGACCAACTAGATCAAAAGCCGTTTAGAGGTCAATTAAAAGGAGATTGAGCGAGGTATCTGGCTCGCCAAGTAATTTATGTACAGTATCGAGGAGACTGACCAGGTAATGTGTCGTTGATGAACCTTTAATGTTTCCGAATGGTTGTTCATCAATAAGTACAAGGATCGTGTTTTTAAGCCAATCTGCTGCGAACCTCTCATACAGTTTATAGAATACTGGCGTTAAGGTAATTGAACGAACTCCATAAAAATTTAATCTAACATCTTTCTTCTGTATGGGTGAAATGTATCCTTTTTTCCAGCACTTGGGGAATGAACCACTTCTAGTGATTGTATTAAAAAATATTTGAAAAAGGTTTTGATAACTTATCAGGAAATGCTTTTACTAAATCAATTGGAATGTCAAGGGGGCATATTGAAGTTCTCTTTAGTCAACATCACTAGGTTGTACTACAGAGATATCCTGGTCTGGTTCTGGCGGTGGGGGAATATGACATGAGATAAGATAATATTATTTTCAAAAGACTATCACAAGCTCTATAGAGCCGAATTCGCTTTATATGTCAGTAAAAGCTAAGAAAAAAAAAAAATTCAAAACAGTACATTAAGTCAAACACTTAAAATTAAAAGGAATTAAAAAAGCAAAATCATCAAAGATAAAAAAACAAATCAGTAAACTTAACAATTAAATTACAACAACATCGCAGTAAATAAGAAAAGAATAAAAACGGCAATAGAGGAAAAGGGGAATTTGGCAAGTAAATAATCACGAATTATGAGAGAGCTGGAGGATTTGTACAATAGCAGCAATGTGTTTATTTAATGAGTTAGCTGTAGTTTCACGGGGAATATCAAGATTTAAGTCAACATTTGTGACTGTTGTACCACAAATTTTCTTGAAGGTATTATACCACTGCTTCGGCCGTGCTTTAAAGAGTTCACTTACTTTGTTACGGTAATACTGGGCCGAAGCTTTCCGAATCTGCTTCTTTATAGATTTTCTTAGTAGGTTAGCTTCTTCAGTTTTTCTTTGGCGGAATAGTCTTAATTTTTGACAGATTAAACCTTTTATTGCATCATTTATTATCTTATTATCTTTATCTTATCTTATTATCTTTATTGAATCATTTATTATATTTTATTGCTTATCATTAGAACATTTTTTCTTTTTGACCTCCGGAAAATGAATTAAATAATTATTGATAAGTTTTTCTTGGAAAAGTTCAGCTTTCTTATTCGAATCGTGGGCAGCAAATCCATCTTCCCCTTGCTCTTCTGAAAGCCATGTACCAAAATTGAGTAGACCACTATCAGTGATTGGTCGATACTTAAATGCATAAAATTTATGCTTGCGGATAAGATTTTGTATCGGATTTAGCGAAAGCGTAAGATGGTAACTGCCACTAAGCGGGGAGGGGGGGTAAATTTGTTCAAATTGGATATAACCTCAACAATTAAAGTACAAACTCATCTTTAGGTTTTTAGCCGAATTTAAACAAGAGCCAAGCAAATTTTGAAATTCCAACAAAAAAGAACTGTCTTCTTTTTTCTTTTTTAGTTCTATCCGACCTTAATAATACAATTATTAATCTTATCAATTTTCCTTTTTAAAACTCGTCAGCCTAATCAAGAGAAATAAAGGGTATCATCCTAAAACAAAGCATTTTTTAATGAGTAAGTTGCTGACACTCTAATGGAATACACGCCATATGAACCACTACCACAATTTTTTCTGTATCTAAAGATAAACCGATAATATCCATAGTTTACTATTAACCTAGGTCGCTCCTTACTTAAAGTTCGTTACCAGAAAATGTTTGATGAGCTCTTTAACGATGTTACAGCTTCTTGTTTTGACATTTATATTAAATATTATTTTTAAATAATAACCACGCTCTACTATGTATTTAAAAAATGATTACTCTATATTATGTTTTAAATTCAAAATTTACATAAAGTTAATTTTAAACTTCTGTAGCTATAATGATCTTATCAAATTAGGTAAGTGATTAATTTAAATAAAATTTAATATTTTTTGAATAGATGAGGTGTCGGCCACAACTAATATCTTCCTGCAAACAGTCCTCTTATATAGCAAATATAAAGGGTATTAGGGTATTAGGCTTCAAGATACCAGGGTATATTTATGGATTCTACCCCTAGTTATCTTCAGTGCTAAGATATTAAAATTTTGATTTGTACCAAATCTCTAAAAATGTAATAGACACCAAAACTTTTACAGCATATCACGCCTCGTACAACACGCACAGCTCCCTTCGAGCGGTACTCTTTCAGGGTGACAAATGTGTTCCATCAGTCTCACGATAGTTTTAAAAATGGAATATACGAGTCTCGCAGTTTTGAACCACAGGCCAACGAATCTCAAAATGTAATTCCCCCATAAGGAATTATTGAACATGGAAAAAGTATAAAGAAGGCGTCTATTGATGTATTCACTTTAACAATAGCTAAAATATATGAAACTGTAAATATTTACCAAAAATCTACCTGAATAAATTTTTAATGAGCTGTTCAAGCTACAATTGTTCTCCATAGGCCTACCTTACACATGGAATATTCTTGGCCTGATCAAAAGTAACATATAAATAATTAGCCGAGTGTACCACTACATATTTAAAAATTAACAATAGGTCAAATCTCAAGTATACTTAAACTGACCTAGCTTAATGAAGGAACTAAATGAGCCTCGTTTTTAGACTTTTAAAATTGATGCCAACATTCTGAAACGAATTGTTGAAAAGGTGCTTTTGCAAAAAAAAAAAACAAAAAACATAGAAGCTCTTCAGATCACAAAAGGAGAGATAGATAAGTCGTGAGGAATCAGTATTTTCATAACAATGAATGGCAAGAATGTTAATCCCAGTCATCGATGAAAATTGCTGTATTTTGTGGCAAATATGTTGAATTTTTACCACTTCAGCAAAATTTTACTGAATTTCCGACTTGAAGAAAAAGTTGTCAGGCGCACAGGTCGGAGGAAAATGTATGATTCAGAGTTGATCATACATTTTCAGATAGTTGATTCAGAATAAAATGAGTATTGGTAAAGTGATTTTAACCAGATAGTGAAAGGAAAATTACTGATAAGACAAATCGATGAAATGACCAAAACAATAGCAAAGTTTACTGCCTCCACCCCCAATTATTTTGACTAGTGACACCCTATACAGAGCTAACATATCACAAACAAATTTAGTACCGCGGTAGTTATATTAACAACTTCATTTGTCCTGTAGTCTGATAACAATGCTCTTTGTCCATAGTATTATAACCATCATCTACATTCTTTTTGTCTCTGTTCAGAATACCTCCTGTTTCCTAAGTAAAAATGTCTTAAACTTTGTTTTAAAGACATAAATGATTGAGAACTACATTTTCTCCAATGCTTCAAAGAAAAATACAGTTGAATTTAAAATTTAGTGATATCTTCATGAAAATTTAGTGATTTATTTTTGACCTGATGGCAACCAAGTATTCCTTGTGTAAAGAAACTAGGTAATTTTGGCTAGACACAAGTCATGAATAGCATTTCATTTGTAATAAACGAACCTTGTAGTAAAAAAAAAAAAAAAAAAAAAAAAAAAAAAAAAAAAAAAAAAAAAAAAAAAAAAAAAAAAAAAAACTCGGCATTTGAACAACAGAAATTTCTTTTGCACCAAAATGTTCCAAAGAATTAGATTAATAACCTATCCAAAATCAGTTTAACTAGTACGTGCAGAAATACCGTTTTTCCCCTAGTTAGAACGCTCACATGAAAAGCGCTAATGTGTCTCCTTTGTTCTCTTCTATTCTTCCAGTGATCATCCTACCGAGCCAGTGGTTGTAGAATATTGGGAGAGGGCTTATTCGAAAGAAATTTGCTATATCTATTGCTTTTATTTAAGTAACAAAAGACGAGATTTAAGTAAAATACTCTTTTCGACAAAAACTACATGACCTTAAGCTCTTCCTCGGCAGCGTCTCCAGCTCAGAGGTGATAAGTAGTCACTGGTGGTACTCTCCTCCAGATTGGCGCGTTGTAATATATTCAATTATATTAAATAGTAAAATGAAGTTAAATAAATCGATCTACCCAAATTGCAAAACTGTATAGTTATGAAACACATAGTCGGTTGGATAAGAAGAATACAGGAAACCCATGGCATTTTGGAATACCCCCTTCCCGGATGGCTTGACAGGATATGGAATGAGATACTGAGCCAAAATCCCAGAATTACGGGTGGGAATAACGCATATACGTCCCGAATTTTAGAGAATAGGGGCCTTCAGACATAGCTCGTTGTAAGTAAATCCTACACTGGAATCTTGGGACAGATCAGATTGCTTTGATTATAAGTATAATTATTAATTAAATATTAGTCTATCTGCAAATCCTTACCCGAGCCATATTCTTGTTTGTATCCTTGATTCAATAGGTATAATCCAGAGCTAACCCAGTTTTTACCCATTCAAGACTCAGTTGGATATTCACCTTGTTGTAACTATCCTAGTTGGCCCCCGTTTGCTTTGCAGGAGGGGATTTCGCAGCCAAGCTTGGGACCAGCCATGTACCGTGTTCAATTTCGGTTTTTCTTTTCATTTGGCTGGTATCCACCTTTATCGCCTCGGTCATGGCCCACGTCTCTGACCAGTACGGCAACGTTAGCTATCGAAGAAGAGTAGATTGACACATTATGAGGCGACTCATCTCATGTTTGTGAAATTACTTATGCGTGCGCATGGTTTGTGATTTTGGGCTATGGGTGTGTGTACTTAGAAGACAGCCCAAGGCGGCATTTGCCTTTACCAGCCTTGATATCTCCACATCTAGATCTCCATTTTGGAAGGCAGTTGAACCAAGGTATATGACCTGTTTGAACAACTGGACATTCTGACCACAATCTTGCATAACAGGAATTGGTAGAAAATCCAAAAAATTTATAATAGTGGAAACACAGAATTGTAAATTCTAAAATATCAAGGGAGCCATATCCCAAAGATCGACCTACGTACGTCTTGGGTTAACTAATAAAAGAACAAAATTAGGAAAAAAAATAATAAAAGAAGAGCAAAAATAAAAGAAAAGAGAAATATGACTTTTACATAGGAAGCGTGTCGATTTTTTTTCTCGCGTCCCTTTTGACGTATCCCATTTTTCCTTCCACCGCTAGCGGGGCACCAAAGCATCATAGAGAGCCATTTAAATGTTCATTTTAATGATGGCTCTATATTTACTCGCTGTTTATAAATTCGACTTGATAATGCCAAAACAGAGTAACATATGGTACCCAACAGAATATTTTTGTGTGTCATTTGGGGAGCGGTAAGGCTGGCAAGTAATCTTTCTCTTTAAGCTGATCAGTCTCTAACAGCCAAAAACCAACAATCTAACAACGACAAGGACTGCAACTCTTTTTCAACAAAATAAAACAATATTATAATTCTGACAAAAATCTGAACAAAACAATCTATTCGAATACACTATAACCACAAGCCAAAAAAACTCAACAATTTATAAGAACTTCAGAAAAGATAGGACCTCCATCAACCCAAAAAATAGTATAATATGCACTATCTTCTCCGAAAATAGAGTCTATGCATCGACAAACGGTAAAAATAGGAATCAACTACACAAGGACAGGGTCCGGTATTTCCTATTGACCAGTCCTGGAGAAACGAATCACCTGTGTTGAAAAATAAATCTACAGGTACTTAAAAAAGTACACCCTGGAATAAATGAAATATCAAGGCTAGTTCAGGATAAAATACTCTATATATACTAGTAAATGCTCCATATATACCGAGAAGAGGGGTGTGGTTCACTCCCTAAGGATCGTAAGAAGACCCGCTTCCTTAGAAAGCTTTAAAAGAGATATTTACTGCTAAATTTTTTAAATTCTTCATCTTTTCATTAAAAAAGAAAGAAACGACTCAAATGTTTAGGCCACTCAATTTAAATATACCTGGAAGAAGATTTCATCAGAGCAATTATGAAAAAAGGATTACCCGTCCCTATTATCCCCGTTACGCGCACAAACGTTCTAGATAATTACTATCTATATGATCAGTTAGCTTATTTGAATAGACAAGAATTCGCCAATAAGGGCATTGCTTCCTAAGAAAAAAAAAAAAAAAATCAACCCAAACACCAACCCCATAATGTTAGCTGTGTATGCAACTGGTGCTTAAACAACATTCTAGTAGGATTCATATCTCAATTTCACCGAAAAAAAAACAAAAAAAAAACAGAGCTTTAGGTGAAGGAACACTTTTTAACTAGGAGAGGATAGGGTTGGGGTGTAAGTTGAAAAAAAAAACTTAGTATACTATGGCCTGGAATCAAAACATCAATATTTCATCTAAACAAAAAAAAACTCAAGAAGAATATCGTTTAAAGGTCAAAATTCATAAAGATTTTTCAACTCTGCAGACCTCCATCATATCCTACCTCTTAAAAAAAAAAAAAAAATGAAAACTAAGTTTTTACTTGATAACAAATCCGAAAAAATTACCTTCACCGTAATTATAACAACATGCATAAATAAATAAATAAATAATGATAAGATGTATTGGACCTTATAAAAACTATGATAACTAATTTTATCTCTTAGCTTTTGATTTATAAAAAAAAGAGGAAAGTGCAATCCTAAAAATCTAGTGGAAAATCTTAAACTTTTTTGAAAACATAATAAACTTAATCAATATCGAAACAACTTCACGAAAATTAAAAAAATAACAAAACAGGTGATTCTCATAAATAAATATAAAGGCCGTCTCGAGCCAAACCATACCAATTGCAATGTTAGACTTGAAACAGGATTTCAATTATATAGCCAAGTAAACCCAGGTGGGTGATATCAAAGTTACTTGGGGAGACATAAGGGCTCTGCATCTTGAACTTAGGTATAGATCATATTCGCCTTTTACTAAGAGAGTTTTTAAATTTTAAATTATGTTTTTTTAAGATAAATTTTATTGATGATTTAATGTTTTAAACAAAATACTTTTATTATGATTTGAGATAATATTTATCTTGAAACTTCAGCAAATGCAGTTAAAAGAGAAACATAAGCCGTTTGTTTTGTGCGTGTGTCTCTGTTTGTAAGATTTACACTAAAGGCCACCCCCCAAGAATTGCTTCAGTTCTATCGATTGATCCAAGAAAAATTTCTCCAGTCCTATCTATTTCTAAAGATTTTTAGATATTTCACTTTCCCAAAATATGTTACATCTTAATTCCTTTTTACGTATATAGTTGGCAATTACTACTTCTGATGTGAAATATGTTTTTGCCGCATTTTGGAAACAAAAAGAAACGTTGCATATGAGCGCCATTAATAGCAAATAAAATAACGCCCCGTCTCTGTGTGTAAGATTTACACTTAAAGGCCACCAAAAAAGTAGTCTCCCAGGGGACTACTTATCATTGAAACCTATTGAGAATTTGTGATATGATAAGAATAGATTTGGGTATAATTGGGACTCCCACTTCTCCTGTCCACTGCATCCGCTCCAAGAAGTATCGCCTTCCGCCAATCAAATCAAAAAGAGCTAGATGCTCAATCAGATACCAGATTCCTCATATTGTAAATAAACTTAACTTAGTAGAAATGTCCCGAAGTTTCACAAGTCGATTTTCTTTGAAAAAACGATATTTCAAAAATAGTTCTATGCCTGGATGTCGGGATTGATTAATAATAGATTTTAGTATGTATTTTGCTGTGGTGTTCTCCCGCTGGGGTGGCCTCCTCTATTATCTGCTACCTTGTATGTTTTTTTTGTCTTATTTTTTTGTCTATGTATTTGTACTGCCCCAGCCTTACGAGCTCTGCTTTCTGTTGGGGCATAATATTGTTTTTGTATATTTTCAATTCGAATTAATAAATATTGATTGATTGATTATGAAATTTGGTAGAAATGACAATGGAATTGTGTCGGCAAAGTTTTCAATCAAAGCAGGTTGAACAACAGAAAATTCGAGGAACTATCAAAACTGATCAAATGACATTTCTTTTGAGGTGATTTTTGAAGTTTTCGTAGCAGGTATACTAGAAATCTTTCAGGGACAACCCTTTCCTGAAATTTTAACAGAATATTCTGCTCTGTTTGATCGAAAAAAAAATCTACACTTTCTATTAAAATAAGTTTCTCTAAAACAAAATATATCTATCTCCGACAGAAAACAAAAGAAGTTACACGGTTTTTTTAAAATTTCAGGGAAAGTAGATCTCGACTTTTTGGTTTCTGCCGTTTATTCAGATCGCTTATCCAAGCTCTACAAGTTATGACAAGACCGCCCAACCAATTCTAAATAGTTGTGCCACACAAACTTAAAACTTTAAAATAGACTATAGGCTAATTCTTGATGGTAACGAAACCCCTTAACAATAACCATTTTAGCAGTAGTTACCATCATTAAATGACGCCTGTTAGTTAATATAACCAGCTTGCTCGTTGAAGAAAATGTTTGGCCCTACCTACGACATCACAAACTCAAACATTGTCAATACTTTGCATAGTTTGCATACATTTGACATATTTGGTTTCAACAGGGTTTTGTAAAGATGCAAGAAAGGCATTTTTCAAAATTTCAAGGGTAATTTTCACTTGGGAAAAAACAAAACGTCAATCTAAAGGTATTTTTCCACGTCGATGGTGGTAACTATACCCCCTTCCTGTAGGTGCGCCTGCATAGAACACAGTAAAGCAACAAAATAATTGTTAATTATAAAGATAAAAGAGTATTATAATTCTAGTGATTTCTATTCAATAATCTAGTGATTTATGTGCTAATTTAGTGATTTATTTTCCAAGAATCTAGTGGTTATTTTTCATCGGGTGGCAACACAACTAAGCCCCTACTTTTGTCAACTTCCAAGAAATCCCCCTTTGATCGTTAAAAATAAATTCAAAAAATAATTTAAAAATAATTGCCTTTTGAAAACTTTTCTGAAACTGACTTGTGGCAACCAAGCTTTCTTTTAACCTTCACGTGGCCAATTAACTGAAAGTATTCTAGGGGTATGGCAAATCAGGACCCGGAGGACAAGTTCGAATAAATGTCTATCAGGACTATTAAATCGATTCTACAAAACCGATCTGAAACATTTTAAGGTCGAAAGGCCTTAATCGTCACTAAGAAACACAAAGGTACAATATATAGTGACGTTTTTGTGACATTTATTGACTTTACTTGTACGATTTTGTCAACAAAAAGTAATTACACAGATTTATCGCATAGATTTTTCTAAAAGCATTTTAAAGTAGCAAACTGGCGTTGACAATTAGATTTATCGAAATGCAAAAGTTGTCCGTTGTTTAAAACGTGTATTTTAACACGATAGAGCTGTCTAAAAATACCAAATACCCTCCATTGTCTCAAAGCATCCCCATCTACAAAAAACTATTGAGTGTATTATGAAAACCAAACACAAATGGGATTCGAACCCTTAGCTTCCTGCATGGTTGAGAGACGAACACGGGTTGACCTTACACAAAATTCGGACCCAATTGAATAGCAACGAGTTGTGCTGCCAAAGCCCCCAGCCCTCCCCCTTCTTACATATATACATTAATTTCGCAAGTTATAGCAGTGGATCTTCCTCTTTACCGCTGCCCCCCCCCTTTGTGCATTTGTGTTTACATATTGCGTAGTCCTCTTCCCTTTGTCAGAAAACAAGCATGCGTGTTAAAACCTGGTTTTTAGTAATCACTTGATTTTCATTCGATTCACCCTAATTTGGTCTTTATTTGTTCAATTTTTATTTTGCCTTATACTTTATCCTACTAAACATACAGAATAAGTAATTACTAAAAAGTTGTTTGTTATTTTCTCGCAGGGAATGTGTTTTGACTTAAGACGGCCAAGTAGATACATAAAGAAACAACAAAAAATCAATCATGAATCACGTAATATATATCCGATATTATCACTAATAGATAATAGAAGAAAGTAAAGAAATTACTCAGGAAAAATCATCAATCTAAAGATAAGAAGAAGAAACAGAAAAAAAAAACTATTTCACAACCTTCGTATAACGTTCGCATAATCACGGATCATTACAGGCACCCACAATATGAACTATTTCTGCCATTCCCTATTTTCTATTCTGCCATATTTCTATTTCTGCCATAGTTAACTCAGATTCTACAGACATTCGAGGTATATAAATACTAAGAGTGCATTCCACGACTTGATTGTCAGCAATAAACATTAACCATTTGTCCAAAACTATGGATAGTAAGCAGCATCATAGCCCTCTACTTACTAGAATCATAGGAGGGGATGATTTTCCAGCCCCCTCTACTTATGTTGAGGGAATCTCTTTGAAAGGTTTCAGAGACAGAAGAGTTTCACGTCCATCGAGAAATAAACAGATCCGCAATTTGCAAAAAAAGTGGAATTGCACAACTATTCAACTTGTTTCACACAAGTAAATCACAACTCTTTCGTTTCATTTAGCAACTGTTCGAGAAGTGAGTTTTTCTGTCCACTGTTGCTCTGGGGGGGTGGCCCTGGAAGGGATATCATATCTTCAGGATTATAATTTTCAAAGCTTTCCCATGATAATGTTGCACTACCAGTGTTGTCACCTAAAAAGACAAAAATGAGAATGGCAATTCAGAATAAACAGATCACACCTAAAAAAAGAAATCTATCAGTAAAGATTTCAAACTTGGGTCGTCAAAACAAGAGAAGAACATTTAGGGTTGTCAAAAACTTACATAAGATACGTTTATGCTCCATGACTTGGATTATTCCCGGCCTTCTCTGTATCTCTCCCTTTTCCTTACATAGTAGTTTCTCTTCAATTTCACAGACCATATTTTTTTGACACGAGCTATATATTTTTAAAATACAGATATTTATGTAAAAAAAGGCAACGGTCAACTTTTATTCTATGTTTTTTTTATGGAAAGATATCGAACAGTTTTTTTGTTGTTTTTTAACAGATTTGTTTTTTTGTTTTTTAGCGAGAGAGAGATAATTAAGACAAGTCAAAGATATATCCAAAACATACAAAGCCCTCTCTGGTTTTGAAAGAATCCTATAAAAGCCCATGAAAATCCTGGCTGGTGACTGACAGACAATCTTGTTCAAATTAACAGATTCTGTTAATAGCAGACAATAATAAACTCTTACGAATGCAGCCATCTGGCATGTTTGAGCCCGGGGGATAGCAGCCACCCAGCTTGTGCTCTAAACCAGACACAAATAAATAAAATAAATATATAAATAATGGATATATAATTAAAAAACGGCAAAACCATTTTGGTATCAGAACTTTATCTCCCGAACTATATAAGCCATTGTAAGTTAATTAAAAAGAAATGGCAGAAGAAGAAGAAGAATTCCGCTGCCTAGACACTGTAGCGGTGCAGCACCTTCGGCTAACTTCGGTAAAAAAAAAAGTATTACCAAGGGAAAACTTCGTGTTTGTCTCTTCTGCGCCAATAAAACATTGTAATTGCCAACTTTTGCAAGCTTTAAGATGGTGCATCCCAGAGTTTTTTATATTTTCCCCTTTATTTATTTATTTTTTTTTACAGAAACTGATGAGAAGTTCCGTCAATATGGTCTGAAAATACATTGATTCTGCTACAATACGACATTATTCGTTATTTTATGACACCCAATAGATGCTGTTATATTTAAAAATTCACGAGCTAATATTGTTTTACCAAAAACTATGAACCCAAACATAAATTAAGGCTACTTTGCCACAAAACCAGGACACTATAAATTTTTTGTCCGAAGCATTTGATAGAAAGAGTAATTTGATTACGTGTCTTTTACCGCGATTACCATAGAAACGCTATAAAAATTACGAAACTGCTTTATTGCGTTTTAACATTATTTATATACGTTACGCAACAACTTCCATGAAGACTAATTTTATTCCATCAAATGTAACGTGAATAAATAAGACAGACCTGTTAGCTCAATACTGAGCCCCACCCCAGGGAATGAGTGGGATCTTCGATTTTCTATTACAATGCACTTTGCATGACAGAGCTGGAATAGATCAATCTTACCTTTAAGAGTTGGCACTTGAAACACGAATCTAGCCCCTAGCGCCTGGACAATAAAGGGGACACCCAGACCTTTGTGAGCTGATGGTAAGTGGGCCTTGGAAATTACGCATACCTAAAATTTACCACGTGACTGTAGTTAATGCCCAACCAGTTACAAGATATGAGCCATTTCTTGCGAAGGTCGAAGATGGGGCGTAAGCCATTAAAGTCATTATACTCACATCTCTTTGGCCTAAGGTACCCCCCCCTTAAGTTTCAAGGCAATTGGTGGAGTAAACTTATATATCTTTCAGCTAAAATGTTGGTGATGATTTGGCCTTGGAGAGGGCAAGGGAAGACTTCGAACCTCTACACAAACATAACGAAAACCCTCGAATGATTTCCGATCAGAACAAGAAGTTATATGCCTCCCTTTCTGCGAATATATTTAAGTTACCATGGGAGAAGGGTGGGTTGGAGGGACCATGGTCCTAGATCAGTCCTTCCCCTATATGTTCGAGAAATTGCATTATTCCTGGTCAGTAAAGTGTGGACTTTCGTGAAAAAGTTGGTAATGAGAAAGCTAAGATATGTTAGAGGCAAAATAAGGGTGAAATATACCAGCCTTTCTGCAAAACGCTAGCGGGAAAAACGGGAGAGGAGGGTTTTGAAGGGGTCATGGGCCCGCTTCGTATCTCCAACCAAGCTGACAGAGAATTGTTTGCATGAATCTAGATGAATGGAGACACAACCAGGAAAGTAGGAATCCTGAAACGCATTCTTTAATTTTTTTGCTTCCCTCCAAAAACCTACAAAACGTAGCATAATCCCTTTCGGCTTCCACAATCATCCTCCCTTTAGAAATTAGTTCTTTAGTTCAGATACTTCAATGCGAATTTCAAATTTTGGCAAAATAAATACTGGCTAAATTCAATTAGTGCATTTTCCGTATTTAGTGCTCAAAGCCGAAACGTCTAGCCACTGTAATCATAAATCAATGGTCATTGGTACTAGTAATCTTTTATTCTCCTGAGAACTTCACATTTTTCTACCAATACAAGATGGACACGCCTCCTCACGGTAACATTAGGAAGTTATTGTCAAGATTTGATGAAAATTATAAAAAATAACATACCAGGTACATTAATAGAAGAAGAAAAAAATGTGTTAGTAAAACAGACACAACTGATTTTTCAGTAATCGAAGAAATTTAAAACGTGGATTGACCAAAGAAAAAATTGAATCAAGGGAAAAACTGCGAAAAATCAAAACAATATCAAAAAGAAAAAAGCCAAGAAAGGAACAGGTTGTGATTTAAAATGGTAGCATTCGATCAAAAGAAATACATAGCACCACAAAAGTCTGACTAGCTTCAAAACAAATTTTCAAAGTGAAATTTCTTAGATTTCTCTGCTTGTTCTTAAAAATGAGTTTTCAAAGGTTTAAGACAAAACCAATTAAACAAATTATGCATAACTTGGTTATGTGTGACATTGATACACTAACAAGTAAATATTTAAATTCAAATCAATCAAACTGCAAACACATTCGCAGTATTTTTAGCTTGGTAATACGGGACCCAGAGATCGAATCATGCTGCAGGAATGCACTGCAGGGCCGACGCAGGGACCTTAGTAGTCAAGAAGCGTCGTTAATCCGATACTATACAATACAATTCGCAGTATTTTCGACTTCGAAACTCATACCCCAGCGATGCAAGTTTCCATTTATGTTACCATGAATGTTCGAAATCTGGTTAACGTCGACATTCACCGGTGAATGTTCGGAATTCCTTTTTCTCTGCTTGGATTCAATTAGCTTTGCGAGTCAGCTTATTCAGCCTTGTGCAAGCTATGATGGTAAAAGTTAAAGTTAGTTAGATAAGATTATGTTAGTTTAGGTTAGGTTAAATTTGGTTCCAAATATTGGAAATGGGCTAAAAACATATCCTAAGCTAACCCAACCAAACCTAACCTTTTCTAACCTAGCCTGTCATCATCAAACCTTGTATTAAATTGAAAAGTATATATATATATATATATATATATATATATATATATATATATATATATATATATATATATATATATATATATATATATATATATATATATATATATATATATATATATATATATATATATATATATATATATATATATATATATATATATATATATATATATATATATATATATATATATATATATATATATATATATATATATATATATATATATATATATATATATATATATATAATGTTATATTATATATATATATATGTTATATAATGTTATATAATGTTAATTATATGTTATATAATTATATATATATATATATATATATATATATATATATATATATATATATATATATATATATATATATATATATATATATATATATATATATATATATAATGTTTAAATACATAACGGTGATTATGTATTTAAAGCTAATAAGACACACAAGTGATATCAAACAGTGGTCAAATGTCCGTAAGAAACCAGTGGTAAAAGCTACCCTGAACAGACGACGCCTTTCTCCAGTGGCACTTCCGCGGGGTTTTGCAAAAAAGAGCTAAGTCCACTTTTTCTAATTTTACAGGGGAGAAAAATGAAAATATATTTCTCACAAATCAAAATTTAAGAAACTTGAAACTGTAAAGACTGAATCCTAATTAACTTGTCGATCAGAATTCATTTGAAATCTCCAAATCGCTGAATGGTTTCGTTACTTAAAAGATAAGGGACTTTCGCCCAATTTATGACCTTTGGAAAAATTTGTAACTCGGTCAGAATTAAACACAAGTTCATTTTGAATAAAACAATCGATAGATCTCCAAGCTTTTTCGACCCATATGCTTAACTCATTTTCGGAAAAAAGGTGGAATTAGGCCCTTTTTGTAAAACGTCATGGAATTTAGGCATTTCTTTTTCTTTGTGTGATTATTTTTTTTTCCGTTATAGTCTTTATAAATGGTGAGTCATTAAACTATTATTATTATTTCAGATTTGGGAGGCAAAAACCGAAAAATTCGGACAGGGGTGATTAGGATGTATCGTTATTTTTTCGGAAACTACCTTTTTACAAGTTTTAACCAAACTCAGGCATCAAGCCAAATAAATCTTTTATATTCACTACGATGGTGCAACCTTAACTTTTAAGACTTTTAACATATTATATACCACCAGTTTAATCTAACAATAACTTACAAATAATTCAAAACCCTTTGCAAATTAAATCGCGATAAATCGTAACCTCATCCGAAACGCAATTGCGTTTTATTTACCAATGCCACAATAGAATCAATTTTACCCGGGGTCCGAAATGGTCGCGTTCTATAAACTTTGTATGAAAAAGCATATGAAAATATCATAAATATATTAACATTTCGGAGCACTATCCTAATTCAAAATTTAGATTATTACTCACTATTAGTTTGTGGCAGCTCAAGTGTGATTCCCAATGCTTCTAACTCACTCTGAGTCAGGGTGTGACTGGTCATCAGTGGAGGGGGACCTGTTCTAGGCTGCACTCTTACTTGTTGGCCCATGATCTGGTGGGTAGTACCACGTGGAGATGCTAGCGTCGCTGACAGTATGCTTTGTGACGGGGATTGAACAGGCTGGGATGTCTGACTTCGGGAGCCAACGGCAGCTCGGAGCTCCTGGCGAACATAATCCTGCTTTGGGATTGATGAGGCCTGACTTGATATTGCAACTCCTAGTATACAGATAAGAAAACAAGTTATAGTAGATTAGATTTTGCAAGCCAAAGCTTTAAGGTATTAGATTTTTTTTTTGCCAACAAGCAATAAATTGTTAATTGTCCTGACACAACTAAAATTCCGCTTGGGCAGCAGAATTTCACATCAGTTGACAGGATAAAAAAAAAAATACAAACTGAAAAATACATTTCCGCGGTCTTTAAACTTAGGGTTCAATTAAATAAAAGCCAAATAAATAAAATCTGGTTTAAATGAAATTCTCCTGTTTCAGAACTAATAAGAATGTGCCATTTTCATTCTTTTTTGACACAAGTATTTAAAGGTTTTGTTTGGTCGGGAGTTTTCTAAAAGCCTCTCTTTTTTAAGCAGAAATACCAATCGGGATTTTTTAAATTTACAATCTTCTGCCAGAACTTAGCGTTGTAGCAAATAGGATAATCTATTATCCTATTTTGTACGAAATATATTTCTAAACAATTCAGCAAAATAATTTTCAGGGAACAAAACCTTTAAACTTATGAGTGGATCTTTTAAGTACATACGAGATTATTTTTTAAGAATTTAAAAATGGTTCTTAATTTTAGAATTTTCGAATGTTCTTAACAATTTCTTGAGAATTTTTTAAGTGGATTCAAAGATTTTTTAACCAAATTTTGATCTTGACTACTGTAACAAGTGGTAGTGTTGTGAATTCATGCTATTTTAGCAAGACCATCCCATTTGTAGTTTACTACAAAGGTAAAATAAAACTAAATTGGAAGAGGGAGGGGGACCGACTGACTTCAAACACAGGAAAGTATTTAGTCAAAGGGAAATATCTACTAAATCCATAAAATGAGAGGAAAAGGTAGCTAAATTGTTTAGGGTTTATGTTTTTTGTTTGTTTTGTTTTCTTTTTTTTTATGCCAAAGAATTTTAGAGGAGCTGAATCAGAAAAGCCAAATCGAGTCTCGAAGGCTACTAGTGTTAATGTAAAACAGAGAGTTTCGACTCTAAAATAATTTACATAATGAATATTTACATATTAATTAAGTACATTAATGAGAATATTTTCCAAGTTTAAGCATCATATTATTTTTAGTTTGCATAATTGGGTTTTACAATACCATCAACAATACGCACATTTTAGAAATCAGTTATCGTAAAAAATTCAATATTTCCATCATTCAGGTGTCATTTCTTTGCATAACATATTTTTTCCGGGTTCTTTGACTAGGTGTTTCAAATTGTGGCAAACTACTATAAATTATCATTCACGGCAAAGCAACTACTAAACAATATTACTCTAAAAATGGGGGGGGGGGGGTAAATTCCTTTTTTTTTTGGGGGGGGGGGGTAAAAAACATTAAAAAGGCTTCAAATATTTTTTATGTATTTTGTTTCGTTTTTACGAGTCGGGACAAACATTTCGGGAGGGTTCAAGCCCTAACTACTATAAATTATCATTCACGGCAAAGCAACTACTAAACAATATTACTATACACCTACTAGTTTGAATGATTCTGACCCTAACGTATTTATAATATTTTTAAACGGCCACACACTAACTACTATTGACCAGGGTTTCCATATGAGTGAGTTACCACGTTGAAAAATTATTTGTGCGTTTCGCGCTAAATTGACAAAGAAACTAAATAAGAGTATACGAAATGAAAATGTTGGGCAATTTTTTATTTACTTATTTTAACAGAGTGTATTAATAAGTACTACTTTCTTTTGTGCACTCATAGCGTCAGTGTCACGCCTAAATTTCGTATCTGAAATATTCAAAATTTGGAAATAATTCCCAAAAATCATTTGATAAGCTGTTCTTAGAGGGAAAATCAACAAAGTTGTGTATATCACAAGGATCAACATAAATAATGGGTCTCGTATAAAATATCTAAGTTTTAACAACTATACCGGCATAAAAAAGCGAGCACAATTTAAAATCACCCATCAGATCCGGAATAGCACTAATGTTTCACTCTGGTAATCCGTGTGCACTAGGACAAAATAGGAGAAAATAAAAGCACAAAATAACTGATAAGCAGAAAAAAAAAGAAAAAGAAACGGCTCGAATCCCGAGAAATTAGAAAGCTAACGATGAAAAAAAATTCTTCTGTCGTTTGTTTTGCATTTCTTAGTTTATTTCAATTTTTTACGATATTTTGTCACTTAGACCTTTTCATGATTACATTTTCTCCTTTTTATTCTTCCTTGCATTCTATAAAGATATATTGCATATATAAAATTTCCAGAAAATACACAAATCTTGAACTATTTTTGGTAGGTGGGGCACAAATACCTTTTTTTTATTTGACAAAAGTAGATTTGTGATCAAAAATTGAAGAGTAATCTTATTATACCACGCCTTCATATTAATTCTGAATTACGCAAATTTTCACATTTTTAAGTAAGAAAGCCTTAAAAAGTTTTTGTGGTTTAATATCTTAACAGGAGTAGCCTATTTTTTTTTTAACAAAAAACTAAAATATTCAAAGCCTTTGAACGACCTTGAGCAAGATTTATTTACTTAATAAAATATAGGATACACTTAGAAACACCATTATATTCTGAAAGAAGATCTGATTTATGAAGGAAACAACTAACTGAAGGAAATTTATGAAGGAAAGTAAATAGCAAAGAAAAGTAAGAACACATCAAACGATAAAAGCTTACCAAACTTTTTGGATAAAGTGAGACCAGCCCTTTAAGCAAAATAAGGTGACAAAGCAAGCAATACAAACACAAACAGAAAACCAAGCATGCCAAAGATAACAACAAATTGCCAGACACATAAAACAGAGGTCACGAGCTCAATAATGGCTAAAATAATTGCGCCTTGTTGCTTAACAGTCCGTTTTAAAAATCACAATGTTTCACAGCCTCCCCCTCTCTCTTAAGAAAAATTTAATTTATATAACACCGGTGGCTTTTCAAATTCTCCTTTTTTAAAACAATTTATCATCTTTTAATCTTCATTCGCGTTAGAACCATACACACTTATACGGAGTAATAAGAAATGGAAAAAATAAACTTTAGCACTTGTCTGCACAGAGAATAAGCTAAAACAAAAAAAAAATAATAAAAAAAATATGAATTACAGTTTTCAAATTGACGAAAAATAAGAAAATTGAACTTAGACAGCAAGTGCGAGAAACAATAAAACTCAGAAATGCCTGTGTATTAATTTCGCATCAGCATTGAGCTTGCAACCATTAAAAGAAATTCCCCGTCAAACGTGGTATGGCAGAGTCTTACCACGAGAAATAAAACGCCGTTCAGTAGATGTCTCCATCGTCGAGGCGGCCAACTCTCCATTGACACGCTCAGCATAAGTGTTAGCAATAAGACCGCCACCGGCATCAGGCGGGGAGGGGTAAGCTGGAATCGGAGGTACATGCGCTAGACGGCTGTCGTAGTGATACATAGGTCTAGGCGAATCTTGGTAACAAAAAGGTGGATAGCTTGGCTCGTAATGGTGGTATGGCATTGGATAGGGAGGGTAGGGGTAATGCGGGTATCCATGTGGGCGGTATGGAGGTGGTCCACCTGAAACGGGATGGACGTCGTAAGGATGACTTGGCGTTGATAACTTTCCAAAGTCAGCCAGCTTTAATCATTGCTACCCTTGTGTCTCTAATATGAGGTGGAGTTCCAGATTCACTATTTCCAGTACTTTTCTTTATAAAAAAAAGGAGGAAAAAGAAGGGAGGAAGAAAATCGCACACAATGAGAACCCTTGGAATTAAATTTCCACTCACTACATTACAGAAGATTTCGACGTAGATAACTTCGAAGACCACACTGCCTTTCCATGACGAAAGTAAAACAGTTCAAAATAGGGATGAAACCTTTTTATTGACAGTGAATAGATATAAAATCATTTAACTGGATATTTCGACCACATATACAGTTTTCATCATCAGCAGTAAAACTAAAAGTTTTACTGAGTTTTTACTAAAGAGTTCTAGTTTCACTGCTGATGATGAACACTGTATATGTGGTCGAAATATCCAGTTAAATGATTTTATATCTATTCACTGTCAATAAAAAGGTTTCATCCCTATTTTGAACTGTTTTACTTTAGAAGATTTCGAATTTTTTTTCTGCAGGTTTCATTTTCTGATGATGGGAGGAGCATCCCACAGTCAATCTTAACTAGCTCTTTTCCCAAATTCCGAGAGATAACCAAATACAATTGACACAATATACATGGCACTAACCTTAATTCTTCGTTTCTTAAATAATACGAACTTATTGTGGTTTTGTCTTTCGCCAACGATTAAACATTGTACCTGTCAACTTCTCAAAAGTTTTAAAATGGTGTTTCCCCGAGAAGAATTTTCTCGAAAAAGAAATTGATGACAGGTTGCTTAAATATATTTCTAAAGTAATTTATTTCTGCTAAAAGACAACTTCATTGCTAATCTTCAGACACCCTTTAAATTGTGTTACGTTTCATTTCGCCTTGTTTGTATTCAAAAGGCCCAAATTTTAGATTTGAAATATCCTTGATAACTAGCACAGAGTCTGCTTACACAATCCGATAAAACGATTTAAGTAAAATAAGGCATTCCTTTGGTATCCTAAAATGTGTTAGAAATGACGGTGGGTTGGTCGGTAGAGCATTACCGTTTTGGAGGAGAACGACTTTACGTTGTCTTCACCATATTCTGTCCGTTTGTCTTACAATCTCTGCTCAATTTGATAAACCAGTGCTAATCAGCGTAATTTGACAATCAGCGTAAGGAAAAAGTCAATTCTGTGGCTGAACAACGCTTGGCCATGTGAAACCATATGATATCAATATCCAGCTCAATTGCATTAACTGATGATCTTCAATATCACGTCAGCTGTTCCATAGTCAGGCAGGACAGTAGAAGAATATTCTACAACATGCATAAGTGCATCAAAAACCGAGAAACAATTAATGACCTTAGACCTGCCCTCGGCAAAGATGTATTCCAAATAAGAAAAAGCCTGTTGGTGATTTTAATTACATAAAAGATCGATATGGTTCATTATAAATGTGGATTATGTAACTTCCATCTGTATCGTGGTTGTAGAGATAACTGAAATTTTTATATGAAGGATCGGTACAGTTATTATGCAGCGGTAGCTAGCGGCCTAGTAAGAGACGATAACGTTCTAAACTAAAGAACACAATAGACCATAACTTGGCAAACTAAAATGGCGAAGGTGATGGTGGCCGCAAAACCGTTTAGAACCAGAGCCATGAGAAACATTGCGATACCAATTCACGGCTCAAATGTATCAATTCGTGCTAATGCAGCTCAATATTAATAGTTTTGTGCGATTAAAATAGTTCGAAGCACAACATAACCTTTTCTAAACTTCAAACACACAGGAAACCGCCTTCCAGTATAATTGTGCGCCATTTTTGCAAAGGTTTATCGTTCTGTATACATTCTGCTTTGAATTCTAGTCAAGGTTTGACCATCAAAACACTTATCAAACGCAGTCAAGACAGATCAAAACGTCTTAACTCGACTTGACTTTTTTGCTTACTGATTATAAACTCCGTAATTTTTAACGTTACAAAAAGTTCAGTGACATCTACTTAGAATATCTTGTAATATATTCCTGGTCTTATAGAGAAAGGATGCAGGCCCCAGGTGTGACACCTCCCTTTTGGAAACCTCTTGATATCTCCAATTTCAACCTCCTGCTTAAAATAGATAGGAAGCTTGAAATGAGCTCCCATAAAGTTGTCTGTAGTGACTATTCTAAGCTTTCTAAACATCTAGCTTATCCTTAAAACATCATTTTTTCTAGTATTTATTTTATTCGTATTGCGTACTTGTTATTAGGAATAGTACCCGCTTTCCAAGGGAAAACGGGCAATTAAGGGACCTGAAGGCAAATATTACCGCAAAGTGCTTAAATGAGTAAAAATCCTTTTTAATGAAAAGAATAAGATTTCTAGTTTTTCTAACAAAGTCTATAATTTTTCCCTCTGTCCCTTTTCTAATTAGAAAACATTTTAATGAGCTATGTGAGCATTAATTATTTTTTTTTTCAACAGCTGAGATAGGTCAACGTCGTTGGTGCAGTCATGGTTGCTTCATATTGAGTATATTATAGACACAAGTGTTTAGAAGTTACCGTGACAAGGTGAAAGAAATGCAAGAGAATTATTTTTATTTGAAGTTTTCCGAGCCGTATTGCAGGTGTTTTGTTAGGCACATTGACATATTACAAAAACTGTGACAACACTTTTTGACCTATCTTGACCTATAGGTCAAAAGTTACAGTGACTGTTTCTGTCATAATCCGTAGTGTAAAGTATTTTTCGTCAGTAGCTTATACAAGGTTAAAAGTCAATCATTTGCTTATGTTTTAAGAGATAATATCCTTTTGGGGAAATTAACCTAATCAATTTGGCTTCTGAGCAGCTCATAAGCTCTTGAGGTAAGATTATTGACCAAAAAAGGGTAAAGATCTATCCTGAGTGTGTTGTCGCCATGAGTGTCCTCCTGTCAAGAATATCTTATACGTACGAATACAAATGTACATCAATTGAGACATTAACATGAAGCCTAACATGTAGCTTGCGTTTTTTGTGAAACCAATTCTTTTTCTGTGATTGTTCAGATACATTTATAGAGTTGATTTTAGACTTTTTTTTTCTTTTTTCATTGTATTTTTGCTGTTTTGCTAAGCTCATATTTTGAAATGGTACTTCTTCAAAATATTTGCAACATAATTCAGGTTATCTAGTTGCTCCCAACCAACTGTCCCATAGCGTACAATCTTTTTTCGTGAGATTATTGACCAAAAAAGGGTAAAGATCTATCCTGAGTGTGTTGTCGCCATGAGTGTCCTCCTGTCAAGAATATCTTATACGTACGACTTTCATATTATGAAGTAGCAAGTAAACCAGCGACGTTCCTAGGAGGCAATCCGGTCCGCTGTCCCAGGCACCGGGGCTTGGGGGGTGGCTGGGGAAGTGCAAACTCTGACCCAATTTTTCATTTTGATTCAACTATTTTTGCATATATTTAAGCCGAGATGGGGGGGGGGGGGCTTTTATTAGTTTTACCCAGGGAACCACCGACGATAGGAGCAGTCCTGCAGTAAACACAGTGTAAGAGCGCGAGAGAAACAACAAACATGGGAAGGTATCAAGTCACCGGGTAGACCTCAGTATTTGAGCTCTATTAAAAAATGATCCTAAAAAGCACTCCTCAATACCGATCCCTCAATATTGAGGAGTGATGGACTCTTCAACAGTTTCCGTAAGTTTGTATGAAACTTTATCAAGCAGTAGAAAATTTAGAGATAATTCAAAATCACGGAAAAGATAATCCATGATAATCTATGTTCTCCAGACAACTTTTTGGAGGGAAGAGCGGAACAAATGAAGCAAATTGTATACTAAAGACTCTGTTCATATTCAAATGGAGTTCTTTTTCGAATGAATGGAATAGAAAAGAAAGTTCGAGAAATGCTAAAATTTTACCAAAAAAAAAACTTTGCATGCATCTTGTTCAGGAAGTAACCAGAGTTTTTGCTTTCAAGAAGTCAAAGAAAGGCTATGACTTTTATTCCTGGTTCATACAGATGCGTTTTTGCACTGTCCGTCAGATTTCATCCGCTATTTGTTGCAAGATCATGGATCATGACGGTTCGACGACTGCGTTGAAATATTCTAACCGGGTCGTTGAAAAAGCTACTCACTGACAAAAACAGGTTCTCTACCCCAATCCATGATTATATTTTTACCATTTGGGTTTGAACGTGCAGAATGAAACAGCTTAATATGAAGGTTGTCCTGTAGTGGCGTAGTGGGCTTGAACTTGGCTTGGTAATATAGGACCCAGAGATCGAACCTTGCTGCGGGGACACACTGCGGGGTTGACTCAGGGACCTTAGTAGTCAAGAAACGCCGTTAATCCGATTACATACTAACCTAATATGAAGGTGGGGTGGGGGTCTAGTCAGCAAGAGCTGTTTTGCGTCAGGAAAGAAAGTGGGAGTTGGTTGAACCCATGGTTAGACGTTCATTGTTTGGAAACAAGATTAAATACAATTTTACTTTGGAGGGCAGGACTGCTAGCCCTAGAATACTTCTGGTTCCACCTTTTTTTTTATGTATTATTTTACAGAAGTTTGTAGCCAATTAGACATTTTGTGCTCATCCCCCGTTTTGTCGTTTTCATTTTATCTGTTCAATTTGCCAAGAACTAGTGAAGATTTATATGCCCTCAAGATCAGGATACAGACATTAACACCGCCAAAGATTTTCCTTTTCCATATCTTCCAGTAGAAACAACAGTCCGGAGAGATAGTAACATAGAACGAATGAAGAGATTGACATATATATGTTTAAATGTTAATCACTAACAAGAAAACAATAAATGGTAAAATATAAGGTTTAAAAAAATACACAGAGGGAATTAGAAAGCAGTATGTTAATTAATTTAATTAAAGCTGGCTGACTATTGGCTTTCTACATATAGGCACTTAATATTGGCATAAATACCATGCACCAATCACTACGGTATGCGCTTATAGCAATGGCTAAAAAAGTGTTATGATCACTAAAATATGGCGAGCATGCAAACTACTAATTATTAGATTCCTGAAAAAAAAGTGTATTGTTATTGGTAAAAAATGTACAAGTATAAGATTAAACCTTAACTACATTTGGTCAAAAAGTATGGACGCTATTTCCCCTCTATCTGGCTAAAAGTATCGATTTAGTATCGGGGATACTAAACTGGTTGAGCCCGATACCCAATTCCCGGTCGAAAACTGGTTTGGCCCGATACCGATTCTATAATAACGTTTTACAAGATTAAAACCATAAGCACATTTCATCAATAAATATTGAAGCTATTGGGCTCAAAAGGGCCATAATTCTGGTTATGTCAACTTCTCAATATAATATACACGTTCAAAAAGTAAAATAATAATTGTAATATTTTTTAGCTGTGTTTCTCAGTAAAACAGAACCTTTTCAATCTGTTATAAATTTGCTAAACTAGTATCATGTACAATAACGAATTATATGAATTATATTATATAATGGATTATGTCATATTTTTTTTTCGAGCTTTACGATTTCCCATATAATACGGCAAATATTGCTAGTCCCCTGCCTATGTAGGCTCCTCTGGTTAAAGTCCCAGTGTCCAGACCAGATCCCTCACCCGGATTCTATTCCGCCACGAAGTATCGAAGCTGTTGGGCTACAAAGAGCAAGCATGGCCGGATAGAATGTAAAACTGGGATAAAGAGCCCAGGTGCAAAAATCGAAAAGGCGCCAAACAAAAGAATATCACTATCCTGTTTTTCTTCTAGGATCTTTCTTTTTGTATATATATATATATATATATATATATATATATATATATATATATATATATATATATATATATATATATATATATATATATATATATATATATGTATATATCGATGGTGATAAAACTAGATTAGACCAACCTTGTTTAACCTTGCTATTTAGATAGTTTCTGTACGTTATAAGGTGGGAAAAAATATTTTGTTTATAGTTTCTACATCTTTCCATTTTTAATATTAATGCAGATCTAATGTAAATATACATTAACTGTGATGAGCCATCAAACCCTTTATATTTTCCCCTTGATATTAATCCGAAGGATCTTTCATGAAAGTTTTGGAAACTGTTGGCCTAAAAATACAGTTTTGGGGTTTCAAAACAACCTGTAAGATTTGGAGGGGCAGTTATTTTATAGTGGGAAAGGGCCTTTTGGCCTATTTTTCGACATGTTTATTTTTCATTCAGTAATTTTCTATGAATCTGCTCATAAAGGAAAAAAGACAACAGCTAGTCTAAGGAATACACAGACATAAGGTCGAGTCAGCCAAAGACGAACGGCAATACCTAAATACTGTAATTGCTAGTGCAAACAAATTTCCACCAGAATTTGCAAAAAAAAAGAAGAGAGCATTCAAAATATTAAGAAATGAAATATCCCCCCTAGTACCTAATCCAGGGTGTTTAATGCATAGATTGAGACCCCTTCTAAACAGTTTGAGCACTATTTAAGTGTTTATCAGGCTAATATCCCAGGAAACATATCAGAATATAAGCAAACTATCAGAATCCAACCCGTCAAATTTGCAAAAAAAGGGAAAAGAAATAGAACATTTAAAATATTAAAAATGAATCTCCCCCCCCAGTACATAACCCAGTGTGTTTAACGTGTAGATTGAAAACCTTGCTCTAAACAATTTGTAGAGAGGGTTGCCATTTATTCCCTTCTCCTCCCGTTTTGTTGAACAATAAAAGTCTATATCGTTAAAAAGCCTCTGGAGAAGAAGTGTCTACCATGATGGACGACATGCGCTATAACTTAGGGGAGCAAGCAATAAAAAATAAAATTAAATGTTATACTGGAAATGTCGCCAAATGCTTTTAGCCCAACAACTATGATACTAGAACACATATAAATGATTTGCATTATATACTTCATTTTTATTCTTTTTCTCTATGCCCATCAAACAGTCGAATAAGAAGATCTAAAACCATTTGCTAATTAAAAAAGTGAATATTACATCAGAGTGGCCAGATCACCAAAATGGCAAGGGACTAATTAATTGAGAATAACCAACACAAAGTAGAATATTATTTTCAAGGAATTTGATTAGTTATTCTGGTATAGTTTCATTTGATTCGACTGCTTCTAATACTTTTTTTGTTAAATGGAAATTGTTCTGTTTACCATTGTCTGATATATATATATATATATATATATATATATATATATATATATATATATATATATATATATACATATATATATATATATATATATATATATATATATATAGCCTGTTACATGGTGTTTTCAAATTAACATAGTTTTATTTTGCTAAAGAAAACAAATTAATAGAAATATTTTTCTAATTTCTAATGTATTAACAGAAAAGAAAAGCTTTTCAGCATAATAATAATAATAATAAAATGATGACTGTAAAGATCTATTATGAATGCTTACATATAACCTTTAAACTAATCATAATAATAAGAAAAGAACAAAATCTTTCTTACGTCTATAGTTGACATACCTTAATGTATGTCTAATGTATGTATAATGTATGTATAATTGACATAAAAATGTTTAAAATAGATGAGGGTTAGAGGCGAATTTACTTGATAGGCCTAAATTCGAAATGCTAAATCTAATTTTCAATTTCAAATTAGCTTTTTATATCACGGTCAAAACGAAAGGGTCTATCTCACACTTCTTCTAAAACAGCTTAAAACTGGGCAATATTCCTAAACATTAATCACTGGCCATATTTAGAGAGGCATATCTACTTCGTAGAAAGCAGTGAAAGCCATGGCTAGGATAAAAATATTTCGATACTTCTCACTCTAAAGCCCTCTTTGCTTGAAGTCCCAACAGATACATGAGGGGTCATAGGAATTCTACACCTTAGGTAATTCAGAGACAAATTAAGGATTTTTTTTCATAATCCATGTATAACATAATTAAGAGAGTCAATGCCTTCTTTTTCTTTATAAGTCTCTTTGATAGAAGATAGAAAACGAGCGGAGGAGACCACGCCTTCCTCTCCTTCTATATCAATAGCCATTCTGAAACTATTAGAGAGACATATTTACTTCATAGAAAGCAGTGAAGGACAGGTTTAGGATAAGAATTTCTCACTTTAAAGCCCTCTTTGCTTTAGTTCTCAACAGATACACGAAGGGTCATAGGAATTCTACACCTCAGGAAATTCAAAGACAAATTAAGGAGAGCAGTTTTTTTCTTAATCCTCGTATAATAAAATTAAAAGAGTCCACGACTTCCTTTTCTTTATGAGTATCTTTGATAGGAGATAGAAAACGAGCGGAGGAGACCACGCCCTCCTCTCCTTTTATATCAATAGCCATTCTGAAACTATATCAGGGCACTGCTTTGACAGTTATATTAATAAGAACAATGGAATTGTGTTTTAATTTGCGGTTATAAGCGCTACTTTCCTGATTCACTTTATTACCCAAAAATGAAAGAATCTTATTACCGTTTTTCGCCCAATAAGACAAGCTACTACAACAATTAAGTCCGGTACAGACGGATGTACAACAAAGAAAAGGCAATCAAACGAATGAAACAAAACGTTGTTTAAATTTCTGAAGAAAAAACTATTCCAGAAAAAAAACCTAAAAAAGACAAATTTGTATTCCCCTGTAAATTATGAAAATGTGAGATATGTTCTTTTGTTTTGGACACGATAACCCTATACATCATGTTTTAGATTAATTAAAACTACAATTTCTTTACTTTAAAAATTGCTTTTTTTGCCTCTAACGCAGGGATGTTAATCAAGAGCATAAAGTTCTGTCAAATTACCTAATCTTACATAAGAAGCGACGAAAACTCTATAAGCATCAACGTCATTCTCAAGTTTTTTTTTAAATTTTTTTTTCTGTTCACATCAAAACAGTCACAAATTTTGATATTTTTTTCATCAATTTTTTTCATTTTTTTCATTTTGATATTTTTCCATAGCTCCATCATCTAACGATATGCCAGCGCCAGAGCTCCTATTTTTTATTATTTTTTTTTTTAAAGTTTATCATATTTTTTCCTAAAGCAACTAGGAAAAGGTTCGTTTGGCATAACCTCTCATCGGAAGTCATTGCACTATCATTGGTGAGATTTCTATAAGAACAAAAGGCACTAGGACACTTATATTTGTAAAATGTGCTTATTTTGTTCAATAATGCTCCTAAGGCTATCTCCCCTTATAATTTAATAAGGAAAAATTAAAAAGGACATAAAAAATTATTAACAGTAACAGCAAGTGATATATACAAAATAAGTTAACATGCAAATATTAATAAAAACATTAATAAAACAAGAAGAGCAAGACGTTGACAAAAAAAATTGTAAGGTATGTACAAATCTGTAAAGGAAAAAGAAAATAAAGAACCACACCTTGTAAGACCTGAGCACCTCCAATTCTCTGACCCCTCGCTGGTTGGTGGGATGGAAGGTACCCACTAGTAGGCGATGAGTTGTCTCCTCCAACGGAAAAAGGTGACTGACGCGCTTGTGGCGTAAGCGGCGTCAAAGGACTAGGACTAGTGGCGGACAAGCTTCGCGGAGTAACTGGCCTTGTTTGGTTGGTCACACCTCGAGGGCTTGTAAGGGCCGACTGAAATTACACCAGTTAATGTATATTTAATTTTTCAATAATTTGTAAACTGAATAAGACAGGATTTGTTATTTTCATTAAGATTTGATATGACAGCAAAGGGCAACTTTTCCAGAGCTGTCAAAAAAAAAAAAAAAAAAAAAAAAAAAAAAAAAAAAAAAAAAAAAAAAAAAAAAAAAATAGAAGGAATTCAGAAGATGTCTTTCCCGAGAAAAGCTTGATGAAGCTTTTAATTTCCAAAAGCAAGCACAACAGTTCTCTAAAAGAGGATTTTTCAACTATCTTTTCTGTTTCACATAGAAAGATTGACAAAATTCCAACAAAGCCCAACTTTCATTTCATTACAGACACTGCCTCCCATCCCAGACGAAATCAACTAATTTCACTGAAACCACCCCTCCTATTGTTGGAAATTAAACATTAGAAATTGGAATTGAACTAGATTAAACAAGTTAACGTATAACGGAATACTATATAAGAAAATAAGAAACATACAAGAGCAATGCACAAGGGAAAAGAAAACTAAAAGAAACTCACATATGGAAGAAAATATTTTTTTTGGTCCGGGGGGGGGGAGAATTTTTGCCAAACGCCGGCTAAAAAAAGGTTTTAAAAAACTTGCTACGCAACTTAAAACTTTTCACATTCTTCCCTTTTCCTTTGCTACAGCTGTTAACTCATGATACGAGCCAAAGTGAAAAACGTAATCAGATCAGAGATAAGGATAATCGAACTTCCCTCCCCTTTCCCCTTCGTACAGCTCTTAAGACACAAAGTAATTTAAGTGGATATAAAAATAGACTGAAAATAAAGAAATTGTATTCCTCAATTCAAACCCTCCATTAACCTAAAAGGATTAGAACAACTAGAAAATTAGTTTGAGAAATTCTTATTTTTCGCTGCTGGCTTTACAATGTACCAATAAATCATTTAATTTTGAATTAATACGTGATAATTTTATTATCATAATAAAAAACATCTTTAATAAAATCAATAAGACTAACACAGAAAGCATGAGTATGCATAATAACAAATCATTTATTTATAATCAAGAAATTAAAATGAAACAAAAAAATTTCAAATTAACACAATTACATATAATTTTTAATTGGCAGCAATAATTTCTGCTATTTAGCCATTTCTCCCTTATCTCATATTTATTATCAAGCCATCAATTAATGGCTTCTTAGCGAATATTAACGTCCCTCGTCATTTTTTTATTTCCTATTGCATTGTTTGGCTTTGATTAAAAAAAAAAAAATTTTCCTGTCATAAAATTTCCTCCTATTTTATAATTTAATATTTCTCCTATTTAGCATGTATGGTAGGAGCTATCAATTAACGAGTATTAGAAAATATTAGTGGCCCCGGCCAAGGCCGAGTTCAGGGGGAGGGGGTTACCAGGTTTTGAAAACCCCCGCCCCCATCCCAGAATTTTTCCCCGACTCATAAAAACGTAGCAGAAATACATTTAAACAAATTTTTGATGTGTTTTTTTTTTTGTAAGCCAACCCCCTAAAAAAAAGAAATCCTGGATACGCCCTTGGTACCGGCAATTTTTAATTTTATTTTTATTATTATTTTTTTTTTTTTTGGGGGGGGGGCAGAATTCCGGGAAGAGGGACAAAATATCTCTCCCCCCGGAATTTTTGTCCAACTCGTTAAAACGTACCAAAAATGCATATAACAAATTTCTGATGCATTTCTTAGGGTTTTTTAACCCCCCCCCCCCGCCTTCACGAGAAAAATCCTGAATAAGCCCTTGACCTTTATATACACACGATGTTCTAAACTATTATGCTGCAACTTATTAAGACCTAAATGTGATGCTCAGATTAGAATCCATTAAAAAAAAATAATAATAATCTGATTAACATAAAAACAACTCGTAGGATAGATCAACAAGATTAAAACATAAAAAATGAGTATATATAATATTAAATTATTTGTAGTAGCCAAGTAATTAAAACAAACAGCAAAATATCATACAAATAGCAATATATAATTTTCAACTGACAGGAATAATTTCTACTACTTAGCCTGTTTAATATCAAGCAATATATTGGTTACATTTTATGTTAATGAGACCAGCTAAATTTTATATATATTCTAGCCAAATTATGAAATATTTGTTATAATTAGCCACCCCTCAACAATATCTGTGAAACGTGCCTGCACGGTATGTCGTTTTTAAATTAAAAATACCTCATTTTTTCTACTTTTGCGAATTAACACCCCCCCCCCCGACTCCCCCAAAGAGAGCGAATCCGTTCCAATTATTTCAATCACGTATCAAGAATTTGTGCTTATTCTTCCCATCAAGTTTCATCTCGATCTCTTCACTCTAAAAGTTTTCCAAGATTTCCAGTTTTCTGTTCCCCCCTCCAAGATTTCCGTTCCCCCCTTCAACCCCCTATGTCCGCGGATCCGATTCGAATTCAAAATAGAGCATCTGAGACATAACATCTTTCTATGTATTAAGTTTCATTAAGATCCGATCACCCATTTGTAAGATAAAGATACCTCAATTTTCACGTTTTCCAACATTTCCGGTTTTCCCCCTCAAACTCCCTCCAATGTCACCGGATCTGGTCAGGATTTATAATGAGAGCTCTAAAGCACAAGATTCTTCTAAATATCAAATTTCATTAAGATCTGCTTACCCATTCGTACGTTACAAATCCCTTACTTTTTCAAATTTTTCCAAATTATCCGTCCCCCCCCCCTGACTCCCCAAAAGAGAGCGGATCTGGTCCAGTTTTGTCAGTCACGTGTCTTGGACTTTTGCTTATTCTTCCCACAAAGTTTCATCATGATTTTTCCACTCTAAGCCTTTTCCAAAATTTCCAATCCCCCCCCCCCAATGACACTGGATCCGGTCGGAATTTAAAACAAGGGACCTGAGTTACAAGGTCCTTCTAAATATGAAATTTCTTAAAGTCCGATCACTCCTTCATAAATTAAAAATACCTCATTTTTTCTAATTTTCCAGAATTAACTCTCCCCCCAATTCCCCAAAGAGAGCGGATCCGTTCCAGTTATGCCAATCATGTATCTAGGACTTGTGCTTAGTTTTCCCACCAATTGTCAGCGCAATCTCTCCACTCTAAGCGTTTTCCAAGATTTTAGGTTTCCCCCTCCAACTCCCCCCAGTGTCACTGGATCCGGTCGGGATTTAAAATAAGAGCTCTGGGACACGATATCCTTCTAAATATCAAATTTCATTAAGACCTGATCACCCGTTCGTAAGATAAAAATACCTCATTTTTTCTAATTTTTCCAAATTTGGAAAGATTACTTGGTTAATACCAAGTGCCACAAAAACAGAGCGACAAGGTGACAGAGAGAATAACACTCATTTAATCTAAATTAACTCACCGAAAATTGCAACTGATTTTGTGATTGCTGTTGGACTTGACGAAGACTAGTGCTTAGTGGAGAATTTAAAGATCCGACCTAAAAACGAAAATAAAAGTAAGAATATAGGAAAAAGTATGCCGGCCAAAGCAATTTCAAGTGCGTAAAACTTGAAAGGGAAATAATAAAAAAAATGAGGGGGGGGGACAGATAGGAGTTGATTAAGGACGATCGAAAGAGCACTCAGAGGCCCAATCATTCATGCAAAATTTACACTAAAGGCGTTAAAAAGAAAGCTTAAAGAAGTAAAGAAAAGAAGAAACGAAAAGGCAAAGAAAACATGATGTTTGCTTCAAACATGAAAAAAAGAAAAAACAAGAGCTAAGAGCTCATATGGCACTTGTGACGAGGTCGGAAGAGCCAAGGGCCAAGAGCTCATATGGCATGACCTCTAGCAAAACTCTAAGAATCAATAGATTAATTTAAAAGGAAAATCATAGGCTTAATGCCAGTTGGGATTTAAAATAAGAGTTCTGAGAAACGAGGTCTTTCTAACTATCAAAATTCAGTAAGATCCGATCACCCACTCGTAAGTTAAAAAACACCTCTTTTTTTCTAATTTTTCCTCTCCCTTCAGCCTCCCCAGATGGCCGAATCGGGGAAAACGACTTTATTAAGTACATTTATGCAGGTCCCTGACACGCCCACCAATTTCCATCGTCCTAGCACGTCCAGAAGCACCGAACTCGCCAAAGCATTGGATCCACCCTAACTCCCCCAGACAGAGTGGATCCAGTCCGGTTACGTCAATCACGTATCTACGACATTTGCTTATTCTACTCACCAAGTTTCATCCTGATCTCTCCACTCTAGGCGTTTTCCAAGATTTCCGTTCCCCCAAAGAGAACGAATCCATTCCAGTTATGTCAATCACGTATCTAGGACTTGTGCTTATTTTTTTCCACCATATTTCATCCCGATCCCTCCACTCTATGCGTTTTCCAAGAGTTTAGGTTCCCCTCGTCGCCTAACTCCCCCAATGTCACCGGATCCGATCGGGATTTAAAAGAACAGCTCTGAAACACGATATCCTTCTAGATACCAAATTTCATAAAGATCCGATCACCCGTTCGTAAGTTAAAAATACCTCATTTCTTCTATTTTTTTCGAATTAACCGTCCCCCCCCCAGGTGATCGAATTGGGGAAACGACTATTTTTAATTTAATCTTGTCTGGTCCCTGATATGCCTGCCAAATTTCATCGTCCTAGCTTATCTAGAACTGCCTAAACTAACAAAACCGGCATCGACAGACCAACAGAATTTGCGATCGCTATTTGCCACTTGATATTTACTATGTGCCGTAAAAAGGACTCTACGCGACTGAAAGAGCTACAACTTTGCAACTTGAGGCCCCTTAATTCATGCAAAATACATGTTAAAAGAGTCCAGAGTTCTTAAAACTTAAAACAGAAGTAAAACAGAAAAAACAATAAAAACAAGAGCTAAGAGCTCATATGGCACTTGTGACGAGGCAAGAAGAGCTAAGAGCCAAGAGCTCATTTGGTATGAGTTCTAACAAAATTCTAAGAATCAATGAATTGATTTAAAATGAAAATCAGAGGCTTAATGCCGGTCAGGATTTAAAATAAGAGCTCTGAGTCACGATACTCTTCTAAATATCAAAATTCATTAATATCCGATCACCCACTCGTAAGTTATATATACCTAATCTTTTCTAATTTTTCCTCTCCCTTTAGCCCCCCACATGGTCGAGTCTGGGAAAATGACTATCAAGTGAATTTATGCAGCTCCCTGACACGCCTACCAATTTTCATCGCCCTAGCACGTCCAGAAGCACCAAACTCGCCAAATCACTGAACCCCTCCCCCCAACTCCCCCAAAGAGCGCAAATCCAGTACGGTTACGTCAATCACGTATCAAGGACATTTGCTTATTCTATCAACCAAGATTCATCCCGATTCCTCCACTCCAAGTGCTTTCCAAGATTTCCTCCTCCAACTCCCCCCAATGTCAAAAGATCTGGTTGGGATTTGAAATAAGAGCTCTGAGACATGAATTCTTTCTAAATATCAAATTTCATTAAGATCGGATTACCAATTCGAAAGATAAAAATATCCCAATTTCCACGTTTTCCAAGAATTCCTGTTTCCCCCTCCAACTCCCCCTAATGTCACTGGATCTAGTCGGAATTTAAAATTAGAGCTTTAAAGCACAAGATCCTTCTAAATATCAAATTTCATTAAGATCTGGTCACCCTTTCGTAAGTTACAAATACCTCAATTTTCAAAATTACCCCCCCCCCCTCCCCAATTCCACCAAAAAGAGCAGATCCGGTCCGATTATGTCAGTCACGTATCTTAGACAGGTTTCTATTCTTCCCACCCAGTTTCATCCTGATCTCACCGCTTTAAGTATTTTCTTAGATTTCCGGTCCCCCCAACTCCCCCCCCCCCCCAATTACGCTTCATCCGGTTGAAATTTAAAATAAGAGATCTGAGTTACGAGGTCCTTCTAAATATGAAGTTTCATGAAGATCCGATCACTCCTTCGTAAGTCAAAAATACGTAATTTTTTCTTATTTTTCAGAATTACCCCCCCCCCCCCCCCCAATAGAGCGGATCCGTTCCAATTATGTAAATCACATATGTAAGACTTCTGCTTATTTTTCCCACCAAGTTTCATCCCGATCCCTCCAATTTAAGCGTTTTCCATGATTTCAGGTTCCCCCACCCCAAACTTCCCCCAATATCACCAGATCCGGTCAGGATTTTAAATAAGAGCTTTGAGACACGATATCCTTCTAAATATCAAATTTCATTGAGATCCGGTCACCCGTTCGTAAGTTAAATTTTTTTTTTTAACTTACTTACCTCATTTTTTCTAATTTTTCAGAGTTAACCCCTCCCCCAACTACCCCAAAGAGAGCGGATCCGTTCCGGTTATGTCAATCATGTATCTAGGACTTGTGCTTATTTTTCCCATCAAGTTAAAAACACTTCATTTTTTCTATTTCTTCCGAATTAACCGGCCCCGACTCCCCCCCAGATGGTCAAATCGGGAAAACGACTATTTCTAATTTAATCTGGTCCGGTCCCTGATACGCTTGCCAAATTTCATCGTCCTAGCTTACCTGGAAGTGCCTAAAGTAGCAAAACCGGGACCAACAGACAGACCGACAGACCGACAGAATTTGCGATTGCTATATGTCACTTGGTTAATACCAAGTGCCATAAAAACGTACGCTAATGATGTCACAGATTTCTAAAAACTTGAAACAAAGTAAAAAATAATACAAAAACAATAAAGAAGAAAAAAGAAAGATACAGACTTAAGGCGATTGAAAAGTTGCAGCTTGAGGCCGCTTAATTCATGCAACAAGTACGCTGAAGATGTTCACAGAGTTCTTAAAACTTAAAACAAAAGAAAAGGGGCAGACTTACTAAAGGTGTTTGAAAGACCTGCAGCTAGAGCCCCTTCCGTGCAAAATGTACGCTAAGATGCCAAGAGTTGGTAAACCTTGAAGCAATCGTAAAACAAACAAAAAACAATAAAATAGAAAAAAGACAGAAGCAGACTCAGTACGATTGTTAAAGCTGCAGCTTGAGGCCCCATTTCTTACGAATCTCATTTTACTTGAAAACCATTTTTAACTAGTTGTTTTAGTGTACATGTTTTAGTGAACGGGACTATCACGAAGCCTCTTAGATTCTTGAAAACTAATATGGCGTTCCGAATAGCTTACAATGGTGTAATCAAGAGCAGTTGTCTCTTAAATAAGAAAATAGGGGTTCCATTGAGCTACTTACAATTTCTGAACTGTTTTTATTTATACCTACAAAGAGCTGATATTTAGGCGGCTTTTATTAGTAATTAATGGATTTTCCGCTTTCTTAAGAATGGTAATTCAAATACAATCCTAAGACTTTATTTTAAATTGTGTTAGTTTCTTTTTTACCTTCCACCGGTAGCGCAAAAAAACCGGTTTCTTGTAATTTTGACGTCTCAAATATAATTTCGAAGTTGGAGATCTGGCTTGGTAACTCTCAGGTAAAGTAGCTAATCTCCCGATTACTTAGGATTTTTTCAGGATTTTGCAAAGGAGTGAGAATCAAAACACTTCCCTGCCCTATTTATACAATAGATCTATTTCCGTAAGTTCCACGTGCATAATCATGACACAACCTTTCGCTCCAGGTCATTGATACTTGGAGATAGATACATGAAAAAAGACCTTTCATATGCAATGCTTAGGTTTTAAACTATTCCTGAATGTTTAATTTTCATAGTTCAACTACTTTCTAAGGTAGCAAAAAGATCCACAACTTCACCTCTCATATTTCTGTCGAAATTCAAAGATACTATCAGTCAGTGCCTTTTTAAAGAAAACTAAACCACGTTCAAATTATTTGAAATTTGGTTAGTCTATATTGAGTATATAAATCTAGAAACCAATCTGTTGACATGTTTAATCCTATTGTTAGCATCATTAACGCATGGTTATAAAAATACTAAAATGGTTCTAAAAATGGTTCAGCATAAGACTCCTTCCTCCACCAGAAACTTCTTCTGAATTACAGGGAATTGTTTCTTCACATAACTGTTCTGGCCGATCTAATAGTCCGAAGAGGAGGATTTATTTTAAATAAAATAAAGTTAGCCGTTTTTTGCCTAATTATTTGCCAAATAACCAGCATTTATATTCCACAATTTTGCATGATTTCCACGTTTCTTATCTCTGTAGCTCGCTCCGCTGGAAATTATCGACAACCCAAAAAATTTTTTCAGGAGAGGGAAGGGGCGATGAATCTCCAGAATCCAAGAAGGAAAAGTTTGAAAGCCCCTTTGTTTCGGAAACGTCTAATATTTTTTCTTTAAATATTTAAAAATTTCGCGCTTTTAGCATTTCGTTTTTCAGACTTAAATCTAGCACAGATAAATCTAGTACTAAATTCAAGCTGAACCTCTGCTGTGTCGGGTTTAAATCCAAGCAAATCCAAACAGCACTAGCTGAATTATCGTACAAGTAAAATCCTACTGTGAATCGCTTTAAGCGCTGCAGTATATGACCTTGATTTATCCTATTTATACAATTAAGCAATTCAATAACATACATAAAAGCAAAAATAAGGTATTGTAAGGTCGGTATTAAAAAAAGGGCAAAACACATACTTGGGATACCCTTATAGTTCCTTGCTGAAAAGACCCCAGGGTTCCGAGAGGTGACGAACGTGCAGCGCCGATCCCAACACTGGTACCAAAAAGAAAAGGAAAGCGAATAAAGTAAACAAAACTGGTATATTGGTTTAAACAATAAACTTAGTAAGGACAAAAGAAAAAATAGACAAATAAGCAAAAGGGAATATGAGAATCTACAAAACAATAATGGTCAACGAAGCAACAACAATAAAAAAATAAACATCGAAACACAAGCCGCTTACGGTAGTATCAAGACAAATCATTTTTTATCAATCTTCTTTATCAAGGAACATATCCAACGATTATAGTTACGAGTCGTTGTTCCTGTAAACTCACCAACCGCATTATATTGTATGTATCAAAGCTGTTAAAATTTAAGTTAAATTATTCTTTAATTAAACTGTAGTCTTCTCCCATTTTTAAGGGCCATGAAATTGCTCATATTTTCTAAAATTTTACAAGATGGTAAAAACAAGGTTTATGAAGCATTCCGCTGGAATACCTATTTCAAGAACTTTCATAGAAGAGGAAGCCCGCATGTAGCTGGACAATTTAGCTTTCCCAGGGCGCAGCGTAAGGATGATTCTCAATTCGCTTCATTCCAACTTGAGCTCTACATGATTTCGTTTGAACTTTTCAGGTCAGTTACCATTTTTGTAAGCATTTCTTTTTTTTGTGGCTTGCAACAGCCACAGATACTTGCACACAGGAAAAGGAGGAGTCCCATCCCTTACCCAGTGAGATTCTTTAGAAGACCCCCGTTCATCAGAAATAGTGGATAAATAATGTTCATGAGAAATAATGGATAAATAGTGGCTTCAAAATGTTCTCTAATTTTTTTCCCATATATATATATATATATATATATATATATATATATATATATATATATATATATATATATATATATATATATATTTGTGCTGTTACACTGATGATTTCTCTTTTCATATATATATATATATATATATATATATATATATATATATATATATATATATATATATATATATATATATATATATATATATATATATATATATATATATATATATATATTTATACATGTCTAGTTTTATACCCACGTTAGTGTCAACATTTAGTAATAGATTAGTTCTTTGTAATGTTTACTTTCCTCTCTTATCCCTTTTCATATTTTTAGTCTTCTTATATTTTAAATTTACTCTTTTGGATTTTTCAACATTCTATAATGCCCTTTTCTTTCATCTCTTTTATAAGGTGTTTATCTATTTGATCTTAATCTTGTTTATAAATAGACATGCCAAAATGGCTTCTCCCAAAAATACAAATTAGGTCTATTTTGCCTTTTAATATATGTTTTGATAGTACTTCTTTTCTTTTTTTATTACTAATAACTGTAGTTACGAGAAGTTGTATCAAATTATTAGGGTCAATTGGAGGGGGACGGTCAAGGCTGTACCCCTCAATTTTGGAAAATACCGCAATTATTGTATTTTTATTGAAATATGACTTTTTTGGTCTTTTCCTGAAATATATATTTCTTATAAGGTCTTTTTTTGAAGTATACATTCCCCCCTTAATTTCCATGAATTGACATCACTGATTGCAAAAGTTAATTTTCATAATAAGTTTCATTTTTTGTAGAATATTATTCTCGGAATAACTGTCAATTGTGTCCATTGGCTTTTACTACAACCCTATAAGGAAGTAATATAATAGCTAGATAGAATTTGATTAGAGTTAAGGATTACTATGACTCGGGCTACTTGATCTCTAATTATCGGTATTTATTTTATTTAATGAATACTTCGGTATTATATGAATGATTAAAAGTGAATTAACTCGTGAAGAGTTATTTCCTTCCTACCCCTTACACTAATATTAAGAAGTATTGTAGGCACAGCTTATATGACTGTTCAATACCACAAAAAGCAAACCATCTAATACAACATTGACAAAAAAAATCTGGTAGGCAAGGTTAAGATCAATGAGTGCACATTTGAAACAAAAGAAAAACACATACCGCACAAGAAAGTCCATAAAAAATGAGAATAAAATAATATCAAGACTTCATTCAGCGTATTGTTCTTATTATTTCAGGTTTGCGTTCATTTCTGACTACTATTGATATGGGGGGGGGGGGGGGGTGCATGAAATACGATAAAACAACAAAGAAAAAAAACAACAAAAAAACAGACAGGTAAAACGAGGGTGATTTTCAGGCATGGTGATATGCACTGGCTGGACATAAACTACTACTACTAATACATGGTGTATTAATACTAATGCATACTAATGAATGGTGATATACATTGGCTGGAAATCTACTACTATTACTAATACAACTAAAAACTCACCGCAAACATTAACAACAAAAATTTTTGATATACACTCGCTGGAAATCTACTGCTACTACTAATACACGGTGTATTAATACTAATGCATACTAATGCAGTACTAATGCATGCTGAAATACATTGGCTGGAACTCTGCTACTACTACTAATACAACTAACAACTCACTACAGACATTAACAGTAAAAATTTGTTCTTAAACCACATTTACAGTAAAGCAAGCAGAGTGAATCACATTAAAAAGACAAAAAAAAAAAAAACACACACAAAAAAAATCAAATATCGCAAAAGAACCAGATTAATAACACTGTATAACAAAAGAAATACAAAGGCACTAAAAAGTGTTTAATCAGAGTATTATGTAAATAAAAATAAAATTAAAATGCTTAAATGTATTTCGGACAATAAATAATACACTACTACTACTAACAACTCATCTCAGCACTAAACCACCTGATACCAAGATGACTACGTACGCTCCTCCTCCATCCAAATCTATTCAAATCCTCCCTATTTACATCCTCCCATAAAGTTCCCATTTCCTTTAAATCTATCTTTATGACATCCTCCCACTTCAATCGCGGACGATCTGCTTCATTCTCGTTTTATTTTTTTTCTTAATTATTTTTCCTTGTTGTTTTATCACACGAACTTTGTATATTTATGAATTATAAATATTGATATTAAAAAATATTTATTGTATCTCGGTGGTCGAATAGCCGTAAGATTATTTGTAGGTTTTGTGTGACGGATATACTGAATTTGCAAAAAGTTAAATGGAAGTCAAAGGAATAAGCTTATCTACGAATAAGTCCATTTCACCCTCCAATACAGTTGTTCTGATATAGGCTTGGCACTGAAACAAGAATGAAGCATTTTATTATATAAAATTTAGGTTTGATCTATTTTGATATGTTCTGGGTACTTGGGTGACTGACCGTAAAGGCTGACGTACGAAAAGTATAGCTAAATCCCGCTTTCTAGGGCTATAATGTGAGAAAGCTTGAGTTGGCTGGGACGCGTACTGCGGATGAAGGATGACAGATTGCTGAAGATTGCCCTTTTCGGCCAACAGTCTAGGGCTAAACGGAAAGCAGGTCGTCCGCGGTTGGGTTGGGAGGATGTCATAGAGAAAGATGTGGGAACTTCCTAGAAGGGTGTAAAGAGGGAGGCTTTTAATAGATTAGATGGAGAAGGAGCGTGGATAGCTGTGTTGGACTCACCCGGCTTGGTGCTGCGGTGAGTTGTTAGTAGTAGTAGTAGTAGCGTATGATTTATTCATCAAAATGCTTAAAATGTTTAACATTTAAATAATGTGATTTTATTTTATATAAAATTTTATTTTTATTTACATAATATTTTGATCAAATACTTTTTAGTGTCTTTGTATTTCTTTTGTTTTACAATGTTACTTAATCCAGTTCTTTTGCGATATTTGTTTTGTTTAGTGTCTTCATCTTCTTTTGCCTTTTTAAAGTGATTTACTCCGCTTACTTTACCATAAAATGCGGTTTAAAAACGAATTTTTATTATTCATGTTGCATCAAAGAGATACCACCAGCCTATATGGGATTCAAAACGCCTATTATGCGCTCTAGCGCAATAATGCCATATTTCGGCTTAACATGACTTAGTAAGAACTAAGAATAACTCACACAGATTTAGTCTGTTCAATCTCCAGGTATTGGCATTTTTTTTTATTTAGTGTATGCTTCGGTATTACGTCACTGATTTAAAGCTTGTGAAGAGTTGTTTTTCTCTACTCCTTTTTCGTTTTTATTTCCTCTCTATCACTGACATATAGTTCGTTTTGCAAGCGAAAATACATTTAGTCATTAGTTCTTGTTAGACAATCGATCATGGTTACGGCGTTTGACAGAACTTCTTTGTTTTATACTGGGTTTTGTAATTATATATTGTATTGGAATTTATATGTTGTAATTATATATATTACATTATATATATGTATATTATATTTTTAATTATATATAGATATTGTTAAGGTTTTTATATGTATTGTTTTGTAATATATATATATTATAATATATATATTTTATATATATATATATATATATATATATATATATATATATATATATATATATATATATATATATATATATATGTTATAAAATATTTTATAATCATGTATATATACATTGTAATAGGTTGTGTAATTTATATATTGTAATTATATGTATTCGTTATAGATGTTTAGATGAATGAGGATTGAATTTGAACGCGGGTTGATTTGAACGAGGATTGAGTTCCATGGGGTTGAATTGAAAGAAGTTGAGTTAAATGATATTGAGCTGGGATCTTCAAATTAGAATGAAGAATGATCCTTAGTTATCCGATATGTGGAGAGTTAGAGGAATATTTTAACATTTCAGGGAAAGTGTGTAAGCGATTTGAGAAATGGAGTTTTTAGAGTGGATGAAGGGTAAAAGTTGAGGGTGTAAAATTTTTTGGGGAACGGGTTTATATACAGACTGGGAATCTTGCGGGCGTTTTTTTTATCGCGCAGGCATCACTCCGAGAGAGCGTCCTACTATTCGTTTGTCTTTTGTTTTTGTTTTTTACTAGCCATTTTTTATGTTGCTTTTTCTTTTTTAACAGTTTTGCTTAATTGTTCAATTGATTCATTTAATGGTTTGTATGGTGTTTTCTTTCTTTTTTTCCCTTTTGTTATTTCTGACCATGACCCAGCAGGGCTTTTTGCGTCAAGCATACGTAAATGTGCATTTACGATTTAGGCAAAAGACAGCACATCAGCATACGGAGGTTTTCTTTTTTTAACAACCAAAGGCTTCAGGGTAGTTTGGGAAATGCAAATACCATTTATTATTGGCTTTCAGCATAGAAAAACATGTGCATACCCTGGATTGAAGTTAGTTCCCTGATCATGTGGAGAGTAAATGGGCCTCGAGGGATTAGGTGAGATCTGATTGTTGCCACCAGGACTACCACTTATTGGACTGCTGAAACCAGGAGATGTTTGAGGAGCCTCATTTCTCTGCTAAAAAAAAGAAAAGAAAATCTGGTTGCATTTCCATAACATGCAAATTTAAAATCTTTGCCAAATTTCATATACACATAAAATCAAAATATAAGCTAAAAATATAATAAGTAATCGCCTTAAAGCTCACATTAGCTTTTAAGCTGGAGGAAAAAATTTACCCTGATGTTAATACTTTTTAAGTCTACACTGATTGTTAAACCGGAATACAGTGTAACCTGTAGAAGATAAACTGAACAACGGACTAAAACCTAACTGTAGTTATTAATTACTTCAAACCCCAAAACACATAACCATACATACACATTAAGGCCCAGAAGCCAAGACTCTTCCTATATTTTAATTTTTCTCTTTAGCAGAAAACACGATAACAAGAGGGAAAAGGAAACATAAGAGAACACTCAGCAGCTAAAGTGAGATAACTTATTCATATACAACTATGTTTATAATGATGTTTATCAGGCCACGTCAAACATAAATATTTATTTTGCAATTATCTCCGAGTCAAAGAGAAAAGAACAAATCATAGACTGATTTTACTGGTTTCAGTAATATGATACGAGCATTTCCGAGTTAGAATTCTTGGCTTCTGTTTTGTTTGTTGTTCTTTTTTTTTCACTCAAAGGGGCTAAGTGTCGTTACATTTACATTAATATTTAAATGGTATAAATCCCCATTAGCTAATAAGAAAGCCACAGACATTCAACTTTGGACCATCTGCGGTTCCAAGGCTATTGGTTACACATTTTACCTGCTCAGTGAAACCCCATTATTATTGGTACTATTTTATTGTATATTTAGGTTATTTAAAACAGATTTTGACTATTGAACGTTTTAAACTGAATTGGAACAAAAGCGATTATGACATAAATTAATAATATACGTAGGGATCCAGCTTTTTTTTACAATAATTAACTATACTTAATCCATGTTTTATTTATCATGGTTTTAATATATTGAGCAAATTTGTAACTTCAAACAAGGCCGAATCCAGGGGGATGAAGTGTTTAACCCCTCCCCCCCCAAAAAAGGCTAACTCGTAAAAAAGTAACAAAAATACTAAAACATATCTTTGATGTGTTTTTAAGTGTTTTTGCAAAGCCCCCCCCCCGAACAAAAATCATGGATTCGGGATTGACTTCAAGGTGTTTTCTTACTCTAATGGACTATCTTACTATTGCAATTTTTGCAATAAAATAACATAGAATAAAAGTGACAATTTGACATAAATCGATAATGTCCTTGTCTGGGTTGGGAGGATGTCATAAATAAGGATTTAAAGGAAATGGGAACTTCCTGGGAGGGTGTAAAGAGGGAGGCTTTAAATAGATTAGGTTGGAGGAGGAGCGTGTGTAGCTGTGTTGGCCTCAGGCGGCTTGGTGCTGCAGTGAGTTATTAGTAGTAGTAGTAGTAGTAGATAATGTACATATAACGCCTGTTTACATAATAATTAACCTTACTTAACATTAGATTTTAATAATATAACGATTATACAATTTTCATAGTAAACTGACATGGAATAAAAGTGATTATAACATAAATCAAGAATATAAACAAAATACCGGTTTCCTCACAATAATTGACTTTGCTTAAATTTACCGTTAGACTGGTGACATGTTAAAGCATTTTGCTTTATATTGAATTAAATATATAAAAAGTAGCAGTTTTTTAATGGAAGCAATAAACAAAAAAATCGATAGTTTTTTAAATGGAAATCTAACGAAAGCGGTCGAAACAAAAACCAAAGGAATTTGTCTTTGCAAAAAGAGGACTGGCGCCAAAGCGATAATTTACTTGAATTTAATAACAGCCTGAAAAACAGTAAAAAAAAACGCGAGATGAAAAAAATAGCCTGTCAACTAAAATATATTGAGAAATGAAAGTGGCAATTGCCGGTGGGCATGCGACAAAACCTCACAAAAATGCTCCTATGCTATAAGAAATAACAAATAGCTTTTTAAGTGTCGAATTACTAAACTAAGCATAACAAGCAGAAGAAAAAAAGATTTAATCTACAGACATTGCATGTACGTTGTCTCTTTCTTTTTTTTTGGGTGGGAAGGTGGGGTGCAGTGAAGGAGTCCAATAGAATAAAAATTATTAGATAATTTGAATGAAACGTCCCATATATTGAAAATTAGACCATTGAAAAGGTACCAAGGACATAGGAAATAAATCAGTTTTCATCCAATAAATCACTTTTTAATGAAAAGGGCCTCCATATGCAGTTATACCATTTTTGGTAGTAGTGGGTGTGAGCTTAAAAAAGAAAGGTGAATGAAAATTCAGCAAAAAAAAAAAAAAAAAAAACAAGTTCAAAACATTTGGCACCAATCAGCTTCAGAGGTGTAGCTTCCCTTTGAAGGTTTAGCATACATGGGAATCAAAAGTTTGTTAATGTTTTACGCACGTTAGGCCATTCTTTAACTAATTATTTGTGCATATTCATTTTCATGAAACAACGTGGCAACGCTGATGAAAATGTGATACTGCTCTAAAAAGTTCACAATTTTGAAATGATTAAAAGAAAGATCTTAAAACATTGGTGTTTTCGATTAGAATAGACCTAAGATGTCCAAGGGTGGTGGAAGGGTGTTTCACGAATATTTTCATGCTCTTCACACTTTAAGAAATTATGAGACTAGAAAATGGTGATATAGGTTGCTCAGATAGTAATGGACTACACGGTGATACTTTTGGAGCGTATATTTTTATGTTGTCATATTTTGTAGCTATTTTATCCAAAAAGCAAAAATAAGAGAATCGTTTAAAAACCCACGAAAATGGGGAGAATCTGCAAGATTTTGGCTCTGATCTTCCTTCCCCAAAATGTACATGGCTGCTTCTCCCCATAGGAATTAATCGTGGAACACACGAAGAAGAAATATATGAAAAGTTATAAAAATATTTAAACATAAGGAAAATATAGGAATATCAGGGAAGTTGCCCCGGGCAACATAGCTTGGGGGCGGTTTGGGAATTGCTCATTTTGATCCAATTTTTCACTTTGATTCTGCTTTTTTGCTTATATTTAAGCCGGGAGGGAGGACTGTAATTAATTTTTTCCTAGGCACGAGCAACCCTAGGAACGGCTCTGGCTATAGAGAACATTGGTCAACATGCGAAAAAGTTTAAGTAAGTATAAACTAACAATATTTTCGGTTAGGTTAAAAAATTATATAGGTTTGTAGGATTGTTTTGATTTTTTTTTGCAAGAAGTCCATTTTAACGTTCGAACCATATTCAATAGAACACAATGTTTACGCTTATTCAATAAATTATTACAATGAACTATAATTGATTACTGTAGCCTCTGTTGTTAAGCAAAGAAAGTCTGACAAATAAGTAGCTTCAATCACAAACCCGGATGTCCAACTTCTTATAGGCAACGCTATAGCGTTACCAATAGGAAAGGCCACACGGCTCAAATGTTGTTGTTTTTCCCAGAGGCACTTCATATAGAAGGTTTAAGTAAGTATAAACTAACAATATTTTCGGTTAGGTTAAAAAATTATATAGGTTTGTAGGATTGTTTTGATTTTTTTTGCAAGAAGTCCATTTTAACGTTCGTCGTATAAACTTCAAAAGGGGCTCATTCGATTGGGAATCGAGAGTTCCGGTACCCAGTACCCATCCACGTCCTTTTCCCCCAAATACATCCAATAAAAATTTTGAGGTTGTCATTTTGTTAAAAGATCATATAACAAAACTCCGGGGTCGACACAACCCCAGGGCCGGGGGTAGTCGTTATAAGTTATGCCCTGGTGGCAAATATGGTTCTTATAGAAGGGATGGTTCTTAATAGCAATAACATAATATGAGTAATAATATAAGTGAATAAATAAATCTTAAAGGGAGTAATACTTAAATTGAATATCCAAATCAATCGTTCAGTAAAGATCCAATAACGCAGTAGGTTTTAAGAGTTTTACAGTGAGAGAAGGTGGTGATACCCAAACTCTTGTTTGTAGTGATTTTGCTCGTTAGAAGCTAGATTTTTATATTCAATTTAAGTTTCACTCATTTTAAGATTTATTTATTAATTATATTAGTATCTATTGTATGTTTGTTTGCATTGATTGTTCATTTAATTTCTGTTCGTTTTGGGTTTAATTTATTCTTTAATAGTAATATCTGGTCGTTTAAGTTTGAATTTTAACAGGTATTTGTATCTGTTGATCTTAAGTTTAAAATGGCCTTTACTTTTCTTTGAAAACCTTCTTTTTCCGATTTTTTTTTTTATTAATTCAATAAATTTAAAATAAAAAACTAATAGTAATATCTGGTCGTTTGAATTTGAATTTCAACAGGTATTTGTATCTGTTGATCTTAAGTTTAAAATGGCCTTTACTTTTCTTTGAAAACCTTCTTTTTCAAATTTTTTTTTCATTAATTGAATAAATTTAAAATAAAAAATCCAATGGGTTCATTTTCACTTTCAGGAAACATGAAAAAGTGAACTCTCAGTCAATGTCCGGAATACATCCCACACATTAAACAATTCCAATGCCAGGGTTGGTAATTGCTCTGAGTCAAGTTCAAACGCGACAAAACTCCGCGGGTTTCTTGGCACACATTCTGTTTTTTAAATCTCCCTTTCTTTTGTTAACAAAAAGTAATAAAAACAGAAACAAAATAATTGATATTAAAACTGTAATCTCGGCATAAATTCTAGTGATTATTGCACCTGCACCCAAGAGGAATGCCAATTGACTATCATGCGAAACTAACTAAATTTTGACACCGTTTTTCAAATGCCCGTCTTTTCTATAGATAAGCAATTTTTGCTTTTTTCCTAGGATATTTACAAAAAAAGATTTTGCAATCAATAAAAACGGTTTCTTTACGAATATATATGCATGAATATGTTTTTTTTTTCAATCTACCTTTCTTAGAGGAAGAAAAACCAAACCCTTAAAATGGGTTTAAATGAACTTACTAGACAGTTCGAAAGGGGAGGAAGAGATAGTCCTAAACCTTGAAACTAAAAAGGGACAAAAATATAAGAAATTACCTATTTACGTCAGGGGTGAGGTGACCAAAAGAAGAAGCTCAAGACAGAGTAAAGAAGGAGAAAAATCTAGTAGAGTGTGTCCTATCAAGTAGCTTACCGCCACAGTTTATAGCGCTACAAGCAACATCAGTGAAAAGTGATAGAACAGAAATAAAGTTCCCTGCATTCCCAGCCATAAGCCTTGCGGGGGGAGGGAGGGGATATGATGATTATTTGGTTCTAATGTTTAAATGTAATGCTGAACTGTTCAATAAATCTATTTATCTAAGTCAAATGGATTTTTAAACCTCTTTCTTGGCAGAATCCAAGACTGAGTCAATCATTCACTCGAAGGGACTGAATGTCATGCCGAACTAGCTAAATTTTGACAACACATCTCATAAGACGAATTTTTCTATAGACAGTCTTTCCTTGCATAATTCAGAGGAAACACACAAGAAGCAACACAAAAATTCAATAGAACTTTTGGGGGTTTCTGACCCCATTTTTTTTTTATTTTCTTTTTTAAGAAAGATAAACCAAGCACCTAGAACGGATTTACTAAATAGTTCGATAGGGCAAGACAAAAAGCAGCCCATAAAGAAGCAGCCATGTTCATAAGTAGGACAAAAATATAAAGAATTGCAAAAAATCTATCTGGTTTACATGCAAAGAATATTTAATCAATTATAATACTTCGTCTGTATTCCACTACAAAATCCAAGCAATAGTGGAAAAAATTACATAGAAGACCAAAAAAAAAAGAAATTTTTTTGAAAAAATGAGAAATACTAAAAATTTTGCTAAAAAAAAAACAAACAAAAAAAATCAGGATTCTTCAAAAGCCTTTTAAACGTATTGGAACTCAATTGTACCGACATCTTTTTATTTTCAAAACTGAAAGCTTTTAAAATATTGTACTGCATGAATGTGTATTTTAACTCCACCCAAACCGGTCCCAAGCCCGGTTCCGAAAGAAGGAGGGTTGGGCGATAGGCTTGCTACCTGTCCCTGTAAAAAGAAACCAGCAACTGAATCGTCGACACTAGCCTCAGATATGACTACTACTCCCCTAACAATCTCAGCATGCCCCCAGATCCGATTTTTAACTACGAAGCAACGACTGAAGATCGGATTTTTGGAATGTGAGGACGATGAGCCAGATCTCAAAACTGAACAGATACTGAAAGAAGTGATGCAATACAATATAGATGTAACAGCTATCAGTAAAACTAGATGGCTTGACAGTGGGACGGAACCCCTACAAGATGACTATGTCCTGGCATACAACGGACATGAAAGCAGACGCCAAGCAGGTGTACAGAAGTCACCCACAGGAAGGCAAGCGACTTTAATAAGGATACCTGTAAACGAAAGAACTATTTATACATGGTTGAACTTTCCCATGGAAAACTCATTTGCTGCCTGCTACGCAGCAACTAACGAAGCGGATGAAATAGAGAAAGACAACTTTAATGAAACAATACAAAGTGTTGTTGTTAAAAATTCCTACATTATACCACAAGTGTCGTAGGTGATCTTAATCCGAAAGTAGGATCTTGTCACAGTTACTGTCCTGAAGTCATGGGACAACATGGAATGGGTGACATGAACAAAAATGGACCACTACTTGTCGACTTCGCCCTGAACAACGACCTTGTCATAGGAGGTACAATGTTTCAACACAAGACCATCCACAAACATACATGGACTTCACCAGATAGCCACACGCACAACCAGATTGATCACCTCCTCTTCTCACGCAAGTGGCGAAAGAGTCTACTCGATGTGAGAAGCATTAGAAGCGCTGATATACAATCAGACCATAGCCTAATGGTTGCCAAGATCCATCTTAAGTTAAAAGCGACACAGAAAAGCAATAAGCCGGCAACATAAAACCCCTTCAACGTTGAAAAACTGAATGACAAGGAAACAACAAGAATGCTCCAGTTAGAACTTTCAAATAGATTTGAATCCCTGCAATCGGAATTAGGACCAAATACTGATTTCAAAAGTAAGTGAGAGAAACTGAAAAGCACGTACAGTAGTGGCAGAGGAGAAATTAGGCTATAAGAAGAAAAAGAAAGAAAGATGGATTTCCGAACAAACCTGGACACTAATTGATGCAAGAAAATCAGGCAAACTTTCCATTCTGTCGGCCTCAGACGCATCTGAATTGATTTTTATGCAAGACGCGTATAGATAAATAGACAAACAAGTAAAGAGGAGGGCCCGGGCCGAACCCTTTGAAGATTGACGAGCGGTGGGAAACCCACTTCAAGAAGCTACTAAATAGACCAAGAATAAATGACCGAGATATAATTCCTGAAACTCTACTTAGGATTCTTGATGTAAATGAAGAGCCGCTGTCGCCAGAAGAAATCATAGCCTCAGTCAGAAAGCACAAGAGCGGAAGAATGCCAGGAGTAGGTGGCATTACATTTGAGATGCTGAAAACTTCAGTTCGCGACTGCATGACAGTTTATGTTGAGCTGGTAACTCAGATATGGAGTGACCAGAAAGTGCCCAGTGACTGGACGAAAGGAACCATCACTAAGCTGTTCAAAAAAGGTGACGAGCTTGTTTGTGGCAACTGGTGAGGCATTAACATATTGTCCATACCTAGTAAACTTGTGTCAATTATTATACTACAGCAGAAACTGGACCAACATCTTCGTGATGAATAACATGGCTTCTGACCTGGAAGGGTCTGTATGGCTTCTGACCTGGATCATATAAGGACCTAATTTTTACACTGAGAATGTTGGTTGAACACTCAAAGGAATGGAATAAAAAGCTGTATCTTCTTTTCTTTGACTTAGAAAGACCTTTGATTCGATTGACCGAGAAATCTTATGGAAAACGCTCAAATACTATGAAATACCCCCCCAAGATAGTAGAAATGATTATCACCCTGTGTAAAGAAACAGAATGCTGTGTGCAAACAGAAAGCGGAGTTACAAGATACTTCAAAATCATAACTGGTGTCAAACAGGGATCTGTATTATCACCCCTTTTATTCACGATAGTAATGGACTATTTGCTCAGACAGTCTACGAACTATGGAGCAAACGTCAACAGCAAGGAACTTGCTGATCTCGACTTTTCAGATGATATAGTACTGCTAGAAGACGCCAAAGATCAATTACAGCTGCTATTCCATGAAATTTGAAAAAAAAAACCCGAGAGGTCGGATTGTCGATCAACGTTGACAAATCAAAAATTATGTCCACATCTGAATCCCCCAAAGCTCTTGAATGCTCCGATGAGACTGTTGAATCGATCCACGAATTTAAATTCTCCGGAAGTTGGATAGAGAATACTAGAGATGTTTGAAATCAAAAGAAGGATTGGACAAGCATCAGGCGCTTTCAACGGACTGCCACCAATTTGGAGAAGTAACAATACTCACTTCGTTGAAAATCGCGCCTGTTCAACAGCAATGTGCTGTCTATATTGATTTACACCAGTGAACGTTGGAAACTCAACCAACAACTTGAGAAACGCATCCTTGGATTCGAAAACATTTGCCTTCGAAGGATCGTCAAAATCAGCTGGCATCAGAAAATTACTAATAGGGAAACCCGGCTGAAATCGAACCAGCCCACAGTGACCGAAGTTATGAAGAAACGAAGATGGACATTTTTGGGTCATTTTCTACACATGCCCGAAGACAGACTGCCCTCAAGAGTCTGTCAGTGGCAGCCCGAAGGAAGAGGAGGCCAACCAAGACACACGCTGTGGAGGTAGTATGATCGGGACCTGAAAGAGGCCAACATTTTACTCACTCCACAATGGTAAGATATCACTGCAGCCACACAGCTTTGTGATGAAGGCTACGATTGAGTACTCTATTTTCCTCTTATTTTCTTCTCAAGAAATTTTCACCATCTTCATCACATGGTAGTTCAAATTTTCCCGATGGGATGTTCTAATAATAACTTAAGATTGAAACACACCTTCGTGCTCATTTCAGGCACAACCATAGAAGAGAAGGGGCTTCAGCCCCGACCCCCTCCCGAAAAAAATCCCAGTATTTTCACAATTTTCCCAAAAATGTATTTATTTATTGTAGTTCACAGTCTGTATAATTTCTTCAAACTTAGCCTTTTTCCTCGCCCAGATAAATGTCTACTCACGTGCCTAACCGGACTCTTATACAATTTAGTGTTTTCTAAAAAAAAATTCTGGGGGGGAAGGAGGAATAGTCTTGGACAGTCCCCATACAGAATTCCTACCCTAAGTGTAAAGCTATGATACACGTCTTATCTATTTTCTTATACAGTACAGGAAGAGCATAGTTTCTTGGGCAACAAGGAAACGATCTCAAATGCCTATTTCTGCACTTGTTCACAGAAAGTTGGAGTTGCGGAAGTATTAATTGCATAGAGCATGTCAAATTGTTGAATAGATATTAGTCTGCTTGCAGGAGACATGCTTGGTGATTCACTCCTACGGAAATAGAAAAAAAGAAGATATTCTGTATCAACAGATTATGTCAAGGTCGTAAAAATAAGTGCACGTTACTGGCACCTTTTTAAGAGAAGAGATTTCAGGGGGGAGTGGAAGGGATACCTAAGACCTATCAAAGAACAATTCCATTAGTATAATTTCTGGAGTTTTGTGCAGCGCTAAATTTTTCATAAAATTCCTCATAGTTGGGGATAGGCCTACTATCCTTACAGTATGGAATGAGCATTTGTATTTCTTTTATAGTTTTCCAACAGCCATATGTGTGTGTGTGTGTGTGATTGAGTATGTAAGATTGAGTCTGCTAATGGAGGATCCTTACAGTTGTTTTTCGGATATTAGGAAAGAAAAGAACAATGATTCAAAAATGTGTCATTTCCTTATAAAACAACTATTCCCTCAAAAAGACAGCACATTTTACCCCTTCTCCTCTTAGAAAAATTCCTCTGGGTACCTAGGACTGTCACAATAGTATACCGTTTTTTTCTAACACTGGTTGCAGAGCAGTTTTCGACTCGAATTCTTCTGCTAGCTTGAGTTGTAAGTGCAATCCAAAGGTTCAAATTATTTAGTTGATTCCAATGCCTCTACACCAGGAGGACCAAAGTGCGGTCAAATAATCATTGCCCTGCTAATCCCCCCTTTGAGAACATCATATCAAAATTTATTTTCCTTTTAATTCAAAAATGTCAGATACTGTCTCTAAGCATGACAGCGACGATCTAAAAAAAAAAAAAATCACTCCAAGTTATGCCCGATTTAAAAAAAAAATTAACAGCATATTAAAAATAAAAATATTCAGGCTCTTCTAAGAATCCGGCAATTCATGCATGTTTAAAAGGGACATTTTGAGAGGGAAAACTAAAAGTCGTTCCTTTATATGATTTATATACAACTACATTGCATAGTATTTATTTGTGTAGCTCAACTAGATAAGTGGTAGTTACAACAATGAAAGCTGCTAAAATGCTAGTTATTTGTTATAAGTTTCATATTATCACGAGCTATTAAACAATAATAATAAGTCCTTTAACACCCACGAGTAAAGGCGGGTAGGAGTGTAAGTATCGAGTGAGTTGTACCCATTTAAAAAACTCGTGTACGCCAAGTAGGGGTGCGTATGCCAGACGTGGCGCGAAGAGGCAAGAAGCAGAGTCACGATACGATGGAAGTATCATGGCAAGTGACACTCCAAGATGCACACCAGGCAAGGCCGAATCCTGAAGGGGGTGTTACGGGTTGTACCCCCCAAATTTTTATCGACTCGTAAAAACGTAACAAAAATGTATATAGTCTAAACAATTTTTTTTTTGCGGTTTTAAAAGTTTTGTTTTATACTCCCCCTCCCAATCAAACAAAAATACTGGATACACCCTTGACTCCAGGGGATGGAGACAGGACAATTCCTCAATAAAACACCACAAACACTTCGATTCTAGTTTGCCTTGTAAACAAGTGAAGGCACCGAACTTTTAATCACAAACATTGCATGAAGTTGCACATAAGCATCTGCGGTGAAAAAAAAGTAGCCTTATCAACTTACGATTTTCACCCTGATCTGATCAAATACAGTCAGAGGGGTGGTATATTAACGGCTGCAAATAGTGCAAAATAAGATTGCAAAGGACTCAAACATGGGTATAGTACTACAATGCAATACTTATGCGATCTTCGCACTCGAATTGCTTAAAACATTGCCCCCTCCGGAGAGGTTACAGTAGGCTTATACGAAAACTGTTTTGCGTCGTCGCAGAAGATCATGTGGAAGTGTTATGAACTTTCGGTTTAAATTCACGCTTTGAGTAAGTTCTTTGAATAAAAGTCATTTACCCTTATAAGTTTGGTATTTCACTTTTTTAGGGGGGGGGGCAACTATATACAGAAAAACTCCTTGTCCCCTCTGTACGAGAGCTATACTTAAATATAGGCTAACATAAGTGAAAACCCGAGGAGGAAGGGGGGAGGGGAATATTGAAAGGGCTAAATTCCAGACACTTTTCCAGCTTCTCCCGGGAACAAACTATTCATATCTCATTTACGAGCTGAGATAGAGTTCTTTAAATTTATTTTTTATTAGCAAGCGGAGTTAATCTTGATCAAACACATCGGAAATCTTTTCCAAATCAAAAGTTTAAATTTAGTTATGTCATCCTCCTCAAATGGATTATTTATACATATGCTTGGATTATTTTTTTATTTTCATGATTTGGATTTTATATCATCATCTACAGGTATTAGGTGGTTCAAAGCCCCAAAACCCCTTCTCTAAGGTGGCTATTCAGATTAGGTCATTTAAGTTTCATAGTAAAACTAACAAAAATCCCTAGTTCCAAATGAGTCAGACAATTGGCTTTTCAAACTAAAAATGTTAATTCCCCCTCACCGAACAAAATCCTGAGTCGGTCCTTACCAAGTGAACGTGTATTTATCCTTGCTCTCAATATTTAATTTTGAGTTTTACGCTTTAGATAAACTCAAGATTTACATTTATGGGGCTCAGCAGTACCTTTAATTAATTAATTAATTTCAAATAATCAATTAAATTATAGTTACCTGTATGGAAACGTTGGGTGGGTTGGAGGCATTGAGTAAGTCCTCAATGCTTGCTAGAGAATTAGGAGACAACTGTGCTGGTTGTTGCTGTTGAGAAGCTTGTTGAACTTGCAGGCGAAGTTGCTGTTGCTGCAATCGAAGCTGGTGTGCTTGTGCAATTCGATTATGCTGCTGCTGTTGGCGGGCTGCCAATAACTTCTGACTTCTTTGCTGGAGAAGTAATTGCTGGAATTTTAAAATTGTTATTTTTAACTGACTTTGGATCTTCGTGTCCAACGTCCACATGTTAAAATAGGAGGGGGAGAGAGAGAATTCAAATGAGGGTTTTCGGTGAAATTACGATTTTGTCTTAAACGTTGATATATGTCAATTCTATTTTTATCTGCTGAAGTGGCAATAAACAAGATTTATCGCGTAAGGGTTAAACTACACAAAAATCCAATTTTGACTACATCTTAAGAATTTTTTTTATTTATTTAGTGATCACGATTTTTCATTTTTAAGGAACATGGTTATGACTGTTGCAATCCAAAAGATGTCATTAGATCTGTATGTCCCAGCTGAAACTTATGCATATTCTAAACTTGGCAAACTGGATAGATTGTTTTAATTCATTTTGCAGAATATAATACGATTTTCCAGAACATACATAAGAGGTTTCTAGCTTTTTTCCCTCTTCTTCTTATGATTCGTAATTTCTCCTTTTCTCGCAAACAGATATAGATTTCACCTTCTTTTTTTTCTAACTTTTTGCTCTCCTGTGTCATTTATATATTTGGACAAACTTCCAGGTCACAAGCATCTCGCTAGAGCAGACATGTTCATAGATAGGCATTTCTAGTGTAGTAAGATTTCAAATCATGCGGGAAATCTTAAGATTTCCGGGAGAACGAACGTAAACACCCCTCTCCCCCTTCCCGTGAGTAGGAAGAATTATTGGCTTCAGAACTGACTTATAAATGAATAGTCATCTTGCCGGGTAAAATTTATTTTTTAATGCTAATGTTCAGATTACACAGGAGCGGATACAGAATTAATTTTAGGGGGATTCACCAACAAGTTTGGCTCCTCCATCAGGGATTTTAGCCCCGTCACCCCTGTTATTAGTGCAACTTTCAAACTTCTGAATAAGGAGGGGGTGTACCCTTGACACCTCCTTAGATCAAAGACACCTCGTCAAGGCAGGCACCAAGGCCTTATTCAGGGGGTATAGGAGGTTTGACCCCCCTGAAATGTTCGTCTGAAAGAAATATATTTTTGATGTTTCTCAAAGTTTTTTGTGACCCCCCCCCCGAACGGAAACCTGGACAAGGCCTTGGCAGGCACAATCATAAACAGGCAAATAATGTTAAATGAGAATTGAAATTATGGGGGGGGGGTATCTCAAGATTTCAGGGAGATCGAACCTAAGCTTCTCCCTTACCTTGGGTAAGTAATATTTTGACGAGCAATGAATTATCAATATTCAATTATTTTTCCATAAAGGTTTCAACTAGAATTTTCTTTTCTGCCTTGGACGGACAGTTTTAAACGTTAACTGGAATGTGAATAATCCATAATCACTTTAAGACACCAAAATACATGAAATTAGTTTCAGGTTAAAATTTTTATTAAAAAGAACCTCAAACCGCGTAGAACTGAAAAAGACTGCCTACGATTTTATAATCATAACAGTATGAATCTGCAAAGCAAGCCTGAATAAATTAAAGTTAATCCTACAAAAATCCTAGCGGCCACAAAGAGGTAAAAAAGAAAAGAAAAAAATACTGGACAAAGCTTCTCCTTCACCTACATTAGATTTGGAAGAATGATACATAATAAGTCATATTCTTCGAAACTCTCGAGGGAACGGGTTTTTCTTAAACAAAGTATTAATACAAGTAAACCGTCTAGTTCAGGAATTCTCTGAGGACCTCTTGACAGCACACAAAAATGTTGAACAAAAGGGATTTGCAAAGTATAGTTAAGCTTCTTTTTATCTATATGGTGAATTGAATAATTTGAGTGGAGGCAGCTGGGGGGAGGGGGCAAATGGTCCCTTGAATTTTTCTTCCCTCCAACTATATTATAAAAATAAATTACCAAGAGGATCTTTTCATTGAAACATGCCTTTTTTTGGCACAAACTAAAAAAAAAAACTACAAAATCTGCCCTCGCCCCACCTAGATTTCGAAAAATACCCCCAAATCTTCGTTGATTAACACCACTGATTAAGATAACCTATCTCCTAGAGGGTCATATAAGGTACTGGCGAAGAACAGGATCTTTCACTTATCCCCCCCCCCTTTATACAAAAATATATTTACACTTCTACCCATGATCTTCCAATAATTAATTTTTTTCCTGTCTTTAATTTTTCTCCCCTTCCCCGATTGTACCTGTGGCTCTCCCAACACATAATCCAGTCTATTGAAATGTCTAAGGCTTAAGACATATTATAAGTACCTTTCTATACCCTATCAGTCTTATTAGCTGTGTTGGAAAATTTTCAAGAGAAGGGAAAGCATAACCCTGCGAAAAAAGCATTCAACGGGAGGGGTCCTGTTGCTTTTGCTTCACGAGCAACGGTTCTGCGTACTAGGGAGGCACTTTCTGTAATTGTAGATCTACCCGACAGTTTTACTTGCCGATTTATTTTCCTAACATTTGAATGGAAAGTAAATTGTTGTAAACTGGGCTATGTGGTTGAGAGGAGCGGCTCCCTCCTATGTAGGGTGGAATTTTGTTCATTTGTAGTTTTGAATCTGTTTTTTTTAATTAGGCCAGAAATAAATCAAAAGTTAATAGAGCCCCACAGAGGAGTACACATCAAAATAATCCTGAGAAAAAGGGGGAGATAGATCCACTGACATGGCAGACGTTGAAAGAATTTATGAAAATTATAAGAGAGGCCGGAATAACAAATAAATTATGACATTCTTGAGAGGTGAGATATGGAACACCCCCACCCCGCCTCGGTATATCCCTATTTGGGAGGAATATCAACTGGAAAGTATGTATAAACCTTTGTTGTTGTTTTTTTTTCTTTAGAGGTCGAATATACAATAAGAGAAATTTGTTAACCAACAGCATTAAAATGGAATATAAAAAGAACCCATATTATGAATTGTAGCCATCTCAACTACAAGGCTGTCTGTCCACAAACTAGTATACAGATCTAATCAATCGCAAGAAGAAAAATGCTTGTAGATAACATTGAATTCAACAACCAACGGAACAGAATCAATAAATAGGCATATTTAATAATTTACCACCTTCAGGCAGTAACGGTGATAATGCTTCGGATCTATAGCCAAAACTGCAACAAAAACCCGACCAGAAAATATATACTTAATAAACAAATGTAATTAAATTTTATTTTAAATCGAGGTGAAAAAACAATCACAGCATATTGTTGTGCCTAAAATTAAAGGGCGTAGCTGATTTTTTTTTAAATTTTCGTGGTAACAAACTCTAGTAGGGAGCGACGCAGCTCAGTAGTAACTGAAACTCTAAAAAATGGAACTTTGATATCAATAGTTACATCAAAAGAATCGGATTTTTATGCTGATTTTAAATATATAAGTTTCATCAAGTTTAGTCTTACCCATCAAAAGTTACGAGCCTGAGAAAATTTGAGAATATTGAGAAGTCAGAGAATCTTAACGAAAATCAGATTCAGCGTATCAGAGAACACCAATGTAGAAGTCTCAAGCTCATATCTACAAAAATGTCGAATTTTGTATTTTTTTGCCAGAAGACAGGTCACGGATGCGTGTTTTTTTGTTTTGTTTTTTTTTTCTCAGGGTTAATCGTATCGACCCAGTGGTCCTAGAATGTCGCGAGAGGGCTCATTCTAGCGGAAATTAAAAGCTCTAGTGCCCTTTTTAAGTGAACAAAAAAAATTGGAGGGCACCTTCACCCCTTCCCACGCTCATTTTTCCCAGACACCGGATCAAAATTTTGAGATAGTCATTTTGTTCATCATAGTCAAAAAACCTAATAATTATGTCTTTCGGGAAGACTTAATCCCCCACAATCCCCGGGGGATGGGCAACAAGTTACAAACTTTGACGATAATTCCATAAGATAATTTCCATGAAGAGGGGGCAGGATTTTCTAGCATTATTAAAAAAACGATGAGGAAATAAATGAAAAAAGTTTTTTCAGCTGGAAATAAGGAGCAGCATTCAAACACAAAACGAGCAGAAATTATTGCGTATATAAGGGAATCCGTCTCCTCACAATACCTCGCTCTTTATGCTAAAGAACTTTGTAATTTCAACTATATATTCTACGGCCTTTGTGATTCAGGGGTCATTCTTAAAGAATTGGGACAAAATTCAAGCTTTAGTGTAAAGACCGAGGTATTGACGAGGGAGCAAACCCTCTCATATACGTAACAAAATATACAAATATAGAAGTTCATTACGTAAATTAATTCGTAAGTTACGTACATTTATTACTAATAAAAACGTTCGTAGAAGAATAGAAGTTCTAGTTGCCTTTTTAAGTAACCAAAATTGGAGGGCAACTAGGTCTCCTCCCCCACCCCTTTTTTATCAAAATTGTCCGATCGAAACTATAAGAAAGCCATTTAGCAAAAAAAAAAAATCGTTTTGATTATTCAGGTGCGTTGAGCCAAAATCAAAACATGCATTAATTCAAAAAAGTTCAGAAATTAAATTTAAAAAAACAATTTTTTTAACTGGTTTTTTATTGTTTTAAAAAAGAGAGTTGTGAGAAAAAGTCAAACTTTAGCGTAAAGAGCGGGGCGTTGAGGCGGGTACAACCCCTTTCACATACGCAATAATTTCTGTTCGTTTGAAGTTTTAATGTCACTCCTTACTTGCAGTTAAAAACTACTTGTTTTTTTTATATTTAATACTGAAAAGAAGTTACCAGACTCTTTGGGATTCTCTCAGTGCTCCTGACCCTCTGGTCGAACTTATAGACACACTTAGACAAAGAAATAGTTTTGTGGAAATAAAAACTTGGTCTTTGACAAATATTACAGTTAATTTTCGTCCTTTTTACTTCATTGTTTCCTAGCTGAGTAAATGACACACTGGGCTTACATCTTATGCGTGTCGGCTAGGGACAGATGTTCGAGTCCTGGTGTGGCTAGCTCTTTGTCTCAAAATGGTAACCAGGAAAAATCTGGAGGGGGGACACTGAAAGCATCGGATGATTTTCCTCAAGTCACGTACAGTACACTCGCCACAAGCAGATAATCAGGAGATCGGTACCTGCGCTACGCAAACCATCGTTCTGCATGCGAAACAAGTCACGTACAGTACACTCGCCACAAGCAGATAATCAGGAGATCGGTACCTGCGCTACGCAAACCATCGTTCTGCATGCGAAAAAAGTATATTTTTCGGGTTACTGTACGTCAATTCATTGTATCGATCGGTCATTGTAACGATTCATATATTATACCAACGCATTTCCATTGTAAAATTTCGTGGCAACGCCATGTCTAACTCTCCTTCACACAGCCAATGGCCATATAATAGCCTATAGGACTACACGATGAATGCCACAGTATTTAGCCTACCTGTTAAAGATGTCTTTCTTCTTTTTTTTTTGAAAAAGAGAGGGATTTCACCTTCATTAACCAAAACAGACCAAATTAAATAAAAACTTTTTAATACCCCAAAAAAACCTAAATCAAAATTATCCTGACATAAATGAATTTACCGTACTACATATCAACAAGAAAACATGATATTTAGCAAAGATGATCATGTTTACAAGGACCAGAGAGATATCAAATGATTACATCTACCATGGCACCTCAACAGTGTTACCAGATGAATGGTATAAGAAAGAGCATCTATTAAAGGAATATGGGCTAAGGACACCAGTTTATGAGACAAAAAAAGTAAAAGGTGCAATTTTTCGAAAAAAAAAATCGCTTTGAAAAAACACTGATTTAAAAAATTTGATTTCAATTCAAGCTTCTGAAGTCTTGAAGGGAAGACTTCGAGGCTACGATTCTAAAATTAATTAACACTAATTTCGTCACTTTTGTCCCCAAAACTTATATTTTAATAACCACACTTTTTAGGGGTGGGGCAATTTCATTTAGAAAATGACGTTTTTAGTATTTTCAACAGAATGTTGAAAAAACCACGAAATTGCCCACATAGATTCAGAAAAATACATCCCCTCTCCATGAACTGAAGTCACTACTTCAACTCTTAATAGTGACTTAGCACCCTCTTTGATTCAAGAGTCTCAGATTTTACGCACAAATTCTATCCTTACAAACAAATTAGCAAACAACTTTATAACCTTTATATATTCCTACTTGTGAAATTATGAAATGCCAGATATCTCTATTGGTATTCAGCAATAGAGCATCCCACTTTACCTGAATATCCCTAACTTCCCCAGATGTAATCTGAAAGAGATAACAAAAAATGCTGATTGGGTCACGTGTTAACTGAAATGCTCATGGGCAATTATGTGACTGAAAACAATGATAACGTGTTCTCCGATGTATACACAGTTTATTTACAAATTCCCGAAGGTGTATCCCCTTTTCACTATCACTATCCCTCTTTGTCCTTTATATTTTTCATGCGATTTTTTCCGATTTTTGGAATTGTTGAACTCTTTGTTTACATATGACGTCACTTACCCTCACTTATCCAGCATTTTCTGAGGTTGGCAGGTGCAACTTATTCAACAAGCAACCCAGACTGTTTCAAGTAGCAATCCTTCTAATCTTTGGCGTCATATACGTCACACGAGTCGCTAAGGATAAGCAATCTCGGTATGCTGGGCCGCATTAATAGAGTATTTTCATTGCAAGGCAACCAAATCAGCGGAACCTAAATCTTCCGGAGGCAAGACCCAAAGATTGCGAATCGATCTCGCGAGATATTTAACAGTAAGACAACTGTGTCATAACGGGCACCCTTATATAGCAGGGTTATTATTGATTCATGGCACAAATTTAACCCGCAGAATTTTTTTTTGCCCAAATATGAGAACAGCATAAGTTGTCGAAGTACAATCGTTATGATATCCTCCTTGTAAATGCAAGGATGTGTTCAATCTATACTATGGCAACAAAAATGTCCACATGGAAAACACAAAAGACACTTTTTAGTTACTGCAGTTCAGAGGCTATGGGAATCTCCTCTGGAGAGGGAGGAAAGAACTTCAAGTCACTCTGTAGTAACGATTCTCAGGTTGATATTGGAAATTAGTTAAAATTTAATTTTTTGAGTCACCTTAGCCGAGTAGATGGCACACTGGACTTGCAATCTTGTATCCTTCAATATGCGGTTTCAAGTCAGCGTGTTATTAACAATGATCAAGTCCTGGCTTGGGGTGAAGGTAAGCGGCGTGACTCTGCAAGCTCAGCCGCCTAGGGTATGGAGGCAATTGACCTTTGAGGCCTGAGTCTTGATCCAGTTGGGTCCGCCCCAACAATTATGTTGCCCTTAATAGCAACATAAAAATTTGATAGGTATGTGAATCACATAGGAGTAGCCAGGATTTTAATTGAGAGGTGGACAAATTTTGAGCAGACCAAGTTGCAATTAAAAAGTTCCAATACAGAATAAAATAATTTAACAGCCCCTAAAAGAGAATATTCTGTTTGATTAATGTGAAGCTGCAAACCGCAGGGGATCATGTGGATATTTCAGAAAAACCTTTAATACCGATAATCAATGCGAGAGGATTACTTTTCAGATGTTGGCTTCGAAAGTAACAAACTAGATTTTAATCGTGTATTTTCGGTTGTAATTCTGTACAAGTATAAAGTTTGTTAGACATTATACATTTGTCCAGAGCAGCACTATATATATACATATATATATATATATATATATATATATATATATATATATATATATATATATATATATATATATATATATATATATATATATATATATATATATGTAGCACTGATATATATTATATATATAGCACTGATTTATACTCTCTCCGAAATGATTGGCCCTAATTCATCCCGTAACGATACACGGGACTTGGTAAGTAAATACATACTTCAGCCTTATGCACCAAGGACAGTGAAAATGATTTTTTCTTCTTTTTTTTTAATTAGTTATGTGGAAGCTTACAGACATATCGTAAGCATAAGGAAAATTCAGAAATTTTATTGTTAATGAGAAACTAGACCTACGTTGCCTGAGCAACGTGAAGTGTTGCAGCAACCTTTGTCCGGCTTCGCCAAATAAAGTGTTGCGAGAGCAACACTTTGGTTTTGTTTCTTTGCTATCTGTTAAACGCTGAAGCTGCCAGCCTATCGAAGCTTTTAAAACGTTATGTTCAAAGAAGAATAAGATCAGTAATCACATGATCAAAGTCTATTCCTCAGCGTTGAAAAAACAACAATAACAAAAGAATATCGAAAGAAGGGACTAAATTGACTTTGCAGCCAGTTGAACGTTATCCTTATCAATCGTAGACATCGTGACGGATGAAAACTTGAAACAGTATCTTATATGATCTAGTTGGCATTATAAAGCTATCCGTAACTTTTCAGGATCAAAATACCATAGATGACACTGTACTAACTATTACGAAACTGCCTCGTTGTTTTACGTTATCGTTTGTAGGCCTACCCGTTGCGTAAAAACTTAATTCTAGGTTACAGTGAGTATGGGTAGGCTACACCAACTAGCAAAAGTTACAAACCCCTCTTCACTAAAGATGATTGTAGCCTTATAGACGATTATTACTTACAAGTCCCCTACATGTCTTACCACTGGAACCAACTCGGTCTTGCCATCAAATACACTGGAAACAAATAACAGGTACACCAAATAGCAAAATTTGCAAACCCCTCACTGCCGAAGATGATTATGAGCTAACAGCCGACCTTTCCTTATAAGTCCCCTACATGTCTCACAATTGGTATCGGCCTATTTTTGGTTTCAGTGTCTACCCTACTACAGAAGTCGTCAACCCCTTGAAACTTTCAAACTAGTATATCTCATGAAGGAATTTTTGTACCAAAAAATAGATGGCATATACTTTGATCAGCTTATCAAGAGCTATCGATTGCCGTCGAAAAAAACATTCTATCTGTCTTAGTTCAAAAGTTGATTTTTTTTGCCGTAGGCCAACTTTCTAACGTCACCACTTAGAAAGGAGCAAAGGGTAAGCTCCAATTTCTTTAGCAATGACAGAACTTTTAAATTTTAAGAGGTAAATCTGATAACATTTCTCTATCTCAATCCCAAGTCCGAAAAAACAAATGATAAACCCAGTCGAAATCACGGCAGCACTTTCGGACCCGTGGGAAAATGCCGCTTTTTTGCTTCTGTAAATTTTTCTATTTATCAGTCAAAGAAGATATATTGCCTGTGGGGCCGGGTAACGGCCGCATATATTTAACAATTATAGATTTTAGTCCATCTTCAATTTGAAAGTGGTGCCTGCCTGCTAGAACGGAGCTTTCCACTCGAAAGCAGAAACATGGTTTGATGAAACAAAAGCTTGGCTGCAAAACTTCAGATATTCCTCTCTGACATAGGCTACATAACTCCACTTCACTTCGCACACCATAGGCTCTGGCTCGTGGACAAGCAAAAACCATCCTTTTTGGCCCCAGGCAAGAGTTCTGCGGTGCTTTCCAAAATGTAATGTCATATTTATCAATCCGGCCTGAGGTTCATTTTCCGTAAAAAACCGCACAGGTTAGACCCTTACCAGTTTCCAGGAATAAGCCGACATCGGCGGCATAGAAAAAAAGAAGACAAAATCAAAGTGTTGCTCATGCAACACAATAAGTCCATATGCACCTATACAGTTTTTGGTAGTAGCGAGTGCAAAACTGAAAAAAAAAGGGTAGGTGAAAATAATTTAAAAACACAAACCACCAAATAATTCAAGAACTTCTAACTGTTTCTGAGAAATCAACGGGTTATTTACAGGCGAAATTTTTTACAAAAATTTCGGCAAAAAATTGTTTCAATTTTTTACAGGTGAAAAGCATATTCAAATTTAACAATCGTAATTATTTTTATGTATTTTGAGGGTTCAGCGTAGCAGCACTGACAAAAATATGTGACCGCCCTAAAAAATTGATAATTTAGAAACAACCTTAAGAAATATATTGGAAAAACCACAGTTTTCATGTATAAACAGGGCTTGGTCCAGGGGCGAATGATTTAATTTTAATGTCCTTGGTACTTAAGATTTACTGCAATCAGAAAATCAACTTACCTGTGCCTGATTGGCAGTAATCGGACCATTCCCACTTTGAACTGTATTCAACTGACTTAACTGTGAGAGTCGAATTGTTCCCCCAGATCCACTCCCAATTAGACTGTTCTGTAAAAGGATGTAAAAATGTATCATTATCAACTAAAAAAGCAGATAATATGAATAAAACATTATAACTGATAACTACATTCTGCTGAGGAGCCAACATTTTACCCCTCCGGAAAGTTCCCCCAGACGCACGACTGAGCAGCCAAAGAGAAAATACAAAACAGATACCCCAAAACGTCGATCAACCACCCATGAAAAGTTACGAGCCTGAGAAAAGTTTCCTAATTTTCAAAAAAAGTCCTGAAAAGGCATGATTTTGCCCCGTAGAAAACCAAATTGCTGCTATCAATTGAAAATTCTGAGAATGCCAATCGACTTAAAAGTATGAAAAAAAGTATGCATTGAGCTTTCAACTGCAGAGGAAGTAATGCCACATGGTGGCACGTTCATCAGTGAAAAGTCACGTAGTCCATACAAGACAAATTGTTAATGTGGACAATTATCTCAATGCTAGATTTAACTCAGTTTATTCAAATGATTTTTCATGAAATTATGTTTAATGGTGTATAATTGTGAACCAGGTAGTATAAAGTAAGGGCGGTGGGTCATTGTGTAGGCTGTGGTGGGGGTGTGCCATATGTCTAAAAAGGAAAGTTTCAATCTCCAAATTGTGATATTTTCCATGAGCCTTCGGACAAATATAGGAAAGGGTTTAGGGAGGGATAGGAGCTAATCTATCTTCTCCTTTCATTTAGACTAGACCTGGATAGGGATGCTGTGGGGAGATGCCTTCGTTTTATTACACATAACGCTTCTTGTATTTATTTTTAAGCTTCATTCAACTAAACTGATTTGCCTCATACTTATTAAAAATTATATGAAGTGATGTGTAAGTATACATCAACTATTTGAAAGAGTGGCGAGGGGCAGGAGACTCAAAGAGTGCATTTTTATGACTCAAGAGTGCATTTTAATACCCAAAATGTTCTAGCTCTCATTGAACCTTCATACAAATATATAACGAGTTTTGAAGAAGGGGGGAGCGGTAAAAATAGATACATGATCCCTCTTAATTCCCGGGAATGTTTTTGGTCTAGACCTTTAATATTGGTACTGGGGTGCGGTAATAGTAACACTCTCATTGCTACAATAGTGTTTCTATGTAGTGTGAATATTGTATTCACGTGCCTACCGGCAGAGAGTGGGAAAAGGCAAGGTAGGGCATAATGGGCCTCGCCAGGAAAGTTCTATTACGAGCTTTGTTTTCACCGGGTTTAAAGGGTAATTATGCTCTATTTCTATATAAATGTTTGAATGTATTTCAACATACATATACAATGTATTTCATCATCACAGAACACTATTATGGATGTCGTGATGGCTTCAACCACGTAGAAGACGAAGTCACACAGAGCTTCCATCTACATGAACAATAATACCAGTCTCAGTCCCCTCGAATTTCTTTAAGAAAATTGTTCCAATAATTGAAATCTCAAGCAGATAATTGGAAAAGCAGGAAGATACACAACAATATACAATTATTGTTATATGCACTTTAACAGCAATAAATCACGAGTTTATTGGGCTGGTAGCCCACATCGCATCTTGGTAAGGCCAGGGCATGATTTGAAAAACAATCAAAAATAAAATTAAAAAAAACTTTTTCAACTGAAAGTAAGAAGTAACATAAAGATTAAAACAGAAATTATTCCGTATATGCGGGGGTCGACTCCCTCCTCAAAACCTTACTCTTATAGTGAAGTTTGAATTCTTGTCATAATTCTTTAGAACGACTGCTGAAACACAAGGGTCGTTGAACTAGAATAATAAACTTTTTTTTAAACACTGGAGCCGGTAACACCTCATTCATTAACAACTGGTTGAAAATCAGCCTAAATTTTCAAAAGGACACTAGAACTTTCGGTTTCCACTTGAAAGAGCCCCCTCCAAAGTTTATTCGACCATGCTTCCTATAAAAACCTTATATAACAACAGTGGGCAATTTGCATAGCTTACAACCCTTGCCCCAGGGACTGGAAGGGGGACTGTCAAACCCAGAGGTACGGTATTTGACCTTTGGACTATTTTGAACAAAATGGTGATCTCAAAATTTTAATCGGATGTTTTTGGGGAAAAATGGAGTGGGGATAGATAGCTTATTGCCCTCACTCTTAAATCGAGCACTATAACTTTTAATTTACAATCGAATGAGCGACCTTCGAAGTTTATACGACTACCTTTTCCATATGAAGTGCCTCCGGGAAGAATAGATAAATAAATATCAATACATTGAACCCTTATGTTTTTTTTTTTTTTTTTTTTTTTTTTTTTTACAGCGCTATTCAATCATGATAGATAGTAACCTAAAGCTAGTGCTTGCATTCAGATACACAGAAGTATCAGGGACATCAATGGTGACAAGATATATTTTTCATCCTTTTTCGAAACCTACGTCATAGACGGTTCCTTCATTAACTTTTGAAGCCGTTATTATTATTATTATTTCAAAAAGGCATACTTCATCCCCCTTCCCCCTCCAAACTTTCCCTATCAACGCTGCTTCTCTTCCAAGTCAACACCATTCTGAAAAGACAATTATCACGTTGTATATTTAATTTTCATAATTTTACTTTTTAAACGTGCTTTAATGAATTGTCCCTACCCAAGCCCTTAAGAAATCTCAGGCACAAGTACACACCACTCCCAGATTTCTAAATAACACCCCTGCGACTAAAGTCAATTGACTAGGTCCCTCTCTCCTACCATCTCACCCTCTCTCTTCACTAATTTCAATTTTATATAAATAGTTGACAGAAAGTTTTTGCATTCTTGTACATGGATAATATTATTGTGTGGAATGGCGCAATTGAAACCAATCCAAGAATTTTTCAAACGCTTCGTTCAGTTAGTTAACCAGCAGTTTTCTCCAAGGTCAAGGTATTAGCGCGAGTCAACATTTTTGAAAAAAAGGATCTATGTATTCATGTATATATATATATATATATATATATATATATATATATATATATATATATATATATATATATATATATATATATATATATATATATATATATATATATATATATATATAAGTATGGGTGTGGGCCCACTCAAAAATAAGCTAAGCACACAAATTAGGAACATGAACATTTATACAGAAGAAATCTTCATTATTTCATTATTCTTATTATGTTCCGTAATAAGGAAATAATATATTCCTGTCATTATTTCTTTTGTTCCAGCAAATTCGTATAGAAGGTATAGTCTTATACCTTCTTAGGAAAGGGTCCATTTGATTAGAAATTGAAAGGTCTATTTTCTTTTTAAAAACTTGAGTAATTAGATTAAGCTAAGATACATAAAAAAACAGCATTTTTGATGTCTTTCTTTGTGTCACAACACACATGATGGATATAGCACACACATTTTGAAAAATTTAGAAGTCGTAAATGTCCAAGATTATTCACAGGAACAAGCACATGAATTTTTTCATGGAATTTAAAACAATAACAAGCGAAAATACTTCAGCAAGTTAATATAAATAAAAAAAACTGAGGGAGAAACTGCAAATGTTAAAATTGCGACCCTGATAAAATTCGTCTCATTAAAAAAAATGTAGTAGGCTATTGCATGTGGACAACTTTACAATTGTACTGAAATGTATACGAAATAATATCGAAAAAAGTTTAAAGAAAAAAAAAGACTGAAAGCGGAACTAAAAAAAAGAAAAAAGTCATAGAATCGAAAGTCAAAGTGGGATACAAAATAGTATTAAAACTTTACACTTGAATCAAAGAAAGCGTGGATACGATTTGGAACCAAGTATATGAGTGTTAATAAAAAAAAACAACATAACTGGACTATATATAGAACTTTTCATGAACAACCAATAGTTGTTAGGACACTAACCATTGTCCAAGCTCATTGAAACTAGGAAAAGAGGAACGAACTAAGGAAAAATACAGGAGCGTGAGAACAAAGCAACACACGAAGAAAGGAGCAAAGTAATGAAAACAGGAATAAAAAACGGAAAAGATAGAGGAACAAAAGGAGCAAAAATACAGCTACAAGGACAGACACAAACACAGGACCAAACACTAAATCGAACACAAACACAGAAGACAGAGACAATGGAATAGTGGAACAAACAAAGACTCAAAACACATCAACGACACAGGAACAAACGCAAGACGAAATAGACGAACGAACAGATAACAAAACACAAGGATTAGGAAAGAAACGAACAGCTGAACAAATAATTTAGCGGAACCACCACAGTATGAAAAACAGGAATAGAAACCAAAAAAACATAGGATCATACAACACAGGAAGGATGGATTAAAAGAACGAACACAGAATCAAACACAGGAAAACAGAAAATAAAAGATACAGGAATGGAATAGCAGTGGAATACAGCAGCAAAGACGCGCACAGGCTCAGAACCGAAAAGCGGAACAGACAGGAGAATGACATTTTGACCAAAAATGCATTTTTGACAGCACACTACCCTTTGTGTGATATTTTAGCAGTATGTTTGGCCAAATAGAATTTAGCCAGTGTAAACTTTTTTACGAATTTAGTTTTTAATGCTAACCGTGTCTTGATTGAACTGGCACGTACACGAGTTTCATTTTTTGGAGGGGGAGGGTGCTAGAAAAGGGAAGACTATGTGAAAAATATATAGAATTATGAGAACAATTTTTGAAAATATCCATACTTTTTTGAGAATCCATGCCTAAAATCCCTCTTAATAGAGAAAAATTAATCCAGTAATTTCGTATGGAAGGTGTGGTCCTAGAAATTTAGGAGAGGGCCCATTCGATTGAGGGCTCATTCGCGATTTTTGGTTTGACTCATGTCGGACAATGTCGACTGGACTTGTATGCAAAAAAAAGTGGGGGGGGGGGGGGCTGAATTTGCTTGGACTAACAGGTGAACAAGTTACCTAAGCATAATAAGGTCTGTCTGCTTTATAGTTTCATGCGAACTATTTTGTTTTAGGACTTATACATGACAAACAAGTTCCATGGACTCGTAGGCGGACGGGGAGACCTATACCATAGTTTTCCAAATATTTTGGTAAACGGCACGGGCAACAGGCGGTAGTAGCTATGGCTCTCAAATTGGACAAATACTTGTGTGTTAGCTTTTGGAGAGGCACGCCCACCTAGAGTCTCAGGCAGGCTGACCAAATTATAGAATTGACAGGTGACCAATAACTCACCGGAAAATGCAGACAAATAAGCGTTCAGTCCAAAACCTAAGAGGGCTCGCCCGCCTGCCTAAAGTGTCGGGCCAGGTTTAGCACCAAATTCATAAGATTAGACAACTGAGCTTACAAAAAATAAAAGAAACATTTGGTGACCGTAAATTTCGCCCGAACTCGCAAACCAACAACCGTACGTAGCCTAATAGGGGCCCCCACCTGCCCAGACTGTGAGGTGAGTGACCCAATTCACAAGCTCAGACAGTTGCGCTACCAAAAAATTAGTTGAATATTGGTTGACCCGCAAGCTGCATGGAATTGCAAGACAACAAGCGTCCAAAGGTCCGAGACCGTCACTGGTAAGGATCGAAAGCCTCAACTAGCACAGGAAGGTTACAAAAGCTAACCAGACAGGCTCTTTCGCTATTACCAGGCCTGTTTTTACTTATATGTTAAAACTGTCTTGCTATTCAAGCAGGTTTTGCTTTTAAAAAAATAAAAAAAATAAGACTACAAGTAAAGTTCACATTTATTGATCATGTTCAAAGAGATGTTACGGGAGAGTGAACTTGACTATGTCCAGGATTATCAGTTGGATATTATTTGTGTCGAAAATAGATATTTTTAGATCCTGTTCCTTTTATTTTGAGACACGCTTAATGTCAAATTAATGTCAAACCAAAAAAAAATGGTTTAAAACAGATACTACAACAGAAACTAAAATCAAAATACAAAAAAAAACAGACACAAAACTCAGACCATTGACAAAAGTTCTGTTTTGAAGACAAAACTGACAAAAAAACACATATTTTTAGTCTGTTTCGGGAAATTTCTTCGCAAATATTGTTATAACACTAGTTATTCCCCCTCCCCACGTCCAATTGTTAATCAATTGTGGTTTCACACTGGGTAACCATACATGTCACCCTTCTTTCTGTTAGGGGGTTATTATTTTTGGTTTTATTAAGCTGATTAAATAAAATCACTCTGTAGTTAATTCACTCTGACTTGACTCACAAGTGATCCACTCTGAATCACTTTGATTTTATTCACGAGTGATTCACTCTGAATCACTGTCTGTAAAGAATAAAACTTGCTGCACATCAACGGATCATTCTTACCTGATAAATCATAAATCAGTTTACATGCTTACGTTAGGGAATGACAATGTGAAGCTACATTAAATGTTGCAGATGAGTCACCATTCATTTGTGCAGAGGCAGTAAAAGGGACAAATATTTGGATTAACCTACAGTCAATACACATGGAAAACATCTTTGCCCTCCTGCCTCTTCTAAAGAAACTGAAAATGCTCTCTAACCTAATCGACTTGTAACCATATACCCTTTTTATGGAAACAAGTTGTAAATCTTGCTATCCTTAATGTTTCTTTTTTTTATCACAGTTTCTCAGTGAGAAAAATTATGGTTTGTCATATATTTAAACATATTTAACAGCAAAACGTAAAACACATTAATAAGCAAAATGCCTTAATAGGTTTTTTTCCCTCAACCGTACAGATAAGGTTTTCCAAAAACTGGTGAGAAGTCAAATTTTCAAATTGCTGCAAGTTTATTTGAAAAAAGAAAAGACCAAAATAGGCTTTTGTTCTAAAAACTAGATAAAAGAATAAAAGGAAGACTAACCCTGAGGGATATTAAGAGGGAAATTCATAATCGTTAGTCTGACAGACTAATGGCTAATAGAACATAGGATGTAGAACATCGCAAATGGAGGATGATATGGAAACTGTTTTTCTAATACGACAGAACAGAAAACAAAAAGATGAACTGACAAATAATTCAATCATACTGATCGGTGGACCCGATATTAAACAATTAAAATAATTAAAATACCATGGAATATATGGAAACCTGAGCCCGACCTCATACGAGTATGTTGAAACTTCACCAACTTAGTGTGTTTTTCTAAGATTGAAGCTGCATTTGAAAAACGTTCATCAGCGCCTACATTTTTTTTCGACAGCGGGGAGCAAAATACAAGGATAAATTGTCGGTATCCGAAAAATATCATCTTTCAGACTTCGATTTGTTTACCCAGACTTCTATAAGACTCCGCATTTTATATGCCATTCAGGGGAAGGGACATCCCCATTTGGGCCTTTGGAATCTGAAATCAACAATTTTAATTGTTTTCCCCCTAAAAATGTATAAATGCAACAATATTATAAAACAACGAGGGTGGGGCTCTCCCCTATAAAATGTAACGTTTTTTTTTGCACGGTCTCACAATCGTACACCCAGGTACTACAAAAAAATTCTAATGTATTATTTTGTTTTTAGTTTTGATATCTCATATTAAAGCAGTCAGAAATCCCTTGTCTCATCTAAGGGAAAAATTCTCAAAAACAAATCCCTTCAAGAGATTCATCCCTGAAGTTGCAAACCCCTCAATTCCAAGAGCATTACAATGGTTCTGCGTAAACCCATGGAACAAGTAGCTTTTGTGGATTTGCTTTGGTTAAGCTAAACCAAATCCAAAAGCGAATTAATTTTCAAGACTACAAAACTCTAGGTTCATACAGGAAAAGGCTTTAGTCAGGGGGGGGGGGCACAATCGGAGAGGGAGGTTAAAGGAACATATGCAACCCAAAATATCTAAAGTAACACTAATTACAGGGGGAGGGGCAAAAATACCAATGAGGGATTCCAAGTCTCGTCTGTATCCCCCCAATATTAAAACTGTATCCGCCTCTACCTGCATTGGGCAATATTAATAACTTGCACCGATGAGCGATTTTAATTGCCGTCCTGTTCACACAGTATTACCTGTTCTATAACCGTTGCCTTCATTTGGAAAAAAAAACAACATCAATAGTTTACGTAGTTATTGCTATTACGCACAACAAATTCAAATCGATTGCTTGTTCAAATTAGAATTTTTCAACTCAAAAATTGTCTGAAGAAGCGAGTGCGAGGTAAACGCCCGTGACAAAGCGAATATTGCTCACGTTTAAACATCAATGTGAGCCAAGAGCAAAAGCACGGTATAATACAACGAAGAACAAGAGCTAAGAGCTCATATGGCACTTGTGACGAGGTCGGAAGAGCCGAGAGCTCATATGGTACGAGGTCGGAAGAGCCAAGAGCTCATTTGGACGAGGTCGGAAGAGCCAAGAGCCAAGAGCTCATTTGGCACTTGTGAGAAGGTCAGAACCTAAAGTTAAACTTTATAGCACAAGATCCTTCTAAATATCAAATTTCATTAAGATCTGGTCACCCTTTCGTAAGTTACAAATACCTCAATTTTCAAAATTACCTCCCCCCTCCCAATTCCACCAAAGAGAGCAGATCCGGTCCAGTTATGTCAGTCACGTATCTTAGACAGGTTTCTATTCTTCCCATCCAGTTTCATCCTGATCTCACCGCTTTAAGTATTTTCTAAGATTTCTGGTCCCCCCAACTGACCCCCCCCCCCAATTACGTTTGATCCGGTTGAGATTTAAAATAAGATATCAGAGTTACGAGGTCCTTCTAAATATGAAGTTTCATGAAGATCCGATCACTCATTCGTAAGTTAAAAATACGTTATTTTTCTTATTTTTCAGAATTACCCCCCCCCGCAATTGAGCGGATCCGTTCCAATTATGTAAATTACGTATGCAAGACTTTTGCTTATTTTTCCAACCAAGTTTCATCCCAATCCTTCCAATCTAAGGGTTTCCCATCATTTTAGGTCTCCCCACCCCAAACTTCCCCCAATGTCACCAGATCCGTTCAGGATTTAAAATAAGAGCTTTGAGCCACGATATCCTTCTAAAAATCAAATTTCATGGAGATCCAATCACCCATTCGTAAGTTAAAAATACCTCATTTTTTCTAATTTTTCAGAATTAACCCCCCCCCCCAACTACCCAAAAGAGAGCGGATCCGTTCCGTTTATGTCAATCATCTATCTAGGACTTGTGTTTATTTTTCCCACCATGTTTCATCCCGATCCCTCCACTCTAAGTGTTTTCCAAGTTTTAGGTTTCCCCCTCCCAACTCCCCGCCCCCATCACCAGATCCGGTCGGGATTTAAAATAAGAGCTCTAAGACACGATATCCTTCTAAACATCAAATTTCATTGAGATCTGATCACCCGTTCGTAAGTTGAAAATACCTCATTTTTCTAATTTTTAAGACTTACTCCCCCCTCCCAACTACCCCAAAGAGAGCAAATAAGTTCCGATTATGTCAATCATGTATCTGGGACTTGCGCTTATTTTTCCCATCAAGTTTCATCCCGATCCCTCTACTCTAAGTGTTTTCCAAGATTTTAGGTTTCCCCCCTCCAACTCCCCCCAATGTCATCAGACCCAGTCGGGATTTAAAATAAGAGCTCTGAGACACAATATCATTCCAAACATCAAATTTCATTAAGATCCAATCACCCGCTCATAAGTTAAAAATACTTCATTTTTTCTATTTTTCCGAATTAACCGGCCCCTTCTCCCCCCCCCCCCCCAGATGGTCAAATCGGGAAAACGACTATTTCTAATTTAATCTGGTCCGGTCCCTGATACGCTTGCCAAATTCCATCGTCCTAGCTTACCTGGAAGTGCCTAAAGTAGCAAAACCGGGACTTTAGGTTTTCCCCCTCCAACTCCCCCCAATGTCATCAGATCCGGTCGGGATTAAAAATAAGAGCTCTAAGACACAATATCATTCCAAACATCAAATTTCATTAAGATCCAAATACCCGCTGATAAGTTAAAATACTTCATTTTTTTCTATTTTTGCGAATTAACCGGGCCCCCACTCCCCCCCAGATGGTCAAATCGGGAAAACGACTATTTCTAATTTAATCTGGTCCGGTCCCTGATACGCTTGCCAAATTTCATCGTCCTAGCTTACCTGGAAGTGCCTAAAGTAGCAAAACCGGGACCGACAGACAGACCGACAGACCGACAGACAGACCGACAGACCGACAGACAGACCGACAGAATTGGCGACTGCTATATGTCACTTGGTTAATACCAAGTGCCATAAAAAACTCAAGTTCCACTACAGCTATATCCCAAAGCCAGTCGTTACTGAGATAACACTTTATTCTACAAAATAAGAACTTATTGTCATAATTGACTAATACTGAGTGTACAATTTTAGCTGAAAATTTAAACAGAAGCAAAAATCAAGAAAAATCTCGGAAAATGGATGCTTGTACACGTGGCCTCTCTAGTCAATCTTTATTATACACAAGCCATTATCCAATTAAAATTCACTTGGCAACAGAGATTATACGTTTGTCAATACCAAGCCTCAATTACTTCTAGCATTGAATCCGCTTATTGCAGAAGGATACATCTTTCATCACATAAATTAAAAAGTAGGCAAGAAGTTGCTCTCTCTCAGAAATTATGTAGACAATGTAGCTCGTGCCAAGTGTTAGTAAATCCGTGCCGAGCGTGGTGGAACTGTGTGGCAAACGTGGCGTTCCAAGATGTACATCATGTGACAGGAAGTCAGCACCCCTCGATTTTAGGATAACACTGGGTATTAAAGTCCTTGTCGAAAAGATTTATATTAAATTCAAAATTAGTAATATGAGAACAATTGTGGAAATCTTGGATTTCGGGAACGGGGCATATTTCCGACGACTCTTGTGAGCGTGAGTGGGCATGTTTTATGCACTTATATTTTCTTAGTTTTTACGGCAAAAACAAGGCAAACCTTAGGGAAACCGTTGGTTTCCAGAGAAGCTACCATTTGAAAAAAAAAAAAAAAATAGGAAAGGGGTCAATTAAATAAGTCATATGGAAGCGCTTACTGCTTACCAGAGGTTTCAAGGGGGGGGGGTATAGAGTCTAAGCCACTTCTCGGACACGAACCTGATGCCGTTTGTAACCTCCCTCTTATTTTTGATTAAGATTTTTTCATTTTAGATTAAGGTTTTAAGATCAAATATTTGACTTCACAAAAATATAAACTAACAAAGGACGCCCATTCTTGGGTTTAGAAACAAAATCAGCTGATTTTTATCAATTTATTTATTTATTTTTATATATCTAACAATCAGTAATCAAATTTGCGTAGATTTGCGTAAAAATGGTAGCCCTTTAACTTAAATTTAACAAGCGTGGTTTCCATTTCTTTTCAGAGTACGAGCCAGAATTTCTTCTATAATTTTAATTTATTACCACAAAATCAAATATTCTTATACAGATCAAAATTTCTCTCTCGACTTCGAAATTTCAAAACAAATAGGCATATAAAACTTTCATTTTTATTTCCCACCTGTTGTAGTCTCTGCACAAGTCAGACAGGCGTTATAAAACCCTTGAGCCAAAGGCATAAAAGTATCAAATCAACCAAAATGTGGTTTTCCTTACCAACATAATTTTTCTTCTAGTTAAATAATAAAGTCGACATTAAAAATAGATTAGGTGTGCTTATGAGAAATGTACCATTGATCCAGTGGTGATGAAAACCATAGGCGGTGTACCCAACAAATGGGGTGCATCCAACCAGATATGCATGCAAAAACCCATTCGAAGGGACGGGGGAGTTAAAAATATCAAAAATGGGGTGCATCCACCCAGATATGCATTCAAGAACTTGCTCGGGAGGGGAGGGGGAGCATGGAAAAATACAAAATACGTTCACTACAAAAGCAGCAAACGTATGTAAATACAGCAAACACAGCAAAATACCCAAGAAATGGGGTGTATCCAACCAGATACACATGCTACACATGCCAGAAACCCGTTCGGGAGGTTGCGGGAGTTGAAAAATATAAAAAATAAGAAAATACTATGTAAATACAGCAAATGCATATAAATACAGCAAATACAGCAAAACATCCAGCAAATGGGGTGCATCAAACCAGATATGCATAAAAAAACCCATTCGAGGGGTCGGGGGAGTTGAAAATATCAAAAATCCGAAAATGTTAAGTAAAACAGCAAATTGAAGAGATCGTTGAGATTTCAGGCAGGAGGCAGGGGGCCAAAAATCCCCACTCTGCATGCATACTTTATCCAACTTGAAATTTCAAAACTGTGCAATACCCTCCCAGCCAACAGTCAGTCATTCCAAGTATTTTAGTGGTTTTTTACTATTTCAAAGGGTGATCAAGCCTGAAATCATCCACCCTAGTTAGAGCCTTGGGCAAGCACATCTACCTTTTTAAAAATAGCATATCTCCCAACTTACGAACATTTTAGCAGTCGTCTCAATGTCTACCACCGGCTGCTCTGACGGGAGAATTCTTGTGTCATTTATCTATAAAAGTATTAGTGGAATTACTACATAAATTTCTTTTAGTATACTTTAAAATACCTGTAAAAATGGTTGCCTGTAAACAAGGAAGTGTTGTACATGACCTTGCAATACCTAAAAACGAAAGCCACCTTAATAAATCACATAAGTGAAAAAAATTACTTGATTTCCATTAACTGCTCCATTGTGAGAAGTTGGAGACTCCGCCTCAATTGACATCAATGACTTTTGGATGGCATTTATGGCAAGTCGCTCGTTTACGCCAGGCAGCGGCAATGGAGTCAATACTGGTGGCGATTCTGGAAAAATAATTGACTAATGTATTACATATTATCTCTCCTATTCATACAATGCTAGGTGAGATGCAAACCGTCAGAGCGAAACTGATATATCTGTTATCTTTTGTCAGTTGAAAAAATTGACTTTGAAGTTTTTGGGTTCCTATAAAGCAACAACGCCAGGATACTTTCCCAGTAGGGGACAGCAAATACTACCAGCATACAAATAACAAAAGGTAACACAAAGAGGAATTATCTTAAAACAGTGAAATTTAAACGAAATTAAATGAATATTTCGGCTCTATATCAAAGAGCCGAAATATTATGAAATTAGACCTACAATAAATTACATAAAAATTAAACCTAAAAATAGCAAAAACAGACAGAATATCATTGCTAGAAGCCCCCCCCCTGCACTCTAATTGACGCCATTGAGGATACGGCCCTTCTTCAAACAAAAGCTGGCTGTGGCATCAATACAGGGAGCAGTTCTTTCTGTTTTTGGACTTCCTATTGCTATTAAAATTGTCTAAATATCCTATTATTTCTTTTTATATTACACTCTTGGATTTAGACAATCGTCTTCTAATAGTACATGAATACAATCTATCTGTTTCCACAGTGTTGAATAAGAAGCTTTATCACCTTTTGGTACTTTCTTTCATCGTCCTGCACGACTTCAAAATCTTTCCGAAACGAAAACTTTATTTTTATTTCTTCATATATTAAACCTTAATCAATTTAAGGTTTTGTATTTATCGCTCTGGCATTATGATATTCAGTCTCCGGCGATTTATTTTTACGAATCGCATATTCTTGTCACCCCCCTTTCGCTCACTCGCTTCTTCGTCGGCTCGTTTTAGAGCGTATACGATCCCCTCGGTTAACTGTGAAAGAGATACTTTTAGGATTATTTTTGGAATTTGCCATGCTGTGGTAGCCTCCTTTGTCCTTCTTCTATATGTTTGGATTTTTTTTTGTTTATCTTTTTTATATATATATTTGGTGTATTTGAATGTAATGTAATAATTGAAATCCTTCTTTTCGAGCTTAGCTCCTTGTTGGCTTCATTTAATTATTTGTGTTGGTTTATATTTGTATGAAATAAAAGCTATCTATCTTTACAGAATGTCAAAAAATTAAACTAAATAGCATCATCATGTGAAATAATTGATTAGGCAATGCTTATTTGATGTAGCTTTAGTTGAAAGCCTTTTAGTCAAATAGAATTACATAAAACTATTTTTGTTTTACATCTCAGCCGTGAATTACATAAGACAAGGTTCTTTCATGTTTAGAAATAGTGACAAAGTAAGCTAAAGTTCAATATAGCCAATGTTCCCTCACACAGAGGAATTAAATAAATTAATTTGCTGATAGCTCATAGTTGAAAACAAGTAAAATTTAAGTATAGGAATAATAGAAAACAAAAAGAATAACAGAAAAGCAAAGAAAAAAAAGAAGTAAAAAAAAACACGGGAAAAGTGTAGGAAATGACTCTACGCTCCGAAATAACAGACCTTGTTTATCTTATTAATTTAGTAGCGTTTTAAACTTAGTTCTTGCCGATCGGAAGTAAATCTCACTCACTGTATGTGACAAATATGATGCAAACCTGATCTTATCCATCACTATCTCCCTATAACGCTCTGGGAAAAGACTACGAAATGGCTCTAAACTCCGAAATAACAGACTAGACTGCGCATCTTGTAGCCATTTTATCCATCATCATCTCCTAATAGTATGTTAATTTAGTAACGTTTTAAACTTGGTTCGTGCTTGTCGAAAGTAAATCTTACTGTGCGTGACAAATATGGTGCAAGCCTGATCTTATCCATCACCATCTCCCAATAGCACTCCGGGAAGATTATGAAATGGCTCTAAACTCCAAAATAATAGACTAGACTACCGATTTTGTATCCATCGTATCCATCATTATCTCCTAATAGTATGTTAATTTAGTAACATTTTCAAGTTGGTTCTTGCTGGTCGGAAGTAAATCTCACTGTATGTGACAAATATGATGGAAACCTGATCTTATCCATCACCATCTCCCAATAACTCCCCGGGAAAAGACTATGAAATGGCTCTAAAGCTCCAAAATAACAGACTAGACTGCCCATATTGTAGCCATCTAATCCATCATCATCTCCCAATAACACTCCGGGAAAAGACTATGAAATGGCTCTAAACTCTGAAATAACACACTAGACTGCCCGTCTTGTAGCCATCTTATCCATCATCATCTCCCAATAGTATATTAATTTAGTAACGTATTAAACTTGGTTCTTGCTGGTCGGAAGTAAATCTCAAAGTATTTGAGAAATATGATAGAAACCTGATCTCATACATCACTGTCTCCCAATAACACTCCGGAAAAAGACTATAAAATAGCTCTAAACTCCAAAATAACAGACTAGACTGCCCATCTTGTAGCCACCTTATCCATAATCGTCTACCAATAGTATGTTCATTTAATAACGTTTTAAACTTGGTTCTAGCTGGTCGGAAGTAAATCTCACTGTATGTGACAAATATGATTCAAACCTGATCTCATCCATTACCATCTCCTAATAACGCTCTGGGAAAAGACTAAGAAATGGCCCTAAACTCCGAAATAACAAACTAGACTTCCCATCTTATCCATCATTATCTCCCAATAGTATGTTAATTTAGAAACGTTTTAGCCTTGGTTCTAGCTGGTCGGAAGTAAATGTCACTGTATGTGACAAATATGATGCAAAATCTTATCCATCACTATCTCCCAATAACGCTCTGGGAAAAGACTATGAAATGGCTCTAAACTCCGAAATAACAGACTAGGCTGCCCATCTTGCAGCCATCTTATCCATAATCATCTCCAAATAGTATGTTAATTTACTAACACTTTAAACTTGGTTCTTACTGGTCGAAAGTAAATCTCACTGTATGTGACAAATATGATGCAAACCTGATCTTATCCATCACTATCTCCCAATAACGCTCTGGGAAAAGACTATGAAATGGCTCTAAACTCCGAAATAACAGACTAGACTGCCCATCTTGTAGCAAATCAGTTCTTCCATTGTACCACCAGCTATTTGCCATTATGAACATTTTATGAATTATTTTTATTCTTATACCATGGTGGTAAACATGGTGATATTCTAAAATACCAAAATTACGCTAGACAGAGCATTTATATATCATTTTTAACACTAATTTGAAGCAAAGCAGATAAAAATAGCGCTCAGGGATCACAGAAGGTCGAGTACCATGTTGTCAACGCTTTAGGGTTATATTTATTCCTATTAGCAATTAAGAAACCGTACGCGAACGACGTGACTGTAATTATTTATAATCATGATTAATCACGTACGAAGGATTTTTTTGGGAAGAGGGGGGGGGGGACAAATAAAACCAAATTTTAGTTTAGCTTGAAAAGAAGTTCCGAGAAATTTAGAAAAGAATGTTTTTTAGGGGGGAACGCTGAGACTCCCCTAGCGTGCGTCCCTAATCATGATTCCAGAATGCCAAATTAAAACAAAAAAAAAACTCACATTTATCAATATCCAGAGAAATTTAATTCCTCGGTCAGCATTCAATTCCCCGGATATGAATTCGAATGACCCCCTCCCCAGAAAGACAAACCCTCTAAGATTCCCTAGAGGTCGAAGGCTCTTAATGCCTAGGAAAGCTATCATCATGCAAAGGCGAAAGTCATTAACGAATCCAAAGCTTCTTTGAAGGTGGTACTACCGAGTTGATGCTGTTGCATTGAAATTCTTTATATTTTCTTTTTAGTCACCAAATACAACTTATTTTTCTTCATTAAAATACTTTTCTTTGGTCTAATTTGACACAATGTCTTATCTATTAAATGCCGTCCTGGCTGAGTGGTTGGCGCGCTGGCGTGGGAATCCTGTGTCCAAGGGGCACGGGTTCAATCTCAGTTGTGACCAGTTATTTAGTTCGGGACAGGGGTCAGTGGCATGGCTCTGTAAGCTCAGCCAGAGTCGACCCAGCTCTAAATGGGTACCTTGAGAAACCTGGAGAAGGTAAGCAGAAAGGGTGTGCGAAAGCACAGGATGTTTGGCCCCCAGTCCCCCATTGCACTTCCTGCCTGAAGGGCCATGAAACGGAGATCAGCATCGCCGGTTTGGACCTTAAGGGTCTAGTGCCGTCTTATTTACTTACTTTTTTATCTATTAAGTAGATGCCGCTGTAGTATTTTTCAAAAAATAAGCTTTAACTCTGTCTCACCTACAATCACTTTATGGTTCAGCAACGTGAAAACATACAAATACGTTTTGATTCTATAAAAATACGTTTTGATATAATAAAAATACAATAAATAAATAAAATAAAAATATGTTTTGATTATATAAAAATATGATTTTTAATCATTTTTTAATCACAGCTGGCATTTGCAAAAATGTTTGATCCTAGAAGGGATAAACACTAGAAACAAATAATTTGGCACAAGGGTATTAAATAATTTTATTCATAAATGATGAATCCAGTTATGAATAAACAAATTTAAATGTTCCCAACAAGGCTAAAAAGCCATTTGCAGAACCATAAACCAAATCAAGTTAGTCCATTGCCACATACAAAGAAAGCAAGGGAAGAAAGAAGGAAGGAAAACACAAGCGAAGAATCTATTCTAGTATCCAGTGGCGGATCTAAAGCGAAATCTTAAGGGGGCAATGTGACAAGGGCGCCAATGAGCGAAATCTTGGGGAGTCCAATGTGATAAAGGTGCCAATAATTGACCAAATTGACAAATTTATTCTAAAAAAAAAAAAAAAAAGGGAAAGAAGGCACTAGAAAAATCTTGGGGGGGGGCAGGGCCCCCTGGATCCACCGATGATAGTATCTGCTTTAAAAAAGACAAAACTTCATTAAAAAGGAAGAAAAACAGTTTTTTAACAATCAACAAATACCGAAACAATAAAGCCGAGTTGACATGAAACAAAGAAGAAACCTCTCGTGCATTGCAAAAAAAAACCACAACGTCACCTGGCGTTTGGCATCTCTTCAGTGGAAAAAAAAAAAAATCAGTATAATGGGCAAAATCAGGGTAGCAATAAGACGAGGGTACTTCTGTCTTATAACCACCGCGCTCTAGATCTTGTATCGCGAACATGAGACAATAATCAATTTTTATGGTGTTTCCACCAGACAATATTAGCTTCGGCTCGGTGGGAAACTACATTGTAGCTATATTTTAATTAAATATTTAGTTGGAATTTTGGTTAGGTTAGGTTACGTATTTAATATTATGCGGTCTGGGCATAATCCCTTCCATAACTCTTTGTTGTTGTTTTCATGATTTTGTTGATAAAGTGTTATATTTCCATCATGTTTTGTTTTATTTCTTTAGCATTAACCAAATTTCACTTCTCGATAGAACTTGACTGTCATGGCTATAAGACACACCTACGAAGATGAGTTACCGAGAAAAAAACACAACTACGAAGTTTGAAAAATGCCAAAAATGGTCGAACGCTGGGTAGCGTAGGTTATCTTTTCAGATATCATTTTTGCTATAAGGTGCCTACACTTTCTTGGTCCATACCAGGAACGTAGTTCTAACATTTTTATTGGGGGGCAGGACGGGTCAATATCCGAATAGGCAAGGGGCATGAGCTATATGATAACTTTTTCCTCCAAATTTATGGGGGGGGGAACTGCTCCCTTGCCGCCAAAACGACACCCTTGGTCCATACTGAGGGAGCCTCAATAATGAATTTTTTTTAAAGATAAGCATCCGAAAAGGTTTTTTCAAAATCTTTTATTTGATCACCAACACCAGAAAATACAAATTATCCAGAATAAAATATTTTACTTCGCGAAAAATAATGAGAAAACAGTTTTTATTGTTAGAAAAAGGTCCTTTTTCTAAATTTTAAAGGCTATGTAAAATTTGATGGCACGAGAAATGGGGATTAAAAGAAAATAATCGACATGGCAATTCTGAATGGCCAATGATTATCTTATTTGAGGAAAATACCTTAGAAAGAAAAAAACTGAATAAATCCACATTGCAAATAAAACCCCAAAATAATTAAACGAACAATATATTATGGCTACATTAACCTAGAAGCATTTTTCCTCCATGCTATTCCAATTACTTTAATTTTTCCTCCTTCGACTAAAAGCTTTAAAATAAATCATCTCCAGATAACGCAATAATAGCCGGGAAGCCAGAGCTATTAGGAAACAAGTGGTGAGATAAAATGAAGAACACAAAAGCAAAGAAAACGCAAACCATTATCTGCATATGTTAAAGAGACAGAATATCCATTGGGGAGAGGGGGGTTCTTTAGAAGAAGCAGGAATACAGCGGTTTGAACGTTAAAGACATTATAGAGTTAAATGGGTGCAACTTTTGAAAGACCAAAACGGTATCAAAACACCAAAAATTTATGCTTTAGGTCACAGTTTGGCATTCTCTTTTTTTTGGTGGTATCATACAATCTTCTCATTTATATATATATATATATATATATATATATATATATATATATATATATATATATATATATATATATATATATATATATATATATATATATATATATATATATTCGTTTCGCATTTCAGCATGTCTTAATACTACTACTACTACTACTACTACTACTACTACTACCACTACTACTATTACTAATACTACTACCCTTATTACTTCTTCCACTTCGACTGTTACTAATACCACTACTAGGTCTGCATAAACGGTATAAACGTCATGTAACATTGCGTTTCAATCAGTACTGGTAATAAAATCAAGGATCTTGCCCCACACGACAAACCTTTCAAACGCAGCTATTGAACTTTTATTTATCATACCCTAAAATGACAATTCATAAATAAATATTGAGTTTAGCCACTCTGAAATTCAGTTTGAGTAAACAATACCCAGATTGCAACTGTGATTTGCAAGGTAAAATGTTCACTGATAAATATATTCTACCTGTACACCCTAACGCGAGATTAATTTCGGTTTGTGGGATTATTTTTGTCAGAATAAGCAAAATCTATTTTCATATTTCAAAACTGACAGGGTTGAAATTTAATAAGTTCTCAATCACAGCTATTGCCAAACCATTCCTTTCTTGTCTCGCGAGTATCTGCTAATTTATGTCAGAGACTGACAATTTTTGAAACAGTTATTTGGAGGAACCGGATTTAAGTGAATGGTCTATAAAAGTAACTTATATAATGGACCCGAGTACAAATGCAATGGGGAGGAGACTTTCGGCCCACACTCGTCCCCTTTCTCCAAGAGTTCCCATGTAACATATCGACAATGACCTGGCTTCAATAAAATGGAAGCACAATTTCAACGTGTTTCCATTTTGTTCTAGTTACTTATATATTTTCTTGGGTTAATTTACAAACCATCGCATTATCGGTCACTTTTCGACATCCTCAAATAAAGCACCAGAACGGAATCGAGAGCTCTTAGGAAACAGGTGGATAAGTGAAGCCATTGATGGCAACAAATAATCAAAACGAATAGCCTGCTAAAGGAGTTGTCGAGTCTAGGAACCAAATCCATTTATATGTAAACTGATCAAGATCATCATGAAAACATCAGACTTAAAGAGGGAAAAACTGAGATCAAGGCACTTACGCAAAACTGTTTTTCTTTGGGGAGGAGGGTAACAAACGACAATTTCTAGTTAATAATTTGAACAAAAAGTACCCATGAAGCAGAGAGCCTTTTTCATTTTCATTTATTTTTGGGGAGGGGGGTAGAGACCAAACCTCCTCCCCTAGGTACGCCCCTGTCGAGATCCATCTTTTACAGCAAATCACGGCAGTACTGATAGATCGTATTCACGAGAAGTATTTAAGTTAAAGAAATAACTGACAGTATTCAAAAATTCCTTTTATGGAGTACAAACCATCTACTAATGAAGAGAACTTCCTTTTGACGTAGGAAATAATAAATGAACAAGACAAACTGTTCGGAATTGGGGAAAGCCAACTTTTTCTTTGAACAAATAAAGCTACTTTTCTATAAAGCTATTATAAACATGTTGCTAAGAAAAGAGACATGTTATCTGCTTAGAAATTTAAGAAGATATGCATGTTGTATTCTTTCATCATTTATGCCAAGATTTTGACCAAAAAGTCAATGAAATAGAAGCAAATAGATGAGTATGAGCAAGTGAGAATACTACAAAAAGGTTTTTGAATGCGTTAACAAAGTGTTTGTCACCTCCCTTCATTTGATTGGGCTTTGGTCCTAGGAGAGAGGCCTTCCAGAAAAAGAAGTAGTGTAAAGAAGCAGAGTGACTACTAGTAAAAAAAAAGAAGAAGAACCAGTGTAAAGAAAGAGAGTGACTACTTGTAAAAAAGAAGAAGAAGCAGTGTAGAGAAGCAGAGTGACTGCTCGTAAAAAGAAGAAGTATTGCAAAGAAGCAAACTACTTGTAAAAAAGAAGAAGAAGCAGTGTAGACAAGCAGAGTAACTACTTATAAAAAAAGAAGAAGAAGCAGTGTAAAGAAGTAGAGTGACTACTTGTAAAAAAAAGAAGATGAAGCAGTTCAAAAAAGCGGACTGACTACTTGTAAAAAAGAAGAAGCAGTGCAAAGAAGCAGAGTAACTTCTTGTAAAAAGAAGAAGAAGCAGTGCAAAGAAACAAAGAAACTACTTGTAGAAAAAAAAAGAAGAAGCAGTGTAAAGAAGCAGAGTAACTACTTGTAAAAAAAAAGCCGTATAAGAAGCCGAGTAACTACTTGTAAAAAATACTTGTAGCTCAAGACTCAAACTTGGAATTCGAGAATATCTGACGGCGAGCAGGTTTTGATTGATCCAACGTAAAGGACTCACCCGACACCAAACTTTACATCTAAAATTTACATTTTTTAAACTTATGTCTTCCTAAAAATTTACGAAATGAGGCACCTCAGTAACTTCGTGAAAGAGGGAGATGGTATACTAGCACTACAAAATATTAGCATCGTAAAGCGGGCCTTAGCAACGGAATCTAAAAGCGACAAGGGAAAATTATAGGATTAACTCACCAACTTGCTGATCGAAGGATGGCTCCATATCAATCAACTGATCGAGAATATCTGACAGTGAGGGTGCAGCAGGTGGTGCTGGGTCCCATGTAAAAGACTCGCCCGACCCCGAACTATTTACTTCACCAAAATGATCTTGCTGTGCCACTTGGCGAACTCGTTGCTGTAAACCGTGCCTTAAATTGGACTGCACTAACGAGATATTCATACCACCACTAGGACTCGCAGTTGTTTGTAACTGAACTTGCTGTCCCTGGAGAAGCACTTTTTGAGCATTTGAGTTCAGTTGACTGGAGTTCATTATCTGACTACCTTGACCATTGGGTCGGACTAGTAAAGCATTCAAAAAACTGTTCTCAGAGCCCTGTTGTCGATGAAGCGCTGAGATTTGACTTTGTATTCCACTCACTTGTCTCAAGTTTTGACTATTTAAGGGCCCACTATTCGTAGTCAAAGCATGGATAACTGTATCGTGATTCAATTTATCTTTGAGATTTTTCGGTAATTTTTCTTGAGGCAAGGCATTTGGCTTTGGAGAGGGTGCATTTTGAGTAGGCACTTGTGATGGTGCTTTTGCAAGAAGGGAAGCGAGCATCTTGTTTTTTTCACAAAGTTTACTTGGCTGCACTTGCAGGTTAAAACCTGAGTCAATCCTTTGCGATTTGGAATTATCCATATTAAGATCTTCATTCGGTCGTTTCATTGCTCTTAGTAGATTTGGTGAATCACAGCCGGTGGCAGACTGTGGCCGAGATCCCAAATTAGAAGAACCTGGCTGGAAGCCCATCAAGGATTTAAACAGCTCATCATTCCGCTCTTGCTGAAAATAAAAAGCGCAATGAGAAAAATGTTAAAGCGCAGGAGGACTAAGATCGATGTTAAAGCCCAGGAGGACTAGGTTCAATGGTAAAGCCCAGGAGAACTAGGGTCGATGGTAAAGCCCAGGAGGACCAAGGTCTATGGTAAAGGGCCAGAAAGACTAAGGTTGATGGTAAGGCCCAGGAGGACTAGGGTCAATCGTAAAACCGAGGAGGACTAGGATCTATAGTAAAGCCTCGGAAGACCAAGGTCTATGGTAAGGCATGGGAAAGTCAAGGTCAATTTTCAGGCTATTACAGATGTAATTCCAAGCCTGCTTCATAAACAACCCCAGAATAAAGACCTGCTATTAAAATAAAATAAAAGTAATATCACAAATAAACTGGGAAACAGCAACTCCTCTATTCTGTGATCTTGGCAACTTACTAAAAAATAAAATAAGATATTCAATTTAAAAGGAGTGAGTTATCTGTATACGAGTTTTAAAAGTAAGCTCTTTCAAATTTCTTTCCAATACAAAAAACGCTTGTTGATCGACTTCACCAACAGCGACAAGAAGGACAGCACTCCTCCTGGCTAATTTTCTCAAATATCCTATCTTTTTTGTATGTTTTGCCTGTATTTCTTTATATCCTTTTTGAAAAGGTAAACACAACCACTACCCCCACACCCCATCCCGAAATACATTATTTTCGCAAGTGCATGAATGCGGTGGAAGTATTCCTGATACAATCTTACAAGAAATAAAAATGACGCTGTCCCACGGATGTGGCAATCTTTACATTAATTAAACATTTCTGAACAATCTTTCATGTCCATTTTTTAAACCAAGTCATCAAAGGTCCGCATAGATCGATTCTCCAAAGGACAGCTTGATTTCCGCTAAGGAAAACAAGCTAAATGCGAAAAAAATAACATAAATAAATCCGGAACATGGCCCACATGTTTGTTTTCTTTTTTAATTTATCGAACCTGTCCACCATTAATCCAACTATTTTAAGTTGGGTTTCGTTGCTTTTTATTAAATAGAAAACTATGTAGAACTTCTTTGATCTTTGTATAAGTTCTTTAAGAGAGAGAGAAAAAAAAATAAAAACCTTACAGACCAAGACCGTATCCAGGGGGAGGGAAGTTACTGCATTTGATCCCACTCCCTCAAAAGAGAAATATCCAATTCGTAAAAAATAACAAAAATACATATAAGCGAATTTTGAATACGTTTTACAGTTTTTTGAAAAGCCCTCCCGAACAAAATAACACTCCCCCAAACAAAATACTGGATACAGCCTTGAAACAGACAACCTGTAGTTAAAATTATGGCCTGTCCTATCTCTAACTAATCAGAAAAATAACAGGTCAGAGGCGGATCGTGCCAAGAGTGACATGAACAGGAATTCAATCTCACTTTCCGGACTGTCTAATTCATCTTATAGGGAGTGTCATTTCCTCGTTGGCAGGAGAAATGATGAGCCAACGACCCCGTCCTATGAAAAGCATATGAGGGATCCAAGTTCATCCCAGAAAAAAGTGTCGAGTTACTTTTATACAAAAGTACTGATAAAACACCATAGACGAAACAATTACACTTTTATGAGTAGCAAATCCTAATTGTTTAGCATTTGTTCTGCAAAAATAAGACAAAAGTTACATCAGTATATCTCATAGAAAAATAAATTGGCTGCAATATTTGGGGCCTTTCTGTGAAAAATGTTCCGTCTGGGAGGAAGTAGTTGGCCAAAATTAAGCCGATTTTTGAGAACACCAGGCACTGACTATTCTTTACGATACCGGTTTCTTTTCATTTTATTGCTACCAAATTTATTATTTTATTTATTTATAATTTGATTTATTAAATTCGGATAAGACTATGATCCACATATTTGAATCATGCTTTCTTGGACGTATGATGCAGAGGATAGCCTCGACAATGCAAAGAACCATCCAACAAATGGTAAATAGAGCCACATAGAGCCATAAGTACATAGAGCAACATCAAAATAGTTATAGTAAAAGGTGTTGAAAAACAATACGTCTTTCTGAATCCCTATTTCAAGGTTGAAATTTACAACGTACTTTAAGACTACTTAACACAAAGTCTATGTCCACCCAATCCCTGATACACGCGAGGTTGCCACCCGGTGAAAAAAACACTAGATTTTTGTTACTTTTTGGTTGATTTAGTGATTTTCTTCAATATTCTACTGATTTATGTGCTGATCTATTTTTTTTTTCGTTTTTCAGGCAACACAAAAATCACTAGAAACAGTGAAAAATCACTAGCAGCGGCAACCCTGGATATACGGTACTACAGAAAAGAAGAACAGATATGCATAATTCTATATACTGAAGCCTTTAGTCAGTGAGATGTGAATACGCTACTTTAACTACAAGATATACGTCACATTTAATACGTCACAGGAAGAGAATACTCCAGAAACACTAACTTCAGAAAGAGGATGTACCCCTAAACATTTAAAGTAACAAAGACAGCAAAAAGGAATATGATGGGTTAATTGGTTAAGTTAAAACTTGTACAGCCATAGAATTATTTCAAATTTAGCAAAAATCGCGACTTCATTTTTAAAGAAAAAGACCTCCACGTGCAGTTATGTAGTTGTTACTAGTAGCTTGCCCAAGCCGTATCCAGGAGGTTTATGCCTTTTGACAACCCCCTCCCCCAAATTTTGTTCGACATGTAAAAACATAACAAAAGTGCATATAAAATTTGTTGGATGCCTTTTTTGATTTTTTTTTTTTTTTGTAGTCCGCGAAAAAACAATTATGGGAACAGCCTTGAGCAGGCCTCAAATTTAAAAGAATAGAAACGTGGATAAAAAATCCGCGAAAAGAGCTAAAACATGTGGCCCTAAACCAGAGCCATTTCGAGGGTTGGTGGTGCCCGGGGAAAAATGAATTACAGGTCCCCTTCCCGAATCAAATATAAGCAAAAGGAGCCGAATTAAAATGAAAAATTTGGTCTAAGTGGGCAATCACCCAACAGCACCCCCTAAATCTAGGGCAGCAAACCCGGTCAAATCCCTTGGTAGGAAGGGCTCTACACCAAACCGATTAAGAACTTTTAGCTTTCTTTTGAAGGTGTAGTTGTCAGTAGGAATCACCAGATTCTTAATGCTTAAATTTCTACCGACAAAACGCGTTATCAGCTTTTCAGTGATTAGGAATCACCAGATTGTCAAAGCTTAAAATTTTACTGACAAAAAGCATTATCAGCTTTTCAGTCATTAGGAATCACCAGATTGTTAAAGCTTAATTTTTTACCGACAGAAAGCGTTATCAACTTTTCAGTCATTAGGGATCACCAGATTGTTAAAGCTTAAATTTTTACCGACAAAAGAGTTGTCAACTTTTCAGTCATTAGGAATCACCAGATTGTTAAAACTTAAATTTTTACCGACAAACCGCGCTGTCAACTTTTCAGTCATTAGAAATCACCAGATTGTTAAAGCTTAAATTTTTACCGACAAAAAGTGTTGTCAACTTTGACTAACTAGTTCTTCTTGTTTATTTTCACGGTTCAACACGGTGGCACTCACAGAAATATGGTACATTTAATAGAAAATCTGACAAAATCACCGTTTTCAGATATGAACAGACTTGAGATGGGTCCAGAGGCAAAAAAGTTTTTTTTTTATTTTTTATTTTTTTGATGATAGTACAAAATATTCTTTTTTTAGCTTACGGGGAAATTCTTTTTTTTTAATTATCAATGAAATGACAAAAAGGGCATTTCCCAAAAATAGAGGGGCAATCAAATCTGGGGGAGGAGGCAATAGCCCCCCTTTCGACCCCACTTCCCAACAAGTGCCCCACCTCTCAATAACCGCCCCTGGTTGTAAATAATAAAAAAACACTTTTATTCTTCATATATACTTTGATTTCCCATGAAGTACCCTTTCTGCATTAAGCGAATTCCATGAACTGTAGACAGCATAATGGCTAATAGGTTTCCTTATTTTTAAAGGTCTAAATTCGAACAAAATAGAAAAAGGACTGTGACAACCAATACTGTATTAAATAAACACTGTGACAACCAGGAATCGGGAAATTGCCCCATAAACATTTGGCCATGCATACCAACAAAAAACATGTTATTTTAAATATGCTACCTGCGCAGCATCCTGCTTTTTGTCCGCCGTTTCGCAAAGTAGACTTTCTAATATCTCATTTTGTTTTTTCACACCTGCTTTTGTTTCATCGTCATTGTGATCTTTCAATAACTGAAAAATAAAAAAAAACTTTCAATAAAATGAAAATGACTTTGCCCTGAGATTGAAAAGTGAGCATTACAATGAGCAACTGGCAGGACTATATCCAAAATTCTGAGTGGGGATGGGTTTTAACTCTGGAAAGTCATTTTCGCCATTCATTATCTGTAAAGTTTAAGTGCCTTGATGTATTCAGTTTTTCTTACTGGATGTGCTACGGACTGGATCCCTACTCCCTGGATACCCTATTAGCCTTGACGATTATGTATATTAAAATATGAGGTTGGGGCTCCGTTTTTGGCGCTGCAATTCATTTTGGGTGTTCATTTCATTGGGTGCTGTAATTCATTTGGGTTTTCATTTCATTTGGTGCTGCAATTCATTTGGGTGTTCATTCCATTTGGTGCTGCAATTCATTTCATTTGGTGATGTATTTCATTTGGTGCTGTAATTCATTTGGGTGTTCATTTCATTTGGTGATGCAATTCATTTCATTTGGTGATGCAATTCATTTGGGTGTTTCACGTTACAATTTATTCGAAAGTCGTTTGACAATTCACCGAGAGAAGGGGGACATCAGAAGGTAAGAACCCTCATTAAAGATAACAGCCGAAAAGAGGTGATGATTCGGAGCAGGGACACACGAAGGGACGAAGACTGCTGACCACCCCCTAAACCTCTCACCCCATGTCCCTCCAGAAAAATTTCAAGAATTTGGGATTTTAAATCCGAATTGTTATATTATCCCCGTAATTCACTTGTTTTTGGAACTTTATTTGGAAATTGTGTCACCTCAAAAAAAAAAAATACTTACCTACTTCTATGATTAGAATTTCTTCAACGTTGCTGTGAGTTTTCCAAGATGACTTTAAATTCTCTAAGAGTAAATATTGTGATTATTTAGTTCCAAAAGAAAAAGATAAGACACCTTGTTGCAACCATATATATCTGTTCCTGTTTGCCTCTAGTAAAATGACTGTTAGTTAAAATAAATACTAGAATACTAGACTTAAAAAATATACATCTATCGACACTTTTAAATTTCCACAGACGTCATCTTCTCTGAATATTGTTAGGTAATTAAACAGAAGACTTCATTTAAAACATTCACAGTTGGCGCATTACCATTCTATTGAGAAAAAAGAAGAGACAATCAAGAAAACCAGGAGTTAAAATAGAATTAAACTGTCAACACTGACAATTCTTTGAATATCGACTTTATTTATTTTAAAACATATTTTGCTAATCTCACAATGCAAAGGGTGTAGCTGCCCCCTAAATTTGAAGAAAAATTATTATATAGCCCGTACCCCTTGACTCTCCAGATGAGGACCCTCTTGCCCCCCCAATAAAAATGCTGGGGACACACACACACACACACACACACACACACACACACACACACACACACACACACACACACACACACACACACACACACACACACACACACACACACACACACACACACACACACACACACACACACACACACACACACACACACACACACACACACACACACACACACACACACACACACACACACACACACACACACACACACACACACACACACACACACACACACACACACACACACACACACACACACACACACACACACACACACACACACACACACACACACACACACACACACACACACACACACACACACACACACACACACACACACACACACACACACACACACACACACACACACACACACACACACACACACACACACACACACACACACACACACACACACACACACACACACACACACACACACACACACACACACACACACACACACACACACACACACACACACACACACACACACACACACACACACACACACACACACACACACACACACACACACACACACACACACACACACACACACACACACACACACACACACACACACACACACACACACACACACACACACACACACACACACACACACACACACACACACACACACACACACACACACACACACACACACACACACACACACACACACACACACACACACACACACACACACACACACACACACACACACACACACACACACACACACACACACACACACACACACATATATATATATATATATGTGTATATATATATATACACATATATATATATACACATACACATATATATATACATATATATATAGCATCAATCCTTAGAGGTATTAGGGTCGACCAAAACTTGCCTAAAATTCAATTCAAGTTTTGAGCCAAATATTGACGCAAAAATCACCCGGGAAAGTGGTAGGCTATGTCACAAATATCGACTTCAGCAATACGGAGGCAAAATCAGCATGACTCAACAAAATGTCACCATTAAGACTTTTCTTTGTATCATATAATTAAATAATATATGATCATATAATTAAATGATAAAACAAGAAGTTATGATACATCTTATTGGATAAATACATATTAACATTAAAATTATTAAATACATAGTACATAACATAACCTTTACTTCATAGTAAAATACAGAAAATTTGTATGTATCTGATACATCATCAAACTTGAGGGAGGACTTGCGGGAGTCACAGGTCCACAGGGGTATGTGTTCAGGTCTCCTACCCTACTGCATCCGTGCCTCCTGGTTTACGTAAACGAGCGTTCCTCCTCCCAAGCATCAGCATGTAAACAGGTGCATAGTGGGAGACTCTCACCACCCTAGAACCTTCAGACTTAAATACCCTCTCTAATTTATTCTAATCCTGCAGGGGTACCCTACTGCATCCGTACCTCCTGGCTTACGTAAATGAGTGACCCTCCTCCCAAGCATCAGCATGTAAACAGATGCGTAGTGGGAGGCTCTCACTATCCTAGAACCTTCAAACTTACATACCTTCTCTAATTTTTCTAATCCTACGGGGGTACTCTACTGTATCCTTGCCTCCTGGTTTACGTGAATGAGTGCCCCTCCTCCCAAGCATCAACATGTAAACAGGTGCATGGTGGGAGGCTCTCATCACCCTAGAGCCTTCAAACACCCTCTCTAATTTATTCTAGTCCTAATACCGTTTGTCTGTCTACTGTTCCGACCAACATACCACCACCAAATAGAGAAAAGAAAAATTCTTCGTACGTGCCTGATCATATATACGTAATTAAAAACAAATATAATAATAAAAAGTTGTTTCTCAACAGCTGTTTTATTGAAAGATAGCAACATCAATATTGATAATATTCCAATAATGCAAGATAGCAATAATGCTTTAAGGTGAATGTCAAGATTGAGAATATGCAAAAGCAGTTATGCACAGCTGGTATTTTAATTCCTTGTTTTTCATCAAATCCAAACTATTAACAGTTCTTTTAGATAAAAACATTATGCGTACCTCATGCCGACTGCGTAGTTGTAGGCTACAAATAATGAAATCAGTAGTGGCATTTCAGACTGATATTAGGCATGAGTATCGGGGGGGGGGGATCCCATTATCAACCACCTACCAAATCGTCCTTTCTTCGTTTTCTTAAATGTGCTAGGGCACGTTCAGCGGGTGAAGGATGAGAGATTGCCAAAGATTGTCCTTTTCGACCAACCGCCTACGGCGAAAACGTAAATCAGGTCTTCCCCGGTCAGGTTGGGAGGATGTCATAAGAAATGATTTACGAGAAAAGGGAACTTTTTGGAAGGGTTTAAAGAGGGAGGCGTTGAAAATATTGGGATGGAGGAGCATACATAGCTGTGTCGGCCTCAGGCGGCTCACTGCTACAGTAAGTTGTTAGTAGTAGTTAAATGTGCCTTTTTTGACAAGTTTGCCCCTTCCCTCAAATAAATCACTATATGTGGATCTGGCTTGTTTATTATAGTTAGTAGTAAGAATCTAACTTCCTTCTAAAAGAAAACCGTAAGTGCGAAACGCATAAAACAGTGACGGATCCAGGGGAACCGGGGGACCCTGGGCCCCCAAGATTTTTCTGGTACCCTCATTTCTTCTTTTTTTAGAATAGATCTGTCAATTTGGTCACCTTTGTTACATTCCCCCCCCAAGATTTTGCTCTAGATCCGACCCTGCCTTAAAGCACCACGGAGAGTGAAAGTTGAATCTAATTGTTTGAACTTATTATGTCGAAAATTGTCATATCATCACTGCAACGCCCAAACTGTGCATTCGATATTTTCTCACTTATGAAATAATTGACAAAAGGGTTATACTGAAATTTCCTCAAAGAGAGGATTACCAGGACAAACCAAGTCAGAAGGATTAAAGTGATTGAACATAAATTGTTTCGCTGATCTTCACTTTGAGATCTGCGTATGGAACTGTTTGGGTGATTACTTCAGAATTCTCAAAATGTAAGATATGACTTACAAGCATCAAAGCGACGATATATAAGTCTACCTTATAAATTAGAAAAAAATGGCAATTCAACTTTTAATGAAACAAGAGCCAAGAGCTCATATGGCACTTGTGACAAGGTCGGAAGAGCCAAGGGCTCACACGGCACTTGTGACAAAGTCGAGACTAAAATTAGACTCGGTACTAGAGTTATCGATTTTGCTGTTCTTTGTTTATTGGCATTATTACAAAGATAAACTTGCAAATACAATGTTCCTGTAGTCTGTTCTTGTTTAGTATTGTAACGTTTGTCCCACCAAGTTTCATCCCCATCTATCCACTCTAAGCATTTTCCAAGATTTCTAGTTTCCCCCTCGAACTCCCCCCAATGTAACCAGATCCGGTTGGGATTTAAAACTAAAGCTCTGAGACATAAGGTCCTTCTAAATATCGAATTTCATTAAGATCTGATAACCTGTTCGAAAGTTAAAAATACCTCATTTTCCCCAATTTTTCCGAATTAACCGTCCTTCCGCTCCTCCCACATGGCTTTATCGAGGAAGCGACAATTTCTAAATTAATCTGGCCCGGTCCCTGATACGCCTTCCAACTTTCAGCGATCGCTGTATTGATCACGTATCTAGTTTCGGATCTTCTTCATGGAAAAATTGAGTGGTCCGGGGTTCGAACCTGAGACCTCTCGCACCCTAAGCGAGAATCATATCCCTAGACCAGCAAACCACACTTAAAAAGAACAATCATTTGTTTTGTGGGAAAACAAAATTCTTCTCAACTATCTCGTTCGCCCCCCCCCCCAGATGGTCAAATCGGGAAAGCAACTATTTCGAATTTAATCTGGTCTGGTCCCTAATACGCCTGCCGACTTTCATTGTCCTAGCTTATCTGTAAGTGCCCGAACTAGCAAAACCGGTACCGACAGACTAACAGACGGACTGAAATTGCGATCGCTACATGTCACTTGGTAAATACTCATATGGCACTTGTGACGAGGTAAGAAGAGCTAAGAGCCAAGAGCTCATATGGTATGAGCTCTAACAAAATTTTAAAAATCAATAGATTGATTTAAAAGGAAAATCAGAAGCTTAATGCCGGTCAGGATTTAAAATAAGAGCTGAGTCACGATGTCCTTCTAAATATCAAAATTCATTAAGATCCGATCATCCACTCGTAAGTTATAAATACCTCATTTTTTCTAATTTTTCCTCTCCCTTTAGCCCCCCACATGGTCGAATCTGGGAAAACGACTTTATCAAGTCAATTTGTGCAGCTCCCTGAAACACCTACCAAATTTCATCGCCCTAGCACGTAGAGAGGCACCAAACTCGCCAAATCACTGAACCTCTCCCCCCAACTCCCCCACAGAAAGCGCAACCAGTACGGTTACATCAATCACGTATCAAGGACATTTGCTTATTCTATCCACCGAGCTTCATCCCGATTCCTCCACTCTAAGCGTTTTCCAAGATATCCGATTTCCTCCACCAACTCCCCCCAATGTCAACAGATCTGGTCGGGATTTAAAAAAAAGAGCTCTAAGACATGAATTCCTTCTAAATATCAAATTTCATTAAGATCCGGTTAGCCGTTCTTAAGTTCAAAATACCTTAATTTTTCTAATTTTTCCAAATTAACACCCCCCAGCTCCTTTAAAGGGAACGGATCCGTTCCAATTGTGCCAATCACGTATCTAGAACTTGTGCTTATTTCTCCCATCAAGTTTCATCCCGATCCACTCTAAGCGTTTTCCAAGATTTATGTTTCCCTCCCCCAACCCCCTATGTCCCCGGATCCAATTCGAGTCGAAAATGGAGTATCTGAGACATAAGATCTTTCTATATGTATCAAGTTTCATTAAGATCCGATCACCTATTCGTAAGATAAAAATACCCCAATTTTCACGTTTTCCAAGAATTCCGGTTTCTCCCTCCAACTCCCCCCAATGTCACAGGAAATGGTCGAAATTTAAAATTAGAGCTTTAAAGCACAAGATCCTTCTAAATCTAAGATAAATTTCATTAAGATCTGGTCAGCCGTTCGTAAGTTGCAAACACCTCATTTTTCCGAAATACCCCCCCCCTCCAACTCCACCAAAGTGAGTAGATCCGGTCCGATTATGTCAGTCACGTATCTTAGACAAGTTTTTATTCTTCCCATCCAGTTGCATCCTGATCTCTCTGCTTTAAGTATTTTCTAAGATTTCCGGTCCCCAACTGCCCCCCCCCCAATGGAGCCGGATCTGGTTGAGATTTAAAATAAGAGATCTGAGTTACGAGGTCCTTCTAAATATGAAGTTTCATGAAGATCCGATCACTCCTTCGTAAGTTAAAAATACGTCATTTTTTCTAATTTTTCAGAATTACCCCCCCCCCCTCCCCCAATAGAGCGGATCCGTTCCAATTATGTCAATCACGTATCTAAGACTTCTGCTTATTTTTCTCAACAAGTTTCATCCCGATCCCTCCAATCTAAGCGTTTTCCATGATTCTAGGTTCCCCCCAAACTCCCCCAAAATGTCACCAGATCCGGTCGGGATTTAAAATAAGAGCTTTGAGACACGATATCCTTCTAAATATCAAGTTTCATTGAGATCCGTTTAGTTTATTTAGTTAAAAACACCTCATTTTTTCTAATTTTTTTGAATTAAACCCCCCCCCCCCCAACTACCCCAAAGAGAGCAGATCCGTTCCGGTTATGTCAATCATGTATCTAGGACTTGTGCTTATTTTTCCCACCAAGGTTTATCCCGATCCCTCCACTCTAAGTGTTTTCCAAGATTTTAGGTTCCCCCTCCCAACTCCCCCCAATGTCACCAGATCCGGTCGGGATTTAAAATAACAACTTTGAGACACGATATCCTTCCAAACATCAAATTTCATTAATATCTGATCAACCGTTCGTAAGTTAAAAATACTTCATTTTTTCTATTTTTTTCGAATTAACCGACCCCCACTCCCTCCAAGATGGTCAAATCGGGAAAACGACTGTTTCTAATTTAATTCGGTCCACTCCGTGTTACGCTTGCCAAATTTCATCGTCCTAGCTTGCCTGGAAGTACCTAAAGTAGCAAAACCGGGACCGACAGACAGACCGACAGAATTTACGATTGCTATATATCACTTAGTTAATACCAAGTGCCATAAAAATCGTAAAAAATCTTAAAAAGCTAATGTTGTTAAAAAATCTGCAAAACTATAACTGAAAACATATGCGACCAAGTAGCTTTAGAAAGTGTAGCGTTCCTCTGAAGGTGAAGCTGTCTTTGAGGATCAACATATTGTAGTTTGATTTTTTTTTTTTTTTTTTTTTTTTTTTTTTAATGGACGATAAGTGTTCTTGCATTCCCTTTAGAATAAGCTATAATATTTTTGTATTGAGTGTATAAGTTAAATTTCCCTAGAAGTGAAATTTACTTGTACTGAGGAGTTTACACGGTTTGACATCAAGTTCTGCAATCTTCAAGAAACTAATACAGTTTGCAGTGCATGAAACAATTTCGGCTGCAGAACAGCAACTGGGATTTCTTACTGCTGAAACTATCAGAAGTAACTGCATTTGCGATTCTTCTTTAGAAGTGAAGAAAACCTTCTTTAAAAGTCGGCTTTATGTCACTTCAATATTAGGCTGAATTTTTGGTATTTGAGTATTATACGAGAAACACTCGAGAAATGAAGTTTGATTAATGCTAATTAAATAAAACAAAATAATGATGAAAATATAATAGTTTAGAAACAAATTTGGGCTATATATTTGCACATTAGGGGGGGGGGGGTAAAGCATAACATATATTAAATGTGTAACCTAAACAAACTTATTCTAACCTAACCTAACAAAATACCAACTAAATACTTAAATAAAATACAGCTACAATGTATTTTCCAACCGAGCCGTAGCTAATTGTCTGATATAAAAAAGTTGCTTGACTAGTTTCTTGTCTCATGTTCGCGTCATTCGCGATCCAAATTTTCGAATGTTTCTCATAAATACAAAAGTGCCCGATTTTTTACTTATCAAGCTACGAAGATCTTAACACGTCAATTAAAAAAAAAAAAAAAAAAAAAAAAAAAAAAAAAAAAAAAAAAAAAAAAAAAAAAAAATACAATGGGGCAAGGATTTTTTTCGATTATTTTTAATAAAGATACAAAATAAGTGTTTAAAATGTGGGTTGGGATATTTTTGCTATTTATTTTTTGCATTTTTAACACGATAACCAAAAAAGATAATTTTCAAAATTTAGGGGAGTTAATTGTCCCCCGTCCCCTCTAAGTACCACCCCTGGATCGCATTCTCATCTATAAGGGCTTGGGGTCTCCAAGACTTCCTTGGGGTTCTCCACTAATGTTTTGGGGTCTCACCGCTGAATTCTGCAATAAATACGAAAATACTAAAATCCTCTTTAATACAAAACAACTAACTTAAAATCAGCCAATCATTTCTTAACAAATCGTGGAACTATTTCTTGCACCCATTGGATAGAAACTTGATTGGAATTGATTATATTCTCATCGAAGTCCTAACTTCTATGATCAGAGAAGAGAAAATTGATGCTTGTTGGGACTAGGAAGAGCAAGAAGACCCAAGATAAGCGCGGAGCTATTTGATGAGCCCAAAAACTATTTTAAAAAAAAGATCTTAGCAGTTTCATCATATTTCTGACAAGGAAGCAACTCTTGTGTGAGATATGTCTGAAATACTCACCTCCCCCGTTTTCCTAGTAACACATTTAGAAAAAACTGAGATAATTGAAATATCAGGTATTTGGACTCACACACAAGAATTTATTTTAAATGGGCCTTGACGCAGGGAGACGCATACGCAAAGAGGGAGCGCTGACCTTAGAATCTCATCAAGACTCCCTTTGTCCCTTTATCTAATTACGCACATGCGATGAACTATGCTTTTCAAACTGTTCTCAAGAATAGTGACTTCCGTCTAAGATCTTTCTGAAATGCCCTCCCCCCCCCATTTTTTAAGAGTATATTAGAAAAAAATTAAATGAACACAATACGAGATATTTGGAGTCAGACGCATACACAATATTTTATTGCGAGGGAGGGATGAGTAGTTGAGAAAAACTAGAAAAGGCATGTTAGGAAAACATACGAAACGATATCTGTAACTGTGTGCCTTGAGATTTCTGAGCTCAAGCCTCAGCTTCAGGACCGGCTTGGAAGAGAGAAATTCATGTCTAATTATTGCTTCTATAATAAACAAGCTTCTTTCGGATATATAGCTTGTGTAAATGTGTACGTGAAGACACGCAAACAGGAAAGATATTTGGAGAGAGGGTTCAAACACGAAACCGCGCAACTTTTATGAAAAATTATATTTTTCATGTTGTGCTCCCAATTTTGTGCTTATGGAATTTCGCTCCCCTCTGACACAAATAAATTCCTCCGCATGTGCTAGCGATTGATTGCACACTGCTTTTTTTCTGAGCTTTTTTGCTGGCTGTAAATATATATATATATATATATATATATATATATATATATATATATATATATATATATATATATATATATATATATATATATATAAACTGCAAGTATAGAGGAGACAAAACCATGAATCTCCTGACGATAAGATCTCATGTTCTTAAAGAATAATCAATATTGCTCTTGTTTGTAAGCAAAAATTCGAATTAAAAAAAATGAAACTTTTCTTTTTTTGATGCAACAAACCTTAAGAGAGGGAAAAACTTGCGCAACTTCTGTTTTTCACGATGTTGGATCTGATGTTCCTTTTATGGTTTTCGCAGACAAATAATACTTGCTTTAAAAGGAAGCATCAAGGGTATCCTCAAATTTAAATAGTGAATATATGAGTATTAGAAACTTAAGTAGGGATAGAAAATCCTTTTGAGGTAGGTCCACTCACGAAGGGGACTTGGCGACAAAACCCATAAAATCGTTACGCACAATATTCCCCATATTCTTATAAAACCAAGCGAGTTTCTGTACGGGTGTGCGCGCATGTATGCGATGGCTAAAAAAAGGCTAAATTATTCAAGGTACTTACATGTTATAGCGACCACACAAAAGAAGTAAAGTTAGGTTCATCCTAATGAAATATACCAATAGATGATGAAAATATAACGATTTAGCAACAACATGTTCCCTCTCCCAACTTTTTACCCCCCCCCCTTGATTTTTTGTCCTTAATTTTTTCGGACTTGGATATTTTTCAACTTTTTTTTATGTCTTAAATGACATCAAATATACTTAAAACAAAACAAAAAATCACTTGTGATATCTTCGAAATACGAAATACAGATGATATAGATATGTTAGCCGTACCTTTTCCAATTAGAAAAATAATATTAGTAGTAACATCTTTTTTTTTATTATTTTTTTTTGTATTTTTTAAAAGTATTGCTTAGTATTGGAGCATCTATAAAGTCGAGATTAATCAGCCAGCCACTGAAACACTCGGAATTTATCAATGACCTTAGTTTATTGCAATCAAAAGTGCTCTTATTAATTTTACGATACCCAGTAAGCAATTAGGACACTCCGAATTTACTTATTATCTGAGTTAGTTGTACTCAAATGTATATTCACTAATTTTGTTACTCATTCAGCAACTGAAACACTCGGAATTTACCAGCTAACTGAGTTTGCTTTACTCAAAATTGCTTTTATCAGATTTTTTTGTACTCAGCCGGCATTTAAAAGACTTGGAATTTACCAAGTAGCTGAGTTTTTGTAGTCAAAAGTGCTTTTATTGATTTTTTGGGGTACTATGTCAGCAGCTACAACACTCGGAATTTATCAACTACATCAGTTTATTGTAGTCAAAAGTGTTTTTATTAGAATTTTGATGCTCAGTCAGCAGCTCAGACAGTCGGAATTTATTTACTAACTGAGTTTCCTCCATATGACCTGTTGTATCATCGCTTAAAATTTATATGATTTTATTAGTTTCAACTTTATGCACCCTCCAATACTAAGAAATACTTTAAAATTCGAAAAAAATCTAAGTAAAAAAAAAGAAAAATGTTACTATAAAAATTATTTTTCTAATAGAAAAAATCACGACTAACATATCTATATCATCTTCATTTCGTATTTTGAAAATATCACAAGTGATTTTTTTTTTTTTTAAGTATGCTTTATGTTATTTTAAACAAAAAAAAGTTGAAAGTTTCTAAGTAAAAAAAAAAAAAAATGCTTGTAACGGTTGCCACTGAGGTGGTAACTGGTTGAACTGGAGACGAAACATGGGTCTTGTATATGACGCCCAGATTCGAGCAAAAGAACATGAAATGGAAACACACACACTCTCCTTAAAATTGGAGGGTCGAACAGACTCTCTTTCAGCTCAAAATCATAACGTCGGTGTTTTGGAACAGACATGGTGTCTTTTTGGTCAACTTCATGCAACGCGGAATCACTATCAATGCAGAAGCCTACTGCGTAACCATCAGAAAGCTCCGCAGAGCGATTAAAAAACGCAAAAAAACCTGGCATGCTGACAAAAGGAATTTTCCTTCTGCATGACAATGCAAGACCTCACACTGCTTGTTAGACCTGCAATTTCTTGGACAGTTTTGACTGGGAAGTTTTAGACTACGCACCATACAGTCCTGATCTTGTGCCGAGTGATTACCATCCGTTCCTCCACCTCACACAATCGCTCCGCAGAGCGATTAAAAAACGCAAAAAAACCTGGCATGCTGACAAAAGGAATTTTCCTTCTGCATGACAGTGCAAGACCTCACACTGCTTGTTAGACCTGCAATTTCTTGGACAGTTTTGACTGGGAAGTTTTAGACTACGCACCATGCAGTCCTGATCTTGTGCCGAGTGATTACCATCCGTTCCTCCACCTCACACAATCACTCCGCAGAGCGATCAAAAAACGCAAAAAAACCTGGCATGCTGACAAAAGGAATTTTCCTTCTGCATGACAGTGCAAGACCTCACACTGCTTGTTAGACCTGCAATTTCTTGGACAGTTTTGACTGGGAAGTTTTAGACTACGCACCATACAGTCCTGATCTTGTGCCGAGGGATTACCATCCGTTCCTCCACCTCACACAATACCTCAGTGGCAACCGTTACAGTGATGATGACGACGTAAAAACGGAAGTGAAATCTTGGTTATCGGACCAGGCGGCAAGTTTTTATAGAGAGGTTAATTTATAATTATGTGAGAGGTATTATGAGTGTTTGAACAAACTTGGCAACTATGCTGTTCAATAGAGTAAAGCATGTAGTTTCTGAAAATAAATTTACTTTTTGCAAACAATCGTTCGTTGTGTACTTATTTTCAGACGGAATTTACTTAAAAAATACGCCTCGTGTAATTCCGTGCTCTAGCCTAACATAACAGGAACAATAACAGACAAGTGGACCGAATGGGAAACAACTAATAAAGAAGGAAATACGGGACAAGATATTGGATAAACCATTCCACTAGCGAGTTTTTTCAACTGAAACTAAGGAGCAACATTAAAACATAAGCCGAACAGAAATTATTCCGTCTATCAGGGGAGCTGCCCCCTCCTCAATCCTCACTCGTTACGCTAAAATTTTAAAAATATTAAAAGTTTGGGAAAGTCTGGCAAAACTTTTTGCCAGTTTATTTCCGGTCGTTTTTTAATCATACCAGGAAATCCCCTTCGCTCTCTAGAGGCTATTTTAAGGGGGCAGAGGGAGCACTTATCCCAGGCGCAGAAATTTTAGGGGCGCAAAATTTCAGATAAATAATCTTATATTTATAATCATTTTGTATTTTTGGAATTTATTTTTTATCAGAATAGACTGCAGGGCTCGGCTTACAGTAAGTATAAGTAAACTGAACCCGAATTTTTTTTTCCATATATTTTCCCATATAAAGCAAGAAAAATCAGATCTAAATAAATAAAAAATTGTACTAACAAGTGAAAATTTTTGGGAGACAGGGGGGAGCGCTAATTTAGGTTTTTGCCTCGGGCGCAAGTGAGTACCGAACCACCACTATCGCTCCTCTCCCAAGTCAAGTTAACCTCTAGAATTCACTCAAAACATTTCTTTATATTTCCCAATAGTAATAGTAAATACTCTCTGTGAACAATTGACAAATTGCATAACTTACAGTCATTTCCCTATGGGCTACTGGGGGGGAGGTATGTCATCCCAAAAAGCATGATTTTTGGACCCGTCAACTATGCTGAATCAAACCTCGAATTTTGATCGGAAGTCTTTGAGCAAAAAAGGCATGGAAGGTGGGCTAGTTACCCTACAATGTTTAAGGTCATTTAAAAACTCACGTACAGGAGGCAGAATTGGAGTCGCAAAATTGAGTACACATACGACAGATAGCAACGGTTTTACATCAAATTCCATTAAAAAATTGAATTAATATGAAATATAAGAAATTCCCCGTTCCAAAAGGTTGTCAGTACAAAAAAAATGCTTTGCTGAAGTAATGTCTGTAGTCTATGAATGCTTGCACACCTGTCCTTATTCGTGCGGGTATAAATGCTATTAATGGAGACAATTAAGGAAGTGGTGTGTATGTAAATGCATATGGGCAAAAGCCAAAAGAAATGCCACATGTCTACTGACTATCTATATATTTTGCTTGGAAATATTTGGGAAGATCATGTGGTGCTGAACAGTTTTACCGAACAGATGACAGCCGAGACTCATGTTTCTCAATGGTATTGTTAAAATTGTTTATTACTGCTAATTATTAAATGCCTGTTCCTTTTGTCTTCGACTGCTAATTGCTAGTGTTTTGTGTCTCAGGAAGCAAGATGATGGTGGTCAGGATTGGTTGCTTACTTTGGCGACACCACATTAATGTCCAAGTATATATATATATATATATATATATATATATATATATATATATATATATATATATATATATATATATATATATATATATATACGTCCGTCAGGCACGTTATCTCTCTAAATATAAGGATTTTGCCATTTTTTCGATGCTTTCATATAATCAACATGCTGTCACGCGTTTCGAATCCCCCCACCTTCCTTCCTGCTTAGGTGTCAGCAACCACAATCTGCTTTTATGGGACTTGATATTTACTAAGTGACATTTAGCGATCGCGATTTCTGTCCGTCGGTCTGTCTGTCCGTCCCCGGTTTTGCCAGTTCGGGCACTTCCAGGCAAGCTAGGACGATGAAAGTTGGCAGGCGTATCAAGGACCAGACCAGATTAAATTAGAAATAGTCTCTTCCCCGATTCGAGCATCTGGGGAGGGAGAGCAGCGAGCAAACGATATGGTTGAAAAGAATTTTAATTGCTAATAAAACAAATGATTGTTCTTCTTAAGTAAGGCTTGCTGGTTTAGGGGTATGATTCTCGCTTAGGGTGCGAGAGATCTCAGATTCCAATCCCGGACCATCCCAATTTTTACATGAAGAAGATCCGGAACTAGATAAGTGATCAATAAAGCGATCGCAGAAAGTTGGCAGGTGCATCAGGGACCGGACCAGATTAAATTAGAAATAGTCACTTCCCCGATTCGGGGGGGGGGGGTTCAGGGGAAAACCGGAAACCTTGGAAACGCTCAGAGTGGAGAGATCGGTATGAAACTTGGTGGGTAGAATAAGCAAATGTCGTAGATGCGTGATTTACTTACCGGACTGGATCCGCTCTTTGGGGAAGTAAGGGGGGTTTCCAGTACTTTAGCGAGTTCGGAGCTTCTGGACGTGCTAGGACGATGAAAATTGGTAGGCATGTCAGGGACTTGCAAAAATTGACTTGATAACAGTCGTTTTCCCGATTCGACAATCTGGGGGAGACTGGAGGGAGGTGAAATCATTAAAACTGAGTTATGTTTATCTCATGAATGGGTGATCGGATCTTGATGAAATTGATATATAGAAAGATATTATGGCTCAGATACTCCATTTTCAGTTCGAATCGGATCCGGAGATATTGGGGGGAGGGGGAAACCGAAATCTTGGATACCGAAAATCTTGGAAAACGCTTAGAGTGAAGAGATCGGGATGAAACTTAATGGGAAATAGCGACGAAGACCACACTGCCTTTCCATAACAAACAAATACAACGTAGAGACAATAGGGAAAATTTCAAGACAGTGGAAATTATTTCTGTAGATATTTCGGCCCTATGTCCAAGGGCCGTCTTCAGCACAATACAAGAATAAGAGAGAAACTATATATATATAAAAGAACTTACATCAAATTGTGAGGATTAAAAACGAAATAATTAAAAACACTTTTTAAAACTTTTTTTAAAAATAGCCCTAGCATCCTTACTTCAGCGAAGTTCAACCAGGACTGGCGAAAAGAATGAAATGAGAATATAAGCTCATTCAAACTGAAGAGAATAAAATGATTAGATGCAATTTCTTAAAGCTAATCTTGCTTGTTTAGCAGCCTGTCTCAAAGGCCTTTTCGTAGTTGGTTCAGTACTATTGTAAATCGGTTTAGTAAAATATTTTGTTATATCATTTTTAATTAAATTCGAGTATAAAGAATTTAGTGAGTATTCCCCCAAGTCCCTGTTCAAAGAAATATTTTTATTTATTTTGAGATTAATTTCGATTGATTCTCGAACCACCTGTTTTATTCCCAAATCATTACTAATGAGTGAAGAGTTTTCAAAATGTATAATGTGGGACGGATTATTAAATATATGCCAACCTAAAGCAGAATCAAAGGAGTTGTTGGAACTATTTGAAATTAAGGCCTTGTCTATGTCATTTTTATGCTGTTGTAACCGTTTATCTAGATTCTGATGGGTCCTGCCGACATAGTATTTTCCGCAATCACATGGTATTTGATAGACCCCTCTTTGGCGAGTAACTGGGGTCTTATCTTTACCCGAATTTAAGAAATTGATGATTTTAAAATTATTAGTAAAAACTACGTACAGATTATTTTTTGTGCAAATATTTTTTAATTTTGTTGTGATCTTTGGGATATACGGAAGATAGACAATATTTGAGGGCTTATCAGTAGCCTCACATTGTGAAGTATCTTCTTCGATTTTACAAGAATGTCTTTTTATTCTACGGTTAATTATTTTATTAACAAAAGGAATGGGGTATCCATTACCAAAAAGAATATCTCTGATAAAATTTATTTCTGAATTTATATATGAGTTGGAGCAAATATTCAGGGCACGATCAATGAGGGAAGTTACAACTGCTCTTTTAATTTGTGGGGGGTGATTTGAATTAAAGTGAAGATATCTATTGTTTTGTGTTGGCTTTCGATATATAGTAAAATCCAGTTGATCAGCATTGCGAATAATTAATACATCTAAAAACGGAAGTTTATTTTCAATTTCAACTTCTAGGGTGAACTGCAAATTTCGGTCATAAGTGTTAAGATGATCTAAGAAGCCCCGAAGCTCAGCTTCCCCATAATTCCAAAGTGAAATTACGTCATCCATGTAACGACCCCAATAGACGTGTTTTAAAAAATAAGAATTCAATGCCCAATTCTCAAGATTCTCGACGTAAATATTTGCTAGTAGCCCGGATAAAGGTGCTCCCATGGGTAACCCATTTTTTTGCTGAACAACAAAATTATTATACTAACAAAACTGAATACTAACAAAATATTTTACTAAACCGATTTACAATAGTACTGAACCAACTACGAAAAGGCCTTTGAGACAGGCTGCTAAACAAGCAAGATTAGCTTTAAGAAATTGCATCTAATCATTTTATTCTCTTCAGTTTGAATGAGCTTATATTCTCATTTCATTCTTTTCGCCAGTCCTGGTTGAACTTCGTTGAAGTAAGGATGCTAGGGCTATTTTTAAAAAAAGTTTTAAAAAGTGTTTTTAATTATTTAGTTTTTAATCCTCACAATTTGATGTAAGTTCTTTTATATATATATAGTTTCTCTCTTATTCTTGTATTGTGCTGAAGACGGCCCTTGGACATAGGGCCGAAATATCTACAGAAATAATTTCCACTGTCTTGAAATTTTCCCTATTGTCTCTACGTTGTATTTGTTTGTAACTTAATGGGAAGAATAAGCAGTTCTAGATACATGATCGATGTAACCAGACAAGATGCGATCTTTTTCAGGGAGTTGGGGGGACTTCTAGTGCTTTGGCGAATTCGAGAATAAACACAAGTTCTAGATGCGTGACTGACATAACCGGACTGAATCCGATCTCTCGTCAGAAGTGTCATATGAGCTCTAAGCTCTTGTTTTAGATGGATGTGCAATAATCTTAAAGACGAGGTTTCACTTCCTAACCGGCAGTTAAGCGGAGTCTGGAGCTCCAAAATATCATGGTCATACGGTTATCGACATAGTTTGCTATATTTTCCATAAACTTCACATCACACTATATAGTTTTTCTCTAATTCCCCTTCCTTGAAAAAAATTCTTCTAAACATGTAAAAGTCCAAATATCTGGCATTTTGCTCATTTCAATTTTTTTTTCTAACTTATTCATAAGAAAAAATCACGAGAGGGGCGGGGTAATTCAAACGATTCTCAGCGAGAGTCCCCCCTGAACATAGTTTGGAAAGCATAGCTCATTGCACATGCATGCCTAGGTAAGGAGAAGAAAGGAATCTTGAAGGGGGTTCCAGTTGGCAATTTGGGTCAATTCAACTTTGAAATGTATATTGGATTCTAGAAACCCTTAGTAGGACACGGGTTTATAGAATTTATTTATGTCTTGTGGAAATGGGAATCAGAAAAACTAGGTTTTTAATATCAGAAAGGGGAACTTGGACAATTTTAATATAGTAGAACGTGTTTCTAAGAACCTCAGACATCGTTTTATACACAGATTTCCGAAGTGTTTGAGTTAGTTCCTCTCGTACAGTACTTCTGTAAAGTTCTTCCCTTGTGTTTGTTTTCAAACCATGTATACAGACTTTGTAGAATAAATGAATAGTTTATAGTAAAGACACTCTTGTTCTATCTCCTCCCAAGTGAACCCTTAGCTCTGAAAGATTCGGCTACACGCTTACCAGTACACGTATACCAATATAAGATGTTTATCAATGTAAACCCAGACATCACAAGATAGTTAGTAAAAAGGTTTACAAAATGGTGCCAAAGGCTTACAAGGAGGAGAATGCGTCCACATTGCAATTTGCCTACAGCACTAGAACTTGGACTCTACCTGAGCTTTATCTTTAGCAGCTTCAGTTGGAGTTAAATATGGCTAGTTTTGCACCTTATACTTGCACCTGCACCAATTATACCACATCGTCTACGAAGATGCTAGCTGTGTCAATTCGCGCTCATTTTGTTAGTCTTCAGTGTATCAAAGTTAGTCTATTTACTTATGGTGAAGACATTTCCGCTATTAGCGAAGCCAATTTCCGCCGAAAGCCATTTGGGCTTAAGTCACTTTTTTGTTTAGTGAAGATAAATTTATTTTCAATTCTTTACCAAGGATTTTGTCATTTGACGCCGTTTCTGATCGCTGCTGCTGATGTTCCGTTATAATATTGCATACAGTCATCCCAAAAAGTGATTAGGTAAGTCACACTTATTCACAAGATGACATGGGACACTTGTTAGGAGTGTTATTTTTATTTTAAAATTTAGATTTATTGTTAACTTTTAACCTTCTTATTGTGTCCCATAAAACTTCAACTGCATAAAATAGGATCCCAGTGTAACTGTAAAATTTCTATAATTGTAAAATTTCTAATGAAAGCTGTAAAACCTTTTTGATAAGTTAAAGGTTAGCGATAGAACGGGAAATGTAAACAAAATTTGCATATTTGTAATGAATGTCATGCGAGTGAGAAGATCAGTATTAAATTTTTGAGGACAGGAACTTTTTTTTATATTATAAGTTTAGATGAATTGGGAAAGTGTTGATAGAGGCGTATTTAATTGGAAATATTGTAATTTTTTTTAGGGAATTAGCTAAGGTTGAATTTGGTACCCTAGCTGTTTTTCTGAAAGGGATAGCTTCGAATTGTTTTGAAGGTTCGAGAATTAGATAAAAATGATATCTATTGAATAAATGAGCAGCCTATAATAATTTGAAAAAAGTGTTGCAAAACGTTAAAGTCCGTATAAACTGTTGTTTAGAAGAGAAATGTGAAAAAGTTCAGGAAAGTGGTAAAACTACTTACACTAAGTATGTTATAATCAGGCGATGAAAATTAAGTTTGAGAATCTTGGAGATTCAGAGAGTATTTGGGAATTCTGTTTCTTCAAAAGGAATGAGCCCGCTAGCAAAAAAGCTTGATAGGTTTGGTATAATATCAAAACAACATATTTTTCAGTAGATTACGCAGCTTTGTTTTCTTCAATCGCATGGTTAGGTTATCCGTTTAAATTTTTGACAAAGGAGTTAAGATTAAGTTGGGTCAAAAATAAGATACATTTTTTGTCTAAGATTGAATAATTTTAATTATTCTAAAAGTTAATCTAATAGTTAATGCAAATGCCTAATAGGGAAGACTTCAACTGGCTTCACCTTTCAGTAAAGCTTAACTACATATTTTACCAAAATGGACATGTTCCGTGAGCTTCACGGTGTTTTAGAAGCGGTGAAGGATTTCGGAAATTGCACTTGGTGTCGAGATACTCACCTTCAAGAAAGAGGCAGAGTTCGTAGTGCCTTATGCAGGGGTTCAAACAGATTGTCTACGGTTAGGACTAACAGAGGTAGCTAGGTTTCAGAGAGGAAACCCTGAATATGAAAATTATTGATTTTTTTTTTTTTTTTAGCGAAAAAATTGGCGTGATAAGTCTTTGAAGGGCATTCGCGTGAGGAATACTTGATGCTGGGACTGGTGAAGGGGTGGGCATTAGTCGACCGACAAACCAGCTCGCAGGTTAAAACGAGAAACCGAGGGGAAGCTTATTCGGCGTCGGTCGACATTAGTCGACCGAAGAACCAGCTCACAGGTTAAAATAAGAAACTTGGGGGGAGTTAATTCAGCGCGGTGCTGGGACTGGTGAAGAGGCGGACATTAGTCGACCAACCAACCAGCTCGTAGGTCAAAATGAGGAACTTGGGAAAAGTTAATTCAGCGTGGTGCTGGGATTGGTGAAGGGGCGGACATTAGTCAACCAACGAACCAGCTCGCAGGTTAAAATGAGAAACTTGGGGGGAGTTAATTCAGCGCGAAGGTGGGACTGGTGAAGAGGCGGACATTAGTCGACCAACCAACCAGCTCGCAGGTTAAAATGAGGAACTTGGGGGAAGCTAATTCAGCGTGGCGCTGAGATTGGTGAAGGGGCGGACATTAGTCAGCCAACGAACCAGCTCGCAGGTTAAAATGAGAAACTTGGGGGAAGTTAATTCAGCGCGGTGCTGGGACTGGTGAAGAGGCGGACATTAGTCGACCAACGAACCAGCTCGCAAGTTAAAATGAGAAACTCGGGGGAAGTTAATTAGCGTGGTGCTGAGATTGGTGAAGGGGCGGACATTAGTTGAACAATGAAACAGCTCGCAGGTTAAAATGAGAAACTTGGGGGAAGTTAATTCAGTGCGGTGCTGGGACTGGTGAAGGGGCGGACATTAGTTGAACAATGAACCAGTTCGCAGGTTAAAATGAGAAACTTGGGGGAAGTTAATTCACCGCGGTGCTGGGACTGGTTAAGAGGCGGACATTAGTCGAACAATGAACCAGCTCGCATGTTTTAATGAGAAACCTGAGGGAAGTGAAATTCAACGTGGTGCTGGGACAGGTGAAGGGGCAGACGACAGTCGACCGAGGAACCAGCTCGCAGGTTACAAGGAGGAAGTTGGGGGGAAGCGTAGTTCAGGGGATCCTATATCAGGGAAGCCTGAACGTTGCGTAGAATGGGGTAGGCTGCGGATCACCGAGCCCTAGAAACCCTACAGGTAGCGCGCCTACGTGAACCCTTAGCTCTGAAAGATTCGACTATACGCTTACCAGTACACGCATACAATACAAGATGTTTTTCAATGTAAACCCAGATGTCACAAGAAAGTTAGTAAAAAGGTTTACACCGAAGTCTCCTCCCTATGCACATGCGTTCTCGTGGTCCATTCAATTCAAGTTTTGATGCTGAATTAAGGGGTTAATTAAATAAATAAATCTATGAGTAGAATATGTATTACGTTGCAACCTACTCAAGGATGATGCCGTTATAACATAATGCATAATCCAAGCTGAACTTTAAATCTACTCAAACGGTTAAAGCAATATTCTAAACATTGTGAAGAGAAGAAAAATCAGGGACTGTAAATCTTTATTAGGGTGGGGTGTGGAAACTCAATCTATTGGGTAAAATTTCACCCTTGCTCTTTATTATACGACAAGAAAATGTACTAACTGTTTCCACCCTTTTTCGTTATGCAAAACATGAAAATATGAAACAAGAGAATTAATTTCAAAGGGAAAAAAGAACAGACTCACGCACATACCCTTAAAGTTTAGGCTATCCAATGAATAAGGAGCCCTTAACTAAAAACTTATATTGTATATTTTGCCATAAAACGTCTAATGGACCAAATAGCATTACAACTACCATCCCTCCTTAATAAATTTTCAAGAATTTTGGTCACAGCAGTAAACTAGGATGCTCATATAGGTCTCATTAGCTAGAATCAAACGGTTACAAAGGTTGCCTTAACAATATTCTGGCCGTATAAAATCAAATCCCGTTCCCTACAAAAAACACGTTGATTAACAAGCCTAAAGGGCGGTTGCAACTAGACGGTTAAACTGAGGACACGTCGATCAATTCTGAAGACATCATTAATCGATACGACAGGGTTGATACGAGAGATACGGCATCTAACACCAAACCCCTTTCATATACAAATTGTGTTTTAATTTTGATGGCTGAATGGCAAATAAGATGGCGGAATGGAACAAATTTCCAATGAGGACTATTGTAGAATTCTCAACATGAGATGCTTTGGGCTGAAACTGCAGCTTTTCCCTTAGTTTGGAACCCACCCTAGGAAAATTCTCCTATCAGGGCTTTAGTTTCGCTCGTGTGTACCAGTGACTCTTAGTACCCGTTATTTGAGACAGATGACTGTCACAAATAACAGTTACGGACCTAAGACAAAATAATCTACATTACAATTTACCAGGTAACCTAATTATAAATTAATAACATCCACCAAATGTCCAATAGAAATTCAAACTTTCTGGATGATAACAAAACAATTAACTAATCATGAACAAAGCATGGAGCATTCAGAAACAGATAAGGAAGAACTACTGATAAAAACTTGAAAGAGATTTGATTTTTTAAAGAGATTTTTGGATTACTTATACAATTCTCTACTACTCCTTCTTTGTTAATTTTCTTCTTTTGACACATCAATCAATATTTCTTTTGCACCAAGCTTAAGTAGAGGAAGAGTCTAGAAGATCCTGGGGGAGAGGGAGGAGGGTTGTACGTTAGCCTTTGCTCCCCCAAATCTCTAACTCGTTACAACAAATTTTACCATATTCTTGTATCTTGTATTTCTAACAAAGATAATTTTCCAAATTCCGACCGATAGAGTTTAATCAATCAGACAAAAAGCCAAAACAAAGAGCTGAATTGGGCATATTTTGACTTTTAAGCCTTTAATTTCAGGTCTATATTCTACTCCAGGTACTTACGTGGGGAGAGGGGTTATTCGCCTCAAAAATACAACATGTTTGCCCTAGTTAAGCTGCAAAGATTTGCCCAGGTCTCTGCTACCTGAAACACATCTTAGTGACAATTGTCTCGCCAGAAGTGGCATCAGCCGCCTGGTATACATGATTTTTGAAAGCGACCAGACCTCATTGGGTCGTTCTATTTGCAAGAAAAAGGCATATGAAGATACCAGTTAATTGAATAGATCCGAACATGCGGATACACATGGAGAAGGATCCCTATCCTAAAAAATTATTGAAGGACCCGCTCTCACGAATAAAAGAATAGTTGTAAGTTGCAGAAATCTTGGGGAATGACTAATATTCGTACTTTTTTGGATATATCCAACTCCCTAGAGAGCAACTTCTTACTACTTCACATACAACCCAAACAAGTTCTGCAGTACAGAATCAGCCTGGTCAGCGATTTTTCCACTTAAGTCGGTTTACGTTCCCTGTGAACCACGCAATCTTGCGGACAAGCTTACGCTATAACTTGCAGCGAAAGGATAAGATACTTGTATCCTTGAATTCATTATTTTCAGATCAGTCTATTCATCAAACGAGAATTATTATAGGTATTCAAGATCGTAAACACGGTAACTCCCTGGATACGGCCCTAATTAAACTCATACTTTCAGTTCGTACTATACTTTTTTCGATGTATATTTGCAAATACATCTCGCAATAATTTGGTAAAAAGTCTGCTATTTGAAGGACGAGCAGTTTATGTAGTTTGTAGGATTGACACATTCTTCTAAAGTTTTCTACAATTAATTATTTTGCTTTGCAAATACATTTCCGCAAATACATCTACTCACCCAGCTATTCTAAGACAGCAAAAAGCTGATAAACTTGAATTTTACGTTATTTTTGGGGAAATAGTTCTTTGCAGACTACCCAAAAGTAAGAAGTTTTAATGTTGCTCATTACGTTCAGCTGAATTTTTTTTATTTATCTAATATTAAAGCCATAGGAGAACCGAGAAATAGCACACCAAGACATGCAAAGGGAATACAAACCTTAATGAATTGAGCAAAACAAATGTGTTCTTAATTTCGCAAATTCAAGTCAAGAGGAAAAGCCTAAGGCAGTTATACTTTTGGCAGCGGTTGCATACCACACGGATATTATACGTTTGTGACTTGGTGAATTGAGTTTCTTCCGCTGTAGGCCTCATCCTTGCCCACATTTATCCTGCTTATGACGCCCATATCCGGAATAAATTAGCATGCTCATAATTCAATGGTAAATATTAGCAGAGTCGAATCTTGGACGATTCTTGGTTAACCAGGTATCGCAAAAAAACCTTACTAATTAGCAAATTGGCAAAATAAATTAGAGACCAAGCTGTTTTATTTTAGCAAATACTACGTTCACCAAAAACATAGTTATTGCATTACCGTGATTAGAATAGCACAAAATATTAGTACACATAAAAATATTTAATATTTATATTTAACTACGATTTCTTCAATTACTTACTAAACAATAAACTTACAGTTAATAATATCGTCAAAGATACAAGTCAATAGATAGCCTAGAGATACAGTCAACAGTTCCTCATTCAAATCTTAATTATTATAACATATTGCGTTGTATATGATGATGACACTTATCAATACTTCTTATGGCTTGGAAGTTCGGAGGCAGGACTAAAAGAGTCGACGTTTTGTACAATTGTGACAAAGAACTTTTAGAGCAAAATTGTATATCTTTTTGCTTTGGGCATTTATATATAGCGTTCCTTTTGGTCGATAAAAAATATTTAATTTCGAAAAAGGAGTCAAAAAAGGGCCTGATCAGTCACAGTATTGGGCCTGGATGTCTGGTGCTTACCAGATGTCTGGTGCTAGGTAACGCAGCCATAAATGAGATTATTCGCTGAAGGCACCGTTTTGCAAGCAAAGACACACCTAAGCTGTAATTCTTCTTTTTTATAAATTTTTGCTACAGAAAGAATCCGAAGCGCAACCACTCAAAAATCACCCAAATAGCATAAATGCACCTAATGTGGCAACACTGTTCATGACAAATATCGGTAGCTTCATGTGATTTCTGTCAGAAGATTTTTTTTTTTTTTTTTTTTTTTTTTTTTTTTTTTTTTTTTTTTTTTTTTTTATATATATATATATATATATATATAAAACAATGTCTTTGTACAAAGACTACAAAGACAACAGCTCACAAAGACACAATCACGTTTATCTCAATTATTATCTGGCCCATTTCTATGCGGTACTTGACAGATATTAACAGCTTTTCAATTAAAAGACGCATACTATGCATATTTTACGAGCAAAAATTAAACTGAACAGGATAGGGGCTATTGCCCCTTTCATTCCACACTCGTAATGTTTAAGTGAAGCACCGCAGTGTTAGAGAAAACACCACATTCTCAAATTTTGCAGGGAAAACACGAAAATACTTCTTTTTTAATCAATAAATTATCTGTCGCTACCAGTTAGACAGTCAGTTTTCAGTAAAATTCATGCAAATGCTTGAATGCTAAGATTGGGAGTTGCGTTGAGCAACAGCCCCCCCTCCTATCCACATTAGTTTTTACTCGTTTATGAATTTTGCGTCAAGCATAAGATGTAACTAAGAAAAAAATACCTGCAAAAAAACTCAGTTTGTTCGTTCTTCACATAATTCTTTTTTTGTTTCCCCAACTAACAGGAAGTCCAGCTCATTTATACGGGCCAGTTTTTTACATTCAACGCTGAGTTATTATTTTTAGCTTGCTAGAAATAGGTAATGATCTCAACAATTTATTTTTTTATTTTTTGAATGTTAGGCAGCGCATTGCATATGTTAAAATATTATATGTTAAAATACATTTTTTGCCTAGCCTTATAAACTAACAGTGATCATTTAGCCTACTCATTCTTTTTGAATCGATAAATGATTTATCATGACTATTCTATTTCTCACATTACCTTCTACCACGACCGTATACAGGATTTTTCTGGGGGGGGGGGTCAAACGCCCTAACCCCTCCCCTGAATAAGGCCTTACCTTATACCTCTACGGGACAATCAAAATGACCCGTAAGATGACGCCTAACTACTTTAGCCTTTTTTCATTATACATAAAACTATGCCTGGATAGTTCCACTAGAAAAATTCCAGCATTATTTTCCCAACTTTTCGAAGCAACCAATTTTCAGTACATATTTAAGATTTAATTTCCCTCTCCAATTTTTGATGTTATTTTTCTTCTCTTGACGGTTTTTGTATACCACGAAAGACATGAGTTTTGTTATCGTTCCTTAGCTGAGATTTAGTTTTTTACATCTACCTAATTAAACTTTTTAAATTGGTTTCCAGTTTTTTTTTTAGATTAAAAATATATTGAAAATTAGTCAAAATCGTTGAAAAAGGAGAACTTTTTTTTATTTTTAAGCTTTAAATCCTAAACTAAGTTTAGATCTTTGTCAAAAACAGGTCTTAAGTAACTAAAGACTCTGGCTAGGTGAGTGAATAGATCTGAGGCTAATAAATCTATTGACATTAGCTTCTTGTACTTTTGACGTAAGTTACAGCTACAGACTTGTCGCACAACACTAATCTCAGAGAGAAGATAATCCTTAACAACTGTCATGCTTCTTCCATCCATTCTTAATTAATTTAAAATTTTGAATTAATTAACTTTCTTCTTATTCTTCCAAAATGTTTCGCAAAAGTACACAATGTGCCTTATCTGTTCTACTTTTTGCATCCCCTCTGCAGCCACCTTCCCTCCTTACTAATTCTGTATATATATAAAAGCATCACCACAGTTTTGACCTGTTGATATCCCCCCCCCCAGTTCGAAAGAAAACAGGGTAGTGACTTCTGTCTATAATAATACTATTCAAGATGAAATTTTGACATGGCTATAAAAAAGGTAAAACTTCTCAGATAAGAAGATTTTACAGAATAGAAAAAGAATATCACCGTGTGCTGAATTGATCATGTTGGGTTATATGGTATAGACCTTTCTTACTACCCATGTAAGTAAACTTCGTACCCAGTCGGTCCATTTTCTTCGGTATCAAAAATGCAATCATTATTCATGCAATCGTTAACATTCAATCATAATGCATACATTCAATCGTTGTAAAAAGGCTTTAGCCTACATAAGCTAGTCCTGGTGCAACGTTCGCCAAAGTTCACAAAATTTTCTGTCTTATCAAATGTAGATTGTACAAATGCAAATAAAGAGCATATCTAACGGGAACGCAAGTTTTCAGCCCTTGTTTACGACATAAGAAGCCCACAGCGAAAAGGATTCCAAGATAGTCAAAACATTCTTTGGCTGTTCATGCAAGACTCCAATGCAAGTTGCGAGAGAGAAACTTTTTGCGAAAAAGATTCGCCACGGAATGTTCCCGTCGCTAATATTTACTGCCCCCATTTAAATAGTATAGCAATCAGAAAATTAATCAATACTAGTAATCTGATAGCATTAAACATTTTTAGATGTTCCTTTTTGTTCAAAAAAAGAAATTTGTCAAGGTAAAAGAAGCGACAATCCGTTAATTGCCACAAATTTCGTGAGCATTTTCTATCAAGGGAAAACAAGAAATTAAGACCAATAGAATTTTAGGCCTGTTTTGATCATCAAAATACTAATGTCCTCAAACCGTCAAAAATGTCCACCAAGTAAAATTTACGGAGCTTTTAGAGTCTTCTGGGTACTTATCTCATATACCCACCACACTCAAGAATTGAAGTTAGCATAATCTAATGAAAAATACCAAAACATGATAAAAATATAATACTTTAGAAACAAATTTGGGCTATTCATTTGCACATTAGGGTGGGGGGGGTCAAGTATACTGGACCTGCATTTAAAATGTGTTAGCTACAATTAATCGGCATATTATGAAGTAATAATTGTTTTCTAACTTCACGCTGACCAAATACTTTACCCCCACATCCCTAATGTCCAAATATATAGCCAAAATAACTCAAATCCAGTGTATTCTGTCACTCGCTGCTAGCTTTCCAATGAGCGTAGGCTAGTTGTCTCTTAATACAGACAGATGAAACCGATTTGTTCTCGAGTTTTACACAGCGTAATTGTGGTGAGTATAAGAGATAATTACCGTTTTCTGTAAACGTTCGGTAGTTTTTTTGGTACTTGTGTATTATTCACAGCACACTCAATAAGTGTTCAATTTTCATCATATTTTGTTTAATTTCATTAGCTTTATCAAAAGTTTGGGCAATATATTTGTACATTAGGGGGGGAGGGGGTGCATTATATCAAATACCTAACCTAACCACCTCTATATATAAAATATTTAATTAAAATGTACCTGCATCGTAGTTTGTTTTACGAAAGAACCTAGCTTCACTTATTGAGTGTGTTCTGAATAATACACGAGTACCTCTTTTTTTCTTTTTTTTAAGATGAATTGGAGTTCGGCAAATGCTCCGAAAAATTTGCAGAGGTGGAAAAAATGCAACGACTGCCTCTCTCGTTGGACGATTTCCCTATAGTCACTAAGATTGTGGGTCCACATAAAAAATGATTTTTGAATCCTGGACGATCCAGTGTAGAGCAACACATTACAGATTACCATCACTAGGCCTAACGAAAAGGTTAATGAGATTCCATCGATAGCCTTAATTTGCCTGATGTGCCAGTTACGACAGTGATGCAGCCAACCGATGCTGAATGTCAATAATACTGTAACATATATAAATTAACATATAAATTGTAACATATATAACATATATGTAATACATATAAATATAAATTCGTAGTTTTAAATGAGAAAAATCAAGCTTTTTAGCACTTAAAGCGAAAATAAATGCTGTGATTTAATTTTAGTACAAATTATAGCAGTGGCATCAACTTACAAAAACTTAGAGGAACAGGGGGAATTGCATTTTTCAAAATCCTAGGGGGCAAATTTGTCATTTTTTTTAAATTTTCTAATGGAAATACTAAAAAAGGCAATCTTCAATAAAAATACTCGAAAAGGGTATTTTTCAAAATCTACTGGGGCAAAAATCTAAGAGGAGCACGTACCCTCCCCCCTCCAGATTGACCGCAGAACCATAGTAGGCAGTGTTTAAGCTTCAGTATTCCACCCTGTTTTAGTTCTACTACTGGTCTCCTATGCATTGTGTAAAACAAATACGTTTTTTTTTTTTCAAAAACACCCAAATGATAAAGACTCCCATCTTAATTGGCGTAGTAAGAGGCATATAGATTCTACGCCTTAAGAAGCTTATGCATAAATTGCGAAGAATGAAGTTAAACTTACCTTAGTTATTTCATAAGATGGTAAGGGAAAACCATGCCATTTTTTACTTTATTAATTGTTATCACATATATTCTTTAACAATTTTAACTCCTTATTAATCTTAATACATACATTCTTTTTTAATTGATATCACACTATTAGAAGATATCCCATATTCTTTTTACCGAACCAATTGCCATTTGAAACTTATGACCGAGCACTATACCAAATAAAAAAAATATTTTGGTTTTCTGCTTTAGGTCTTTTCACGTTATTGCTAAAAAATAAGCATCCTCGATACCATAATTGGCAAATTAGGACAAGCCACTGTGCCAATAAAGATGGGCATTAGGAACATTTTAATATATGCATCAGAGATGGCAGTACTAACTAAACTCCAACTTCGGTGGTTTAGTGTCTATTGGTTCTGAAGGAGAGGAATTCACGGTCTCTCTTCATTACTAAACATATGGATTAAAACCACATAACATCTGTTTTGAGTAATTTTTGTGTAAGAATCCTTAGGCGTAGAGTCCTTATGACCCTCGTCGACCAATTGAGACATGGCTTTAGCAGCACATAGGCTCATTTTGGAAAAAAAAATATGAGAAACAATGTTTAGTTTTGGACTCAACACGAAGCATTAGCAATGAATAATAACCCGTTACACAAAACTCATTTTTCAGTTACTTTGTACCGCTGCAATGACTTCATTTAAAGGGGTGAGGATCAGCATTTCCAGATATCGCGTATGAATGGGGACTTTTAGGTCTAAAATGCATTAAAAAACCTCCTTTACTCCTCCCCCTGGACATTTTAAATTGCTTTGCACAAAACTGCAAACTGTTGAGATTTAAAATATGAAACTCACAGCGTTTATTAATGCTCCTGCCTTGTCAAAATAAAACTTAGTCATTTCTTTCATCAATACTCAGGAGTAATTTATTCCATTTTAGAATTTCAAAATTTCGAGGATTTGTCGTTTAAACTAATAAAAATTAAATTATTTTGATTCCTAAAAACATAATAAAATCCCAGAGCAAAACAGGTTTCGGAGGCCCAGTCAAATTTAGAATTATCAACAAAAACCAATTCTAACGAAATCAACACATTAAATTATTACTAGTAGCAATTCATTGCAACACCAAGGCACCCAAAGTCATTAAAGCTATGTATGCTCCTCCTCGGCAACAATCCATTCACAGCTTCACTTTTCCTCCTCCCCCCTGCATTTCCGACTTCTTTTCTATTCTTTCTTATGATTCCTTTTCATCCCATGACAACCTGATTTTCGATTAGCTCTAGATAAACTGCCAACATAATATTTGGCAATCTGTCATCCTTCATCCGTATAACATGACCTATCCATCCTAAATTCTCTTTTATTATGTCACTAGAAATTGGGATCGCAAATTCTTTTATTTTTTTTTGCAGGAGATTTTTGGGGCTGCATAGCACACAGTCTCCTAGACAACTGAGATAGACTCTTATTGTCAAGCATTTTTTTTTTACTACTACAATGGCGTAGTCGTAAGGATAGGGGTTTGCCTACTCCAGGTATGAAAATATCACGAATGAATATGAACGGATTGAATAGGTAGGGACCCTCTCTATATATTAAATACTAGCTGTTGGGGTGGCGCTTCGCGCCACCCCCACACCTAGTTGGTGGGGGAGCTTCGCGCCCCCCCCAAGCCCCCCCCCGCGCGTAAGTCGTTACGCGCCATATTAGTTACGCGCCATTGTAGTTGTGTCCCTGTGTCCCACCTGTGAATATATACATATATATATATATACTAGCTGTTGGGGTGGCGCTTCGCGCCACCCCAACACCTAGTTGGTGGGGGCGCTTCGCGCCCCCCCCAAGCCCCCCCGCGCGCGTAAGTCGTTACGCGCCATAATAGTTACGCGCCATTGTAGTTGTGTCCCTATGTCCCACCTGTGAATATAGATAGATATATATATATATGGTTTTAACTACGTAAAACTTGCGAATATACAACATTCTTTGCTGTCCCATTGTCTTTGCATATAAATAGATTGTCAGGTTTACCGACTCTTGAACATGCAACATATAATGGTCCATGGGAAAACAATCTGTATTCAGATCTATACCTCATGATTCTAATGATTGCCCTTGAGCTTTGTTGATGGTGATTGCTAATCGACCATTCCCTGTCCCGGTGTCCCGGTCGTCATTTACATCCCCCTGTTTCCCCCGGTGTCCCCGTTGTAGTTGTGTCCCTGTGTCCCGGTCGTCATTTATATTCCCTGTGTCCCGGGTCCCGGTCGTCATTTGTATCCCGGTGTCCCGGTCTGTATATACATTCGTTTTTTAGTTTTGTTTTTCTCCTTTATTTTTTTCCTTTTTTTTTCTTTTTTAGCTTATTTAGATTTTTAGATTTTTTAGTTTTTTTATTAGTTTTTAGTTTTTTTTTCTTTTTAGTTTTTTTGTCCCGGTCGTCATTTATATCCCCCTGTTTCCCCCGGTGTCCCCGTTGTAGTTGTGTCCCTGTGTCCCGGTCGTCATTTATATTCCCTGTGTCCCGGTCGTCATTTGTATCCCGGTGTACCGGAGTTGTGTCCCTGTGTCCCGGTCGTCATTTATATTCCCTGTGTCCCGGGTCCCGGTCGTCATTTGTATCCCGGTGTCCCGGTCTGTATATACATTCGTTTTTTAGTTTTGTTTTTCTCCTTTATTTTTTTCCTTTTTTTTTCTTTTTTAGCTTATTTCGATTTTTAGATTTTTTAGTTTTTTTATTAGTTTTTAGTTTTTTTTTCTTTTTAGTTTTTTTGTCCCGGTCGTCATTTATATCCCCCTGTTTCCCCCGGGTCGTCATTTATACTCCCTGTGTCCCGGTGCTTTGTTGATTGCTAATCGAACATTCCTTTTGTCCTGGTCGCTTTCTCTTTGAGTGTCGTCATTTATTTTTTTCTTTTTTAGTTCTTTTAGTTTTTACCTTTTTTAGTTTTTTTTAGTTTTTAGTTTTTTTAGTTTTTTACCTTTTTTTAGTTTTTTTAGTTTTTTTTTAGTTTTTTAGCTTTTTTATTTTTTTTATTAGTTTTTAGTTTTTTTGTAGTTTTTGCCTTTTTTTTAGTTTTTTTAGTTTTTTAGCTTTTTTATTAGTTTTTAGTTTTTTTTGTAGTTTTTGCCTTTTTTTAGTTTTTTTAGTTTTTTAGCTTTTTTATTTTTTTTATTAGTTTTTAGTTTTTTTTGTAGTTTTTGCCTTTTTTTTCTATTTGAGTGTCGTCATTTATTAGTTTTTTCCTTTTTTTTTTAGTTTTTTATTGGTTTTTACCTTTATTTTAGCTTATTTTTCAGTTTTTTCCTTTTTTTTCGTTTTTTTTATTTTTTATTTTTTTTAGTTTTTTACCTTTTTTTAGTTTTTTTAGTTTTTTAGCTTTTTTACTTTTTTTATTAGTTTTTAGTTTTTTTTGTAGTTTTTGCCTTTTTTTAGTTTTTTCAGTTTTTTTTTTAGTTTTTTATTGGTTTTTACCTTTATAGTTTTTTTAGTTTTTTAGCTTTTTTATTTTTTTTATTAGTTTTTAGTTTTTTTTGTAGTTTTTGCCTTTTTTTAGTTTTTTCAGTTTTGACGTCACCTGATCCAGTTTTTTCAGGTGACGTCACCTGACACATCCATCCATCCATCCATCCACAGACAACTTATTTTTATATATATAGATATATATATATATATATATATATATATATATATATATATATATATATATATATATATTTAACTACGTAAAACATGCAAACATACAACATTCTTTGCTGTCCCATTGTCTGTCCATATAAATAGATTGTCAGGTTTACCAACTCTTGAACATGCAGCATAATAATTGTCCATGGGAAAACAATCCGAATTCAGATCTATACCGCATTTTTCTAACGATTGCCCTTGAGCTTTGTTGATGGTGATTGCTAATCGAACATTCCCTGTGTCCCCGTCGTCATTTATATATCCCCCTGTGCCCCCGGCGTTCCCGTTGTAGTTGTGTCCCTGTGTCCTGGTCGTCATTTATATTCCCTGTGTCCCGGTATCCCAGTCTGTAATCTCTCTTTGAGTGTCCCGGTCGTCATTTATATTCGCTCTGTCCCGGTCGTCATTTATGTCCCGGTGTCCCGGTCTGTAATTTCTCTTTGAGTGTCCCGGTCGTCAGTTATATTCCCTGTGTCCCGGTCGTCATTTGTGTCCCGGTGTCCCGGTCTGTAGTGTCATCTTATAATGACGGCATATACAAAGCCTTATATACTTATAATGACGTCAAATGCAAACCCACAAACAAACAAACATGCATATATACAACTTATTTTTAAATATATAGATACAGTTTCTTCTTAAGTTTTTTTTTCTTTTTTAGTTTTTTCTTTTTTTTAGTTTCCTCTTTTTATTGATTTGTTTTCTTCAATTTGTCAATGTTCATTCTAACATTGACACTTGGAAAAATCTTTACGTGCCAAGCATGCTAAAGCTCCAACAATTTATATTAAACCTTAGAATTTAGGGTATCTGTTTTAAGGTTTTCGAATTACTTTAATCTATTGTCAAAATATATTGAAATATTTGTGCAAGCGCCCCACCAAGCCCCCCCGCACGCGTAAGTCGTTACGCGCCATATTAGTTACGCGCCATTGTAGTTGTGTCCCTGTGTCCCATCCGTGAATAGATATATATATATATATATATATATATATATATATATATATATATATATATATATATATATATATATATATATATATATATATATATATATATACATATATATATATATATATATATATATATATATATATATATATATATATATATATATATATATATATATATATATACATATATATATACATATATATATACATATATATATATATATATATATATATATATATATATATATATATATATATATATATATATATATATATATATATATATATATATATATATATATATATGTTTTTAACTACGTAAAACATGCGAATATACAACATTCTTCGCTGTCCCATTGTCTGTGCATATAAATAGATTGTCAGGTTTACTGACTCTTGAACATGCAACATATAATTGTCCATGGGAAAAAACAATCCGTATTCAGATTTATACCTCATTATTCTAATGATGTGTCCCTGTGTCCAGGTCGTCATTTGTGTCCCGGTATCCCAGTTTGTAATTTCTCTTTGAGTGTCCTGGTCGTCATTTATATTCCCTGTGTCCCGATCGTCATTTGTGTCCCGGTCTGAGATTTCTATTCGAACAATCCCTGTGTCCCGGTCGTCATTTATATATCCCGCCTGTGCCCCCAGCGTCCCCGTTGTAGTTGTGTCCCTATGTCCCGGTCGTCATTTATATTCCCTGTGTCCCGGTCGTGATTTGTGTCCGGGTGTCCCAGTCTGTAATTTCTCTTTGAAGTTCCCGGTCGTCATTTATATTCCCTGTGTCCCGGTCGTCATTTGTGTCCCGGTGTCCCGGTATGTAATTTCATCAGTTGACAAACATGACGTCAGTCGACAAACAACTTCATGACACATACAGCTCAATCCTTATAATGACGTCAGTCGACAAACATGACGGCAGTCGACACACAAACATGACGTCACTCGACAGACACACACACACACAGACAACTTATTTTTATATATATAGATTTAAATAAAACATACTTGCATAGTAGTTTAGCATGTAGTGCATAAACTCTCTAATATAGGACAATCCCGATTAAATTCGATAAATTTGACAAACTTCTACAGGTATCAGTTTTCTGTATTATAAAGTATATATTATATAATAATAAACATATTAATAAATCTCATCCGTCAATGCAAACTTAGAATAAATACATTTTTATTTACTTGAATAACTCATAATTATCCCTTATCATCAAAACAATCTAGTTTAAATTTCTTTTTTTTTTATTTTGATGATACCACGGGGCCCTTTCAAATAGGGAACCCGATTAAGCCTAATCACTCAGCACTGTGAATGAATGAGAACTTTTTCATCTGAAAGGCATAGAATACTCCTTGTTGGCCTCAGCCCTAAGAATTGGACAATTCTACAGTATAATTTCGGTAATACTATAACACCTCTACCCCTTTATAGGAATAAAATGAACACTTGTATCTACGTTAAGTCATTTTTATCTCGGTCTATGCCGTAGCACCGCCCAAAATTTTTGTTTAAAAAAAATCCCGAGAAAACCAAAAATCATGACCATAAACTTTGTAAAAAAAAGGATCGAAGATCCAGGGGGTGCTAACTGATTTGAACCCCCCCCTGAAATATTTATCTGACTACATTTAAATAAAGTTCTATTGTATTTTTGTATTCTTTCTGGTACTCCCCCCCCCAAGAAAACCACTGGATACGGTCCTCTACGTTGTAATGTTCAAGAAGTCATTAGTGTCATTCAGAGGACAAAAAAGGGGTATCATTCTTACCCGGAGCTTTGCCCATACTCAAGACTCGTGTACACTAGGTGGCAAGTGCCAATCGTGGCGGGAGTGTGGGACACCCCTCGTTATTACCAGCTGAAACTTATCAGATGAGTATCGCAAAAAGCAGAAGTAAGGGTTTTCCCAGCATTCATACATCTTAAATTAGCTTCATATCGATGCCGTATTTGCCCGGAAGAACACATTTATGAACATTTAACCACCTTCATTAGTTATCAGATGTCATTTCAATTTTTTTGCTTGTTAACTGCAAATGCAAATCTTAGTTAAATAACAGATTTTGAAGAAATAATGAGAAAATCTTATCTGACACATTACCGTTAGGTTTTACTACCCGCTCTGACGCATTATGGACGACCTCTACAGCCGGATATTGTCTACTAACAGGGTTGGTAAAAAGTAATTAATAGGGTTGATGAACGAATTCATTACGGCTTCTGTAAACGAAGAATATCCCCTCACCCTTAAAAATCTCAGCATATCTGCAATTGTCAAAATAATCTCTTGATCTTCCATATAATTCACTTATTTTAAGCGTTTTTTTAATTATCTTCCATCTCTATATAAATTATTGCGCACGTGCAGGGCCGATCTAGGAGGAGGGCTGGAGGGGGTAGGCACCCCGGAAGGCATGCCGGGGGCGGGACAAATAAGCTGTCTACTAACAGGGTTGGTAAAAAGTAATTAATAGGGTTGGTGAACGAATTCATTACGGCTTCTGTAAACGAAGAATATCCCCTCACCCTTAAAAATCTCAGCATATCTGCAATTGTCAAAATAATCTCTTGATCTTCCATATAATTCACTTATTTTAAGCGTTTTTTTAATTATCTTCCATCTCTAAATAAATGATTGCGCACGTGCAGGGCCGATCTAGGGGGAGGGGTGGAGGGGGTAGGCACCCCGGGAGGCATGCCGGGGGGGGGACAAATAAGCTTAAATTGTAATAATTTTGGGTAAAAGTAAATAATTATAGTATTGATGGTGAAGCTACATTTGACACCCCCCCGTCAAGAAAAAACCTAAATCCAGCATTGTGTACGTGCCAGTTGTTTATGCATGGATCGTTCCCCAAAAATAACAAACAGTCCCATTCCATACTATTTTAGATATAGCCTACAATTTTTCTTTAGTGATTGTTTTCCTAAGCCAACCAACTAAAAAATTGTGATTTTATTCTAATGGATTAGAAATAAAAAAAAAGGGAAATCTCCGGGTCCAGTAGACCTATCTTTCCGAATCTCTAGGGATATTGCTTCAGCGTTAAGCAACAACACCAATTCTGTTTTCTTTTTTCCAACAAACAGAAACTAGTTATCAAAATATGTCACGCGAAAAAAATGTTATACAACTATTTTTTTCAAGGACATGAGCTCTTGGAATTGATTTCATGGATGGAATTTTATTTCCCTTTGTGTAAGGGTGTGCAAATTACCTTCTACGTTATATCTAGGCCTATTGAGACTGCAGTCTAATTCAAGATGTTCCAATTTCTTATTTGAAATTTTCGCTCGTGCGGAATGAGAAGTCTAAAAACACTGATTTTACTAATTTTAGTCGTGTTGCGTCAAAACAAGAAGAATATAAACATAACCACAAAGACACAATTGTAGAAAAAAAAGCATATTAAAGCAGGAGCTTGGTAACTTAACAGTTTCAGAAGTCGATGTCAGACTTAACCGTTAGAAGTTAAGGCCGTGATTAAGTGAACTGATGGAACTCGAAAATCCCATGTTAAAATCGAAAATTTATATTTGAAAAGTACTCAAGTATTCATTGGCGGATGATACCGCTTTTAATATCAGGCCGTAGCTTCTTCAACATGCTACAAAATGTTTGCTAGGGTTTTGCTCTATTTCCTCTAATTGCTTAGAAATCTCAGAAAATGTCTAGTTCTTTTTCACAAGTATAATCTATGAAGGATATTGCTTTTAGAACAAAATCGGTACTATCATGAGGAAAAGATAATAATCTGTAAGATGATTGCAACCATTTTTCGATGTAGTGTCCTGTTTTCGAACAGTCCCATAGAATATTTCAGCTACCTGAAATATTTACAAATTTTTTGCCAGAAAGAATCATTTCAGATCGCCGATAACACCCATAGAGACCAGATTGACAAGCTGGTATAATTAACCTGCTATTTCCGCCAATGAATAAGTGCTATTTGAAGGGTTTTTGACAATAGACGGTCTCTAGAGAATTGAGAGACAGAAGAACAACGGCTACCATTTTAAAGAGAATCGCTCAGAAGCAATTTTTGTTAATTCTTTCGCAAAAATCCAGAGGATATGTAAGGGATGACAAATTTACCATAATGGCTTTATTTCATGCGTAAAACTTGTTTTTCAGAGAAATTGCATAAATTACCATAGTTACTGGGATACTACTTGTAAAATATTCAGTAAAGCTCTTCGAGAACGGTTTGGATAGCCCTGAATCAGTGGCGGAGTAAGAGGAATGTTGAAATTCCTCCCAAATATGGAAATTATAAAAAACTACTATTTTTATTATATTTATACCGTTTGAAATAAACATCCGCAACTGATATCACATATCACGAGCATAGTTGGAGGAATGCTTAAATCCCCCCAAAAAGTGAAAAATTATCGGATATGCTTGTTTTTGTTCAAGAACATATCCAGGGTTATTTCGGGGGAGGAGGTTTAAAAACAACTACAAATGCCTGAAAATTTGCTAATATTCAATTCTGTTACGTTTGTACAAGTCGGACAAACATTTTGGGTGGAGGGTTCAAACACCCTAATCCCTCCTAGATACGGCCTGCCTTTTATAATAGTTACAATGGTATAAACGAACACCCACAATTGAACTAAATACCCTGGATCAGCAACGTAATTAAAAGAATGTCACAATCCTTCACAAACATGAAATATTTATAAAAATCACATTTTATTTATTTATTTACAACGGAATAATTAATGGTTGCTAACTGGTCACCCTGAACAAACTCCTGGCTAAGCACCTTATGGTCCCGTGAACACGGGGAAGTTTCATCGTGTTGTAAAATAAATAACTCGGCTGATCTAATTAATACTAAGTCTGAATTGGAGGCACCACTATTTTTTAAAGCTTGAACACCAAACAAGTCAACCCTAAACTTCCCCCATCAAAAATATCCCACTTTCTAATATAGGCAGAGACAGAAAAAAAAAACCTCGTCAGATAAAGCACGCAATATTAAGTTGAATTTCGCAATAAATGGGAAACCAGTCCATCACCAAACGCAGGACTTTCCCTGTCATTTGAGTGACGTTTTAGCTGAATAAATCGGCCAAGATGCTTTGGCTAACATCTGAGCCAAGATAAATTCCACATGCTCCCAAATCGTATCTAGTTTCATGGTCATTATCTAAGGACTTTTTGGTTAAACAAGAAAAAAAGGTGACATAGGCGCATAGCATGATGAATCTAACAACGTTTGAAGCGGCGCCAAAGATCGCTAATTAAAGTTCGAAACAGGATGCACGTTTTATATTCGATATTCTATAAACAATCCTTCTACAAACAGGTAGGAGCACGTTTAGAAAAGAGAAGATACGGCAAAAGATCAACAACTGATACCATTTTAGTTTTGAATGAAACACGATTCAATGGTTGGAAAAATGTAACTTGTTTATTCAAATAAAACGCAGATTAATTCTCGCTAGATCTACGCCACAATTGATAAGGATAACAACCGTAACTGCACAAAGGGTCGATCCCACAGCCGTTCCTAGAGTTGGTGGTGCCTGGGAAAAAACTAATAACAGCACCTTCTACCGATTCAAATATAAGCAAAAAAGTCGAATCAAAGTGAAAAATGTGATCAAAGTGGACAATCCCCTGGCTGCCCTCCAACCGTGGCAGCCAAGGCAGCTGAACCGCCCCTCCTAGGAACAGCTCTGGTCGAACCTTAGTACATAAGAGAATTTTCTGGAGATGATCCAATAAAGAAGTCCCTTACTGGCTACAAAGCAATTCTTGAGGGAAAGTCGCTAGGACTAACATTAAAGGGGAAAATCTGACCTGTCCCTAATGGACAGATATGACAACAATGATAGGAAATAGAATGTTTTCTAAATAGATATCAAAGCACCGCTTAAACACAAGCCTTGCATTGCCTGCAAGCCAGGATTGAAACGATCCGAAAAAATTGCAGAGGCGTTTTTTTATTTTAGCTCGAATATTAACGTCTTTCTCCATACCTTCGTAATAAGGCCACTCAATGCTGTTACCGAAAGGTAAGCCAATACCCTCGTCATGAATGTTAATATGCTGCCATCTTTTTAGTGATGAAGAACTTCCAAACCGATACATAGAAAAGGCATTCCTAAGTCAGATAAGGTAGCCAGAGAGGGAACCGTCACTTTTTCTGGGGATTATGCAGCATATTCGTTTTAAGAAATATGGCAAACATATATGTTGTAACGTAATATCACCAATTAGAAGGGGGATTTACATATCCCTCTCCTCTCCTGAGTATGGCCTTCCTATTCTGATACGTAGCCATATAAACACAAGAGTTTAAGCTTTTGTGATAGCAAAGCAACTTTTCCGGAAGGGGAAGGGAGATTAGATGCTATAATATAGCGGGTTCTAGGTAGAAAATTATAAATGTGTGTACATTTTAACAAGTAAAAAAAATGTATATCTGGACCGTTCCCCCTCAAATCGTACATGTCCCTAATACAATACGGTTCGGTGCTAACAAATTAATAGGTTAAATTTGAAATAAATAACGGAATATAGACATCTTGAATCACTACTCATTATTTCTCTGATAATAAATAGCAGTTTAGATTCAGGAACTGGATTCTGTTTCCAAGAATTGATCTGTTTGCTTGAGTAACGACATTTGGAATTGAATTAATGCTTTGAGGCTTTTAAGTTTAAATCATTTTGTAGGCCAATACAGGACTAGACTATAGTTTCTGATTCCTTGAGAATTCTCTTGAAATACTAATACTTCTGAGAACATATAGAGAATCCAGAATAGCAAATAACTGATTGAATTCAACATATTAAGAAAATAATTCGAAAAAATGCTAAAAATATGCGGGATATATGACAAACTTAAGAAATAAAAAGTACAATACTACGTGCCAGTATTGAGGGGGGGAGGGAGGGACAAAAGCCTCCCATAGCCTACATGTGCCTAGACTAGGACAGAAGAATTCATGTACTTGTGGATAAATTCTCAAATCTCTAGAAAATATATTAAGAGTAGCATATTTTCTTTAATTCTATTCTTGCGAAGACAGAGGACATACATAAACAAAAGCTAAAAACGTCGAAACCTGCAAAAACATACTATTTAGAGCTGGATCCAGTTATGGGTCCTGCAGATGACAAAAATACACAAAATCCACATATTTGGACCAAATAGCAAAGTTTAAGGACCGAAGATCCCCTCCCTTCGAAGAAAATTCTTTGATCAACCCAAAATTTGTATAATACATAAAAAATGCCTTTTGCACGCTTAAAGGAAATGAAAAAACATCTCAGGATAAATTTGAATGAGATTGGCTAACTTATCAGTCTTATAACACCAGACATAACAAATCAGTTTTGGCCTGTGAAAAATTTAAAGGAAAAAAAAAGCAAGAACTTACACTGAGAAGAATTTCATGTTGCGAAGTCGCTGAGCTGGCCCTTTTGTCTTCTTGATTGTCAGAAAAAAATTTCTTGTTCACACTTTGAGGTAGTTGTCTACCTCCACAAGTACTTGTTTCACTTTCTTTCTTTACATCTACCGCTTTAGCCTCTTCATTTACACCATACCCCATACCCGATAATGCACTACCACCCGAAGGCCGTTCAAGAATTTCCCGTAATCGATTTGACTCAGACAAATCGTTCATTCCACTAGGTGTCCTTGCCGCCAATAGTCCCGGAAGTCCCTCCTTCGTTTCTTCAGGCTGATTACTTCCAGGTCGTTCTAAGAGCGGACTATACGGGTATTGACTATTCACAGTACCGGGACTTGGATGGTGCTGTGGTGTGTTGGGGTAATGATGGGCAGTGCCGATGGGGCTAGTTAGGTTTTCTAAAACAATGCTTCCACTGGGATGCCTTCTGTTCGCTGGACTAGGGACATTAAACGTTCCAGGACTAGGAACCGAGTGAGGACCAGAGACTGAAGGAGGATTTCCTAGAAAAAGAACAAAGAATTTATGCAATATCGTGTATATAAAAAAGGCTTTAAACTGTGCAATAAAGGAAACAACGAACGACAATGACGAATTTCCATGCTAAATGAACCAGTAAACACCAATTTGCCAAAGAGAGGGAAAATTATCATAGATAAATAGAGTATATCTTGACATCTTGCTTATTTTCCATTATCTCTTATCAGTTATTTGACATCTATTGTTATGACTCGAGAAAGAGAACGATATTCATAATATACAGAAAAATTATAATTAACACATGAACTATAGTTCACCCTCTAATGTGTAAATATATAGCCAACATTATGTATTTCTCATGTGTTTTTCTGTTTCTTCATTTCGTCAACGTTGATTCAATTCACGGGTAAATTGTGGAAACAAGAGTGACGTATGACAAAAAGCATAGGAAATGTTACGATATATATATATATATATATATATATATATATATATATATATATATATATATATATATATATATATATATATATATATATATATATATATATATATTTGCACACTTGAGGGCAGCGGTGGGGGTTCGGTACAGTGGACGCACCTTCAAATTGTGTTAACTCCAATTTTTCCATATATTATGAAGCAAAAATTGTTTTCTTAACATGGTTCCATCTCAATAGCCCCAGTTCTAAGCTTATACCAAGAGAAAATTTACACTGTTTTTCTACATTCCTTCATATATTTTGTTTTTATGTCAATTCCCTTGCGACACAGACGGGACGACATGTCTCCCCGCGACCCAAATCTTATTTTAACCATTGTTCTCAGCCAAGTTAAAGAAGAACTTTTTTTTACAGCTACACCATAAATGTTACGACTCTCCTTTGCATGAGATTGATAAACTTTAACAAAAGATGAAATACAAACTCGAGTTTCTACAGGAGATTACAAATACACAGTAAATTGTAAATTTCAAGACACATTAAAACAGATTTTACAAATTTGGACATAAGCTGGTTCCTAATCATAGAACATTTCTGCATACTTTGGTATTTTACAGTCACCAAATATGATACATGTATATGAAAAGCAAAAAATTACCAAAACCTTATACCTACGTCATTCCAACAAACACGGAAGTATTGACCTATCAACAATTTTAAACGCACACATAGGGGGTAAAACTATTAGAGCTACTACTCCCTCAAGACGTTATTACGCAAACCTGAGTCTGACACAATACTAAAGCGCACTTGTATAGTACACCTCCATAATAGGGTTTGGGGTGTTACATAATAGGAGGTGTTGGAGTCCACTAGTCCAGCGGGAGAGTTTTACTAAGACTTTTTTCTTCAAGAGGTTTTTCAAGATGTTTCGAGACATTCCTGGACGTTTTTTTTTTCATACATTTTTTTTCAAGACGTTTCAAGAAATTTCAAGATGTTTTTAAGGCATTTTTTCTTCAAGGCATTTTTCTCCTTGATTTATTTAGTTCTTACGTAACATGGGAATATTTACTTATTTCCATCCAATGGAACTGCGCCCTAGACAGCTGGACCAGCAATCTACTTCTAGTATTATAATTCAGGAAATATGAATAATCAATTCCCCAAGCGGAGAATCCCCATGTCCCGCTTACTAGAATGATTAAGCTATTCGATTATGTGTTTCTTATGACTGCGATAATAGAGAGGCCAAGGAGAAAATCAATTACTAAAGTTTGGTTACATCTGAAGTGCACCTACTTGCTAAGTAATGCATTAGAAGCGTATTATAAACCCAGACAAAGCGATTCTTGACTTCTTAGCGATATAATCCTAGCATTTTTGGAATCCTGAGACAATTTCTAAAGATGTTTTCTTAGAGATTGATAAGTTTGCACAAAATATAGGAAAATGGGAGCGTAATACATGTGACTTCTATATTTCTATATTATTCTATATTTTGTTCATTTTTTCTTGGTATTATGTTCTCTCAATTCCCAGCCCTCAACATTCAATGGCTGACCCACCCCCTAGCGACCAATTCCAGGGGGAGAGAGGGGGCAAGCAACCAATCCAAAAAAGGGGGGGGGTTGTTATTATAGATAAATTTAAGCCAAATTAAGAGTTATTTCTAAGAGGTTTTAATGGAAATGCTACGTTTTTTTGAGCCATGGCTATGCATAATCACACCACCGTGACATTATGTGGCTGAGTCACCCCTAGCAAGCAATTCCAGTGTATAGAAATCAATTCCAATGGGATCTTAGCGAGCAATTCCAGCAGAAGCCCCTAACATACAATTCCACGGGGGCCCTAACAAACAATTCCCTGGGAGATTCACTTTTTAAGGCAACTCGAAAAGGTGGAAAAGGAAAGGGATGCTTAATTTATCCAGAACTAAATCTACCGAAACGGTAAAAAGCGCTTGGTCGATTTTCGACTAGTCATGACGATGGACAAAGAGATGTACTATGATGACCAAAATATAGCAAAGTGATTGAGCAAGCTAAGGCATGATGATCAGACAACTGATAATCAAACATGACCTTTACTTTCAAATTTTGCAATTATTTTTCAATTATTGGCTTGCAAATCACTCGGTACTGCAGCACGAACCAAGTCGGAAGTTCGAAAGGACCTAAAACATATATAAAATCCCATGTATTATCCAAACAATCAAGAAATCACTTAATATACCCTTAACTAATGCTGTACGTGGCGACGCTTACAAATTTGGCTACGTTCATCAGAAGACCCACCAAGAATTAGAAACGTACTTTTTGACGTCTAAGGCACACTGCTGATCAACCTACACAAAGAACTAACGACCCTTCTGCGTAATAGCTGACACTATGTTATATGCAATTTAGCTATTTCTTCAGGCTTCAACCAAATCATCTACTTATATGAAGCGTTAAAATAAATGTCTATGTTGCCGTTTATGTTGTAGGACTACCCGCACCTGTAGAAACAAATGCGCTACCGTACGGCACTACTGCCTCTGAAACTGGGGTTCAATATGAGGACAGTTTTCGATAATTCTAAATCAATTGACTATCTCAAAATTTTCACAAAATAGCATTTTGGAACAGATTTCTCGTGAAACAGACTTTGTTCGTGAAACTTGTTGCGCGCTGATTCTTGTTCGTGGAACTTTTTGCGTGCTGATTTTTATTCGTGAAACTTGTAGCATGTTGTTTTTTCTCTTCGTTAAACTTGTTTTCTTCATGGAACATGGAACTTGTTTCTTCATGGAACTGATTTTTGTTCGTAGTTGATTTTTCTCTTCCCGAAACTTGTACATTGATTTTTTCTTCTCGTGAAACTGATTTTGTTAAAGGAAATTGTTGTGTGCTGATTTTTGTTCGTGGAACTTGTTGTATGCTGATTTTTGTTCGTGATACTTATTAAATGTTAGTTTTTTTTCTTCGTGAAACTTGTACATAGATTTCTTTCACAGATGTTCATGAAACTTGCTTCATATTTATTTTTCTCTTCGTGAAACTTGTACATTGATTTTTCTCCTCGTGAAACTGATTTTGTTCATGGAATTTGTCGCAGGCTAATTTTTGTTAGTGGAACTTCTTGCGTACTGATTTTTTAATCGTGAAACATGTTGCAGGTTGATCTTTTCTCTTCGTCAAACTTGTGAATTGATTTTTCTCCTCGTGAAACAGATTTTGTTCATGGAACTTGTCGCGTGCTGGTATTTGTTCGTGAAACTTGTTGTACATAGCTTTTTATCTTCGCGAAACTAATTTTTTCATAGAACTTGCTTCATGCTGATTTTTGCTCATGGAACCTGCTGCGTTCTAACTTTTTCTTTGTTAAACTTGTTGTAGGTTGATTTTTCTCTTCGTGAAACTTGTACCTTGATATTTATCCTCGTGAAACTGAATTTAATCGTGGAATTTGTTACGTACTGATTTTTCTCTTCGTGAAAATTGTACATTGATTCTTCTCCTTGTGAAACTGATTGTGTTCATTTTATTCAACCTCGACATTCATATATATATATATATATATATATATATATATATATATATATATATATATATATATATATATATATATATATATATATATATATATATATATATATATATATATATATATATATATATATATATATATATATATATATATATATATATATATATATATATATATATATATATATATATATATATATATATATATATAAACGTTTTTGAATTAATGCATGTTTTGATTTCGACTCACCTTACATGAATAATTAAAACGAAATTTGCATATTTTTTGCTAAGAGGCTTTCTCATAGTTTTAATCGGACTATTTTGATAAAGAAGGTGTGGGGGAGGAGGCCTAGTAGCCCTTCAATTTTTGGTTACTTAAAAAGGCAACTAAAACATTTAATTTTTTACGAACGTTTTACTAGCAATAAATATACATAACTTGCGAATTAACCTACGTAGCGAAACTTCTATCGTTGTATATTCTTATTACGTATATGAGAGACTTCGTTCCCTCTTCAATACCTTGCTCTGTACACTAAAGCTTGAATTTTGTCTCAATTCTTTTGAATGACGCATGAATCACAAAGACCGTAGAATAAATAATTGAAATTACTAAAAATACTTTAGCGTAAAGAGCGAGGTATTAAGGAGGAAAAGAACCCCCTTATATACGTAATAATTTCCATTCGTTTTAAGTTTTAATGCTGTTCCATGCTTCCAGTTGAAAAAACTTTTTTTTTTATTTATTTTCTCTTTTTTTTTTGTTTAAATAAAGCTAGAAAATCGTCCGCCCCCCCCCCTTCATAGAAGTTCTCTTCCCTCATGTTTAATCCCCCATGGAAAGATCCTACCACGTAACCAAACCCTCCCCCCCACCGCAAAAAAGTCCCAATGAAGACGTCTTCACACTTACCAATAACAATTACTAACCAAACCCTCCCCCCCACCGCGAAAAAGCTGATTTTAACAACTGAATGGACAATGAAAATGCAAATATTTCTGTTGATGTCCTCGGTGCTTTAACAAACTACATGAAACAAACAGGAGATTAGACCTCGAGGTCGGAAGAGCCAAGAGCTCGTATGGCACCAGCTCTAGCAAAATTCTAAGAATCAATAGATTGATTTAAAAGGAAAATCAGAGGCTTAATGCCGGTTGGGATTTAAAATAAGAGCTCTAAAACACGAGGTCCTTCTAAATATCAAAATTCATTAAGATCCGATCACCCATTCGCAAGTTAAAAATGCCTCATTTTTTCAAATTTTTCATCTCCCTCCGTCCCCCACCCCTCAGATGGTCGAATCGGGGAAAACGACTTTATAAAGTCAATTTGTGCAGATCCCCGACACGCCTAACAATTTTCATCGTCCTAGCACGTCCAGAAGCACCAAACGCGCCAAAGCACTGGACCCCCCTAAGTCCCCCAAAGAGAATGGATCCAGTCCGGTGACGTCAACCACATATTTAAGACATTCATTCCGGTTATGTCAATCACGTATCTAGGACTTATGCTTATTCTTCCCACCAAGTTTCGTCCTGATCTCCCACTCTAAGCGTTTTCCAAGATTTCCTGTTCCCTCCTCCCAATGACATTGGATCCGGTTGGGATTTAAAATAATAGATCTGAGTTACGAGGTCCTTCCAAATATGTAATTTCATTAAGATCGGATCATTCCTTCGTAAGTTACAAATACCTCATTTTTCTAATTTTTCAGAATTAACCCTCCCTACAACTCCCCCAAAGAGAGCGAGTCCGTCCGGGTTATGTCAATCACGTATCTAGTACTTGTGTTTATTTTTCCCACCAAGTTTCATCCCGATCCCTCCACTCAAAGCGTTTTCAAAGATTCTAGGTTTCCCCCTCCAACTCCCCCCAATGTCACCGGATCTGGTCGGGATTTAAAACAAGAGCTTTGAGACATGATATCCTTCTAAATATCAAATTTCATTACGATCCAATCACCCATTCGTAACTTAAAAATACCTCATTTTTTGTAATTTTTCCGAATTAACCGCCCCCCCCCCCGGATGGTTGAATCGAGGAAACGACTATTTCTCATTTAATCTGGTCTGGTCCCTGATATACCTGCGAAATTTCATCGTCCTAGCTTACCTGAATGTGCCTTTCCAGCAAAACCGGGTTCGACAGACCAACAAAATTTGCGATCGCTATATGTTACTTGGTAACTACCAAGTTCCATAAAAAAAAAACAGTTTATTTTTTAGGTTACTCATTTTAATACTTTTAGATAACTAATCTCATAATCTGAAGAGGTGTGATAAGCAAAATCAATACACATTAGTACACTACAACTTTCAGTTGGAATATTGACAAGTCTGAAATTACCTTCATTTAAAAATATCCTTTTTGGAAATAACAATGTTGGATATATAAATTTTATCAACTTATCACCAAGGGGTGGTACACCGTCTGTCCGAGGTGCAAAGCATTTGGCAAAGCGGCAATTGACTTAACACAGATTGTAATTATAGAATTTACTCCAAGGATATTCAAACCAAAAATTGAAAGAAAAATCATATGCTACACACCCAATAATCACAAAAATAATCGATTTTCAGCAATATTTACATACTAGAAGGAGTTTTGATGTTGATCTTGGGCCCCCTCCTCTTTGGAAATTCCCACTACTTGGACAGTATCTTTTAAAGTTTTATTCTAAGCAATGAATTCCACTACTTTGCGTATTTTTACTGCAACAAGTCATTAGATTTGGAACTCTTGTTTGGGCAAATGTGTGACTTCATATTTGATGATTAAAAATAAAGGATAATACATGCGGAGTAACTGATAACTCCTTTTTAAAACAGTATACTAGGCTAAAACTACTCAACACGGTTTCATTTGAGAGTAAATAAAAAAAAAGTTCTTTCTAACTGTAAGTAAGGAGCAACATCAAAACTCAAAATGAACAGAAACTGTTTCGTATATGAAGGGTTGCCCCCCTTCCTCGATGCCTTGTTCTTTACGCTAAAGCTATTTGCACTTTTAAAAAAAGCTTCCGATTGGGACAAACCGTCAAACTTTAGTGTAAAGAGCAAGGTAAATGAGGAGGGGGCAACCCTTCATATGATGAGTAACTTCTGTTCTTTTTTAGTTTTAATGTTGCTCCTTACTTTCAATTAAAAAAAAGACTTCGAATGAACTTTCTCCTGATCGTCTAGAACCGTTATTTCGGTACGATCACCCCTGGGAAAAGAAAAGAAATAACACGCACCCGTAATGTTCCTTCAGGCAGAAATAGCAAAATTCCACATTTTTCCATATAGAAGCTTGAAACTTCTACAGTAGTATTCTCTGGTACGCTGAATCTGATGGTGTGATTTTAGGATTCCTTGAATTTTGGGGGGGTGTGTCTCACTGTTTCAAAAATCAGGCAAATTTTTCTCAGGCTCGTAACTTTTTATGGGTACTTGATGAATCTTATATATTTGGAATCAGATTAATAAGCTGGTTCTTTTGATGTATCTATTGATATGAAAATTTTGTTTTTAGAGTTTCAGTTACTTTTGAGCTGAGCCACTCTCACTTACAGTTAGTTATACCACAAACTCTTTGAAACCACCGAACACAGAACGAGAGGTCACGTCGCGCATTTTTATTATTTTACAGGTAACTATGCGTTTGTTGTATTATTTTATACGACTATATTAACTTACAAAAATTTATTTACAAATATTTAAAAAAATATTAAATATTTAAAAATATTTAAAAATAATAATAAATAAAATAAAAATAACAATAAAAATAATAAAAAATAAAAATATTTAAAAATTATTTACAAATATTAAAAAAAAGGTCACGTCGCGCATTTTTATTATTTTACAGGCAACTATGCGTTTGTTGTATTATTTTATACGACTATATTAACTTACAAAAATTTATTTACAAATATTTAAAAAAATATTAAATATTTAAAAATATTTAAAAAAAATAAATAAAATAATAATAAAAATAATAATAAATAAAAATATTTAAAAATTATTTACAAATATTGAAAAAAAGGTCACGTCGCGCATTTTTATTATTTTACAGGTAACTACGTGTTTGTTGTATTATTTTATACGGCTATATTAACTTACAAATTTATTTAATTTTACTGCAAATCATTAGGTAAGGAACAGAAATCACCCATCTAAGATAACTAGCAGAAAGTGCTTGCCGAGCTGTTCTCAAAGGGAAAACTGTGAGGAAGATGTATGTCAGGAAGATCAAAGCGTGATTAAACACCACGCAGATTAGTCTTTTTAAACAATGTCTTTAGTTAAAATTAGGTTTTGTCAATTATGCGCTGCCTTATTTGAGACCACGCCGTACACAACGATAGACCATGTAATTTTTAAGGTCATATACCTTAATGAATCAACTTATCTTGCACAATTTGAACTTTTTTAGTTTGTGTGGGCAAGCTATTTAGAATTGATTGGGCGGTCTTGCCTTAACTTGTATAGATTGGATAAGAGATCCGAAAAAACGACAGAAAAGCCGACACCGAATTTCCCGGATATTTTAAAAGTAATTACTTAACTTCCCCTGTTTTGTACCGAAGGTAGAAATATTCGTTCCAATGAAACTTGCATCCTCAAAAAGTGCGAATTTTGTTTTCTCGATTAAACAGAGCATAATTTTTCTTTTGAACTTCAGGCAAGCACAGTTCCTAAAAAATGCTCCTACAATACTTGATCGGAAAAAGACTTAAAATAAGTTCAAAGCAGTCGTAAATGGACTAATATGACCGCTTTGGGAGTTCTCTGTGGTGCCACCCGCTTTGATTGACAGACTCACGGACAAAAGGGAAATAAAACTGCACTGCTTTTCCAGTCAGATTCTACAATTTTCGATAGCTTTTGATGATAAGTAGTCCCCTGGGAAAATTCGCTAATGGACCCTTTGTCTTTGCGACGGCTAGCGGACACTGAGGCTCGCAAAATGATTTTTAGGGTATCGCCTTAATATTTTGCAGGTGAGTAAAATTAACTAGTTTGTTGCTTCTTACAAGAAGAAATTTCTCTTCGGGGATTTACATAAGAAAATACTGTCAATACTGACGCGTGTAGTACAATACTGTGACGTTTTGCACAAAGGGCCTAAATCCACTTTTTCTAATTTCACAGGAGAGTAGAATGAAAATAAAAACGCAAGATGAAAAAATCTTTCCCATGAATCACAATTTAAGAAATTTGAAACTTTAAAGACTGATTTTTTGTTAACTCTTCAATCGGAATTCACTAAAAATGTCCAAAGTGCTGAAGTATTCATTAGGCTACTAAGAAGAAAAGGAACTTACCCTCTTTTTTAAAGTTTTGCAGGTTAGTCGTTTTGTACTACACGATTAACTATTTATCCTAACACTGTTATGTCTTTGAAATATTAAGATATTTTTATACCCTATTAGCCTCTTAAGGCCAAAGGTAGTATTCTTGAAAATTGAATTATACATGCTTTAAAAATAGGACACGTGCAAGAAGTCCGTCAAATTTAAATAAATATTCTAACTAACCTCCCCATGCTTTATCGGTTTGCTAATCCTAACCAAGCTGCACAATTCCTTGAGAGGATAAGGGGATCCTTAAGAGGATCTCAAGTTCTCTTACAGTTCCAACAAAGAGAAAAAAAGATAATTGATATCCTTTATTCCCGAGTTGAAGTGTGTTTCAATCTTTTATTTATGTGATGTGCTTTTTGCAATCCAATCAATCAATTCTTGAGTACATGTCAGAAAGGGGAGTGAAATAACACCGTCTTTTCACCTCTTGTTATTTTTGGCTCCCTTGTCAAAATGGAAAGTTCTTTACTTGAAATATTTTACAAGTAAACTCTGTTGTTCGGTGGTTACAACAAGAAAAACGAATTACAAACCATAAAAAGAAAAGACTGGCTTCAAATCAGCTTCACTCTTCAATAACAGTTCTTGAAGCACAGTCAGGTGTTCCCACATCATTCATCTTTGCCGGTCTCGATTTATCTCTCATATATTATGCAGACGACATTCTAAATTTGAGCCGCACTATCCAGCGCATTAGCGAAATTTTTGCAACTCTACCATCTGAGTATTCAAAACCAGGTCTTCAAGTCAATATTGAAAAGTCCGAAATTGCATTTGACCATTAGAAGCAAGCGTCACCTGGAGATATTCCTCTCGAAAATAGCAGAAATGAGCCAGTAGATCATATCACCTACCTCGGTCTTCCCATTGGTTCGTCAACAATACACACGCGACAGCTATCAATTGCTCACATTGAAGGTAGAGTTAGGTTATCATATGCTTCTTATATAACGAATAAGTTTCGCTTCAACCGCCGTCTTCTTTCGAAACTTTTCAACTCTGCCGCTTTACCACATTATCTGTATATATCGCCCTTTTCGAAAATACTCACAAAATCTGACAAGTCTGAAATTCGTTCAGTTTTCTTCCGGTTCGCAAAATATGTTTTACGTTTTCCTTTTTGGATCCACAACTCTTATCTAGTTAGAAAATTCACCATTGCTGACCCCACTATAGCTGTGGAAAAGCAAATTCGTGCTTATAATTCCCGTTTGACGAAATTGAACCAGCCTTGGTTGTCGATACTGGCCCAGTAGTTAAGATGTATTGTTGTATTTTTTTAAAGTGTTTGTTTTCGCGCTTAATGTGTATTTCTTCTTTCAATTATTGCTCCATCTTTTCCTTTCTTTATATGACGAGTTTTCCAATAAATAATAATGACAAATTTAACCCCATCCTTAAACGAGAAACATATGTACCGTAATATTGAGTTTAAAATTTAAAGAAAAAAGTCCAGCTATGATGGCAAACATATGTTACTCCTTCTGAGGCAATAACTATCATTAGTCCAGCTATGTTGAGGAGATATCTGTTTTCCTCTTTCGCTAAGACAAATCCTTTGAGTAATTTTCAACGAGATGGAAAAAAGTCCCTATACTGAAAATTTAAAGAAAAAAGTCCAGCTATGATGGCAAACATGTTACTCCTTCTGAGGCAATAACTATCATTACCACAAAATTTACTTTGCCGAGAGGCATTGAGAAACAGAATCTATTTTCATGGAGCCTAAGGTCTGGGCGTCAACTTATAATTAAAGCCTTAAAAACATATTCAAGATAAACCAAAGTAAAAACAGTATTATAACACAAATAATAGATAATGTGGAAATACTGAAGCATGTTTATTTGAAATATTATGTAAAGGAGAAGCTAGTCCCTGTCGATAAAAGCGTTTAAAGTAATCACATTTGTAGACAGGAGAATCGTGAAACCAAAAGACGTCCGTGGATAGCCTTAAGGCCTGAAATACATTACAACTACTAACAACTCACCGCAGGACCAAGCCACCTAAGATCAACATAGCTGCGCACCCTCCTCTATCCCAGTTTCCAATTTTCGCTAAAATCTTTCCAAGCAACTTCCTCCCACTCCAGCCGAGGACGACCTGCTTTCCATTTAGCCCTATACGGTTGGCCGAAAGGACTATCTTTAGCAATGAGTCACCTTTCATACGCAGAACGAGCCCTAACACCCCCCCCCAAAAAAAAAAGAAAATGTCACCCACTACTTCCTACTACTACGTAAAAACAAAGCTTTTTGTTAAAACACGATTTAGATTAGTTATTTTGCTGTGATTCTAGTTCCACATCCTAAAAAGAAACGGTGGTTCTTAGCCTCGCCTTAATTAAAATACTACTTAATCTATGGGCAATAATTAAAAAAAAGAGATGAAGACGTGGCTACAAGGGTGAGCATGAGGGTAGCACGACCGTAGAAATTGAGGATTGACAAAGCAATTGGTGTCTTATTTGTTTTACTCTTCGATTCTAAAGATAGAACGTAACTACGGGTTGACACTAACAATTTACAGAGTATGGCGTCTTTTCTTTTTTCGTAGCCATTTTTTTTAAACTCAGCACGCTCGATTGACTGGTTCAATCCGTAATCAATTAGAACTAAATTCTTACTTTCAACTTGGTTAAAACCAGTTCGGAACTCGGCCTTTTGATGTCAAAAATCTTGCTGTGTTGTACCTTTGGTTCCTATAAAAACAGCCCTGGTAAAAATGCCTTTCGTAAATAATGGCAAAAACGCATTTTTCAGTTTTTCCTTTTTCCTGTATATAGGATCGTACTCTGGCTTTTTTTAGGGAAGAAGGTCAAAAAGAAACGTTTGATAATTTGGATAAGATATGAAGAAAAAAAATGAAGATTGTCGAGCGAAGCCCCTTGTACACATACCAGTATAAGAGACAAGGTAGTATCCAGGGAGTGGGCGTTTGAACCTCCCACCCAGAAATGTTTGTCCTATTCGTAAAAACGTAACAAGAATAAACAAAAACAAGTTTTTGATGCATTTTTGTCACCTCCTCCCCCCTAAAAGAATCCTTTTGTAAACCCCACCCCGAAAAAAAATCCTGGATGCAATCCTATTAAAAGGTTCAACGTAAAGCATCAAGTCGTAAAAACTATGCAATACAAAAGTAGAAATTTTTAGAATATTCTGAAAAATATGTATTCTGAAAAAATAAAAACCTTGATCCCGCCACTCCACAAATATCTGCTTGTACCCTTTATAGCCTACACATGAAATTGTTCACATTGTTTATATATACATATCATATATATATATATATATATATATATATATATATATATATATATATATATATATATATATATATATATATATATATATATATATATATATATATATATATATATATATATATATATATATATGATATATATATATATATGATATATACATATATATATATACATATATATATATATATATATATATATATATATATATATATATATATATATATATATATATATATATATATATATATATATATATATATATATATATATATATATATATATATATATATATATATATATATATATATATATATATATATATATAGATATATATATTGGCAAATCAACATAGTGGAGCCTAACCTAAATACAGCAAGAGGTATTACACAACACTTCCTTGAATTTTGGTTATTGGCAACACGTTGAGTTTACTTGTTGTTGGCTCTCAGCCGAAATTGCACGAATTCATAAGCAATTGTTTTAGATGTATTAGACTATATTAACATAACTGAATCGCCAAGATCAACTAAAAACTCTTGGTGTTAAATGAATTTATTTCGTTGTGACAACAAGTTACAAATAACTCCCATGCGTGCCAGGAACGTGCACAGGTTGACGGCCTTAGGGCCCATGCCTTCCAATTGGAGTCTCAAAATTTTTCCAATATTGTTGCTATAACCCCTAATGCTATTACTATGCTATAGCCACTATCTCGCCTTAAATTTGTGTTTGATATTTTCCAACCGGAGGTAGTTACCAAAAAACAATTGTTACTACGTTCTCAATGGGAAGGGGATCAACAGGGCAATTTGGATCAGGAGGATCAAATTGTGATTGAACAGCCATTTTTCTACTAATCCTCTCGTTGAAAACAGCTTAGCAAACAATTTTTGGCAATTATCCCAAAGTTTAAAAATGTCAGATACGACCTCGAGGTTCATATTGATGATACTTAACCCGCACATTTTTTTTTTTTTTTTCCTTTTTCCCATATATTGGTGCTTGTGTATTATCCAGTACGCATTCAAGAATTTGGATCTGCAGATCATGAAATAACCGGTTTATACCCGTCAGCATTCGAAGAAAATTACCTTAGGCTCACTTGAAATCAACGTTTTAGGTGTATTTATATTAAATTTTTCAATATGTAGAGATAGTATGTTAGTTGGGTTAGGTATTTAATATAATGCGTTTTGTGCGCCTCCCCCTAACATAGTTTTTTGTTGTGGTTTCCATAATTTTGTTACTAAGACTTGTATCGGTACTTGTGTATTTTCAGAACACACTCAATGAGTGAACTTAGGTTCTTTCGTGAAACAAACTACGGTACATTTTAATTAAATATTTGGTACTTGTTCATTATTCAATTGATTAAATTCAATTTAGAACACACTCAAGAATTTTGCTGAGAACACACGGTTTCATAGCCACAAAGACAAAACTCAATTAAGTTTGCTACACATAGTGATAGAAGATAGTGTCAGAGATGAAGATTTGGGATTTGCCAAAGACTGAAAAAGAGACAATTATATTTTTCCAGGATCAGGGGTTGTTGCCCACAACAAAACAGTGCGTCAATGGACACAACATGACTTTATACTCTTACGAGAAGGAACATTTTGGAAGTGTAACAATAGAACATGTTTGAAAAAGGTCAATCTGCGTTCATTAGCTTTATCAAAAGTTTGGGCTATATATTTGTACATTAGGGGGGTGGGGTGCATTATGTCAAATATCTAACTTAACCTAATCTAGCCACTTCTATATATAAAATATTTCATTAAAATGTGAGTGTGTTCTGAATAATACACAAGTACTGTTGTATCTTCATCAGGGTTAACATAGTTTCACTTCTCGAGTGTGTACTGAATAATACACAAGTGCCACAAGCCTTATACACAGTGCAAAAACATTACGTCTTAATGACTCGGTTGGAATTTAATGATTTCAATTTCTTGATACTGAAAACTCAAATTTAGGATGTAAGTTAATGGTAAGGGTCCTTAAGATTTTCCCCCGTCTATTTCTGAGAGAGATCTCCCCCAATCTACACCTAAGGACTCACATGTTACGATGACTTCATAATCTACATTATTATAGTTCCCATTATTTGGATCCAAAAACTTATTGGGGGTCTAGTGCAAGACGGTATGCGCCCAAAGATTATTTGATCCTTTATATTTTGAAAAAATACTTTTTGGGAATTTTCGTTGAAGAATAACTTTTTCCGGAATTTTCATCGAAAAAACGACATGTAACGAAAAAAAACGTTACCCCCCCTCTTTTCGTGAACTGACGCCACCTACCGCCTTCTCTGTATATGTGTTCATTCTTTTATCTATGTCTTTGTTTGTTTTGTTTTTTTTATCACAGAACAGCAAGAAAACGAGACTGCAATTCCGTTTTTAACTGCGATTAGAATAAGATAAAACAAATAATACGTCTCTATTTGTTACAACAATTTTTTTATCCAATCGAAAACAAAAAGAATGTCTAGTAAACAAGTCTGAAAATTCTAATCATGATGATATTGTAAACAGAGTTGTACAGTGTACAATATTGGGCACCACGTTGTTCAACTGTAACATAAATGATATATCATGCAAGCTCAACAGTTCAATAAGCCTTTACGCAGTTGACTCAAATGCGGCTGGCCTAGATGACTCCAATATTAGATGCAGTCTTAATGAGTCTCATTCAGGAACACCCTGAGAACATTGGAAAGTGAATTGACTGTGGACTTCAATTCAACATAGGCCACTTTGGTAAACCCAAACTACCAAAGAGTACAAACTTTGTGAAATTGCTGAAACACATTTGACATCGGGAGAAATCTTGGTATTCGAAATAAACCGCCAGTTCAAGCTCCATCCACACACTAGCAGTCATTGCTAACGTCTCCCATAATTAGAACTATAAAGAGAAACATCTCCAGTAGACAACCAATGATATTAAAAGCTACGAGACCAAAGCGAGAAGTCGGACACGCCATTTCGACGCGCAACGAAGTTTGTTAACTTCCAGGATGTCGATTTGTGTCCCCTCCTTTCCTGGATTTTGTAAGAATACAATTTTTTCATTGAAAAAGGTTGAAAAATAACAGAACAATACATTTTTTATCTACATAAAAAAAAAGTCCTTGCTCCCTTTCAGTGACAGTTCTAGGCCTGGGCAGCCCCCCCCCCCCAGTTTTATGACATTAAATTCGTTTTACCTTATTATTTTTACACACTTATAGTGTACATTGCCTCCCCGTCAGAGACCTAAAACCGCAACTTATCCCCCCCCCCCTGCATTTTCGTAAATTGGTAACCTTAGTAAAGTGTAAAGGAATTGAAACAAGAAAAAAACATTTATCACTAAAATGGTCTTCTCTGGCATATCGAAGAAGATGGGGCGAAAGTCTTTTCAAGTATACACTTCACTTCAAAAGGCCCAGCAAGCATCAGTCAATCAAAAGAGCCAGGGAAAATTTATTCTGTATCTTAAATCAAAGAAATCTGTTTTGGGAAAATAACAATATCTTTACAAAATGTTCAAAAGATCCCTTGATAAAGAAAAGAAGAAAAGTGAGTGTCTGTACAAATAGCATTCCATAGAATGATTCACATGAACCTGAGATGTTTCTTGTCACTTACCCACCACCTGTCGTTCCCTACCAACTTTACCCAGTTAATGTAAAGTGCACGCTGGTGAAAGAACTTCTTAATGTGACGCTTAATTAAAGGCTAGGAGGGGGTGTCCACCCCTAGACTTCGTAAAAACATTATTTTTATTGGGGGGATGGTATTTTCATTGGATTCATTTTTTGGCATCTTCACTTAAATAGAGCAAAAATCCCCTCACCCAAATTTTCTAAACTAACGCCACGGCTTACACCAATGTCTCACTAAAATTTCAGGTAACATAACAAGTCCAGAACTGATCGATACAGGTGGTTCAATTCGCAAAAACTTTGAGGGGGGGAAGGTATTGTTCAAAATCTAGGAGGCCAACTTGTTTTGTTTTTTTTTTTTCAATGAAAATAAACAGAAAACTATTTTTCAGTGAAAATGCCCCCAAAGGACACTTTTCCAATACTAGGAGGTATATACCCCCTCCCAATTCATGCCACTGGACCTGTACTGGGATGGGGAATTATGCTGCACCCATACGGACAGTGAGCTAAAACAAGTTGTGCAACTTAAGCTACCCTTAGAGTTACAAAGTAGTGATCAAATCATGAACGTATGCATTAAATGGGGGGGGGGGTAGTTCTCATAGTAGCAAATATTACATTTAGAACGAGTTTTGAACCAAACAGTAGGCCTATCTTTTGCTAGGCCTATTAACAGTTTTAATTGAAAAAAGAATCTCGCAGCAAAATCGATAAGATTATTTATAAATCATACCTGTTAGATTTCCAGCAGGGCTAAATGCAGGTACACTGGGGGGTCTTGGAGTAGTAGAACTCTGACGAGAATTGGGTCTTGATAAGGACGAAGGTCTAGCAGGACTATTCCACATGCCTCCATTTCCATCAAACTGAGTAGGAGTTGAGGGTGGACCAAGGGGAGTCAAGGAAGGCATAGGCGGGGGGTCTTCCTCGGCCCCAGTTAAATTTAAATCCCAAGTTGATGTTGGAAACAATTCAAAATCAAATCCATTCAGATTGAGGTCGGTATAAGAGGTGAAAGAGGTTCCACTATTCATTGTTGTGTTAGGTTCGGACACGTCACAAGGTTCTAATTTTAACTTCGGTTTTGCACCACGTACTACACTAGTTAACACTGGATTACCTTCTGCTAGCCGTAATCCACTCATTGGCCCCATATCAGGCCGCCGGTTAAAACCTGGAGCCTCGGGAGCTTTGAACTCGTTTTCACTAGAAAAAATGCTTCCATTTACAAAACCAATCAAACTCAAATTAGATAAATTCCAACTTTTAATAAATGAACAATAAAACTCCTATCCTTTTCTGTGTTCACTTCACTTTCTACTCAACAACTAACAAAAATGACGAATTTTACCGCCAGAGGATAAACCAGGTACCCGGTTGCATTAATAAATCTCATTGAGCTATGGTGTAAACTCTCTACGTCATTTTGTGACGTACAACAACGCGTGCATAGGTAGCGTTGCAAATGATAATCTATTTTTCTGGGTCGTTATTTTTTATTAATATTTTTTTTTAATAAGGCTTAGATCAAACTGATAGTAATGAGAATAGACAAAATATCCTGAAAAAATTTGGGTTCAATCGTTTTATTACTTACTTTTTATTATCGTTATTATATATATATATATATATATATATATATATATATATATATATATGTATATATATGTATATATATGTATATATATGTATATATATGTATATATATGTATATATATGTATATATATGTATATATATGTATATATATGTATATAACAATTTTCAACTAAATAGAATTTAAGAATTCATTTTTAAGCAATAGGATATATATATATATATATATATATATATATATATATATATATATATATATATATATCTATATAAAAATAAGTTGTCTGTGTGTGGATCAGGTGACGTCATGTTTGTCCGCATATGACGTCTGAATTATTTCACACTAATACAAAAGAAGAAAAAAACTAAAAAAGGTAAAAACTACAAAAAAAAACTAAAAAGAAAAAAAAAACTAAAAAAGCTAAAAAACTAAAAAAACTAAAAAAAGGTAAAAATCTAATAACTAAAAAAAAACTGAAAAAAATAAAAAAAGGCAAAAACTACAAAAAAAATAAAAACTAATAAAAAAACTAAAAAAGCTAAAAAACTAAAAAAACAAAAAACTAAAAAAAGGTAAAAAACTAAAAAAACTAAAAACTAAAAAAGAAAAAAACTAAAAAAAAGGAAAAAACTGAAAAATAAAAGAGAAAAAGAAAACTAAAAAAATATGAATAAATATATATAAAAATAAGTTGTTTGTGGGTTATGTCTGTCTGTCTGTCTGTCGAGTGACGTCGTGTTTGTCCGCATATGACGTCTGAATTATTTCACACTAATACAAAAGAAGAAAAAAAACTAAAAAAGGTAAAAACTACAAAAAAAACTAAAAGAAAAAAACTAAAAAAGCTAAAAAACTAAAAAAAACTAAAAAAAGGTAAAAAACTAAAAACTAAAAAAAACTGAAAAAACTAAAAAAAGGCAAAAACTAAAAAAAAACTAAAAACTAATAAAAAAACTAAAAAAGCTAAAAAACTAAAAAAACTAAAAAAACTAAAAAAAGGTAAAAAACAAAAAAAAAAACTAAAAACTAAAAAAGAAAAAACTAAAAAAAAGGAAAAAACTGAAAAATAAGAGAAAAAGAAAACTAAAAAAATATTAATAAATATAAAAAATATAAATATAAATATAATATAAATTAGCAATCAACAAAGCACCGAGACACAAATGACGACCGGGACACAGGGAGTATAAATGACGACCAGGACATAAGTAAAAAAAAAAAAACTAAAAAAACTAAAAAAATGGTAAAAACTACAAAAAAACTAAAAACTAATAAAAAAACTAAAAAATCTAAAAATCTAAATAAACTAAAAAAGAAAAAAAAGAAAAAAGGAAAAAAATAAAGGAGAAAAACAAAACTAAAAAACGAATGTATATACAGACCGGGACACCGGGATACAAATGACGACCGGGACACAGGGAATATAAATGACGACCGGGACACAGGGACACAACTACAATGGGGACGCCGGGGGGCACAGGGGGATATAAATGACGACCGGGACACCGGGACACCGGGACACAAGGAATATAAATGACGCCCGGGACACTCAAAGAGAAATCACAGACTGGAACACCGGGACACAAATGACGACCGGGACACAGGGAATATAAATGACGACCGGGACACAGGGACATAACTACAAAGGGGACGCCGGGGTGCACAGGGGGATATATAAATGACGATGGCGACTCAGGGAATGGTCGATTAGCAATCACCATCAACAAAGCTCAAGGGCAATCATTAGAATCATGAGGTATAGATCTGAATACGGATTGTTTTCCCATGGACCATTATATGTTGCATGTTCAAGAGTCGGTAAACCTGACAATCTATTTATATGCACAGACAATGGGACAGCAAAGAATGTTGTATATTCGCAAGTTTTACGTAGTTAAAAACATATATATATATATATATACATATATATATATATATATATATATATATATATATATATATATATATATATATATATATATATATATATATATATATATATATATATATATATATATATATATATTCACAGGTGGGACACAGGGACACAACTACAATGGCGCGTAACAAATATGGCGCGTAACGACTTACGCGCGCGGGGGGGCTTGGGGGGGCGCGAAGCGCCCCCACCAACTAGGTGTTGGCGTGGCGCGAAGCGCCACCCCAACAGCTAGTATATATATATATATATAACAATTTTCAACTAAATAGAATTTAAGAATTCATTTTTAAGCAATAGGATAGAAGAATATTTATCAGTACAGGTCTATATAAGAATAAAATAACAAATAACACTACAGCAGTGAGAAAACAGCCCAGTTATCTTAATTAAATATCAAAAATTGATTATTATTATTATTAAATATAGATTATTGCTAGATGATTAAATGAAAAAACAAATTTTGTGAACTGAAAGTAGGGATCAACATTAAAACTTAAAACAAACACAAATCATTACGTATATGAGGGGGGTTGCTCCTCCTCATAACCTTGCTCTTTACGCTGAAGTTTTTTAGTACTTTTTAAAAAAGCTTCTTATTGTTCTTATTAAACGAACAGTATTTCTGGTGTCGTTCTTAAGCAACTGGAACATAATTCAAACTTTAGCATAAAGAGCGAGGTGTTGAGGAGGAGCAACCTCACTCATTTACGTAATGATTTCTGTTTGTTTTAAGCTTTAATATTGCTCCTTACTTTCAGTTGAAACAACTTCTTTTGATTTTTTATTCAATTTCTGATCGTTTTTTAAGCAAGGCCAGGAAATCTGGCTACACCTCCACGGATAAATCCCTTTCCACAGATTTTTTTTCTCTGGACAATTCAATCCTGGTGAAAACTTATCCAAGACAATTACCCTTGACATCTCAACGCGTAAAACTGAGTCGGCAATGAGAAAACGAGACACAAGAAGAATTTCGTAAAGGAATTCTAGCAAATACCCTTAGTGTAAAACTTCCCCTGAAAAATCCGACCCATGAAAACTTCCCTCCCTCATTCAAAATTATTCCCGTAGAAAATACCACCATTAGAAAATTTGCTTCCCCCCCACCCCCCAGAAGAATGTATGCATACTTCCCACTAACAAATACTATACGTAAACACTGGGCAAATTTTGTAACTTAAAGATCTTTCCCCATGGGCTGTAGGGGGTCATTCTATGTTGAAAGGCATAGTTATTCGGGCTTTTAATTATGCTGAACAAGATGGCTATCTCAAGATTTTGATCAGACTGTTTTGAAAAAAAAGGACAACGGGGAGGGGGCCTAGTTGCCCTCCCATCTTTTTGTAACTTACAAAGGTGACTAGAAGTTTTAATTTCCGTTAGAATGAGCCCCAATCACAATATTCTATGACCACTGGATCGAAAAGAAAACCGCAGGAAAAAAAAAATAATAACAAAAACACATCCGTGATCTTTCTTCTAGCAAAAAAACCCAAAGTTCCACATTATTTTTTAGATAGGAGTTTGAAACCTCTACACTAGGGTTATCTGATACGCTGAATCTGATGGTCTGATTCCCATTAAAATTCTATGACTTTTAGGGGGGTTTCACTCTCTTTTTCAAAAATAAGGCAAATTTTCTGAGGCTTGTAATCTTTGATAAGTAAGACTAAACTTAATGAAACTTACATATTTGAAATCAGCATAAAAATTCGACCTGTTTCTTGGAGTTTCGGTTACTATTGAGCCGGGTCTCTCCTTACCTACAGTTCGTTACCAAGAACTGTTTGATAACCAAAAGAGCTTTTTCAGCCAGAGCAACAAACCTTACAGATAAGTTTATCTCATTTGATAAGCACCAAATTAAAGATAATTTAGGACTAAATAGAATTTAAGATTTTTTTTATGTAAATCTTGTAAAAATTATGTAAAAACTAAGTGGGTGATCACTTCCGAAAGAAACATGCTAAAAAAAATAAAAGCAGCACCATTAAATTGTTATTTAATGGTATTTTTACTTATTTTATTTCATTTCGAAATTTCATGGTCGCTTTTCTGACAATGAAGCCCCGCCCCCTTAATTGTCACAGACATAGCCCTAAAATTTTTCTACTTCCCTTCCTACTCAACAAAAATGAAAAATTCTACCATTTTTCTTAAGCATTTTTGGCCACTTCTAAAGGAAATATTCCAAACAAAATAAAAGCATTACCATTAGATTTTTTATTTTATAATATTTCTAAATATCATGCTATAATTTATCATTTTTGTTAGTTGTTGAGTAAAATAAAAGTACAAAATGCACAAGTAGGTAGCACTGCATTTATTTTTTATTATTTTTTTTTATAACAATGTTTAAACCAAACTGAGAGAAAGAACACAAAAGGTACGATTGTATAAAATCTTAGGTAAATATTTGGTGGTTGGCCGCTTCTGAAAGAAACATGCTAAATAAATAAATGCAATACAATAAGATAATTATAACCTTAAAATATGTATGGAACTAAAAGAAGACAGTACAACAATGGAATTCTTATTTTATAATATGAAATCGAGAGTGCAGAAATCTGTTATAGCAAAATGCCTATGGCATATTACCAGATTCAATTACTGGATATATATTTCAGCAGGGCTACCATCAGGGGGGGGGAGTTGACAGAAATATGATTATTTTATTTGAAAAGAGCATGGAATAAGCAATTTAATGGTCTTACTTTTATTTATTCAGCATGTTTCCTTCAGAATCGCAGGATATCTCTATTGTTTAAACCCATGACTTGTCAAAATTCTTCAGGATAAATTTGTCTGCTTCTCTTTTATGTAAATTTCAAAGAAATTAACTGCTTTTACGATGAAAATAATTCTTACGAACATCGGAATAAAGATGATAGAATCAGTTTTTTCACATAAATCTCTTTGAATTCGGAATTTTAAGTATTTTTACTAAATGCTTTGATACTGGAGTAAAGCCATAGTTTTCTAAGAATTAAATTCTAAGAAATTTTCTCATATTTTTTTTTTCAAGAGCTTAGATTATTAAACAATTCCGGCGAGAAAAGATAAAAGTTTTCCAGTATAATCTTCGGACCAAGAAAATGGTTTTAAAACAAAGAAATTAATAGTAAAGAAAAATCACTGTAAAAAAAGCAAGAAAACATGACTTGAAATGACGCAATATTTAAGAGAATTTTTGAATTTTATCTAGAAGTTTCTCTATTTGTAAAACTTTTTTTAAGGTATCTAGTTTCCTATGCCCATAAAATAATAACTAAAATAATAGCCCATAAAATAACTAAGCCCATAAAATAATAACTAAGCCGCCTGATTTAATTGAAGCAATTTTCAAAACAAAAAGGGCAAGACAACGCATGACGAAACACCCAAGCTACTCATTTGTCTGTCTTTATGCACTCAGGGGGTAGAAGATTCTTATTCAACCTTAACAACCGTCCTTTTTTTATTCACGGCACCAGGCATAATTAAATATCTAATCTACCGCTAGTCTTTTACCGATGTTTTTAGATGATTATTGAATCTTCCTCTGAAAGAGTCAATAAAGAAATTTTTAGGGATTACTTCCGCAGGAAGATCATTCCAGATCGTAGTGTAACGTCGGATGAAGCTGTTCTTCAAGCACTCTCTCCTTCGCTTGCCAGCCTCAAAACAATTGGAACGAGCTATGTGCCTGTCTTGTTGGTTGGACAATTGGAGGGATAATAAAAGGAAGCTGTACAGTGATTTTAAGTGCCTGCAGAAAACAGCATTGGATGCTCTAAATTACAAAAATATTTAATCTCCATTTAACAAACATCTTTAAATCAGATTGCTTCTTAGGGAAATTCATTGAAACCTATTAAATGTGCTTAAATGACCACAAACGCCACAAGAATAGCCCATGACTCTGACTCTAGTGTAAAGTTTCTAGTTAACTTTACTTAATCGTACAACTTAAGTGCCTTCCTGTTTCTATAAACGAGCGGGGGCACCATGGGGACACCACTCCCTGTATCATTTATCACCCCTCCCCCCAATACTACTACTACTACTACTACTACTACTAACCCACTGCAGCACCAAGCCGCCTGAGGCAAACACAGCTACGCACGCTCCTCCTCCAACCTAATCTATTTAAAGCCTCCCTCTTTACACCCTCCTAGGAAGTTCCCATTTCCTTTAAGTCTTTATTTATGAAATCCTCCCAACCCAGACAAGGACGACCTGCTTTCCGTGTAGCCCCAGACAGTTGGCCAAAAAGGACGACCTTCGGTAATCTGTCATCCTTCATCCGTAGAACGTTGCCTAGCCATCTCAACCTTTCTTTCATTATAGCCCCACACTTTTCGTACAACCTACTGCTTGAAATGCCGCCATTCAGCCAGGTACCCAGAACAATCCGTAGATAATTTCTCTGGAAAACATCAAGTAAATTTTCATCTGCTTTTCGGAGTGCCCATGTTTCAGAGCCATATTTGACCACTGTCATCACTGTATCTTCCAATATTCTAATCTTGGTTTGTAGACTTATCTTTCTATTCTTGCAAACTTTTTTTAACTGTGAAAAAACACCCTGAGCCTTAGCTATTCTACTCTTAACATCTTCACTGCTCCCACCATCTTTACTAATAATACTACCAAGGAAACTGAAGCTCCTAACCTGATCAATCTTTTCGTTACCTAATGTCACCTGTTCATCTTCACTTATTCCTAGCCTTAGTGACTTAGTCTTCTTAACATTGATTTTCAAGCCTATTTTAGCACCCTGAACTCGTAAAACCTCTAAAAATTCATTCATTTTGTTCACACTTTCATCTAATATGCTTAAATCATCAGCATAATCGAAGTCCAGGAGCGTTCTTCCTCCCCATTTGATTCCATGGTCTCCAATTGCCTTTCCTGTGCTCCTTAAGACGAAGTCCATCAAAATGAACCGCATAAAGAGGGATAGAACACAACCCTGCTTAACTTCTGATTTAACACAAAACCAGTTGCAAACCTCATTTCCTACCTTAACCGCAGCAGTATTATTCTCGTACATAACGCAAATCACTTTAATGTATTTTTCTGGTATACCATATAACGGTAAGACCTTTGTTAACGCTCTTCTATCAACAGAATCGAAAGCTTGCTCATAATCGATAAAACTGAGGACCAAAGGTGTTTGACAACGAAGGGACTTCTCAATTATTAACCTAAGAGTGAAAACATGGTCAACACATCCTCTACCTTTTCTAAAACCGTATTGTTCTTCCCTTAAAACTTTGTCTACAGCATGTCTCAGTCTAAAAAGTATCATATTACTCAATAATTTGCTACCTACAGAGACCAGACTAATGCCTCGATAATTACGGCACTCACTCTTGTCAACTTTCTTATACAGTGGTTTAATTAAGGTTTTCCTAAAATCATTGGGTACTTCCCTTTTTCAAAATCATATTCATAATCTTCAGTAGCTTATTACTAACCTCAGAGCCACCATATTTAAGAAACTCATTAATCATACTATCATTATCATACAGTTCATACTATCATACTTAAAGGCAATTATAAGGTTGAGTTCTGGACAAAAGCCGGTAAAGTCATAAAAAAGTTTACAGAATTAAAGTAAACTTTAAAAAAGGAAGGGAGCCTAGGCCCTGATCTGTTTATCAATCTTATTTGAAACCTGTTGAGCTCAGCTGTACTTTCCGAGCTGGACTAAAATGGGGTTTCCTGTTCAACTGGATCGCTGGCTCCGTTGGGCTTAATGAATAAAGGAAGTGGGCTCCCGTTCAACCGGTAAAATACCGATTACCGACCCCGCGAGATCAGTTCGATGAACGGAGTTTAATATGATGTTTACGGTCCGTGCCCATATTTTTTCGCCATTTTCAACAATCGCAAAATACTTCTAGGAAAATTTTACACGTTATGTCAAATAATTTGAAAAAATTCAACTTTCCTTTAATGACTGATCGGCATCTTATATATTAGGCTCAAATTTACCTATGATCAAATTAATCAATTTTAAAAATTAGTTAACTTGCTATGATAGTGAGGGAACGGTCGACCAATAAGAACTAATCCGTCTGACTGCTCGAATAGCAATATAATCGAATGACGTTTTTAACAAAATTTCAACAAAACCAACTTCTTCTGGATAAAACCCTAAGTACGACCCTGGCCCATAACGCTATCAGGCACGCACCCAAGGGGATGCGAAAGGGGCTCTATCACCCCCTCCCACCCCTCAAGAAAAAAAACAGATGAAAACCTTAGAAATTTTCCTTAAAATACCGATATTTCTAAGGAATTTAAAAGTTCTCCGTTGATTGGCCCAGGGGCCCCTGGTCAGCCCCCTCAAAATTATTTTCTGAGTGCACCACTGAGATCTATTGTTTTGAGTAAATCAATCTTTCTAAAATGGATGTCTTGTGAAGACTTCTTGTTGATTGTATTTTATTGCAATGATAAATAACTGTAAAATTTGACTAAAGTTACATTTAGTGCTAAATCAAACACAGAGTTGCTATTTTATTTATTATTAAATTTTAAATTTTACTCGTAAATTTTAAATTTATAAATAAATTTATAAATTATAATATATAATAAATAAATAATAATTAAATTATTATAATTAAATATATAATAAATTTATAAATTATAAATATTTTTTTTTAATTCTAAATTTTACTTATTTTACTTAATATTATCAATAAATTCTAAAGTAAATGGTTTTCAACTCGGAAATTAGAGGAACTAACGCCACAAAATAAACAAGCAATTACAGAATCAAATGACGCAACAGGATTCTTAAAAGAGGATCTACCTTAGAATGATTTTTCTAGGGAGCGGGGGGATCTGGGAGGGATTTTTAGGAAGACGGTTTTTTTATGTTACAAAGATTTTTAAGTTTTGCATTTGTTTAGTGTCCTATGGGCAGTAGAGCCTTCACAATACCTAGAGGATTTTTTTAAGGAACTATGGATAAGGTTTAGATGCCTAAATCATATAATAAGATGAAATAGCAGAATTAATACAAAAACTACGAAATTTTAGCTCCAAACCAACAGCGGCCAATATTTATTATTTATAAATGTTAAGTCGACCATAGCGACAAGCCACTGGACTTAGGTGGTCATTTATTTTATTGTAAAGAAAAAAAGAAAAAACCTTTAGACAGGCCATTCCGTTATTTTCAACTGGCTGAAAACAGCATATATTTGCTTATTTTTCATTCAGGGGGTGGAGGTTGCAATGTTTTTCCAGCCTTTAAGGTGGATTCAGTTATGCTTCAGTTATGCTTTGCTTTCCTGTTGGAAAAGATTTCCTGTTATAAATTCGAACCGTTAGAATTTTTCTTGCTAATGCCTTTGTTAAAGTCATCCAGTAAAGTTTCATTAACGTAATAAAATAATTTTTAAGTTGGTAATGAGTCGTTAAACTGGATTTTTTCCTTTTTAAATTTATTTGCAGGCTGTGGGAGAAAACGTTCCATTGGGAAGTTTGATACTATTTATGATGTAGACGATGGTGTTGTACCAGATACGGTATCTCAACAACGGGCTGGCGCTGCTTTGAAGATATGGGAAACGTTGCTAACTAAATTCCGCTCACAAAGACTACTACTACTACTACTATTACTCACTGCAACACCAAGCCGCCTGAGGCCAACACAGCTACGCAAGCTCCTCCTCCAACCTAATCTATTTAAAGCCTCCCTCTTTGCACCCTCCCAGGAAGTTTCCATTTTCTTTAAACCTTTATTTATGACATACTCCCAACCCAGACATGGACGACCCGCTTTCCGTGTAGCCCCAGACGGTTGGCCAAAAAGGACAATCTTCGGTGATCTGTCATCCTTCATCTGTAGAACGTGGCCCAACTATTGACTGATTGGTTTCTATTATTTATTTTTCTGAACAAGTTAACTGCTGTGACTTTGCAATGTCCGAACGCTACGCAGGCACTTTACAATTTCCGGTGTTTAAATTTCTGTTCTTACATATAGAATGTATGAGTCAGTTGGCCTGGCAAATACATAGCCCCCCCATCCACCAAAAACTTCAACATTCTTACTATTTCCCTGTAACTTTTGATATTTTTCTAGCCTTTAATCAATTTGAAGAAAAAAAGACATCTTACTCATTAGCTTTTCTATTCTTTACACTTTCACGGCATCTACTATCTTTACTAATACTTAGCTACCAAGATAGGTGAAGTTATCCACTTGATCGATTCATTCCCGTTACCAAGCTTCCTTACCAAGTTACCATAATACCCGTTACCATCCCCTTACCAAGCTAATGGAGCTCCCGTTCCCGTTATCTACCTAACCGTTCTTGTTTATCACCTCTTCACCCTCATTTATCCTAACCCAAGCGACTTATTTTGTCTTCTTGACATTAATATTCAAACCTTTCTTGCACCCTGAACTTAAAACTTCCAAAAGTTCACTCATTACTCAGGAATATAATTCTGTATAGGCAATTAAACGAAAAAAGATTTTTTTTTCTTTTTTTTTAATTGAAAGTAAGGAGCAGCATTAAAACTTAAAAAGAGCAGAAATTATCCCGTATTTTATGGGATCGCCCCCTCCTCATTTTTTTTTAGAATTAAAAATGAAAACACTCGTGCTAACATCTAAGGCAGCAATAAGTGTTCTTGTAAGTTTTTTTTTTTTTTTTTTTTGTTGGTTGGTTGTAAGATTTTAAAAAAAGATCCGGATTCTAATTAAACGGCCCTTGTTTTTCAGGAGCTGTTCTTAAAGAATTGAGACAAAAGTAAAATAGCCAGTGATTTTGACTGATTTTGACCAATTTCCGAAGTATTATTAATCTAAAAAACCTGCAGACTGAATTTTAAAGTTTTAATTCGGAGGATAGATAGGACTGAATCAGAGCTAAGGAGTAATAGAAAAATATTCGTCTTCCATTGATATACTAAAATCGCATGAGAGCAAAAATCAACATATAGATACTAGTACAAGGAATATAGACTTTAATCTGATCAATATGGCTCCAATTCGCCAATGTGGCAACGTCTTCTGATGCCTGGCATAACATTCATAGCAATAATTGTGCCAAAGGCGCCGTTCAAGCGAAAATACATGTAAAACAAGGCCGTATCCCTGGGGGTGCGATTACCAGATTTGACCCCTTGCCCCGAAACTTTTGTTTGGCTTGTAAAATTAACAAAAATTAATATATACAAATTTTTGATACCTTTTGTAAAGTTTTTCTGAAATAAACCCTACCCGAACAAAAATCCTGGATACGCCCATAATGGAAGATGATATTTTTCAAAAATTTCGTCTTTCGTTAATACATTAAGATACTAGCACAAGGAAGGCAGACCTTAATTTGATCAATATGGCATCAATTTGGCAATCCGGCAACGTCTTTTGATGCTTAGTATAAAATGTCGCAGCCATAAAAGTCAAAATGTGCAAAAAGCACTATTCAAGAGAAAATACATTCAAGGCAAGGCCTTATCCAGGAGGGGGGATTACCAGGTTTGCCCCCGCCTCCCCGAAGCTTTTGCCCGGGTTGGAAAAAAGTAACAAAAAGAGCCATGAACAAATTTTTGACAGTTTTTCTGTAAAAAAAAACCCTGCCCGAACAAAAATACTGGACGCACCCTAGATGGAAGGCGAGATTTTCCAAAAGTATTCGCTGTTAAAAGTACACTGGTTTGACCGATTCCTTGCACAGCCACCTTCATAAATCACCCAAATGATGCAAATGCATCCAATTCACCGCCGTGCTTACTTCCTGCTTCCAACCTCATCTTTACTAAGTTTAGGCATGTCGATACTTTCTGAGCGTTCATTTTGTATTTTTTAGGAAACCCTCTTTTGATAAAGGCAAAGAAAAACGTACCTCAAAATTGAATGGGTGGCCATGATAAATTCCATTTCAGAGGCGTTCGAATTATTTGGGAATCTCTTTGACTTGGTTTGTACATGTATATACTGACCCTTCTCAGGCGAAAGATGACTCTCATACTGGCTAGGTGGGGTCACTAGTAATCGATAGACGGCGCTTGTACTTTGACCAGATTGAAGGGTCTCTTTCAAGTGATTGGAAACTTGTTTCAGATCATTAGGATGACATAATTCGTGAATGATGCATCCCACCAAATCCTAGAAAAAAATTTTAAATTTAAAATTTTTTGATGATTAAAATGGTACGGTGCTTAAATCATGCACATCATTCGCCAGAATCAGCCAAATTTGAGCAGTCTGTGGTAAGTGTTATGACTTTTCTGTTTTGTATATTGAATTCATAGTTACCTAATTTTTATTGGGGTTACATTTATGAATTTCATTAGCCAAAATTAACTTTTCCAGTTGGTTGATCATTTGTCCAATCTGGCAACCTTGTACCATTTTGAAAATAGTGTGTATCATTTTGTATATACTATACTCGTTACTAGGGATGGAGGGGAGAGGGTGAGGGATGGGCATACCTGGGTACAATGAAGACATGAGAGCCCTCCAAAAATTGGAAGATTTTTGTCTAAATATGTGTTATCTTCATGTCTTAGCCCTTACCACCAAGAAATATCGTGCGATCTCCTTCTCCTCCTCCCTTCAAGCTACGGATCGTGACATTGTATATCTACTGGGTGACTAATCTATCGAAAAGTATGATTCTATTCCCGGATCATGCGATTTTTCTTCCATGTAATCTACGTGTCTATATATAAGCCATGATCGGTCCCTCCAATATTACTTGGTTAGTTTTACCCTTTCTCCACTCCCCTATGGGTAGGTGTGCTTTAATATACTATTCTTGCCCAAAGCCAATGAAAAAAAGAAGCAATGAGTTGGATCAGGGCAAACGGTAAGATTTGCAAATCACCAACTATATCCTATCAGAGTTGCCAACTGTAGCACTTTCGCGCTATTTTAGCACTATTAAAGTCAATTTTTTTATTATAGCGCCGAAAATGGATGTGTAACACGCAAATTTAGGCGTTTATAGCACTTTAGGAACCGACCATGGTGGCAACCCTGTACCCAAGAATCTGACGGGATCTCAACATTGTTGCAATTTAGTAGGAGAATCGCTTAAAAGTAGTATCCTATTTTCCATTGATTTCAACTTTTGAGGTATCTTTAATAAAAGCAGTAAGGAACCAAGGTCCATAAAAAAGTTTTGATTGCATTTTCCTGCTGATCTTAACCTTGAAGAAACACTAGTAAAGCTAATATAAACAATTAGAGAACTTTAATTAAGCACACTCCACCAAAATAGCTCTTCTGAAACGAGAGAAGCGTATAGATATTAATCCCAGTCCAAAGAGTTTCCTGATGCTGTTGGAAAATGATTCACAAAAAAGTAGTCAATAGTAAAATTAGAATGACTATAAAAGAGAAGCAATGTTTGTGAAAAAAAAATATAAAAAAGGAAAAAACTGATTAATATAGTTTAAAATAACTGATAAAATAAATAATCTACCCCAAAAACGTCCTCGTTTAAGTCGATGTACATTTTCAAATATGTTCGATTTACGATTGATGCCTGGTGTGATTCCTTTATCTGACATCATTCCAATGTGATATCCCCGAGCAGAGAGTTCCCAGATACTTTTAGAAAGTGACTCATACAAAAAAGTCGTCAACAATAAAATAACAATCAGAGGCAACGCTATGTAGTGGAGGAAGGATGCGGGAAAAAAGGACAAACCTCAAGGAAATTGCAACAGAATTTGTTTTTACACCAAATTGCTTAAAAAAAATCAGCTGAATTAAAAAAAAATCCACCAAAATCCCCTTTGCACAAGTGTTCCATATTTGCCCTTGAAGGGGGGAATGAGGGGGAAATCGATTTTTCTGTTTATAAATATTTTTGGAGTTTAAATAGTCGTTTCCAATCAAATCAAGATTGCTGACTTCAGACCTGAATTCAGGTTTCCATTTTTCCACACCCTTATGTTCATTTTCACCCTAAAAGGACGGGGAGGGGGTTAAAACGAGAAATTAAGAGATTGTCGTATTTTTTATCCCTTTCTATGAAATGAATGGTGGTAAATTTCAAAATAAAGTAAAAAACTTGATTTTACGTATTCAAGTCATCCTAATAAGGGTTTATGCCAGATTTGCCTCTCGCTCACTAATTCATTTTAATTTGAATAAAAATCAAGTAGTTGTGGGCATCAAGCCATGACTAATTGTAGATAAAGCCAAGAGAGATAGTCCGAATGAGTGAGAGGCAAATCTGGCATAAGCCCTTATTAGGATTGTATAAAAACTATATCACTTGATTTGTTGATAGATAAGTCTATCTATCACCCGTCCATGAGTCATTCCTAGGGCAGAACTAAGGTAGATAGTCATAGAACTAAGGGATGAAAGAATTAGACTGACTGAATTAAAATCAAGTAGATGTGGACATCAAGCCATGGCTAATTGTAAAAAAAAAAGGCCAAGACAGATAGTCCAAGTTAGTTAAAGGCAAATCTGGCATAAGCCCTTATTAGGATTGTATAAAAACTATATCACTTGATTTGTTGATAGATAAGTCTATCTATCACCTGTCCATGAGTCATTCCTAGGGCAGAACTAAGGTAGATAGTCATAGAACTAAGGGATGAAAGAATTAGACTGACTGAATTAAAATCAAGTAGATGTGGACATCAAGCCATGGCTAATTGTAAAAAAAGGCCAAGACAGATAGTCCAAGTTAGTTAAAGGCAAATCTGGCATAAGCCCTTATTAGGATTGTATGAAAATGATGTCATTTGATTCGTTGATAGATAAGTCTATCTATCATCCGTCCATGCGTCACTCAACCTAGTCCATGCGTCATTCAATTCCTATCAACCTAGAAATGACACCTTAGAATATGAGTCTCAAACAGTTTAATTTCAAACCAGTATTCTAGAATCCACTCCCTCTCCAGTTTGTGGTTTTTATTCCTTAGTGCCATTCTTTAGCTGATCGAATCACTGGAGCCATCTACCATAGTACTTGCAACATGACTGGGTTCAAGGCTATATATAATGTCTGTTCCGTTTTATTTACTTCCGAAAAAAGACAGAACAACAAACTGGGGTCTAGGAGCGCTGAGCAGAAATATTTTGTGAGATATTGTTTGGATTTAGCTTCTGATTCTGGAAAAAAGCAAATAGTCATTTCTGACTTTCAATGATTTTCTGATCTCCTGTGTTTATTCTACACTTATGCATGCCAACCAGCACGCAAGTCGAGGTGGAAAAACTCAAGTAATTACCTTTGATCAACCGCATTACTGGAAGGCAAGGTGTATCGTCAGTGCAGAGCCTGCCACAAGTGCATTAACAAATGTTATTGTTGTCCTAGGTGGATTTTAAACGCGCATGAGTTTCCTAGGAGCCATTGGCTTCCTTATGGCAAACTTGGGACTTTCGGAAATCATAAGTCAAGTATACGTGCCTAGTGCTGAGGGAAGTATGTTACAAGGCAAAGCTGTCTCTGGTGCTGTGCTAGGCCGTGGTCGGTTGGAAATAGCCCTTTATGCGAACCTTTTATCCTCAGAACTGAATAGTTGAGTTTTTGATGTCAATGGTATGCTACCAGAATCCCTTGAAAAGGCAAAACAGGGACACAAGTCGCTCCTTGAGGGGGATACCATTGACGGAACACAGGTAGAAGGAGCAGAGCTTATCCATGAAATATTTCATTGTGTAAAAGAACAATTATCCGAGTCCAGAACTGCCCCTCTTTGGTTTCAATATTTGGACCTGCTTAGAATCTTGATAAAGAACCCAAGAGCTGAACGAAGAGGCAATTTTGAGCTTCATCTATAGTCTTTTTTAGAAATGCTTTTTTACTTTGCTGCTTCTGGTCACAATCTTTACACGAAGTCTACTTGGCTGTTCGTGCACCAAGACCCCTTGAAAAGGTATAACAGGCACACGAATTAAGGGAGATACCATTGACAAAGAGCAGATGTCAAAAGCAGCAGAGCTCATCCATGAAATATGTCATAGTTTAAAAGAACAGTTATCCTAGTCCAGAACTGCCTGTCTTTGGTTTCAGTATTTGGACCTGCTTAGAATCTTGAAAAAGAACCTGAGAGCTGAACGAAGTGGCAGTTTTGAACTTTATCTATAGTCTTTTTTAGAAATGCTTCCTGACTTTGCTGCTTCTGGTCACAATCTTTACACGAAGTCTACTTGGCTGTTCATGCAGTCGATTTTTCAGTTGAGGAAAGACAACCAAGAGTAGTGCAGAATGTTACAGGTATACCTGTTCATCCGGAGAACTGACAACTATTGGGCAGCACTTTCTCCTGATTTGGTGATCGAACAAACGTTAATGAGAAGTATGAAAACAAGTGGTGGTCTGACAACAGGTAGAGGCATGACTGAATTGCAACAGACAATTTGGACATCTGGTATGCCCACTTTGGTTGTCGTTAACGAACGCATGCAGAACCTGACTGGCCTTGCAGAGTTGACAATTGAAAATCTCAAAGAAGCGATATGAAAAAGGAGAAATCTGTAACTATGGCTGAGGAGTCATCTGTGATGATGGATAGCAAGAGGGGAATCGTCGAAACAGCTATAATCTTCCAGCGTCTAGCCACAGTGGCTAGCACCAGTGGTTCTGACTGGAATGAGAAACTATCATTCGAGCTTTGTACTTTTCCACCATCTCTCTTTAGTTCGCTGGAGGTGATAACGATAGCCGACAAAGTATCCCTCACAAAGGCACCGATGAAAATTGAGGGGAATCGAGGGTCCAGTGACATTGCCAACCTCCCAGATAGTTTTGGGTGCTAACTGGCCAGTCCACAAAATACCGTATACTGTCGGATCCACATACTCTAAGGTGGCGAAATCTTACATAAATTATGTCTCAACACATTTTGCCCAGGCGGTGGTATTTTTTTACTATTACACTGATACACCAACGACAAAAGTTGTACACAGCTAAAGAGAACCATAAGTTTGTCGTGTCCAACCATTGAATTCTCTCCTAACATGAAGATCGTCAAAAGTAAGGAGGAATTTTGAGAAGTCCCAAAAATAAATAACGCTTCATCGACTTACTAACTGAATGGCTGACGAATTCAGGATCTAAAGTTCTACGTGCTCAGAATGATGCCGATGTCTTAGTTTTGCAAACTGCAGTCAGTTGTACTAAAACTTTGTCGACCACTTTGATTGGGAATGATACCGACATATTAGTTTTTCTACTGTACAATGTCAAACCTGAAGCATGTAATATCTTTATGCAGAAAGATACGCATGAAAATAACCGACGAGTGTATTACATACAAAGGATCAAGAACAAACTAGGAACCAAATCAGCAGAGGATCTATTCGTTTGCCACGCAATATGTGGCTGCGATACAGCATCTAGACTTCACGGCGTAGGGAAACCAGCAGTGATTTCTTTGTCACTTAAATATAGTACTTTTAAGGATGCTTGCAAGATCTTCATGACACCAGAATCCAACCACCAGCAGATCACCGAGGCTGGAGAGAAAGCTTTGCTCCGCATATACAAAAGGAAAAGTAATGAGAAGACCTTGAAGGATGCCCGAATGCGATTATTTACTCTGTTGGTTACAAGATCAGATACTTTCGTTCAGACAGAGTAGCTTCTGCCAACTTTGGCTGCCGCAAAGTGCCACTTTTACAGGTGAATTATGCAAATAATGAAGTTGAAAGACAAACATCCAATACACTAAAGCCGAAGAGTGCGGTTGGCACCTCTCTTCGTCACGGATATTTATCTTCAAATTATGAAAGATGCTTCAGCAGCAACAGAAAATCTGCTAAAGATGGTACGGTGCCAGTACACCAGCGGGTAGAGTATCTCAGATGCAGCTGACGTCGGAACGGTTTACCCTGCAGCTTTGTCTGCGGGGAGTGTAAAGAGATGTTATGTGCTAACGCTGCAGCAAGATAGGATGAGGACGATAACAAATGACGAGTAGAAGGAAGAATAAGTTTCAGACTGAGCTTTAAAATCAAAATATTTTTGGGATTAATTTACCTGAGTTAGAAACGTTCCTTTTTATAACTGGTTGATCTCAAGTTATGACCTCGATTAGAGAATTGGTTTTCAAAAAGTTATACTTATGAACCCATCATATTACATTGCCCTCAGAGGTGAAAATCAGGTAAATAGTAACAAGAGCCGAGAGCTCATATGGCACTTGTGACGAGGTCGGAATAGCCAAGATCCAAGAGCTGATATGCCACTTGTGACGATGTCAGAACCTAAAATTAGACTCGGTACTAGAGTTATCGATTTTGCTGTTCTTTGTTTATTGGCAATTATTAAAAAGATAAACTTGCAAATACAGTGTTCCTGTAATCTCTTCTTATTCAGTATTGTAACATTTGTCCCACCAAGTTTCATCCCGATCTCTCCACTCTAAAAGTTTTCCAAGATTTTCGGTTTCCCCGTCCAATTCCCCAATGTTACCAGATCAAGTCGGGATTTAACATAAGAGCTTTGAGACACGAGGTCCCTCTAAATATAAAATTTCATTAAGAAACGATAACCCGTTCGTAAGTTAAAAATACCTCATTTTTTTTCTAATTTTTCCTAATTAACCATCCTTCCACTCCATTAGATGGTCTTATCGAGGAAAAACCTATTTCGAATTTAATCTGGTCCGGTCCCTGATACGCCTGCCAATTTTCAGCGATCGCTATATTCATTACGTATTTAGTTTCTGATCTTCTTTATTTAAAAATTGGGGTGGTCCGGGATTTGAACCTGACCCAACTCACACCCTAGGCGAGAATCACACCCCTAGACCAGCAAGCCAAACTTAAGAAGAACAATCATTTGTTTTACGGGCAAATAAAATTCTTCTCAACTATCTCGTTCGCTCGTCCCCCCCCCTCCCAGATGGTCGAATGGGGGAAGCGACTATGTCTAATTTAATCTGGTCTGGTCCCTGATACGCCATCCAACTTCGTCCTAGCTTATCTGGAAGTCCCCGAAGTATCAAAACCAGGGCCGAAAGACAAACAGACCGACAGACGGACAGAAATTGCGATCGCTATATCTTACTTGGTAAATACCAAGTGCCATACCTGTTTGACATCATATTTATCAATGCACTAACTTATCTGATATAAAATGATCCTTTAGTCGCAGCAATCCGTCAAATAATTATTTACGTGTTTACCCACCCCTCCACCCATTCCATGAAGGTAAAAATTGATACCCTGATACGGAAAACTGGACGTCGTATTCGAATTCGTCATGCTTGATTTGACAGGAAGCGACTACTTAAACTCCAAAACATTTACAAAGACAAAAATCGAATTTCCCTCTTCATTTCCCCCTTCAAGGGCAAATTTGGGACACTTGATTTTATCAAGAGAGATTTTTGCAAGAGTGGATTTTTTGTGTAATTTATCTGTTTTTGTTTTTTATTTTGGTTTAGAAAAAAATTCTCAAAAAACTCCTCTATCCTTTTGCTGGGAGAACTGGACTCCCTTGCGAAATATTCAACTCGCTTTTTTCTGGCACATTAGCACTCTGGGCTTTGGTAGAGTTGTTATACTTCCAGAGTTTGGAGGGGTTTTCAGCAATAAGGAATATATTTTTCTGGATCAGTCTTAACTAATGGTTTTTTAGCTTCTTGTTAAATTTCCGTTTCGTACTATGTATTAGGAGAACATGTTATATTAGGAGAAAATTAATATAACAACTCTTTGATAATTAATAACAAATAATATAATATATAAGGAAGATTTTAGAAAATGATTAATATTTCCATTTCGTATTTGTAAATACTACAAATATTTTCTTTTGTACTTATAACACAGAGAATATACATATATTCCCTTTATATAGAATATAACATATTATAACATAGAGAATAAACATAAAATTACAGTAAAATTAAATTTAAACTGATGAGCTTTTAGCGATTAATATCATTATATGTCAAATATTCAGTTTAATTTTATTAGTTCTTTCCAGGACTGTTCAAGACAAATATAGCTTCATTACAAACAAGAGTTTGGATACTGCCACCTTCCCTAACCGTAAAAGTCTGAAGCTTACTTCGTCATTGGGGCTTCACGGAAAACGAACTATATTACAATAGTTTTCTTAGAGCAATGCAGCATTGAAAATGAAAATAAGTTATTAAATTAAAATCTTAAAATGACGATCTTTAAACAATTAATATCATTTTATATCAAATCCTAAGTGCGATTTCATTTGTAGTTTCCAAGACTGTTCATGACACATATAGCTTTCAGCAAAGCGCCAATGACGCAGTAGGTTTTAGACTTTCACAGTGAGAAAAGGAGGCAAACTCCAAACTCTTGTTTGTAGTGACTTTTGTTGGTTTCAAGCTTGATTTACATATTAAATTGTTTCACTCGTTTTAAGATTTATTCATTCATTTATATTAGTACCTATTGTATGTTTGTTTGCCATGACTATTTATTTTCGTTCGTTTTGGGTTTCATTTATTCTTCAATAGGAAAATATTTTTATTCGTTTTAAGCTTTAGTTGCATATTTAGCTTAAGCTTTACTTGTTTTAACATTTGTTTATTCGTTTATATTAGTACATGTTGTATGTTTTTTGTTATGATTGTCTGTATAATTTCTGTTCGTTTTCGGTTTCATTTATTCTTTAATATTAATTTCTGGTTGTTTTGAGTTTGAGGTACTGTAGGTTTCCATTTCTTCCGATCCTTCGTTTAGTATGGCCTTTACTTTCCTTTGGCCTTTACTTTCTTTTTAATTAATTACTATAAAGGAGTCATGAAATACTGTTTGTAGAAAAAAATTCAAGAAAAGGAAAAAACCAATTAATAATGTGATCTAAAATTACTAATATAATAAACACTTGTTAACGAAATTCCATTCCAAAAATTGTGGCAACTAATCCCTGGCCATCCATACCCCCCTTTCCCCCAAAAAACAACTTATTAAAATTATTTTATTCCAAAAACTTACTGGAGCTGATCCCTGATCCTCCATGGCAAAATACCCCTCCCTCCCCCGAAAATATTATCAATGATAAACCATGGGTCCTTAAATCCTCGTTTCAGTGGATTTTCATTTTCAAATATGTTCAATTCGAATATCTGTTATGATCGATGTCTGGTGGGATTCCTTTATCTGATACCATTTGGATATGATATCTCCGAAACTCGAAATCATTGCAATTCAATGTCAAATGTTTTCGATTCGAATATCGCATGCTCGATATTCAAAATATTGTCTTTCAGTTTATAGTGGATAAGGTATATAGCAAGACAAAGGACAACAGAAAGTAAATAATTGATAAGATAGTGAAATTAATACTCTTTAAAAAATAAACTTTCTTCTACGAAAAGTGAAGAAAAAAAACTTTGTAATAAGAAAAACTAAGCAGAATGTTGTTCATGTTTCATAATTTTTCCTTTAACAATTATTTTCAATACCGCTTCAAATGTTAAGCATTAAGTGTTGTAACGGATGAACTTTTTTACACTTACGTAATGGAAATTTTTGGAATATTGAAAATTTCGTGATTCAAACCACATTTTGTACTAACCTTAAGCCTTTCAGCAACTTGTTTGGAGAGAGGGGCAAGACATCCCCATCTGGAAGGTCTGAAGGCATGAAGCACCCTAGACGACAAAGGAGGATTTCTGAGTAGCCTTTAGTAGAATCTTTGAAATCATGCTCAGAGGGAAATAGAAGAAGGAACAGACAGCCTCCGGGAAGAATTGTAAACTATCCAATTTGTTCATTCTCAATCAACTTAAGAAACTCATTCAACTTTTCATCTGATGGCTCAAAGAGGCTTAGAAAACTAGGACATTGAAACGTATTCCTTTAGGCATCTTACCTCCACCCTAAACAAAGACCTACCACCCCTTCCTAATAATAAACCACTGTATTATGAAGTAAATCATTTCAGTTAAATGGAGCATTAAAATAAGCGCCAAAAAAGTTTGGTGAAATAAGAAGGGAGATGTCACCTAGCAATGTCCTCCCAGACAATTTGATCCCCGCTGAAAGTTTTCCCTGAAATATCCCACCGTAACCTTCTCTCCATATGTAAAATTGTGCATCCAAAAAGAAAGACAAATAAAAGAAATTATGTATTTAAATGTATATAAATTATGTATATAAATTTTTAAATCTGATTTACATGTGGAGTTGCTCAGTAGGTATGCTTTTGTAACAGATTAATTATATCTTCAGTAGTTTATTTTTCTGTATTTTATGTGTTGTTTTTGGGGTTTTATATTGTAGTGTTCCGTAATTTATTTTTCATGTTGGTTTCGGTAAATGGTCTCATGCTCCATACTCTTTTTCTTTTTATTATTTTAAAACATCCTCGTAAGCTCCGCTTTTGTTGTGCTATTATACAGAAATGATTCTTTTCAATAAAATTGTTCTACTACAACAGGAAAATTCTCTCCAGGAAATTTCCCCCCGGAAGACCCCTTCCCGCAGAAAGCTCCCCCATAAATAATACCCATATGTTTCCCGATAACAGATGCTATCTGTAAACAATGGACAAATTGGGAAAAAATTACAGCCCTTTTCCTAGGGGCTGTAAGTAGTCATGTCATTCCCAGAGGTACATACATTGGATCTTTCAATTATGATGAACCAAATGGCTATCTCAAATTTTATTTGGATGTCTTTGGAAGAAAAAAGGGCATAGTAAGGGGGCTAGTTGCTCTCCATTCTAACAGGTCACTTAAAAGAGCACTTAAACTTTTAATTTTTGTTCGAATTAAATAAAAAAAACAAGTTTTTTTAACTGAAAGTAAGGAGCGACATTAAAACTTAAAACGAACAGAAATTACTTCGTATATGAAAGAGGCTGCTTCCTCATCAACGCCCCGCTCTTTACGCTAAAGTTTTTTACTGTTTTAAAAAGAAGAATTGAGAAACAGAGTCAAACTTTAGCGTAAAGAGCGGGGCGTTGATGAGGAAGCAGCCTCTTTCATATACGAAGTAATTTCTGTTCGTTTTAAGTTTTAATGTCGCTCCTTACTTTCATTTAAAAAAACTTGTTTTTTTATTTAATTTCTGAAAGTTTTTTAATTAATGCATGTCTGATTTTGGCTCTCCGTACATAAATTATCAAAATGAAATTTGCATATTAATTCTTTTTTTGGCTAAATGGCTTTCTCTTAGTTTTGATCAGACGATTTTGAGAAATAAGGGGTGGGGAAGGAGGTCTTGTTGCCCTCCAATTTTTCGGTTACTTAAAAAGGCACCTAGATCTTTTATTCTTAACGAACGTTTTTATTAGTAAAAAAAAAATACGTAACTTAAGAATTAACTTACGTAACAAACTTTTATATTCTTATATTTTTGATTACATATATGAGGGGGCTGGTCCCCTCGTTAATACCTCGCTCTTCACACTAAATCTTGTTTTATCCCAATTCTTTAAGAATGACCCCTGAATCAGAAAGGCCGTAGAATAAATAGTTGAAATTATTAAAAAAAATTTTAGCATAAAGAGTGAAGTGTTTATCTCCTCCTAAATACCTCGCTCTTTATGCTAAAGTATTTTTAGAACCCCTCATATGCGTAATAATCTCTGTTCGTTTTAAGTTTTAATACTTCTCCTTACTTTCAATTGAAAAAACTTTTTCATGTTTATATTTTCATTGTTTTTTTATAGTAATGCTAGAAAGTCCTGCGCCCTTTTCATTGAATTTCTCTTCCCCCATGAAATATTCCTCCAAGGAAAGATCCTCCCATATAGCCCCCTCCCCTGAACCCCACACCCAAACCAAAAAAATCCCCCTGATAACGTCGGTACACTTCCCAGTAACCATTACTGTATGTAAACATTGGTCAAAGTTTGTAACTTGCAGCCCCTCCCCCAGGGACTGTGGGGGGTAAGTCATCCCCAAAGACATAGTTATTATGGTTTTCGACTATGCGGAACAAAATGGCTATCTCAAAATTTTGATCCGTTGACTTTGGGAAAAAAATGAGCGTGGGAGGGGGCCTAGGTGCCCTCCAATTTTTTTGGTCACTTAAAAAGGGCACTAGAACTTTTCATTTCCGTTAGAATGAGCCCTCTTGCAACACTCTAGGACTACTTGGTCGATACGATGACCCCTGGAAAAAAAAAACAAAAACAAAAAACAAATAAACACGCACCCGTGATTTGTCTTCTGGCAAAAAATACGAAATTCCACATTTTTGTAGATAGGAGCTTGAAAAATTTGCTATAGGGTTCTCTGATACGCCAAATGCGATGGTGTGATTTTCGTTAAGATTCTGTGACTTTTAGGGGGTGTTTTCCCCTGTTTTCTAAAAATAAGGCAAATTTTTTTGGGCTCATAACTTTTGATGACAAAGACTAAATTTGATGAAATTTATATATTTAAAATCAGAATGAAAATCCGATCCTTTTGATGTATATTGTAGCATCAAAATTCCAAAACAGCCGTCAATGGTTTGACCAACCATATAGTCAGTTTCCTTTGGGGTTCCCATCCAGCCCATGTCCACTGTAGAGCATTCAAGCTTCTCTCTCGCTCTCTTTCTCTCTCTCTCTTTCGCTAATAAATATCAGACAGTCAGACAGTCATCCCATCTAGCTTATGCCCACCGCTTAGAGTACGGATGCTTAAAGCCGTTGAATGGTTAGACTGTTTCCTTAGCGGCAATCAATTGCTAAACATATACCAACAATGTAGTTCCTTTCTTTTGCCCATGTTCACCGCTTGAGGTACGGATGCCTTCAAGCCGAGGCTAGTTAGACCCGTTGTTCTAGCGCTAGGCCATTGCTATAGGCACATACCAACACCATATACCTCTTTCATAGGGTATTTCATTGAGCCTATGTTTGCCGCGCTTAAAGCACGAATCCTTAAAGCCGTCAATGGTTAGACCATTGCTCAAGTGGTAGTAACCATCCGCTTCACACATACCAACAATATACTCATTCTCATTTGGGGTTCCCATCTAGCCCATGTCTAATCGACGTTTTGTAGTCAATTACAGACAGTTGAAATTTTTGTTTCTCGCCCAAATCCCTTGGCTTATAAATGCAAGTTCACTTGCATAAGAGTCGAGGCAGATTGCAGGAGGCCCTTGTAGGCCTTGAATTGGACTCGTTATTACCATTCATATTCATTTCTTTGGCGGGGTAATCAGTTGTAAATAGATTGCCAAATTTTATCAATATGCTGCTTCCCCCTTTCTGCGATCGTGAATTAACCTGAGAGAGAGCCTCCAACAGGTTGAACCCAACCCACCGTGAATTAGCATGAGAGGGTTGACTCTAGTTCAGCGTTGTTCGAGTGATAGCCATGAGAGGAAAATTTTCAAGTAATTTAACCCGTAGTCAACCTGCGTGTGTTCCCCAGCGAGAACCTACAACAGGTACGACTCTAGTTTGGCATTTGTGAAGGGACACACATGCACGGAAAGGTGTAGCATAAATGGCAGACAGTAACAACGGCAATCAAAGGGATAAACTTAACCCTTGACTTGGCTGCCCACTTAATTCAACAATCTGTCTTGGCTTTTTTTTCTACAATTGGCCATGACTTCCACTTTTCCCACAACTATTCCCTCTTTTTTAAATTCAAAAATCAACGGATCTCGGAGTTTCATCAAGTTTCGTTTACTATTGAGCCGGGTCGCTCCTTACTACAGTTCGTTACCACGAACTGTTTGATAAGCCCTCTCCCAATTTTCTAAGACCCTTGTTTCGAACTATCATCCCGGGGGAAACAAAAAGCAAAAAAATAACTGACAACACAAACCCATCATCTTTAAATAACGACCAAGACCACAATACCTTTCCATCATAAAAATAACAAACTTGGGATTGTTTTAATTTATCATTTTCAGTGTTAAAGATCTCATTTAATTGTAAGTTTTATTTCATTTTTATGTGTAGTTTTTTCAGGACGGCTCTTGGATATAAAGCCGAAATATTCCTAGACTTTAAAAAAATTCACTGTCTTAGGTAAATTCCCTGATGTTTTACTTGTTGTTGTATTATCCATGATCATTCTTTGACAAAAAATTTCGGGGGGGTTTTCCGCGTGGGATGGCGGAGGGAGGGTCCTGGAAGGAAACGGCAGTTCACGTCTTTGAGACTGTCGGCTGACATTGAGACTCGCAAGATTATTATAAGGTATCGAATGGCCATAAACAGTAAGGGGATTTCATTCAAATCATAATGAATTTTTTAGGCTGTTATGATAACTCAACCCTATTTTCTCTCGCGGCTGGGGGATCGAACTGAACATTTCAGGAATTTTTCTTTGTAGGGGAAGAGGAAATAATAGGATTTAAAATTACATGCTGGGGGAAAGACAACAATTTTTTTCTCTGGTACTTACAAAAGAATATACGTTCTCTAATATAATCTCTTTGATTAATTTTTTGTAAATGGAAAAGCAGTGTGGTCTAAGAAATTATTCAATTTTTCCCCTTGTTTTGAATGCCTGTCTTCCGACATACGCTTCTGCTAGTAATGGTATACTGCCAAGTTATACTTAGTTTTACTTTAGTTAGTCAACTGGGGATCAGCTCCACTTTGGATTAAGACTCAATTTAAACTGGAATAGACCCCAAGATTCTTGAGAACGTTCAAATTCTTGGAAACCACGAAGAGCGTGCTAATAAGATTATAATCTAACAAAAAATAGAATCACAACCTAGCAACAAAGAACAAGCCAAGTTCGTTACTAGGATTTCCATAATCAAAGCAAAGTAGGAGGGATCAACGGTACTCAACTATATTGGTATAAAGAAAAAAGTGTGATATCGATCAGGTTCTTGAAAAAAATATCTGGACTTATTCAGTGAGCAAAATTAGATAATAATTTAGAAGATCAGTAAAGCGAAAACTAATAAAATAAAAAAAAATGCAGTGAATTAAAAATGGAACAATCCTTTTACACCCAAAGATTTTTCTTTGGCGAGGAGGTTCATAGATATTAGTGAAAGGGAGTAAACTAATTGATACCTGATTATATGATGAAAAAATTCCTCCCAGTCTTAGAGCACCGCAGTCCCAAAAACCTTCCCTCAGCTGGTATTATATGATCATAGTGTGCAAATTTTCATAATATTGTCAATAGAGAAGAAGTCATTCCAGAATTCCTTTCTTTTTTAGGGAGGGGGCAATAGTTTCACCACGAAGGAAGAAATATTTCTTTTGGATATTGGGAAATATCCAAAAGAAATTCCTTTGGATATTTTCTAGCCTTAGAGCCCCATAAACTATCTCTAAACTGGTGTTCTATGATTAGAGCGTACATATTTTCATAATATTGTCAGTAGAGGAGACGTCATTCCAGAATTCCTCTCTTTTTTGGGGAGGGGGCAATAGTTTCCCACGAAGGAATAAATATTTCTTTTGGATATTTCACAGCCTTACAGCCCTAGAAACCCTCCCTCGACTGGTGTTCCATGATCACAGTGTGCACATTTTCATAATACTGTCAATAGAGAAGAAGTCATTCCAGAATTCCTATCTTTTTTTAGGGAGGGGCAATAGTTTTCCACGAAGGAGGAAATATTTCTTTTAGTTTTTTCTAGCACTAGAGCCCCACAAACCTTCTCTAAACTGGTGTTCTATGATTAGAGCGTACATATTTTCATAATATCGTCAGTAGAGGAGACGTCATTCCAGAATTCCTCTCTTTTTTGGGGAGGGGGCAATAGTTTCCCATGAAGGAAGAAATATTTCTTTTGGATATTTCACAGCCTTACAGCCCTAGAAACCCTCCCTCGACTGATGTTCCATGATCATAGTGTACATATTTTCATAATATTATCAATAGAGAAGAAGACATTCCAACGTTCCTCTCTTTTTTTGAGGCGGGGGGGGGGAGCAATCGTTTCCTACGGAGGAAGAAATATTTCTTTTGGATATTTCACAGCCTTACAGCCCTAGAAACCCTCCCTCGACTGATGTTCCATGATCATAGTGTGCATATTTTCATAATATTATCAATAGAGAAGAAGACATTCCAACGTTCCTCTCTTTTTTTGAGGCGGGGGGGGAGCAATCGTTTCCTACGGAGGAAGAAATATTTCTTTTGGATATTTCCCAGCCTTACAGACCCACAAACGCTCACAACTGTTGTTCTATCATCAGAGCGTAAATATTTTCATAATATTGTTAATAGTGAAGAAGTCATTCAACAATTCCTCTCTTTTTTGGAGGGGGGCGGGACAGCAGTTCCCCACGGAGGAAGAACTTTTTCTTTTGAATATTTCCCAGCCTTACAGTCTCGCAAATCCTCATTCAACTGGTGTTCAATGATCAGAGCGTACATATTTTCATAATATTGTCAATTTAGAAGAAGTCATTCCAAAATTCCTCTCTTTTTTTGAGGGAGGGGGCAATAGTTTCCCACCAAGGAAGATATTTTTGGGATATTTCTCAGCCTTGCAGCCCTAGAAACCCTCACTCAACTGGTGTTCTATGATAAGAGCGTACATATTTTCAAAGTATTGTCAATAGAGAAAAAATCACTCCGGAATTCCTTTCTTTTCTTTTTTTTGGGGGGGGGGGAGAATAGTTTCCCACGTAAGAAAAAATATTTCTTTCGGATATTTCCCAGCCTTACAGCCCCACAAACCCTCACTCAACTGGTGTTCTATGATCAGAAAGTACATATTTTCATGATATTGTCAACAGTGAAGAAGTCATTCCAGAATTCTCTCTTTTTTGGGGGGTGGGGGGGCAATAGTTTCCCACAGAGGAAGAACTATTTCTTTTGAATATTTCCCAGCCTTACAGCCTCGCGAACCCTCATTCAACTGATGTTCAATGATCAGAGCGTACATATTTTCACAACATGGTCAATAAAGAAGAAGTCATTCCAACGTTCCTCTCTTTTTTTGGAGGCGGGGACGGGGCAATAGTTTCCCATGGAGGAAGAACTATTTCTTTTGGATATTTCCCAGCCTTACAGCCAAACAAACCCTCACACAACTGATGTTCAATGATCAGAGCGTACATATTTTCATTATATTGTCAATAGAGAAGAAGTCATTCAAGAATTCCTTTCTTTTTTTAGGGGAGGGAGGGGGGAAATAGTTTCCCACAGAGGAAGAAATATTGTTTTGGATATTTCCCAGCCTTAAAGCCCCATAAATCCTCACTCAGCTGGTGTTTCATGATCAGAGCGTACATATTTTCATAATATTGTCAATAGAGAAGAAGTCATTCCAGAAGTGCCATCTTTTCTTTGGAGGGGGGCATTAGTTTCAAACGGAGGAAGAAATATTTCTTTTGGATGTTTTCCAGCCTTACAACCCCAAAACCTTCACTCATTAGAGCGTACATATTTTCACAATATTGTCAATAGAGAAAAAGTCATTCTAGAATTCATCACTCTTTTTTGGGAGGGGGGAAATGGTTTCCCAAGGAGGGAAAATATTTCTTTGAGATATTTCAAAGTCTTACAGCCCCTACAGCCCTCACTCAACTGTTTTTCTATGATCAGAGCATATATATTTTCATAATATTGTCAATAGAGAAGAAGTCATTCCAGAATTCTTCCTTTTTTGGGGAGGTGGGCAATAGTTCCCTACGGAGGAAGAATTATTTATTTTAGATATTCCCCAGCCTTACAACCCCACAAACCCTCACTCAACTGGTGTTCTATGACCAGAGCGCACATACTTTCATAATATTGTCAAAAGAGAATAAGTCACTCCAGAATTCCTCTCTTTTTTTTTTGGGAGGGTGGCAATAGTTTCCCACATAAGAAGAAATATTTCTTTAAATATTTCCGAGCCTTACAGTCACACAAACCCTCACTCACCTGGTTTTCTAGGATCAGAGCGTACATATTTTCAAAATATTGTCAACAGAAAAGAAGTCATTCCAGAATTCCTCTCTGTTTGGGGGAGGGGGCAATAGTTTCCCAAGGAGGAAGAAATATTTCTTTAGGATGTTTCCCAGCCTAACAGCCCAAAAAAAAACCTCCCTCAACGGGTGTTCTATGATCAGAGCGTACATATTTTCATAATATCGTCAATAGAGAAGAAGTCGTTCCAGAATTCTCTCTTTTTTGGGGGGGTGGGGGGGCAATAGTTTCCCATGGAGGAAGAAATATTTCTTCTAGATATTTCCCAGCCTTACAGCCCCATAAGCCCACATATTACAGCCCACAGCCCACATATGTTGGGGGGGCTCGGATAGAAACTACAGGAATTTATTTTGGGGATGGGCGAATTCGAAAAGATAGGTGACTTTACAAAAAGTGCAGAGAAATCAGAAATCTATGGAATTCGGTAATATTCTCTTTTAGGGTAACAGGGAAAATACGAAAATTTCCCCCTTCCCAAATTCTTAAAAACAGCTTTTTTTATATATTCACTAAAAGCAATGGGAACAATCCCTACCCCCCTCCCTACATATTCGTGAACTAGCAACAATGCCAGTGCCTGGATAGAGCCCTAGGCTAGAAACGAAAGTTTTCTGATTTTGTAGGTTTGCATTAATTTGAAGATTTATTTTCAATGAACGGTTGGTTCATAATCATAATGTGAATTTAAAAAAAAAAAAAAAAAAAAAAAAAAAAAAAAAAAAAACACAAAAAAAAAAAAAAAAAAAAAACACAAAAAAAAACAGTGGACTTTTACATATAGTCTAGGGCTTTATTCAGATTAGAGCAGAGGGGATGCAATTGTGACGGTACCGATTACTATATTCGAAAAGAATGTTGAATGGGGAATTATGTATTTACTTTTTCCATCTGATTCCTGTGTTACAAGACAATACTACCTAAAATTTGGAGGGAGCAGGGGGTCAAGATGCTGCCTACCTTTGCGGTTGGCTCCAAACTAGAAGACTATGTCATTATAAAAATCAACTAACTTAATTCGTTGTAGCTGCTAGATGATAAAGTCATTGCTAGTTAAAAATCCAACGAAACCATGATAAAATCGTCAGAATTGTAACTTTGACATCCTGACGTAAAAAAATTACTGTTCAGTAAATTTTTAGTTTTAGCATAGCTTGTAACGAACTAATTGGAAACTGAATTCAAAACTCAAGCAGGTAGATGTAGTGAGTTCAAAGATATTCAAATGGGAAGAATCCTTCTTTAGACCGTAAGGAACAATAAAACAACAGCCGAAGGGTATTTGGTTTTACGCATACAAATAAGAAAGTAAGCTAACGAATAACGATCTGCTTCAAACCCACCTTGTTCTACCACTAAAACCTAGTGACCAAGCAGAAGGGGTTTACGTGTGCCGTGATCCAAAAGATCAGGGCGACTACAGAAATGTTCCCAGAGAGGGTGAGGGGTAGCTATGCTAAGTTTTTAGGGGGGTGTAAGGTTTAAAAATAACCTTTTTTTACAAGCAAACGATCAGAATTTCCAAGACACTGCAAATGTTTGACCTTTTGGATACTTGTTGCCTTCTAGAAGGACGGGAGAGCAGTCTTTCATTTAAGATGTCAATGTAAAAAGGTGTTACGGCAGACTTCAGGTTGAACTAAGATTTATACATCCCTCAAACCGGGCACGATTGAGCAAAAGGTCCAATACGCCTGTGTTACCCTATCTCGCTAGGTTCCCGAGATATTTGCCCAACAATTTTTTTTTTTTTTGCATTATGATTTGTTGGACTAAACCTATTTCCAGGGAAGTAGCGATGTAAACCGAGAGAAACCATGTATACCGGGCTACCAGAATAGTTTATCTGCATTATCTAGGGAACAGATTGGGGAATCAAGTTCAAACTTTCAAGGAGTGCTGGAGGCGAGTGGACCTCAGACTTTTATTTCCTTTTCTCTCTTCCTGTAATGCTTGGGAAATTAAACTTGTTTAAAAAAAAAAAAAAAACAATCTTCTTGTGTCTTGAGGGCCCACAAAATTGGGTCCGGTTAAAAGAACTGGTTTTTAATGAATGCCTTGTAACTTAATACTTTTTCAAGCATCAAAGCTGATTTGAATGCCTTATTATGTCTAAAACTAAATTCCTAGGCCCGTTTTCGTGTTTTTCGTCTAATTTCATCCGGTTTTTATTGAAAGTCTCTGCATCATGGCAGTCTAGCTACTTCGTAATGAAATATTTCAACTCCGCCTATGAAAAAGACAAATTTATAAAAAAAAATATTACTCAATTTAAAAGACCAATTTTATCTGAATTATTCTACATTTTAGCTGGTTTTCCTATGTATGAAGAGTTTTACGTCAAGAAAAGGCACAACTGTACAGGGGCGTAGCTACAGTATCTTTATTGGGGGAGGGGGGCAAGAGGTGGTGTCATTCAAGTGATAGTGAAGAAAAGTAACTATTAAACAAACATGGTACTTGGTAAATTTAAAAACTTTACACCATACATTATAAACAGTAAAAAAACATTAAACAATCATAAACTTACTGCTGGTGCTTGGCTTTTACTAAAATTGTCACCAATGAGCTGCTGCAGATTACAGTAGTATAGCGTAAACAAGTAAATACCTTCTATGACCATGCTGGCTATACATGACGTAGGAAACAAAGAGAGGAATTAATAAATGAAAAAAAAAAAAAAATAGGAGAAAAAATGAGGATTTTGTCAGCCAGTAGCAAAATATGGATATGAAAAACAAGCAAATATTTCTACAAGGACCTCCGCCAAGTCGTCCTCGGTGCACAAAAAAAAAAAAAAAAAAGAAAAAAAAAAAGAGCTAAGAGCTCATATGGCACTTGTGACGAGGTCGGAAGAGCCAAGAGCTCATATGGCATGAGCTCTAGCAAAATTCTAAGAATCAATAGATTGATTTGAAAGGAAAATCAGAGACTTAATGCCGATCGGGATTTGAAATAAGAGCTCTGAGTCACGAGGTCCTTCTAAATATCAAAATTCATTAAGATCCAATCACCCACTCGTAAGTTAAAAATAAATCATTTTTTCTAATTTTGCCAATGTCACCAGATCTGATCGGGATTTAAAATAACAGCTCTGAGACATGAGTTCCTTCTAAAAATCAAATTTCATTACGATCCGGTCACCCGTTCTTAAGTTAAAAATACCTCAATTTTTCTAATTTTTCCGAATTAACATCCTCTCCAACTCCCCTAATGAGAGCGGATTCAGTTCGGTTGTGTCAATCACGTATCTAGGACTTGTGCTAATTCTTCCCACCAAATTTCATCCCGATCTCTTCACTCTTAAGTGTTCCGAGATTTCCCATTTTCCCCTCCAACTCCCCCAATACCACCAGATACGACCGAGATTTAAAATAAGGGCTCTGAGACATGAGTTCCTTCTAAATATCAAATTTCATTAAGATCCGATCACCCATTCGTAAGTTAGAAATACCTCATTTTTTCAATTTTTCCTCTCCCTCTAGCCCCCCAGATGGCCGAAATAGGGAAACGACTGTTATCGAGGCAAACTGTGCAGGTTCCTGACACGCCTACCAATTTCCATCGTCCTAGCATGCCCAGATGCACCGAACTCGCCAAAGCACTTGAAATCCCCCCAACTCCCCCAAAGAGGGCGGGTCCCTTCCAATTATGTCAATCACGTATCTAGAACTTGTGCTTATTCTTCCCATCAAGTTTCATCCCGATCTCTCCAATGTAAGCGTTTTCCAAGATTTCTAGTTTCCAAGATTTCTATTTCTCCCTCCAACCCCGTATGTCCTCGGATCCAATTCGAATTGAGTATGGAGCATCTGAGACATAAAATCTTTCTATATATCAAGTTTCATTAAGATCCGATCACCCATTCGTAAGAAAGAATTTCTATCTTCCCCCCAATGTCACCGGATCTGGTCGGGATTTAAAATAAAAGCTCAGAAGCACAAAAACCTTTTCAATATCAAATTTCATTAAGATCTGATCACCCGTTCGTAAGTTAAAAATACATCATTTGCTCTAAATTTTACGAATTGACCCCTCCCCCCAACTCCCCCAAAAAGAGAGCGGATCCGGTCCAGTTATGTCAGTCACGTATCTTGCACTTTGTGCTTATTCTTCCCACCAAGTTTCACCCTGATCTTTCCACTTTAATCGTTTTGAAAGATTTCCAGTTCCTCCCCCCCCCCAACTCCCCTCAATGACACTGGATCCGGATGGGATTTAAAATAAAATATCTTATTACGAGGTCCTTCTAAATATGAAATTTTATTAATATCTGATCACTTCTACGTAATTTAAAAATACCTCATTTTTTTAATTTTTCAGAATTACCACCCCCCCCCCCTCCAAAAAAGAGCAGATCCATTCCGGCTGTGTCAATCACGTATGTAGAACTTCTGCTTATTATTCCCACCAAGTTTCATCCCGATACCTCCACTCTAAGCGTTTTCCAAGATTTTTGGTTTCCCCCTCCAACTCCTCCAATGTCACCAGATCCGGTTGAGATTTAAAATAAGAGCTCTGAAACACGATATCCTTCTAAATATCAAATTTCATTGGGATCTAATCACCCGTTCGTAAGCTAAAAAACCTAATTTTTTTCTATTTTTTCCGAATTAACCGCCCCCCCTCACTCCCCTGAGATTGTCTAATCGGGGAAACGACTATTTCTAATTTAATCTGGTCTGGTCCCTGATACGCCTGACAAATTTCATCGACCTAGCTTATCTGGAAGTGCCTAAACTAGCAAAACCGGGACAGATAGACCGACAGAATTTGTGATCGCTATGTTTCACTTGGTAAATACCAAGTGCCATAAAAACAACAACCACAAAACCTAACCTTCTGAAGTGAACGTTTCGAAGTGAAATTGAAGACAGGCAAAATCTCTTGCAAGGCAAAGGATACTTATTCAATCTAATTGGTAAAATTTCTTTCATGGATTTCTCTTTTTTTTCTTCCTTTTTTTTGATTCAGTGCCTTTTCTCCTCTTGCAGAGGTCACTTCAGAAGGTTACATTTTGTTTGTTTGTTTTTTTGTTTTTTTTCTCTCTTTCTTGAGCACTGAGGACGACTTGGCGGAGGTCCTTGTCGAAATATTTTCTTGATTTTCGTCTTCATATTTTGCTACGAACTGAAAAAATCTTCGTTTTTTCTCCTATTTGTTTCTTTTTTTCATTTATTATTTCCTCTCTTGGCTTCATAAGCGTAAACAAGCTTTTCTGATTGCTTTTCTAATAAATAACTTTTCTGAAAAGTTATATTTTTCAAAGTTATATTTTTAAAAGTTATATTTTTAAAGTTATATTTTTAAAGTTATATTTTTAAAAGTTATATTTATATATTTTTTTAAAAGTTATTATTTTTCAGAAAACTTTTCTGAAATCTAATAACTTTTCTGAAAAGCTTTTCTAATAGCCTCGGGTATCGTCCTATTCATTTGCTCATAATTTCGAATGGATTTTGACTCCGTAAGATTTAATCTGTTTTACTAAACTTTTAATATACACGATTTATTGAAATATTATTTATGATTTTTAATTAAATTGATTTGTTCGTGGGTTCACCATATTAATGAATATGCTATTTACATTAATAAATAGCGTTGATATCAGTGGACCACATAAAGGCGAAACAAAAATCATAGGTAGCGCAATAGCACTGTCTATGTAAAGATACAGGATAAGTCGAAGTATTACCACATATTGTGTGACATTATACTGTGACATATTCCTCATATTTAAATGGCGACTGTATTTTAGATTTGAAAGTAACCGAAAAATAAAGTTAGAACTATTATCTTGTCCGTTGGACATTGCTTGATAAAGAATATACAGAAAATCTGAACAAGTCTTGGCATCATTGCGGCAGAAACTTTAAATCAATTAAAAGTTGACAGGGATGCCAATTGGAAGGGAAAGGTGACTCCTAGACTTTGAAAATTACCTTCCCCTTTGTATCTTTGTTTTAAAAAACGAATTCGATAAAAATTACATAAATTTTTCTTGTGAAAATAAGGGTACTTTCACATGGAAAAATTTCCGCGGAGGAGATTTCTGGCATGATTTATATTAACTCTCTGTCAAATTAAAGTATGCTAAAGAGAATTTTTCAGGTGGAATCGTCCGCAAGAAATTTTCTAAGGTAAATTTTCAGCGAGGATGGAATAATCCGGTAAAATCTTCCAGGGAGGGGGGGGGGGTATTTTACGCAGGTGGAATTTTTCATGGAGGAATTCTCCGTGGGAGAACCTTCCATGGAGGGGGAACCGGATTTTCAGGCACTGTTTGAAAAACGATCAGAAATTAAATTAAAAAACAAGTTTTTTAAACTGAATTTAAGGAGCAACATTAAAACTTAAAACGAACGGGTATTATTTCATATGTGAGGGGGAGGGTGTTTGAAAATCACGTGACTTCCCCTCTGACTTCCTTAAACTGCATCTTCTTATTTGTCGTCTTGACTGCTGAATACATCCCCTTCTTGAACGATTCCTAAGAAAGTCCCTCCTTTAGACGTTTTACTGCCTTCGATTTACTCTTTCTGTTTGTTACGTCAAGGCAATTTTGTAACGCAAGGTTTTATAAGTTTCTGGGACCTTTTTCGCGCTAGTACGTACCGTCTCACATGTCCACAAATTAAAATAAAAGCTAATTTCCTTAGTTATTTCGGTAATTTTTTTATTTGAAAAATGAGGGGAGGGGAGGGAGCTACGTGGAAGGATCTTTCCTTGAAGGAATTTGTCATGGGGGAAGATATATTCCATTAAGGGGGCGCAAGATTTTCTAGTATTATTTTATGAAAAACAATGAAAAAATAAATATGATACAGTTTTTTCAACTGAAAGTAAGGAGCAGCATTAATATACATTTCTGGAGGGAGGTTTCACTGAATATCTTTTTATGTCTATAATTCCCTTCACAAGCAAAGCACGGTCTCTTAGTGCTGCATGACAAAACTGATAACAATAGAGAAAGATAATGGGTTAGTACCGCTAATACGTGCATACAACATTTATTGTGATAAAAACATACATAGGCCTATTTTGTTTAAATTCACTTTATTCTACTCTCATCAGACTTTTGTACAGCGTTGGTGTATTTTGAATTGCGACTAATTTCAGTCATAATTCTTAGCACATTTATGTCAATTCTTTTTAAGAGCTGGTAGAAAAACAAAAATAGCAAGAAGTTAGCATGGTATAAAACATATAGGCAGTACTACATTTACGAGAAAGTATCTGAATCCGGAAACGTCTATTGCAACTTCGAACCTTTGATCGGGAAAGCTGTAAGGGGGTTATGGGTTGGGAGTTGAATTAGGAACATGTTTGCAGTACTGCAAATGCCATTCATCTTAGAATTTAAGCTCAAATAAAATATTGTATATATACAAAAATATTGTCAATATTTACAAAAATATTGACAATATTGTCAATATATACAAATATAATGTCAATATATACAAATATTTTTGTATAATATATACAAAAATAATGACACAATATTGTCACTATATAGAAGAATATTGTTTAAGCATTACACAGAGTAGCATTTTGAAGCAAGGTTGGAAACAGTTTTTTCTCTAAAATAAAGAAACCTAGCTTTTTTTCAAAACCCAACCTCCCATTTTGTCCATCCCATTTTGCCTCCCACCTTCCATTTTGCCTCCGACCTCCCATTTTGCCCATCCCTGTTGCATAGTACGCTATTCGTTTTGATTTTGACAAGCCTCTTCTTCCAAAATACCCCTTCAATAGAAATGAATTTCAAGTAAAATTGTCTTGTCCGTGTCCCCAAATGTTATTTGTTTGTAGTAGTGCTATTTTCCGTTTGCTCTGTTGAAAAATATCAAATTCTGAGAAGAAAAAAGATTTTAGCTTGTTTCCCATTGATCATGAATATGAAGAATACATTTTAAAAAAAATCCATAAAACAATTACAAATATTTCAACCTGACCGTTAGAATCGAGGGGTTTCTCAATCTTTGCCACTACCTCATTCACGTGCCATTTTTTCGATCATGCATGGCCTACTTACGCACTACTATGACTCTTCGTGCCAAAAAAGACCACCCATTGTGACACGTGATAGCTGGTGAAAGCGCTTTTTGAAAGTGAACAACCCCTTCATTAAAGTAAGGACTAAAATGTTTCATAGCAAATTTGACAAAACATTTACAAATAACCATTATGCAAGGTTTAAAAGAAGCAAACAAACCCGATTCGCCTTTTGGTAATTTTTAGGGTTTTGCCATGTTACCCAGCTTGATAATTGCACGCTGACGAGCTTTTTTAACTCAATTCCACCGAAACTCTTAAGACATGTATGCATGGCAACTCAATTCCACCGAAACTGATTTATAAGAGGTGTGCGCATGGTAACCGTCAGACAGAGCTGGGCACAAGTACGCACGCATTAATTTGTTTCAGGGGTGGGTGGGCAAAATGAAAAACGCATAATATACGGATAGTACGTGGAATATTATAAATAATAAGAGTAACCGCCAGAGCCTCGCGATTTCAACAGGGAAGTCAAAATCGCGAGTGCGCCATCTGGCATGTCCGTTCGTTTTCCATCTAATTCACCTCTCTATAGAGCCTGCACCTGACATATAATTTCCAATGGATAAAAGCATTTAGTAGGGGTGGGGAATAAGAGTGTTGGGGTAAAGGAGAAAGAGATTTTAAACAAATAGGAATAGGGAGTAACTAAGCATACCTCTTATTCACATCACTTCATTGCTTAAACTCAATCATAGATATATATATATATATATATATATATATATATATATATATATATATATATATATATATATATATATATATATATATATATATATATATATATATATATATATATATATATATATATATATATATATATATATATATATATACTAGCTGTTGGGGTTCGCGCCCCCCAAAACCCCCCCGCGCGCGTAAGTCGTTACGCGCCATTGTAGTTGTGTCCCTGTGTCCCACCTGTGAATATATATATATATATATATATATATATATATATATATATATATATATATATATGTTTTTAACTATGTAAAACTTGCGAATATACAACATTCTTCGCTGTCCCATTGTCTGTGCATATAAATAGATTGTCAGGTTTACCGACTCTTGAACATGCAACATATAATTGTCCATGGGAAAAACAATCCGTATTCAGATCTATACCTAATGATTCTAATGATTGCCCTTGAGCTTTGTTGATGGTGATTGCTAGTCAAACATTCCATGTGTCGCCGTCGTCATTTATATATCCCCCTGTGCCCCCCGGCGTCCCCGTTGTAGTTGTGTCCCTGTGTCCCGGTCGTCATTTATATTCCCGGTGTCCCGGTGTCCCAGTCTGTAATTTCTCTTTGAGTGTCCCGGTCGTCATTTATATTCCCTATATATATATATATATATATATATATATATATATATATATATATATATATATATATATATATATATATATATATATATATATATATATATATATATATATATATATATATATATATATATATATATATATATATATATATATATATATATATATATATATATATATATATATATATATATATATATATATATATATATATATATATATATATATATATATATATATATATATATATATATATATATATATATATATATATATATATATATATATATATATATATATATATATATATATATATATATATATATATATATATATATATATATATATATATATATATATATATATATATATATATATATATATATATATATATATATATATATATATATATATATATATATATATATATAAATATATATATATACAAAATACGATATAAGTATTATACAATGTACAATGTGTATATTATATTACTATTAAAGGGGCAGGGCAAGTCCCAAAGCAAGAAACAAATTTGAAATCAAATTTTGAAAATAAATTTGAAATCCATTACGGTTGTGATTTGTCATGGCCGAAAATAGATCCCAAATTCATTCATCTCTGACAGGCTTGCTACTTGTGACATATTTAGGAAGGGCCAAGTTGAACTCAATTAGAGAAAACATAACATAAAAATAGACGAGGGTGCCCCCCCCCCCTAGATCTGCCAGTGAAAGGACCTCGAAGAAGATGAAAGCCATTGAAAAATTGCTGTATTGGTTTTATCTCCGATCAGCTAGCAACTTACTAGTCTAATAAACCTGAGAGGAAAAACAATATTTCGAAAATGTGGTTTTATCAATTTTTGGAATCTCAAATGGGAAGACTTGTTCATCTCTGATTGTCATGAAAATTTCGGGTTCTATTTCAAATTCAGGGGAAATTTCAAAATTCAAGGACAAAGAGAATCTTATCGCAAACAATAATGATGAAATAAAAAAAAACATCGTTGTAATGATTCGTACCACAAAAAATTTTATTCTGTGTTTATGTTTATCTGCACTAAAGTTAAGGCAGTTTCAAAAGCTTAATTAGAATTTAAGGACCAAGGGAATCAAGGGTCCCCGTAGTAGCATAATATTTTTAGGCATGAACATATAGTGAGTAGGAGGTAATTGGCTTGAGACTGTCTGTGCAGGATTTCACTCTTGTTGATAAAAGAGCATCGCCAAGTGATGAAAACCATGCCGTGACCAAGATGGAACCAGGATTGCACAAAGCCTCTATTTATACAGGAGTCCCAGGGACTTCTTGCTGTCCGGTTCTAAGCCGGCTTAAGCGCTTTGGTGTAGACTTGAGAAGACATTTGATCCCCGTCCCGCACTGGTATCCGGGATCATTGCTTTTCCTGAAGCCAAAGTAATTTCAATGATGTAAAAAACGTGAAAATCCAAACTTGGAATGTTACGACGTTAAAAAACGACTATTGTATCGCATTTTGATTGACGAATTCAGATGATTCGAACTGGACTTCTTAGAAGTTTACTAGGTTTACTAGGACTTCTTAGAGGTTTACAAGATACTAGGGTAAATAGGAGTACTGTTATTGGTGTTAAAAGTAAAGGTCATCGTCTAGCAGTGTTTAGGGTTAATTTAAAGCTGAAATTTCGGAAGCGTAATTACCTCTTAGGAAAGAACGATGTTGGTAGACTCCAGGATGAGAATTTGAGAGAAACTTTCCAGGAACAGTTGAATAATAAACTTGAGAGTTTGAAATTTGGCAATGTGGAAAATGGTAGGAATAATTTTAGAAAAACAATTGGTGAAGCTGTTGATGGTGTCTTAGGGAAGAAAGTTAGGGCTTAAAGTAGGATTATTAGTAAAAATACTGCATGTTTAATAGAGAGGAGAAGGGACCTTTACAAGGGTTATCTGGGAGATAGATCATATGAAAAAAGGAATGTAATGAAAATGGATAAAACATTAAAATATGAACGAAGGAGATGTGAAGTGGAGGTCATGGATAAAATTACCAAGAGTCTGGAGGCTGCTCTGCAGCTAGACGCCACACCGCATCGGCGAGGGTAGGCTTATCGGCTAATCTTGGAAGTCCGTTTGCTTAAAAAGTGACTTTCTCGAAAGCCTGGTTCTGATTCTAGTTGTGTGGTCGACCAGATTATCGTTTTCCCAGACAGCGAAGGGATGCCAATATACTTATTGGGGACGTTGCGTTCCGTTAGAAAGTTTGAGTAGCAGGACTTGTGGTAAACTACATCAGCAGCGTGTAGATCCATAGTGGCAGCAAGAGTTCTAGTCATCACTGCTCCTGACCAGTCATCATTTCTCTTTCCACAAAGCACTCTTGGTGTGTTTTCTAACCTTGAAACTGTCTTCCTTCTTCTTCGTTCTGTTAAAGGTAACTGGTGTAGAGGAAAAGACACAATCGAATTTGAAGTTTCCAGATAAACGGGAAGATACTCGCCTCTGACTTTGCTTTTCACCTGCGATAACGATGACAAGTACTGCTCAATAGATTTCTTGTTTGTGAAGCTAGACCTACATGACAGGATCCCCAATATCTCCTGTGACATCTTCACGCTTCCCTGGTCGACTAGCTTCATTCACCGAGTCTGCCTGTTTTTGATCGACCTTTCTCTCCTAAAACGGCCTTTCCTGAATCTTCCACTATTTCTTCTTTGCAAATGATATAATTCATATCGATAATTTAACGTTTAAGAGTAGTTTCCTAAATATCTATCATTCAACCAAAAAAAAAAAAAAAAAAAAAAAAAAAAAAAAAAAAAAAAAAAAAAAAAAAAAAAAAAAAAAAAAAAAAAAATATAGCTAAATCTAATCAGGTTTAAGTTTTATAAGATTAAGGTGCTAAAATAATAAAATGCTCAATGTATTTCAAGGGTCATAAGAAATTTTTTTGCAATGGTCATTTATTTTAAACTTATGGTGCCAGACTAAGAAACTGATTGAACATTTAAATGAAAAATTTTTGTTTTAAATTCAAATAAAGGTGACTTTCATAATCACCATGATGTAGTACCCTATTCCTGATCAATTTTGTTGTTTTACGCCTTTATATGGAGAGACGAAATTTACCTCATCAAAATCAAACTCAACCTCAAAAAACATAATTTTTGTTTACGTAAAAATAAAGGTAATTTTCATAATCATTATGATCTAGTACCCTATTCTAGACATCAATTTTGTTTTTATACGCCTTTTTATGTTTTGCCTCCTCAAAATCCACATCAACCTCAAAAAACCTAATTTTTAGTTTAACGTTCGAATAAAGGTGATTTTTATAATCCCGTGATCTAATTCCCTGCTCTAGAAATCACTTTCGTTGTTCCATTTCTATACACGGAAGCACGAATTTCACCTCCTTAAAATCAACCTCAACCCCAAAAAAAACTAGCTTTTAATTTTACGTACAAATAAAAGTGATTTTCATAACCACTGTGATCTATTACCCTATTATAGACATCAATTTTGTTGTTGTAGGCCTATTTACGGACACACAAAATTCACCCCCTCAAAATCACTATCAAACCCCCCCCCCCCCCAAAAAAAAAAACACATCTGTGAAACAGCTAGATGAGTAACAGTGCATATTTGGAATCAGCACATTTTTCTAAACCGGGTAGTCAAAGATTCATTTCTCTTGAAATTCGTTCCCGGTTAGGCCCTCTTTCCATACACTTCCTGGACTACTATCTCTTACATCTCTTGGCTCATCACTCATCAGCTGACTTCTGTTCAGGGCTTCCACTATTCCCGAACTTTCGTGGATTTTCCCGTAAATCTCTGTGTCTCCCCGAAAAAAGTGCTTGGGCCTAGGAGCGCCAAAGATTTAAATCCTGCCCTGCTCCGAGGCACTTCATATGGAAGGGGTGGTTGTGTAAACTTCGGATGGAGCTCTTTCGATTTTAAATTAAGAGTTTTAGTGCCCTTTTCAAGAATCAAAAGTGATTGGAGGGCAAAAGGCCCCCTCCCCATGCCGTTTCCTCCTCATATGCATCTGATCAAAAATTTTAGTTCAAAATAGTCCATTAAGAAAAAGGGAAATTTTTTATTCATGGTGCATCCAGAAAGACCAATCGGTATTAAGGTGGAAACTTCGGAAAATTTTTACGGTATCTTGGTCTAAATTAAAAAGCACTATGTACATCAAGTTTACTAAAATGGCGGATCGGCAATATCTTAAGAACGGCTTATGGTATTAAGTTGAAACTTTCAGTGCATAATAAGGGGCATGTTTTTAAAGTGGTTGGATGGCTGCTAATCTCAATATCATGCCATCTTTAGCTGCCGTCTCTCCAAAAACACTTTATCAAAATTTTAAATAGCCGTCTTGTTCAAAATAATCTAGAGGTAAAATAACTATGCTTGTGGGGAAGGCATAATACTCCACAGCTTCGGAGAGGAATGGCAAACACAATTAAAACATACAATGTATATACTAGTTATCAAGAGGGGCGTATCAGCAATATCTAAGGAACGGCGGAGGGTATTAAATGGAACTTACAAGGTATGTTGAGGGAGATGTTGGAATGTGATTGGAGGGCTACAATCCCCACCCCCTTACTTTTCCTTGATGTCGCTTCTCCTCCACACAGACAACATTTTTAATAGCAAGTTTGTTCAAAAGGTCTAGTAACTATGCCTCCGAGAATACAATGCCCTCCAAAGTCACCCGGGCAAGGATTGTAAATTATACAATGTATCCTTTTTTAATTACAGGATTTATTGTTAGGAATGGAGGATTTTTTTTTATTCTGAGTATGTTCGAAAAAATTATATATATTAAGGTAAAACTTAAAGGAATGTTGAGGAGTATTTTTCACTAAATAAACAAGAGCCAAGAGCTCACATGGCACTTGTGACGACGTCGGAACATAAAATTGGACTCAGTACTAGAGTTATCAATTTCATCATCCTAGCACGTCAAGAAGCACCGAACTCGCCAAAGAACTAGAAATCCCACCAACTCCCCAAAAGAGAGTAAATCCGGTCCGGTTATGTCAATCACGTATCTAGAACTTGTGCTTATTCTTCCCATCAAGTTTCATCCCGATTTCTCCACTCCAATTTTTCCAAAATTTCTGATTTCCGAGATTTCCGTTTCCCCCCTCCACTCTTTTATGTCCCCAGAACCAACCCGAACTGAAATGGAGCATCTGAGACATGAGATCTTTCTGTATATCAAGTTTCATTAAAATCCGATCACACATTAGTAAGATAAAAATACCTCCATTTTCACGATTTCCCCTCCCTCCGACCCCCCCCCCTCTCATAGACGGTCCTTCGAAGCACACGAGGGACATGAGGTCCTTCTAAATATCAAATTTCATTAAGATCCGATCACCCGTGCGTAAGTTAAAAATACCTCATTTTTTTCTAGTTTTTCCAATTAACCCCTCCCCCTTCCAACTCCCTCAAAGAGAGCGGATCCAGTTCGGTTATTTCAATCACATATCTAGGACTTGTGCTTATTCTTCCCACCAAGTTTCATCCCGACTTCTCCACTCTAAGCGTTTTCCAAGATTTCCTGTTTCTCCCTCTGACCCCGCCCCCCCTCAATCTGACCGGATCCAATTGGAATTTAAAATAAGGGCTCTGAGACACGGGGTGCTTCTATATATCAAATTTCATTAAGATCCAATCACCTATTCTTAAGTTAAAAATACCTCATTTTTTTCTATTTTTTCCGAATTACCTAATTATGCCACCCCCTAACTCCCCCAAGGAGAGCAGATCTGGTCCAGTTATGTCATTCACGTATTTAGTACTTGTGCTTATTCTTCCCACCAAGTTTCATCCCGATCTCTCCACTCTAAACGTTTTCCAAGATTTCCGATTTCCCCCCCCCCCCAACTCCCCTAATATCACCAGATCCGATTAAGGTTTAAAATAAGAGCTCTGAGTAACGAGGTCTTTCTAAATATCAAATTTCATTAAGATTTGATCACCCGTTGGTAAGTTAAAAATACCTCTGTTTTCAAATTTTTCCGAATCAACAGTCTCTCCACTCCTCCCCAGAGGGTCGAATCGGGGAAGCAACTATTTCTAATTTAATCTGGTCCGGTTCCTGATATGCCTACCAGCTTTCATCGTCCTAGCTTATCTGGAAATGCCCAAACTAGCAAAACCGGGACCGACAGACAGACAGACAGATCGACGGCCAGAAATTGTCATCGCTGTATGTCACTTGGTAAATGCCAAGTGCCATAAAAAGCTACTATGTGCATCCAGTTTTTCAAAAAATCATATCTGCAGTATGCTGAGAATGGCTGAGGTTATTAAGTTTAAACTTTCAGGGCATGTTGAGGGGGGTGTTAAAAATAGTCGGAAGGCATTCAGTCCCCCTCCCATGTCTCTTTAGGTTGCAATCTCCCAAAGACATCTGATCAAAATTTTGGAATAGCCATCTGGCTCAAAATTATGGAAAAGTCAAATAAATATGCTTCCAGGGATGAGAAAACCCTACACAGCCCCTGAGGTAAGTATTATACGTTACGTAAGTTGACCATTTCGACCTACATATACGGTTTATTATTGGGAAAATGGGGCATATTTGATCCAGAGTCTCCAAAAAGGTTAAGGGTATAAAGACAAAACCTTTAGAAAACGTTGACAAAATAAAATCACACTATATGCAGGAGGGCTGTCAAAAGGGTACATAGCAATATCTAAGGAATGGCTAACCGTATTAAGCTGGAACTTTAAAATCATGTTGGGAGCGAAGTTGAAAAAGGAATGGAAGGAAGCAAACCCCTCCTCTGACCCTTTTATTTTTTTCTTTTTTTTACTCGTCCTTTTTTGTATCTGGAAAGTGATATCCATGATCTTTCTTTGCTAAAAAATAAGATATGTAATTCTAAACGTTTGTAGACAAGAGCTTTAAACCTCCACAATAGGATTCTCTAATTGTTTTGTTGTTAGCGAGGGGGGTAGATGCCTCAAAGGGTCCATCTTAACGCCAAAACAAAACAAAAAGGCCGACTCTCATCGAGCCTTTGGATCAATACAGAATTAATTCTAAGGAAGCAGTGGGGGGGGGGTGAGGTAGAAATTGATATTTAATCCCTCTTGATTTCGTGGAAAATTTCTGGTCTACGCTGTTATTATGAAAGTAAAGAGTAACATTAAGCCCCGAAATAAGCAGAATTTATTCCGTATAGAAGGGGGCTGCCACTTCCTCATCCCCAGCCTCCCCCTCATGGTCGTAGAAACTTGGAGGATGTGCATTCGATTGGATATTGACGGTTGTAGTCCTTTTTTGTATGTCAAAAGTGATTGGAGACCAACTAGCCCCAGTCCTAAAACTGTTTTTGATAGCTGGTCCTTTTGCTATTCCTTGGGACTTCTGATCGGCATTGTGATGTACCTATTTTGTACTTTCTCTGTCGCTCTTCAATTTTGTGCGTGGGGGAATTTTCCTGGGATTTTTTTTAGGGGAGGGAGAGTTTTTCGGGTGATACACTGGTTCCCTTGGCCCGTAGCTTGCTCTTTACAAGGTCGGCCCTACTGGGGTAGCCGTGATACGGTTCGTTACTTTTTCGTGAAGAGCTGTTTGTTGTAAAACATCTTCTTTTAATAATTTACAAAAAAATCAATATATACAACGTCTTCCTTACCGGATTTAGAGAGTCTTGGTTTGAAAAAGCTTTCGAAAATGCACTGTTCAATCTTTTAAAAGGAAAAGAATAACGATAAAGCAGGCAAACATTATTATGTAAAAAAAAAAAATAATAAGTGCATCTAATGCTCTTCAAACACCAAAGAGATTTCCCGGTATAAGGAGTTCTCTGGTTATAACTTAAAGAGTTTCCTCAAGGCTCTATTACATACGAAGAGCATAAAAAACGACATAAAAGAATTTATATTTTTTAATTTCAATAAATTGTTGTGTCAGATGAATAAGGTTTGTTTTTTAAGAAGGGGGAGAATGGAATAGGTTGGGGAAGCGAGCATGACTCGTCCATTGCCCATCAAAGCTAAATTTTAGTGTAATTTTCTATCTTTAATCGTCTAAAACGGGAAATTTTCATAAAATATCAACTGTAAAGAACTTAATACTGGAAGCTATGTTGAATAATCAAACAAAAATAAAATAATAGGGATTACAGAATTACTTGGCGCGCTCCTGTGTTAAAATTTTGATTACTTTTTTTTGAAACCCAAGCAAATGAGGGGTTCCCGAAGTTATTGCCAAACTATTAATTGAGACTAAATATTAATGAGACGAATCAATTCAAAATCCATTAGAAAATCTAATTTTATAAATATAAATTCCCACACAAGCTTTATAAAACGGGCAATCATACAGAATATAGTAGATCTAGGAGAGAAATTCACAAAATCTCAAGAACAACAACATGTTTAGGCACTGGCGTATCCAGGGGGAGAGGTGGACACAAAATTTTTATTACTGGTGCCCTTTTCACATTGACCCCCTCCCCTCTCAAGATTTTGCTCAAGCTTGAACTTTTCCTTCAAATGCGCCTGATTAATGTTTTATGAGCATATCTTTTTTCATTGATAAACCTTCCAAAGCAGAGAGTAAGTAATTATTAGTGAAATTTTCATTTTTGTATATATGATGGTAGCCTACATCTTGGGACTCTTTATTCTCTTGTGCGTCTTCTTGCAGACATGAGAATTTGAATTTTGGGTTTATTTCTATTTTATAGTTTGTAAAACCTCGTGACCTTTATTATCAGCAACCTAGTAGCCTCAGCACCAGGGATGTTCATCGGCGGTAGACAACTAACCTCTCAATTTTGAAAAATAGCTTTTCCTTTGTGCATTCCTTAAAAAAAATCTAAAATATCTGGTCTAGAGTCCCACCATAGTCAAACTTATAGATAAAAAAGTAAAGATTGATAAATAATATTGTTTTTCTTTGATTTTAGAGTGATGCATCCGCTAAACAAGGTAAATTAAGAGATATAAATCCGTTTGAAATCGTGCATCAACTTTAGTTTATGTCTGACTATTGCTTACTAATACCAAAGAGAATGGGTAATTTATAAGATGGTTCGCCATGGGTTGTATGATTTGGAGGGCTTTTTTAAATTGTTTCACATACTTCTTGTCATTCTATTTTATGACGAGTTGCCACCACGTGGCAACTCGTCATACAAATGAGTCAACATACAAATGAGTCAACAAATGAGTCAACATACAAATGAGTCAAGGGTAATAAGCTTGGGTATACTTGTGCAGGACTTCTCCTCTGGCTGGTAGAAGTGCACCGCCGAATCGCCAATTGCTGAAAACAATGTAGTTACCAGAGTCGCCTACACCGGTACAAGCCTCCTTTCAGCTCATGTCAAGGAGGTCACGGGGACTTCTGGCTGCTCAATGTCAAGCCGGCTCAAATGATTTGTGTATACTAGAGAAGGAGTTAGTGGTACTTTTCCTGCATTAATGGAGCTAATTGCTTTTCTTGAGACCATAACCCTTACATAATTTAAACAATATGAAAATTACGAAATGGAACGTCACGACGCAGAAAACTACTCTATCGATATTTTGACTGCCGAATTTGGAAATTTTGAGCTGGACTTGTTAGTAGTTTCGGAAAATCATCAGCCTCAGATAGGAATCATGAAAATAAGTTATGTAAAATTTATTTATTCAGGCAAGAATTAATAATAATAATGATTTTATTTTTGTCCGTTCATAGAAAAAAAGAGAAAAGCGGAGTAATACAAAAGAAGAAAAGGAAAAACAAGAACACTCAGCACCAAAGAACAAAATTAAGTAGTAACTTCTTCATTCGCACTCATAGATCAGATGTAGATGCAAAAACTCAAAGTATGTTTCAAATGCCTATTTTTCTGCACTTATTTCAGTAGACGACGTAACGACAATTGGGTTCTACCATATTCTGAGATTTTAGGACGAATGTATTTCTCTCGTGGAGCGGGTATCAAAGCAGAAACTTGAGGTGTTTGCAGTATACAAACCGGAGTTTTAGTCTGTAAGTTTGACTGAGCCAGTCCCATAGCGGCAATGCATAAAGCAGGTGAGGGAGAGCAACCGCTGCATAAACACACAAGAATCTTCCTGTCAAAGCTAAATTTTAGAGAGACGAGCTTTCCGTAACTTGAGCGAATACTGTTGGTAATTTTCTCGACTACTAGTAAACGCGAGCTTCTGATATTATGACCGTATTGTTTCCAGGTACCTCATGGACCTTCCAGGAAAAATTTTCTTTTGTTCAAGCATCACATTGTAGGACCACTGCTTTGCTTGCCGAGGAACAAAATTTCAAGAACTTCGTCTTTAGTGCATTGACCCTTAGAGCGGTATATAAGCAGGGAGTAGGACTCACGATAAATAAAGAAGCTTCCAAGAATTGTTAAGCTTGGGAAGCTGCTGATAAAACAGTTTGGAGAAGTGTAACTTACTCTTTGAAGCTGAAATTGAGGCTCTTCAAGAGTAATGTCCTCTCAGTACTAATGTACAGTTCTGAAAGCTGGGCGCTGACAAAACAGCTAGAGAAAAGAGTCCTAAGTTTTGAGAATAATTGTCTTCGACGTATCCTCGGAATCAACTCGACAGACAAAATTACCAACTAATCCATTCGAGAGAAGACTAAACAACCTCGTTATTGACGAAGTCATAAGCAGTCGGTGGTGATATTGGCGACACTTTTTTCGAATTGGAAGCAATCGCCTGCCTCATAGTATTTGGTGTTGAACACCTCCAGGAGTTTGACGGCACAGACGACAGAACGCTACAGTTGGACGATGCCTAGAAGAATACGCAAGCTCTCTAAGAATATCCCTTGATGATCTTTGCCACCTTATGCGCCGACCAGCATGGGAAGTTCTGAGTCTAAGTTGTGTTGGCCCCCTGTCAAATCATTCGAAGAATAAAGTAGTGACTTGGGCTAATTTTACATACAATTTAAGGAACAAATAGATAAAATACCAGGTAGAAATGAAGCATTTCAATTTATGGATTTCCACATTTCTAGAAATATGGACAGATGGTATTCAAGAATATGCTGATCATAAGAAATATCGCAATGGAAATAGACTAATATAACTTTGTAAGGGCAATAATATAGCTGTAACCAATAACCACTTTGGTCGTAAGTGGCCAATAAGTTAATATGGTACCCACATGAGGGTAAGACCGACAACTTTATCTGTTGCTATAAGTTGAAGACTGGTAGGATCGATACAAGATACTAGGGCATATGGGAGTGCCGTTGTTAATGTTAAAAGTAAAGATTACCATCTGTGTAGAGTTAATTTAAAGCTGAAACGTAGGAAGCGTAATCAGCCTATATTAAGCAATAGCATAATTGTTTTTCAAGAACCTTAAAATGCAGAGGAGGAAGGGGGTAATTTCGTCAAAATCCTGAGGTGGTGAAAAGTTGGAGCCAGTTTTCCCAAATAAAGTGAAAATGACCGAGTGAAAAAATGAGAAATGATCCATATAGGCACCAAAGGCAAAGATACACTAAAGAAAACTGATCTGATTCAATGGATGCTTGAATTATACAAGTCGATCTTAGTTTTGGCGAGGTTTTTGAAGACACTAAATTTTAGCTGGGGGGCAAACTGGGGCCTGAGGAGCAGCTGTCCCCCCATGCCCCATAGTACATCCCTGCAGAGGAGGCTAAAGAAAGCAGCATTTTTGTCACCAGCAGACCTGCCAGTTTAAAGTAAACTAATACATGAAAGCTACTAACATTTTCTTAGGCTAATTTAAGTGCAGACTGATAATTCTTGAGCAAAAAAAAAACACAGATCATTTATTGCTTACAGACATTTCAGCTTTGATTCTTTTCAGATTACAGATTAACTATGTCAGTTACCCTGTCTTCTTTGAAATTCCTAGTTTTGTAATAAAGTTGCCAGATGCTGCACAGTATTGGTCATATTAGTTTATAATTCGCCTTTCCCCATGTTAAACTGCCAAAAATCCAACAAACTTCCCATTTTCATTGGGTGTGCTTTTTTATGTTAACAAGTAATCTAGTGGTATTCGGAGTTAACTGAAAGCTGAAATTTAGTAAGGGTAACTACTTATTAGGTAGTTTTGATGTAGGTAGATGAGAAGGAGAATTTGGGAGAATCATTCCAAAAAAGAACTACATTTAGAATTGGTGGGTTTAGAATTTGTTAGTGTAGAAGATGGATGGATGATTTTAACAAACTAGTCTGGGAAGTAGCAGAGTATATTTTAGAGAGGAAAGTTAGAAAAGTTGTTAGAAATATTAGTGAAAAACCTTTAAGCTTGATTGAAAAATATGAATAATAGTAAAAGTGTGTTTATAGAAAAGCCAGATAAGGCCGTAACATGACAACCAAAGCGTCAACCGGCATGTGACATCACGTAATATCTAACACATAAATGCAGAAGTGCAACACAGACCTATAAAACGGGCTTCTATGGTTCAAACTTAACCTCAGAAATTACCCCAGGTTTGGATTTCCCCCAAAAGCCCTTTTCTCGTTATTTTTATCCACTTACTACAAATAAAATGTTCCTCTAAAAATATTTCCTCGTGTCTACCAACTCTTTGCACCCCTCTACACATTGCGCAAATGTAAAATGTGGGTACAAAAAATATAGATATAAAAAAAAATAATAATAATAAAGAGTGCTGTGTTAGAGGAGAGATTTGATGAAACAAGTGGGAAATAAGGGATTTAGAGAGGTTATTGAAGTATTAATTAAGAATGTATAAATTAAAGGCTATAGCTAAAATTAATGGGAATCTCGAAGGCGCATTACTGTGTCGACAAGTTATGCACCATTCACAATGGGATTTCGTAACACCAAGTTTTATTAGCGCTAATTCAAGCCAATCAGAATTTTTCGTAGAAATTTTAATCAATAAAAAAAGTCTGAAAAATCTGACTGACTCAAACTAGCTCTAGCTAAATCTCCATATTAACAAAATCTTATCGTGAATAGGGCTTTGATAAAGAGGATTTTCATAGTGAATTTTGGAGTACCTAGGACAGTGAAATGAAATCTGGTTTTCCGTGCTGGCTACGTGAAAACTTATAGAACTATGTCTTAACAAATATGGAAAAATTGGGACTTCAATTCTTAACGAAACAAACTCCATATACAGTCAAGATATGTTTGTATCTAGAAAGGTGTAGTTGTTTTCACGTGTAGGTCACCTATAAAGGTGTAGTTGTCACTGGAATTCTAAAAATTGTTGATGTTTGAATTTTTATGGACGAAAAGCATTGTCAAATTCGATAAATTAGCGTTTCTTACTCATTTCCACAGTTTATCGTGGCAACACCGACGGAAATATAATACAGCCCTAAAAATTTCATGATCTTGAAATAAACAAAAAAAAAACTTAGAAGATCATGGTTTCCAATCATGAATATAGGTAAAACGGATCCAGATGGCAATGATCCAGAATGGCTACATTATAAGGAAAACAACCAAGGGACAGGGAATTTTCTGACAGTTAAGGATTTTGGAAGGTTAGAGAGATGTCTTAGAACAATGATTAGGATACTAGACGCCATGGTAATGACGGTGTGCATGGCTCAGAAATAAGAGCTCTTCGAAGGGTTGAGGATTTTCCAGTTGAATTATACTAAACATATACTAATCATTTCCCAGTTAAATTGTCTAAGCCCAGCTTTAATAATATGAGAGAATGTAGGGTAGATAAAATTTGAGATAATTCACAGTCAGTAGGCACATGGAAAAATTCAAATGTTTCAGCCAATACCTCCGCTCAGCCGACATCAGTGAAAAAGAATAAGTCCACAAAAAAAATAGAAAGAAAAAAAATAAAAGAGATGAGTCCCTTCTCAAGTGCAAATTAAAATGGCTGCCAAATGATATACCCGATTTTGAATGAAACATAAGACTTCACTTGAATTTTTTTCTTATGATGCCTTTCGAGCGCTAATCTCTTTTTAGGTTTTGAACTATCACAATTTTTATTAGTTTTCAAAATACAATGAGAGAATATGATGACTCCGAACCAATAAGAGCCACGTAAATGGGGCTAACAGGTTTTCCCAACTCCCAATTAAGGTCAATTCTTCCCTGAATATGCTTCTGAATTCCAACTGCCTTCCCTGAAAACTTTGACGGGGCAATTAAGGAGGTCTTATGACACAGAACGAAGTGGTTTGGGTTGTCATAAAGGTGTTGGAGAAAACAGAGTTGAAATTCTTGGGCCTTTGATGAAACTTTCATGGTTTTATGGATATGAGCTCTCTTCTAATTGTTGTTGGCTTCTTCCAATATAGAAACAATCGCAAGAACACAGTGGCGTCAACTAGGGTAGGGGCACAAAGACATATGCGCCCTATATTTCACCCACCATGAATACCTATTTTTAGTATTTTCATTAAAAGAATTGAAAATATCACGAAGATTTTCCTTCTTCCCCTTAAAATGTCGTGACACCATGTCAGAAAACTTTTTTTTACCCCCATTTAGGTCTACGGTGCTCTTATTGATTCTGATTTTTCTGTCTTCGACTTCACTTAATTTCGAAACCTAATGAAAATCCTGAAACTTCAAAACCAAGAAAAGATTGGCACTAAAAAAAAAAGGTTCCCAAAATCAATATTCAAATAAATGTGTAATCTTCCATCCATCATCAGGATTTTTTAGTCAATCATTGTGTCAATGTTCAGTTGAAAAGGTGACACTTTTCTATTATTAAATAATAAAAAACAAGTTTTTTCAGCTGAAAGTATGGATCAACATTAAAACTCAAAACGAACAGAAATTATTCCGCATATGAAGAGGTTGCCCTCCTCCTCAATACCTTGTTCTTCGCGCTAAAGTTTTTTGCCACTTTCAAAAAGTTTCCTCTTCTAATTAAACGGCCCCAGTATATGATGGGTCCTTCTTAGAAATTAGGACAAAAATCAAACTTCAGAGTAAAGTGCGTCGCTGTGTCACCTCTAGGCAACTTATTGCAAAAATGAATTAATAGAAGTAGCAATTAAAAAGTAGCACTAGTAGTTGTAGTAGGAGGGGGATGATCTTCAAGCCAAATTCAATTGACTTGAGAGCCTTCACTTCAAGCGGATATATCATTATGTCGCAAGCGCCATCTTTGGAAGACCCCAGATTAAGGCTAAGTTTTATTAATCGCTAATTTATTCATCGAAATTGTTACATTCTTAACCAGAATTTTCTAAATTAATATTTCATAGAAATTAGTTACAGTAATTATAGCCATTGGGTTGCTGACTTATAATTATTGTGTATTACAGTTATTCATTTAAACAGAATTCATTAAATTCCCGTCTCAAACGTCGATATCGGAAAAATAATCCACCGACTTCTTACATTGAAAACTACCTACAAACGTCGATGGCAATACCTAAGTCAGGTTTTCAGAATGGGCGAGAGCCTAAATAAACGCACGCAATCGAGGAGAGGTCGATCCTACGTCGATTTCCGTTGTTACCTCGTCCTTAAAACTCGCACGGGTTGATATATTGACTTAGAGATACATTGACAAAATTCAGATCCCCTATATACTGTCTATATACTACCTATTATTGGTAGCAGTAGCTTCTTCTTCTACCTCTAAAAAAATTCCCGTACATACTATTGTGCCTAATGGTGAATATTTGGTAAACAATTTGGTAAACATTTGGTAAATATTTGGAAGCTATGGCTTCTTCCTCTACCTAAAAAAAATCCCATACATACTATTGTGACTACTGGTGAAGAAACCATGATAAAATTATGATATTTACATTCACTGAATATCAACTCTTTCAGTTTTGTAGCTACCCTGTGATTGGTTTTGTTTGCCCTGTAAGTTTATAATCGATTGGATTTTGTTTTCACAGTAGTCATTTAAAGCCCAGAAGGTCTTTGGTTCGGTTGACGCTCAGAAGTTTTTATTTAAAATTACCTTATTCAAATACTGCGAATATATCGATGAAACGCCACTTGTGTCGATAGCTAGCACCTTTCCGTTGACGTCAAGTTTAGTAGTGAATTGTTCAACGGGAGGACCGCCTGTACTCAAGGCAGGCTGCTTTTCACTTGCAGGAATTCGTCGAGTCACACAGACCAAGCAATTTGCACTTTCAGAGCCTTCTGAATCTTGATTGTGCTCAGATTTTTCCCCTGGGTATGGCTGAAGAATAGCAGAAATCTAAGGGAAAAAATTAAAATTCAACAATATCAATTTAAAACTAAGAAAGCGGAGTAACAAAAAGAAAAGAAACCAACAGTTAAAACAAGGAGAATCAACAGCAACAATAATAAAATTAGACAAAACGATTAAGGGAATTGAGGAGGGACAGATAATTGTAGGTACCGAGGGGTAGTTTGGCAGCAAGCTTTGTAAGTCCTAAGCCAATGTCGAGGAGTCCGTAACTACAGAGGTATCTAAACTACGAAGGTAGATAAAAAGAAGAAGAAGGAAATAACGAAAACAATGGGGTCGGACTGGTTGGATATATTTGATAAGAGGAATATGCAGCTTTATATTCGTAACTTCTAATAATGAAATAAGCATGATTGAGAAGTCCAATCGATTAAGTTAATAGATAAAAAAAAAGAATAAATAAAAAGAATATTCATGGCTATTTTATTAATTATTATTAATTATTATAATTATTATAATTATATATAAGTATTATAATTATTATAATTATTATATATTATTAAGACATGTCGATTTTATTGTAGTATTTTGTTAATTTGTTTATTCTTTATCTTGTTGTACTTGTCGGCTATCTTGTAATAGAAACAACAGGTGTTTGACAATTATCTATATGAGTAATTAACTTGACAATTATCTGTATGAGTAAGTCTTGATACAAATTTGCTTCAGAAATATTTAACATGACTATAATCAATGGTGGCATTACCGTAATCTTTATTTTTAAGGCACACCCTATCACAAAACGAAAGCTCTCCGCCACAAATAAACACATTATGTCAAAAAATATGAAGTTGCAGAGAAAACCCTCAAAGTCCTTAGCCTTAGCCTTAATTTAAAGCATATTTCAGGCCTACCTCATAATGAAATGGAAATATGTGATCGAAATTGTCATGGTGCTCGGATAATCATTCGATTACAGAAACGCGATTAACGGTTTTTAATACTAATTTCCGAATGCTTCATTGTCCTGTTAATTTTTTAACAGGATGATTTGTTAATTAATTTGCATTAATTTGGTTTTAACAGGATTAATTTGTTGATTAATTAAACAACTTAATTTTTTCTTCAGCTGTAAATGATAGTGAAAACAAATAAGCGGGTGCTGACGTGCTGATTAGGATAAAACTAAATTTCCTGCTGCTGATCAACAGATGGCTCTACAGGCCCTACATAGACCACAAAGAACTGAAAAAGTTGTTCTAAATGACAGATTATCTCCAAGATATTGTTTTCTTATGGAGTAGCAGAATTTCAATCTCAGGTCGAGAAATTGTCCTTAAATTCGCATTAACAAGAGATTATCAGGCTCCATGACATAAGGTATATGTTTCTCCTTAAATAAACGACTTTTTGACAAGAATACAGCTCTAGCTTACACCAAAAGGACAAGAGAGAAAGACAGACAGATGAGTTTATTAATATGAATAAACAAAACAAAACAAGCAAATGGCCCAAAGCAAAGCTGAAGATACTAATATAACTGAATTTATAAGTCACAGACCTATCCATTCACCGAGCCAGAACTCTGATATTACTTATGCTTTTCCTCCTCAACACCCCAATCTTCACGCTAAAGTTAGACTCTTTCTCTTAACTCTTCTTTTTAAAACAGTAAAAAACTTTGGCGTAAAGAGCGGGGAGTTGAAGAAGAAAAGCCCTTTCATATACGGAGTAATTTCTGTTTGTTTCAAAGTTTTAATGTCGCTCCTTACTTCCGGTTAAAGAAAACTTGTTTTTTTTAATTTAATTTCTGTTTGAATTAATGCAAGTTTTGACTTTGGCTCTCCGCACATAAATAATGAAAACAAAATTTGCGTATTAATTTTTCTAGACTAAATGGTTTTCTCATAGTTTTAATCGGGAGATTTTGAGAAAAAAGGAAAGGGGGAGGAGGCCTAGTTGCCCTCTAACTTTTGGATTACTTAAACAGGCAACTAGAAATTTTAATTTTTTACGAACGTTTTCATTAGTAAAAAATATACGTAACTTGCGAATTAACTTACGTAACGAACATCTATATTCGAATGTTTTTATTACGTATATGAGGGGGTTCACGCCCTCGTCAATACCTCGCTCTTTACACTAAAGCTTAAACTTGGCCCTGATTCCTTAAGAATGACCCCTGAATCACAAAGGCCATAGAATAAATAGTTAAAATTACTAAAATACTTTACCGTAAAGAGCAAGGTGTTAAGAGGAGGTGAGCCCCTCATATAGGTAATAATTTCCGTTCGTTTTAAGTTTTAATGCTGCTCCTTATTTTACTTGAAAAAAAACTTTTCATATTTATTTTTTTTAATAATGCTAGAAAATCCCGCGCCCCCTTTATTGAAATTCTCTTCCCCCATGACAAATTACTCCATGGAAAGATCCTCCAACGTACCCCCACCCAAAAAAAAAAATTTCCCCTGAAAACGTCTGTAGACTTCCCAATAACCGTTACTAAATTTAAACAGTGATCAAAGTTTGTAACTTTCAGCCTCTCCCGTGGGGACTCAGTGGGACCCCTAAGTCCCAAGGGTCCCCCTCCTGTGGGAGTAAGTCGTCGCCAGACATAGTTATTAGGTTTTTCGACTGTGGTGAATAAAATGGCTATCTCAGAATTTTGATCCGGTGACTTTGGGAAAAAAACGCGGGAGGGGGCCTAGGTATCCTCCAATTTTTTTGATCACTTAAAAAGGGAACTACAAATTTTAATTTGTTTTTAGAATGAGCCCTTTCACAAAATTCTAGGAACACTGAGTCGATACGGTCACCCCTGGAAAAAACAACAACAAATAAACACGCATCCATGATCTGTCTTCTGGCAAAAAATGCGAAACTCTACATTTTTGTAGATGGGAGATTGAAACTTCCACATTAGGGTTCTCTGATATGCTGAATCTGATGGTGTGATTTTCGTTAAGATTGTATGACTTTTCAGGGGTGGTTCCCCCTATTTTCTAAAATAAGGCAAATTTTCTCAGGCTCGTAACTTTTCATGGGTAAGACTAAACTTCATGAAACTTACATATTTAGAATCAGCGTTAAAATGAGATTCTTTTGATGTAACTATTGGTGTCAAAGTTCCATTTTTTAGAGTTTCGGTTACTATTGAGCCGGGTCGCTCCTTACTACAGTTCGTTGCCACGAACCGTTTGATTAGTCATAGCTTGATGGCGACTTGTTTTTAATTTAAAAATCAAGACAATTTTGTTTCTTCAATAATTTTTAACTAACATTTAACGTGTTTTCAAGATAAAAAACAAGTACATTGAATTTCAAAAGTATAGTTAGGAAGATAAATAGTATTCGAATCTAATCTATAGAGTAATAGCAAAACTTTCCTCGTTCATTCTTGTGATAAAACAAAAAAAAAGGTTTTTTTTAACTGAAAGTAAGGAGTGACATTAAAAATTAAAACGAACAGAAATTACTCCGCATATGAAAGGGGCTGTTCCCTCCTCAACGCCCCGCTCTTTACACTAAAGTTTGATTCTTTCTCCCAGCTCTACTTTTTAAAACAGTAAAAAACTAAAAAAGCGTAAAGAGCGAGGCGTTGAGGAGGGAGCAGCCCCTTTAATATACGGAGTAATTTCTATTCGTTTTAAGTTTTAGTGTCACTCCTTACTTTCAGTAAAAAAAAAAAAAATTAATTCAATTTCTGAACGTTGTTGAATTAATGCATGTTTTGATTTTGGCTCTCTGCAGATGAATAATTAAAAAAAATTTGCACACTTATTTTTTTGGCTAAATGGCTTTCTCGTAGTTTTGATCGAATGATTTTGAGAAAAAAAGGAGCGAGGGAGGAGGCCTAGTTGCCCTCCAATTTTTTGACAACTGAAAAAGGCAACTAGGACTTTTAATTGTTAACGAACGTTTTTATTAGTCAAAGATATACGTAACTTACGGATTAGCTTACGTAACTTACGGATTAGCTTACGTAACGAACTTCTATATCTGTATGTTTTGTGACGTATATGAGGGGGGTTCGGCCCCACGTCAATACCTCACTCTTTACACTAAAGCTTTTGTCCCGATTCCTTAAGAATGACACCTGAATCACAAAGGCCGGAGAACAAATAGTTAAAATTACTAAAAATACTTTAGCGTAAAGAGCGAGATATTAGGAGGAGGTAAACCCCTCATTTGCATAATAAGTTCGGTTCGTTTTAAGTTTTAATACTGCACCTTACTTTCAGTTGAAAAAAACTTTTTCATATTTATTTTTTCATTAATTTTTTAAATAATGCTAAAAAATTCTGCCCCCCGTCATGGAAATTTTCTTCCCGCATAACAAATTCCTCCATGGAAAGTTCACCAAAATAACCAACTCTTCTCACCCCTCCCCCCCAACCAGAAAATCCCCCTGAAAACGTTTGTACGTTTCCCAATAACAATTGCTCAAAGTTTGTAATTCTTAGCCCCTCCCACGGGGACTGAGGAGGAGTACGTCGTCCCCAAAGACATAGTTATTAGTTTTTTTCGACTATGCTTAATACAATGGCTATCTCAGAATTTTTACCCGGTGACTTTGGGAAAAAAGAGCGTGGGAGGGGGCCTAGGTGCCCTCCAATTTTTGGGTCACTTAAAACGGGCACTATAACTTTTCATTTCCGTTGGAATGAGCCCTTTCACGACATTCTAGGACCACTGGGTCGGTACAATCACCCCTGAAAAAAAAACAAAAAACAAACAAATAAACACGCATCCGTGATCTGTCTTTTGGAAAAAAAAATACAAAAATTCTACATTTTGTAGATAGGAGCTTTAAACTTCAACAGTAGGGTTCTCTGATACGCTGAATCTGATGGTGTAATTTTCGTTAAGATTCTATTACTTTAAGGGGGTGTTTCCCCCTACTTTCTAAAATAAGGCAATTTTTAAAGCTCGGAACTTTTGATGGGTAAGACTAAACTTGATGAAACTTATATATTTAAAATTAGCATTAAAATGCGATTCCTTTGATGTAACTATTGGTATCAAAATTTAGTTTTTTAAAGTTTTGGCTACTATTGAGCCGGGTCGCTCCTTACTACAGTTTGTTACGAACTGTTTGAGACCAAAGGAGAATAGAAAACTAAGACTCCATAAACCACACAGGGAAGACAAGCTTTAACAGACTGAAAATCCATAGCCAAGTTATACTTAACCAATGTTTATTGGTTAAGTATTGGTTAAGTTATTGGTTAATGTTTATTGTTCATTTAATTTTTTATTATGTGGAATCAATCTGTACTTGCAAAAATTAATTCTTATTTTCGAAAGTATTTAACAATTTATCACCGAAGTAAAATTCAATAAAAATTCGTCAACTACCAAAGTCATATAGATTTTATTATACATATGATCAAGTTGCCGTAGTTTATGGCTCAATGCCCAGAATCTGTGTGTGATTTTATAATCAATAATCCTTATTTTTAGTGCATTCCCAAAGACTGTTCTAAGTTGATGAGTCAATCAATTAATCTAAAAGTAATACAAATGTCAAATCCTTTGAGTTGAATCTTAGACATAAACGCGCCGAGTGATTTGAAACTCAGCAGGGTGATAGTAAACCAATTCCCCGTGACACTCGTGTGTCGCAGAAACTTCTTAGGTGTACCGTAATACTACTACTACAAACATCTCACCTCAGCACCAAGCCCCCTGAGACTAACACAGCTGCGACGCTCCGCCCCCATCCCAATTTATTCAAAGCCTACCTCTTTATACCATCCCAGGAAGATCGTATTTCCCTTAAATCTTTCATTACGACAACCTCACACCCCAACCGTGGACGACCTGCTTTCCGTCTAGCCCTAGACGCATGGCCGGAAAGGACAATATTAAGGTAAAAAACTGCAGCAAAATAAGTTATACTGAAAACTGTGTTTCATATAAGTTAAACTTTTTCAGAAGAACAGGTAATAAAATGAAATATCCGGGACAGGGACGTACACAGAAAAAGAAGAGCCTTTGGGACCCACGAACTTCCCTTCAAAAATCGAGAATTTTACAAAAAAAAATCATGTACGTAAAAATTTAAAACTATAGTTGAATTTAAAAAAAATTTACCGTAGAAAACTTAACTAAATATTTCGGCTTTATATCTAAAAGCCAGTCATCTTCAGTAATACAAATGTATAATATAAATATATCTAAACTTACTATAATTCCGGATTCGCCTGACATTTAAAAAACAAAAAGAAATCTAAGAAATAGAATTTTTTTTTGTAATATCCAAATACATGCTAATTTTCCTCTTTTTCTTTGTACGTCTCAGGGGAAGATCAATATAAAAGAAAAACTTGTTTCTCTGATGGATTGCCCTAGTTTCCTAGACTTGAAACTAAGAGCATCCTCTTTCATAAATAAATAGCAGAGAGGCAAGTTCCATATAAAGACGATATTTTCCCTTTGATGTCCTAATTGGAACTTTCAGGTCTTCATGATACATTTTTAAAACAAAGGAACGATTTTTCCAAATTTTTAATTTGACTTTAGGTGCTATGACGAAACTTTTCACTAGATTTTTTCATGAAAACGAGGGAGGGAGGAGAAGGAGTAACTGATATTGATCAAGAAGTAACAAAAAATGTCATTCCTTATTCCTGTTATCATAAACCGACAAACTATTTATTAATAAACCTGTATGTGATGGTTTTAAGTGGTTCAGATCTAAATATAAATAGCATCAATCGTTTGAATTCAGACAATTGTTACTTTATAATAACGTTAAAATTCCAAATTCATGTGTATTAAAGCAAGCAAGCATGACGGCACTAGACCCTTATGGTTCAAATCGGCGGTGCTGATCTCCGTTTCGTAGCCCTTCAGGCAGGAAGCGCAATTGTGGGTCCGGGCCAGCAGTCGCACACCCTTCTAGCCCACCATCGCTAGATTTTTCCAAGTACCCATTTAAATCTGGGTCAACTCTGGCTGAGCTTGCAGAGTCGTGCCACCAACCCCCATCCCAAACCAAATAACTGGCCCAGCCAGGGAACGAACCCATACCCGTTTGCAAACGAATTCTCACCTACACGCGCCAACCACATAGCCAGGACGGCTTAAAATTCCACTATATACTAGGTTAAAAATAAAATTGCGGCAGGGGAAAGTAACAAGCTTAATATTTTGGTCTTTGGGGGTTGTATGGACTTGATGTAATTCTAAATAGGTTCTTGTGACTATGAAATGTTAGCTCATAATTATATTAAAATATTAAAGATACCTTATTAAAGAGCTCATAATTATATTAAGATATTAAAGATACCGGTAGAAGACTTTTCCAAGCCATGTCTACAGTATTTTCTACGTTCAAATAAATTATAACACCACGGGCCTTCTCTTCACTTACTGCTTCTAGCTATTCACCTCTTATATAATAAATGTTTTGAGGGTTATTGTGCCCGAGATGAAAAAGTTGCATTTTGAGCTATTGCAGGGCCCATGTGGTGGACCATATTGCTAGTCTATCCAAATCTTGTAGCAGGTAAATAATATCCCCTTCAATATCAGCAACTTCAAATAATTTAGAATCGTCAGTATATAAATCAAGTGGGGTGTAGCCCTTTAAATAAATTAAATAAAAAAACAAGTTTTTATAAATGAAAGTAAGGAGCGACATTAAAACTTAAAATGAACAGAAATTACTCCGTATATGAAAGGGGCTTTTCCTCCTCGACACCCCGCTCCTTACGCTAAAGGTTTTTATTGTTTTAAAAAGTAGAGTTGCGAGAAAGAATCAAGTTTTAGTGTCGCTCCTTACTTTCATTTAAAAAAACTTATTATTTTTATTTAATTTCTGAAAGTTTTTTAATTAATGCATGTCTGATTTTGGCTCTCCGTACATAAATTACTAAAATGAAATTTACATATTAATTCTTTTTTTTTTGGCTAAATGGCTTTCTCTTAGTTTTGATCAGACGATTTTGAGAAATAAGGGGTGGGGAAGGAGGTCTAGTTGCCCTCCAATTTTTCGGTTACTCAAAAAGGCAACTAGATCTTTTAATTTTTAACGAACGTTTTTATTAGTAAAAAAAAAAATGTAACTTAAGAATTAACTTACGTAACAAACGTACATAACTTACGTTACGTTTTATCCCAATTCTTTAAGAATGACCCCTGAATCAGAAAAGCCGTAGAATAAATAGTTGAAATTATTTAAAAAAATTTTAGCATAAAGAGCGAAGTATTTATCTCCCCCTAAATACCTCGCTCTTTATGCTCAAGTATTTTTAAAACCCTTCATATGCGTAATAATCTCTGTTCGTTTTAAGTTTTAATGCTTCTCCTTACTTTCAATTGAAAAAACTTTTTCATGTTTATATTTTCATTGTTTTTTTTTATAGTAATGCTAGAAAGTCCTGCGCCCTTTTCATTGAATTTCTCTTCCCCATGAAATACTCCTCCAAGGAAAGATCCTCCCATATAGCCCCCTCCCCTGAACCCCACACCCAAACCAAAAAAATCCCCCTGATAACCTCGGTACACTTCCCAGTAACCATTACTGTATGTAAACATTGGTCAAAGTTTGTAACTTGCAGCCCCTCCCCCAGGTACTGTGGGGGGTAAGTCATCCCCAAAGACATAGTTATTATGGTTTTCGACTATGCGGAACAAAATGACTATCTCAAAATTTTGATCCGTTGACTTTGGGAAAAAAATGAGCGTGGGAGGGGGCCTAGGTGCCCTCCAATTTTTTTGGTCACTTAAAAAGGGCACTAGAACTTTTCATTTCCGTTAGAATGAGCCCTCTTGCAACACTCTAGGACCACTTGGTCGATACGATGACCCCTGGGAACAAAAAAAAAAAAAAAAAAAAAAAAACAAATAAACACGCACCCGTGATTTGTCTTCTGGCAAAAAATACGAAATTCCACATTTTTGTAGATTGGACCTTGGAATTTTTTCTATAGGGTTCTCTGATACGTTGAATGCGATGGTGTAATTTTCGTTAAGATCCTATGACTTTTAGGGTGTGTTACCCCCTATTTTCCAAAATAAGGCAAATTTTCTCAGGCTCGTAACTTTTGATGGGTAAGACTAAACTTGATGAAACTTATATATTTAAAATCAGCATTAAAATGCGATTCTTTTGATGTAGCTATTGGTACCAAAATTCCATTTTTTAGACTTTTGGTTACTATTGAGCCAGGTCGCTCCTTACTACAGTTCGTTACCACGAACTGTTTGATTAATTGGTAGTAAAATTGTCAAACAATTCGTGGTAACGAACTGTAGTAAGGAGCGACCCGGCTCAATAGTAAACGAAACTCTAAAAACGGAATTTTGATACTATAAGATACATGGAAAGAATTGGATTTTTGTGCTGATTTTAAATATATAAGTTTCATCAAATTTAGTCTTTTTCATCAAAAGTTGCGAGCCCGAGAAAATTAGCCTTATTTCGGAAACTAGGGGAAAACACCCCCTAAAAAGTCATAGAATCTTAACGAAAATTACACCATCAGATTCAGCGTATCAGAGAACACTATTGTTGAAGTTTCAAGCTCCTATCTACAAAATGTAGAATTTGTTTTCCAGAAGACAAATCACGGATGCGTGTTTGTTTTATTTTTTTGTTCTTTTTTTTTCAGGGGTGATCGTATCTACCCAGTGGTCCTAGAATGTCGTGAAAGGGCTCATTCTAACGAAAATGAAAAGTTCTAGTGCCAAGTTTTAAGTGACCCAAAAAATTGGAGGGCACCTAGGCCCCCTCCCACGCTCTTTTTTCCCAAGTCACCGGATCAAAATTCTGAGATAGCCATTTTATTCAGCATAGTCGAAAAAACCTAATAACTATGTCTTTGGGGCGACGTACTCCCCCACAGTCCCCGTGGGAGGGGCTGCAAGTTACAAACTTTGACCAGAGTTTATATATAGTAATGGTTACTGGGAAGTGTACAGACGTTTTTCAGGGGGATTATTTTGGTTTGAGGGGGGTTGAGGGGAGAGGGGTATATGGATGGATCTTTCCTTTTAGGAATACGTCATGGGGGAGGAGAAATTCAATGAAGGGGGCGCAGGATTTTCTTGCATTATTATAAAAAAAAAAAGAAAAAATAAATATGAAAAAGTTTTTTCAACTGAAAGTAAGGAGCAGCATTAAAACTTAAAACGAACAGAGATTATTACGCATATGAGGGGTTCATCTCCTCCTAAATACCTTGCTCTTTGCGATAAAGTATTTCTAGTAATTTCAACTATTTATTTTACGGCCTTTCTGATTCAGGGGTCATTTTTAAAGAGTTGGGACAAAATTTAAGCTTTAGTGCATTTACAAGGGGACAAACGTATTGTCGAGGGGACAAACCCCCTCATATACATAATAAATATATAAGAATATAAAAGTTCGTTACGTAACTTAATTCGTAAGTTACGTATAATTTTTACTAATAAAAACGTTCGTTAAAAATTAAAAGTTCTAGCTGCCTTTTCAAGTAACCAAAAAATTGGAGGGCAACTAGGCCTCCTCCCCCATCCCTTTTTTCTCAAAATCGTCCGATCAAAACTAAGAGAAAGCCATTTAGCCAAAAAAAGAATTAATTTGCAAATTTCGTTTTAATAATTTATGTGCGGAGAGCCAAAATCAAACATGCATTAATTCGAAAACGTTCAGAAATTAAATAAAAAAAACTAGTTTTCTAACTGAAAGTAAAGAGCGACATTAAAACTTAAAACAAACAGAAATTTCTCCGTGTATGAAAGGCTGTTCCCTTCTCAACACCTCGCTCTTTACGCTAAAGTTTTATTGTTTAATAAAGTAGAATTGAGAGAAAGAGTCGAACTTTAGCGTAAAGAGCGGGGCGTTGAGAAGGAACAGCCCCTTTCATACACGGAGTAATTTCTTTTCGTTTTAAGTTTTAATGTCGCTCCTTGCTTTTATTTACAAAAATACTAGTTTTTTTTTATTTAATCATTAAAATAAAATGACTGGGTTATAAATATACCCAAAGACAAAATGGGGGGATGTAAAGAGGGCCATGTAAAAAAAAACAAAGTTTTTATTATATTCCTTTTCCAAAGGGACCGTTGTCTCCCCAGCCCGTCACTGGCGGTATTCATGACGCGGCCAACTAGGACGAATCAAAATTGTGATTAAGAGTTTCAACAGCGCCAATAATTAGATAATCGTCAGTATATAAAATTTACTGGTGGGTAAATTTTTTTGGGTAACCCCCCCCCCCCACCAAAAAAAAGAACTTGGTGGGTGGCACTCACATAACTTTTTTCCAGGCTCCAGTTTTGGCTCAATTTCACTATCATGCGAAGGCAGAGATCCAGGTTATTTCACCTACCATCTCAATTTCTAAGGTTGTACTGAGCTGAGAGAACGGTTGAGATACGGGCGAAGGCCGAAGGCCAGATAGCCAACGATCAATCCAGGAATGAACGAAAAGAAAACCGTTCTCAAAACAAGGTGGAAATAGATCAGATTGAAGGATTTGAAGAGAACTGGAGCTTTTTGGGAGAAGATGGAAATTGAGCCTTTACGTAGATTGGGTTGAGGACGAGCGTGCGCATATGTGTTGTCCTCATGCTGTTTGGTGGTGTAGTAATAGTCCAAGTGAGGTCCTGCAGCTAGTTGTAGGATAAATTGAATTCTTGAAATTTGCTCTGCATATGTTTAGGTGGTAACATACGGTGGAACATACCGAAACTTAATTTTTCTTCTTTTTTTTCAAAGTACGGTTATTCTCTAAGAAAAGGTCTGCATAATTATGGCTCAGTGAATAGATAGAACTTAATTTAATGAATCCAATGATTTAAGTATATTGTCCTTTCGATACAAGTTAAAGCTGTATGTTTATCGCAAAATCGCATGTTTCACAGAGAACATAAACCATAACAGTTTGAAAAGCACCAACTGGGATACATTTGATGATTTTCTGTGAGGTCATGCAATCCATAAAATTTGTTCTTTGTACCTTTTATGCAGAAGCATGTGGAAACTAAAAACTATTAACCGATAGACTATTAACCTAGTTGTCTGCAACTAATCTGACGTCCATGTAATGCAACGAGTAATTGAGGCCTAAAGGAAAGCGTATTCTCCACGAATCTTTTGAAATTTGTAAAATCCGTTAGTTTGTAATAAGAGGGAGTATGCAGTTTTATGCCTGAAGGCAAGCGAGTATAGAATGCAGCTTAAGTAGATCGTATATAGTCAGTAGAACGAACTTTATGCAGTAAGTATAAGTTTGGTAAGCAAATCCTGTTTTTTCTCAGATAGTTAACTCGAATCTGAAGATCGAGTTAAAAGTTTCAAAAATTTATTTTTGGAAGTGGACTTGCAATTTCCTATTTGGGGAAAGGTTTTTTTTTTATCACAACAAAAGAGACAATTCTAAGGTTTTTTATCTATTTTTGGCTAAATTTCTTTTTTGTGCTCTTTGGCCAGTCTTAAATGAAACTTTCGCCTTCAGTATTAGCCTAAATAAAACCAAATCCACAGCAACGATCCATTTAACCAATCTCACTAAACAATCTAAAATAGTATTTAATATATTTTAAGAGTTCTGACTCTTGCAATAAAGCCCCGCTCAGAAGCAGTTCGCCATCAGTCGAAATTCAATAGCCCATGGGCTACAAACACTACTGCCAGTAAAATAGTTCCTTCGTGCAGATAGGAATTAGTATTTCCAATATTCAGTGCGTGCTAAATATCCGCTTAGAGATCTTTTATGACAATATGGAATTACCTCTTGGGTTTTATCACTGGGATTATACTACTCTTAGGCATCTGCAGCTCCTCGAATTTAAGCAGAGGTGCAGAATCTAAGCAGAGTTGCAGATGTAAACCTGGCTTTTCATTTCGCCATTTGGTATTTCCTGCCTATTCGTCCATTGACCAATAATCAGCAGTCGACAGTGCTTTTTACTGCTTCTCCCTTTATAAAACTTTCTATGGGTTGAAGTTCTAGCATGAGCTCCGTGGATGCCGTAGCCATTCCATGGTATGATGAGGTTATTACTTGGCACGTTAACCTTTGAACCCTTAGAGCCGGCCAAACATAAGTACATAGTTTAATTTGGAACTAGGCCCCAGTTCTCCCCGTTATTCGTTAGCAATGGATTAAGGAAGCTGAGGTTTTTCGAGCATTTACTTTGCAGTGAGCTTTACACTGTATCCCCTCTTTACTTTGTATATCCCCTCTTCTCCTTTTTATGCTGTATCTCCTAAGATATACATTCTACCCTACATATCAGACCACTTTCTGTTCTTTTTGTAATATATGCAAAACTTTGCAAATTGGAACAGACACACGTTAATGCTAAACTGCAAGGTAATTTAAGCATCCACGAATGGCTTTTCCAATATGTTCTTCGGAATTTTTTTCTCTTTTTGTTCTACTTGTTCACATATCCGTTATTTCAAGCATGACGTGTATACATTAGTTAGATGTTTGAAAGACACATAACAAGGATAAGGCGGAGCCGTTAGAATAATGTTTGGCGATGCCAGGGACGTAACCAAATTATATTTCCGGACTATTTCGTAGGGAATGAGGGTCCAAATAAGGGGAAATGTGTTTAGATAGTGTCGCTGCTGGATCTAAAGTCCACATCTCATACTTCTAAGATAATTATGAAATGTCAATATCTAAGTTGTTCGCAAAGAGAGGATTAGCATGGCTAAGATATTCCAGTAAAATTTGATCCATCTGACCGCAGTATTTTATAATTTATATATCTTCCTGACTGTTGAGTATTTTAAAAGTGCATTCCTACGAAAAACTTTCTAGATTTCGAGGAAGCAGCATAGAAACTTAACCGGATAAGCACGTTCCCCAGAAACCTTTCCGGGGGGGGGGGGTCCATACGTCCACGCCTCCAGCTATACCGCTGGGAATTCCATGCCCCTATAATGCAAAACCAAGACACACGTAAAACGGCACACCAAGAGTAGCTATGTGAATAAAAAAAATAGGGGGCAGATAAATCCTGACTTTGCTATCCCTTCTAACGACTGGCAATAATCATGTCTTCACTAAGGGAGAACTCCGCCTAAAATCCACCTCTAAACATGGCAAAAACACCAAGAAAGCGGAAATTCTTATATTAAAAAATTCCGATTCTAAAGTTAGACTCCTCTCCATCTAAAAAAGCGATCAATGACGCCACAAGTTTTGAGGCTGTCAGACTTGAGCCATGATCTGACTACGATAATGAATGGTCATGCCTGCTCTCTTGCAGACCATGGATAATTTTAAGGGCGACAAAACCTGTGGTTTTTTTAGTAACACTTCCGTGTGCATGTGGGGACCGGTGGCCAGAGTTTTCCCCGGAAAATCATCCCTACGGAAGATTCCCCCCCATGCTAAATTTAGTAGCCACAGAGAAAGCGCAAAATAGATACCTCAAAATGTCGATGAGATGTCCTTAGGGGTGAAAAAAGGACCAGAAATCAAAACAGTTTTAGGACATTAGCTGATTGGTCTCCAATCGCTTTCTCGACTTATAAAAGGACTAGAACTCTCAATTTCCAATCGAACAAGCACCCTCCAAAGTTTCTAAGACCACAAAGAGGAGGCTGGAGATGAAAAAAGCAGAGCACTCCTACCATTCTGGTAATTTTGCTGTTTAATGTTACTTTTTAATTTCATAATAGCGGCTTAGACCAAAAACATTCCCAGAAATCAGGAGGAATTATGCATCAATTTCCGACTCCACTTCCCTTCCTTAGAATTAATTCTGTATTTATTGAAAGGTTCAATGAGAGTTAGGATGTTTTGACGTAAAAATGCACCCTTTGAGACATCTGAGCCTCTCTCTCATCTATAAAACAATCACAAATCACGCATATAGGGTTCACCTTCTCCTAATACCTCGCTCGTTATGCTGAAGTATTTTTAGTAAATTCCAATATTTGTTCTACGGCCTTTGTGATTCAGGGGTCATTCTTAAGGAATTGGGATAAAATTTAAGCTTTTGTTTAAAGAATGAGATGTTGACGAGGGGGAGACATATACATAATAAAAATAAACGAAATAGAAGTTCGTTACGTAAGTTAACTCGTAAGTAGTGTATATTTTTTTACTAATAAAACGTTCGTAAAAAATTAAAAGTTGTTCAGTTTTCGAGAAAGAGGAGAAACCTCCCCCAAAATTCCAGGATTCTTATGAAAATCCCACCATTAGAACCAACATATCAGAGAACCCTACTGTAGAGGGTTCAAGCTCTCATCAACAAATGTTTGAAATTGGGCGTTTTTTGCCAAAGAATAATCATGGATGTGTGTTGTTTTTGTTTGTTTTTTTTTTTTCAGGAAGGATGGTATCGAAACTAGGGTCCTAGAAGATTGGGAGAGAGTTCGTTCGAACAAAAGTTAAGAGTTTAAGTGTCCTTTCAAGTGACCAAACAGAATAGATGGCAATTAGCCATCTTCCCATGCTCCTTTTTCCCCAAAGACATCAGCCTCTTTGGCTCATCATAATTCAAAGGTCCAATAAATATCTCTCTGGGGGTTATATGGCCAAACACAACCCCTAGGGAAAGGGCTTTAAGTTTTGGGATTTGTCCATTGTGCATATATAGTATCTGTTCTTAGAAAAAAATACAGACATTTTTCTCGGGGGAGGCATTTCCTGGGGGAGAATTTATAGGGTGGAGGAAGTTTTCTGGTCGAAATTTCCCTGAATTCATATAGTTTTTTCTTTGTCTTTCGCTCTCTTCGAACAAACAACTTTAAATATGGAGAGAATGTTACGGGAGAATTTTACGGGGGAAATTTTCAGCGGGGATCAAATTGTCTGGCAGGATTTTTCCGTGGAAAAAATGGGTAGTGTTCATAAAAGTGCTACAGGGCGACAGCACCCTTAGTTTCTGGTGTTCGTTTTATTGCTTCATTTAGACTTGCGTGACTTGCTTCACAATAGAGTGATTTACTATTAAGGAGGGATGGTAGGTCATTGTGTAGTGGGGAAGGGGAGTATGCCTAAAGGAGGAAGTTTTATAATATTCCCAAGAGAAAATGCTTCGAAAATGATCACCATCCCTGAAAAAAGAGCCCATTCAATTTCCTCGAGTTTCAAGGTGGGTTCAAGGCGAAAATCCATAGCTGCCAGAAAAGACAAGATTGATTTCCAAAATTCACAAACGTCAAGCGGGAATTGTTGGTTCTCTATGTTTAATATTTATCTATATGACCTCAATATGGATACACTCGAGGAAGAAAGTTACACACAAGGCTGATGTTTGGGCGTATCAATCGCTAAGATTTTACATCTAACAAAAAAAAACGCTTTTTTAAGAATATCTTAAAAAATATTTTTAGATCGATGGTTAAGTTGCTCTTATCAGTGATCTTAAGGACTTCGGCCTCTGCTGAGATCTTACATTTGTGACAGAAACAATTTTTTGAGAAAACTGAATTTTCTGGGATTTTTTTCTAAAATCAATGGTCAAGCTGCTTTTATTAGTGATCAAAGGACTTCGGCGTCTGCTAAGATCTTACATTTTGTGAAAGAAACGATTTTTTGAGAAAACTTAATTTTTTTTTTCAACATCAATGGTTAAGCTGCTCTTATCAGTGATCTAAGGACTTCGGCCTCTGCTAAGAACTTACAGTTGTGACAGAAACGATTTTTTGAGAAAACTTGTTTTTTTTTCAAAATCAATGGTCAAGCTGTTCTTATCAGTCATCTAAGGACTTCTGCCTCTGCTAAGATCTTACATTTGTGATATAAATGATTTTTTGAAAAAACTTCATTTTTTCAATATCAATGGTTAAGCTGATCTTATCAGTGATCTAAGGACTTCGGCCTCTGCTAAGAACTTACATTTGTGACAGAAACGGTTTTTTGAGAAAACTTTTTTTTTTTTCAAAATCAATGGCCAAGTTGTTCTTATCAGTGATCTAAGGACTTCGGCCTCTGCTAAGATCTTACATTTGTGACAGAAGCAATTTTTGAGAAAACTTCATATTTTTTTTTGAAAATCAATGGTCAAGCTGCTCTTATATGTTATCTCAGGACTTCGGCCTCTGCTAAGATCTTAATTTTTGTGACAGAAATGATTTTTTTGAGAAAACTTCATTTTTTTCAATATCAATGGTTAAACTGCTCTTATCAGTGATCTAAGGACTTCGGCCTCTGCTAAGAACTTACATTAGTGACAGAAACGATTTTTTTTTTCAAAAAAAAAAACAGAAAACTTCTTTTTTTTTCAAAATCAATCGTCAAGCTGTTCTTATCAGTCATCTAAGGACTTCGGCCTCTGCTAAGATCTTACATTTGAGACAGAAACTATTTTTGAGAAAACTTCATATTTTTTGAAAATCAATGGTCAAGCTGCTCTTATAAGTGATCTCAGGACTTCGGCCTCTGCTAAGATATTACATTTGTGACAGAAACGATTTTTTGAGAAAACTTCTTTTTTTTTAAATTAATAGTCAAGCTGCTCTTATCAGTGATCAAAGGACTTCGGCCTCTGCTAAGATCTTACATTTGCGACAGAAATGATTTTTTGAAAAAACTTCATTTTTTTTCGAAATCAATGGCCAAGCTGCTCTTATCAGTGATCTACGGACTTCGACGAAAATATCATCCAAGTCTTTTGTTCAGTGTCCTGGACAAAAGATTGACAAAAGATGACCAGCATTGGACAAAAGAAATTTAGGCCTTTTTGGAAAGATTAAAACTTTTTGAAAGACTTGACCCTAAACAAAGACGTTCAAAGGAGGGAGGGTGACCCAGGCAGCTGTTCCGTATGCCATGTCTAGGGGGGCTGTGGGTCACTCAATTTTTCACTTTGATTCGGCTTTTTGCTTATATTTCAATCGGAAGGGGAGAGGGGGGTTGTAACTAATTTTTTCCCGGGCTACCACCAACGACTCTGGATCTAAGCTCTTAGCACTTTGATCAAGTAATAATAATAATAATAATAAAAAAAAAAAAAAAAAAAAAAAAAAAAAAAAAAAAAAAAAAAAAAAAAAAAAAAGCAGAATGATGTAAAATCAGTGAAGTAAGATTTTAGCAGTAAAAAAAAGCTTAAATGCAAGCGCTAATCTGGTGAGGAATAAGTGATTTTTTTTTTTTGTAACACTGGTTTAATGAGAAACTAATCAAGGTATTTGAGTGAATTCTATGAGCTCAAGTTTCTTTGGAACGTATGAAAGATGGTTAAAAAAAATAGATTCTAAGGCGATATCCATGAAAAAGGGGATGTCTTGGGCAAGAATGTTTGGCTGGATGTCCAACCCCCCCCCCCCCAGAGTCGGTTTCAGGGGGACAGAGGGGGCACTATCCCTGGGCGCAGAAATTTTAGGACAAAAAATTTCATATAAATAATCTAACAGTTATAATCATGCTGTAATTAAAAAATGGTACTTTTATTAGAATAAAATAGAGTGTGCAGTTAATAAATAAAAATAATTAATAAATTACAAATTAATCAATAAAATTTAACTAAAAAATTATTAAATAATAATAATAAAATGATCAAATTAATGTAATTTAATAATTTATAAAATTAATCCAAAAATTATTAAAAATTATTTAAAAGTAAATTATTAATTGATTAATCAATGGAAAACAGTTTTGTTAACAAATGAAAATTTGGCCTGAAAAATTTGTGGGATACAGGGGGCTCTAATCAATATTTTGCCCCGGACACAAGAGATGCCCGAATCACCTCTACCCCCTCTCTTCAAAGCTAAGTTGTAACAAAAATTAGTGATTAAGTTTTGAGCCAGACCTGCATTGTCTCATAATGAGATATTCGAGTTTGTTTCTCTTCCATAGTTTCTTCTTCATCCGAAGGAGGTTTAATTAGCAAACGACAGTTGAATATACGTGACCTCGTTGAACTTGGTAAGTCAGAACACCAGCCTAAAATTAAGAAATATTTGAATATATACAAGATCAAAATTGAGACTTAAATTTGATCACATCACTTTTTTCAATAAATAAAATTAATATAACTTTAATACAGCTTTATTTAAATAAATACAACTAATTTATGCATAACTTTAAATGATATAAATATTTATATTAATAATACTTTAATAAGTTTTTCTTTAATAAATACGAATATAATAAATATATCTTTCTATATCCCCAAAACTCTTTGACTAGAGAAGAGACTAGCTTTGACTACAAAGAGGATTACGAATCTGATGATGTATCGCTTTTTAGTTTGCGAAGTAGTTATTAAATACATAGACACGTCCACGTACAAGATAAACATATATGTGGAGAAGCGCGAGCACACAACATTATACCGAAGAAACGCTTCCCAATAAAATGAAATTTTTGTAGAAATTTGTTAGCATATCAGAAACCAATCTGACGAAGTCCACTCTTTTCAACATTAAGAAATATCAATCAATTAAGCCACTAGTATATTCTTTAAAAATAGTTAATATTAAAAATGTGAGACTTTTCCCATCCAAATATTACATTTTTTTAGACTAACTAGAACGTCTTAACTGAAAAGCACTTATAATACTTATCTGCTCTCATGCAACAAATCCTGAATTCAGCTAGACAATTGCGCAGTAATATCAAAAGCAACAATGAATATTCTTTTGAATTTTCTTTTGTTCTTGCATTAAGGACCTCGTAAAACTGATCCCTGGACGATTTGTGATTGAATTTATGGTCAGAAGTGCTGTTCCGATCATGTCCTAGCGTCAGTTTATTCATATTGCCAAACTGTTCCTAGTCTCCTTTGAAATGACGGAAGACTCGGAAATTTTTTAACTTGGGTGTTACTGATAACAATATATTATATTGCTATTGCTGATGACAAATTATCGCAGCACTATGCCGCGAGGCCAACACAGCTGGATTTGTGTTTCCTCTACTAACACTTTGTTCAGACCTTCACATACAACTACTACCCCACCCTGCCAAGTTCGAGTTTTGTTGAAATTTTTCTTTTTGCGTCTCGACAACCGCTCCAGAACAGCTGCCGAAACCACAATTTGTAATTACTTATCATACTCAATTTCTATTGCAAGACCTAGCTATCTTAGCTTTTCCTTCATTTTGTAGTTCAAATTAGGACGGAACCACGTTTTTCATAGACCATATTGTTTGATTTGAGTACATTGAAACGATCCAAATATATCATTAGATAATTCCAATAAAAAACATCTAGCACATCGTCCTAACGTTGCAAAACAAACCAAAAATTTGTTTATATGCATTTTTTTTAAGTTTTTACGAGTCGGATAAATCTTTCGGGAGAAGGGGGGTTAAACCCTCTAACCCTTACCCTGGGTGCAGCCTTCAACATAAGGAATTTCCTCTTCTTACGTAACACTAACTAACAAACCCATTTTTGACCCCCGGGATCTCAAAATCTACAAAATTAATTCATTTCTTTAGATTTTGACCTAGGACACTCATATAAATGGCATAATATAAATTTAGTAGAGATTTACCTTTCCACTTAATACCATGTTCTCTCATAGCCTTTGCTGTGATCTTTAGGGCAATCAAAAAAAAAAGTTTTTTTTGTAACTGAGAGTAAGGAGCGACATTAAAACTTAAAACGAACAGAAATTATTCTGTTTTATGAAAAGGACTGTCCCCTCCTCAGCACCTCGCTGTTTGCGCTAAAGTTTGACTTTGTCACAATTCTACTTTTTAAAACAATAAAAGCTTTAGCGTAAAGAGCGAGGTGTTGAGGAGGGGACAGTCCCTTTCAAATACAGGATAATTTCTGTTCATTTTAAGTTTTAATGTGGCTCCTTACTTTTAGCAAAAAAAAATTTGTTTTTTATTTAACTTCTGAACGTTTTTCAACTATTGTAGGTTCGAATTTGGCTCAACGTACATGAAAAATTAACACAAAATTTGCATATTAGTTTTAGCGGAATTATTCTGGATATGAAGGGTTTCCCCCTCCTCAATACGAAAAAAGCTGTTACAACTTTTAAATAAGCTTCCTATTCTAATTGAAGTGTTTCCATTTTAGTAAACAGTCAAACTGTAGCTTACGGAGTAAGGTATTTGGGAGGGGGCAACCTTTCATATAGGGCATAATTTCTGTTCGTTTTTCAAATAATGCCGGAAAATTTGGATCACTCTTTATGAATTAGACCCCTTCCTCACGGAAAACTCATCGGTAGAAATTTCATCCAACGTAAAGTGCATCGAGGTCGAGGCCGAAGGCCTCGACCGAGATCCGTTGATTTTTCAACGGAAGTCATGGCCAATTGTAGAAAAAAGCCAAGACAGATTGTCCAGGTTAATTTTACCCCTTTGATGGCCGTTGTCCTACAATTTGCCTCGACTCTTATGCAAGTGAACTTGCATTTATACACCAAGAGATTTGAGGCGAGAAACAAAAAATTCAACTGTCTGTGAATGACTACAAAAAGTGCAGTGAAGATGGGCTAGATGGGAACCCCATATGAGACTGAGTATATTGTTGGTATTCCCCCATCAAATTCCCTCCAGATAGTTCCATCTTCACTTAGGACCCCCCCCCCTCCCTGCAAAATTGCTTAAAAGTCTCCTTATCATTCTTTCATTTGAATAAGACTTTAATCTCTAATCAGTTTCTCGATCACTCCAGAAATGGAGTGAAAATTATTTCCCAGAAAACAAAACAGAAAAAAACCCCTGGATAATTCCCGCGGAACATCCCTACATGAAAAGTTTGACGAAGAGAATGCACGATAATTAAAAAGAATTTTGTATAATAATTCTGTCAAAACCTCCAGTGTAATGTTTCCCTGGAATATTTACTCCCCAGAAATTTCCCTCACCAAGAAAAATTCTCATCATATAAATCCACCCCAAGCACAACACCACACCCCAAAAAAACGGCCGTATACTTCCCAATAACAAAATATCAGTAAACAATGGACAAAGTTCGCAACTTGCATCCCTTCCCTCCGGGGACTTTAGGGGATCATTTTACACCTAAAGACATAGTTATTAGATTTTTCGACTATGTTGAGCAAAGGGGTTATCTAAAAATTTTGATCGGGTGACTTCGGGAAAAAATGAGCGTCGGAAGGGCCTAGTTGCCCTCATATTTTTTGGTCACTTAAAAAGGGCAGAACTTTTAATTTCCGTTCAAATGAGCCCTCTCGCTATATTCTAGAACCAGTGGATCGATACGATCACCCCTAGGAAGAAGAAGAAGAAAGAAACTTGCATCAGTGATGTTTATTCCGCAAATATACAAAATTCCACTTTTTGCCGATATCAGTTTGAAACCTCTACACTAGGGTTTTATCATAAGATGAACCTGATGGTTTGATTTTCATTAAGATTCTATGAATTTCCCACTTTTTCCGAAAATAAGGCATATATTCTCAGGCTCGTAACTTTTGAGGGATAGAACTAAACTTGATAAAACTTACATATTTGAAATCAATATTAAAATCCGATTCTTTTGATTCACCTATTGGTATCAAAATTCCGTTTTTAAGAGTTTCTATTACTATTGAGCCGAGTCGCTTCTTACTTACAGTTCATTACTACGAACTGTTTGAAATGTGTCAAAATGACTCGTATAAACTGGTATAAGACACAATCTTGCTCAATTTTTTAGAACCTAACTACTAACATAGATTCCTACTTAGTACTAAAATACTGGCTAATTACTATAGTGCATTAGTCTTGTATACCATGCAAGGATAAGACCATCATCAAACTTTATCTATTAGTTAAATCAAATACATATCGTTAACCTATAAAACTCAGGAGTAAAGTGTTTGATAGTTAAGATCCCGGTAGCACCAACTCGGGGTAGGGCTAGGGGAGGACCTGTACCCCTAGATTTTTGATTTATTCCCTAGATCTTGGGGGAGGCGTTTTGGTACTTGTGACTTATAGCCACCACACTCCGAGAGTTTATATCACGGACATGAGACAACAACCGGCTTTCATCGTCGTTATACCAGACAATTACTTCGGCTCGGTGGGAAACTACATTGTAGCTATATTTTAATTAAATATTTAGTTGGTATTTTGGTTAGGTTAGTTTAGGTTACGTATTTAATACAATGCAGTCTGTGCTGCCCCCCTTCCATGATTCTTTGTTTTAGTTCCCATAATTTTGCTACTAAACTATTATATTTTCATCATATTTTGGTATATTTCATTATGACCAACCTAACTTAACTTCTTGATTATGGTGCCAATAAGACACAAGTACCGGCTCTTTTAGTGTTTTTCATTGAAAAATGCCTTTTTTGAATTTTCGTTGAAAATTTGAAAGAAAACTACGAATTTACCCCCTCCAGATCCTGAAAATTTCATTTTGCACCTTTACCCTAAATTTCCAAATATTGACGCCATTGTCAGATCCTTCTGAATTGTTAAACTGAGCATAAACTTTGGTACTGGCAGAATTCGCTAAAATTAGAACTTGCTTGCTTTCAAGCCAAAGCGATAAATCCCATAGGTTTTTTTTTCTTTTTTTTTTAAATCACTAAAAATTATGACTAATCTAAATCTAATAATTAGAGGACGGGTAAAGACGAGAGAAAAGAAAAGTAGCTTTCACTGCCCTACTTTGGGCTCTTTTAAGTGAGCAGAGAAGAGACTTCTGAAAACAAGAAAAGAAATAATAAATGAGGAGAGAAAAATCAAATAGGTAAACAACTGGGGATTTTGTCAGCCAGTAGCAAAATATGCAGATGAAAATCAAACAAATATTTCGACAAGGATCTCCGCCAAGTCGTCCTCAGTGCAAAAAAAAAAAAATAAAAGAAAGAGAAAAAAAACAACAACAACAAAATCTAACCTTCTTAAGTAAACTCTACGAGAGGAGAAAAGACAGTCTTTTCTCCTACACTTGATTTTCATCTGCATATTTTTCTACTGGCTGACAAAATCCTCGTTTTTTCACCTATCTGATTTTTCTCTCTTCATTTGTTATTTCCTTTCTTGTTTTCATAAGTCATGCATAGCCAGTATGGTTTCAGAACATATTTAAGCAGAGAACAGATTTATTAGTATTACTCAAGTAGTAAGAAAGGTATGGGCAAACATCAGCAGACATTTTTATAATCATCATTTGTTGAACTATCAGAGCATTAGCGGCCCTTCATCCCTATATGATCCATAAACGAGGACAGTTGCAATTAATAGCTACCTGGAAGTTGGTCCTATATGCTGTCAACCAATGCAGTTAAGACTTTAACTGCATTGGTTGATAGCAACCAATGCTGTCAACCAATGCAGTTAAGTATGGGGTTACCACCCCCCAACTGATTTATCATTATTCTTTAGTTATTTTGTTCTGACTCATAGTTTTTAGTAATTAAAAAAACACACACTTATGGGATTTATCGCTTTGGCTAGAAAGCAAGCAGGTTATAATTTTTAGCGAATTCTGCCAGTACCCCGAAATCCTAACTCATCCCCAGTTTCAGGGCGCTTTTATTCAAATTGTTACTTGTAATTTTTATTTTGTAATTTTTATTGAAATTAATTTATTTTTTAATATTATTTATTATTATTTTGATTATTTTGGTTATTTGATATATATATATATATATATATATATATATATATATATATATATATATATATATATATATATATTTATGATTATTCGTTATATTATTATTAAATATTATTATATCTTTTTAATGAATTTATTTTTATCAAAAATTGTATTTTTTTTTGTAAGAAGCTGAAGTGATTTTTCGCTTTTATTAAAGATTTTTTGTTAGAATCACTAATAGCCAGGGGTGTAGTTTCGGGGGGGGGAAGTTGCCCCTAATAATTTGTAGAAAAACAATTATATTGCCCATACCCTTGACTATCTGGAAAAGGACCCCTCTTATCCCCCCCTCCTAATGGAAATGCTGCAACTACTCCCTTACTAATAGCAGGAAAGTTCAAAAAAGCGGACAAAATGGCGTCGTAAATAACACCTATCTTCTTACGGAAGATATTTTTCTCTGAATCTTATAATTTTTTTCCTCATAAATCTCTTTCCCCTATAAATCTATTTTCTTATAAATCTATAATTTTTTTCCTCTAAACCTTGAATGTAGTTGAAAAATGTAATTGAAAATCCTAAAAGTATGTAGTTGAAACCCTAAAAGTAATTGAAATATGTCTTTTCAACTATTTTCAAGAAGAAAGAAAGTAAAATATAGTTTTGGTGATTTTTTTCTTATTTAGTGATTTTTCCTCAAGAGGTTAGTGGTTTAATTTTTGGCCCGAAGGCAAGCCTGAGCTTCAGATAAACACAGTCAACAAGAGAGTAAATCTTTAACCAACGTTATTTAAGGTGAATGGCTTAAAAATTATACAGTTTTCTTTTGTTTTGATAAAAATCAAAAACCTTACAGCGGAGCCCGTATAGGGTAACGGGCTTGAGCCCACTCCCTAGAATTTTTCCCAATTTATAAAAAAGTAAAAAAAAAATGCATATAAACGAATTTTGATAGGTTTTCCTTTGCCTTCCGAACAAAAATAACCCCTAATCGAAAACAAGAGCTAAGAGCTCATATGGCACTTGTGACGAGGTCGGAAGAGCCGAGAGCTCATATGGTACGAGGTCGGAAGAGCCAAGAGCTCATTTGGACGAGGTCGGAAGAGCCAAGAGCCAAGAGCTCATTTGGCACTTGTGAGAAGGTCAGAACCTAAAGTTAAACTTTATAGCACAAGATCCTTCTAAATATCAAATTTCATTAAGATCTGGTCACCCTTTCGTAAGTTACAAATACCTCAATTTTCAAAATTACCTCCCCCCTCCCAATTCCACCAAAGAGAGCAGATCCGGTCCAGTTATGTCAGTCACGTATCTTAGACAGGTTTCTATTCTTCCCATCCAGTTTCATCCTGATCTCACCGCTTTAAGTATTTTCTAAGATTTCCGGTCCCCCCAACTGCCCCCCCCCCAATTACGTTTGATCCGGTTGAGATTTAAAATAAGATATCAGAGTTACGAGGTCCTTCTAAATATGAAGTTTCATGAAGATCCGATCACTCCTTCGTAAGTTAAAAATACGTTATTTTTCTTATTTTTCAGAATTACCCCCCCCCCCCCGCAATTGAGCGGATCCGTTCCAATTATGTAAATTATGTATGCAAGACTTTTGCTTATTTTTCCAACCAAGTTTCATCCCAATCCTTCCAATCTAAGGGTTTCCCATCATTTTAGGTCTCCCCCCCCCCAAACTTCCCCCAATGTCACCAGATCCGGTCAGGATTTAAAATAAGAGCTTTGAGCCACGATATCCTTCTAAAAATCAAATTTCATGGAGATCCAATCACCCATTCGTAAGTTAAAAATACCTCATTTTTTCTAATTTTTCAGAATTAAGCCCCCCCCAACTACCCAAAAGAGAGCGGATCCGTTCCGTTTATGTCAATCATCTATCTAGGACTTGTGTTTATTTTTCCCACCATGTTTCATCCCGATCCCTCCACTCTAAGTGTTTTCCAAGTTTTAGGTTTCCCCCTCCCAACTCCCCGCCCCCATCACCAGATCCGGTCGGGATTTAAAATAAGAGCTCTAAGACACGATATCCTTCTAAACATCAAATTTCATTGAGATCCGATCACCCGTTCGTAAGTTGAAAATACCTCATTTTTCTAATTTTTAAGACTTACTCCCCTCCTCCCAACTACCCCAAAGAGAGCAAATAAGTTCCGATTATGTCAATCATGTATCTGGGACTTGCGCTTATTTTTCCCATCAAGTTTCATCCCGATCCCTCTACTCTAAGTGTTTTCCAAGATTTTAGGTTTCCCCCCTCCAACTCCCCCCAATGTCATCAGACCCAGTCGGGATTTAAAATAAGAGCTCTGAGACACAATATCATTCCAAACATCAAATTTCATTAAGATCCAATCACCCGCTCATAAGTTAAAAATACTTCATTTTTTCTATTTTTCCGAATTAACCGGCCCCTTCTCCCCCCCCAGATGGTCAAATCGGGAAAACGACTATTTCTAATTTAATCTGGTCCGGTCCCTGATACGCTTGCCAAATTTCATCGTCCTAGCTTACCTGGAAGTGCCTAAAGTAGCAAAACCGGGACTTTAGGTTTTCCCCCTCCAACTCCCCCCAATGTCATCAGATCCGGTCGGGATTAAAAATAAGAGCTCTAAGACACAATATCATTCCAAACATCAAATTTCATTAAGATCCAAATACCCGCTGATAAGTTAAAAATACTTCATTTTTTCTATTTTTTGCGAATTAACCGGGCCCCCACTCCCCCCCAGATGGTCAAATCGGGAAAACGACTATTTCTAATTTAATCTGGTCCGGTCCCTGATACGCTTGCCAAATTTCATCGTCCTAGCTTACCTGGAAGTGCCTAAAGTAGCAAAACCGGGACCGACAGACCGACAGACAGACCGACAGAATTGGCAACTGCTATATGTCACTTGGTTAATACCAAGTGCCATAAAAATCCTGGAAACAGCCTTGCTTAAACCATATTCGGCAATCATTTTTGCCAAATTCTACGACATACTTCTAGTTTTGCTGGCCTAGTTAAATTATCTTCGCACAGTAAATACATTTATTATCCTCAGATTACAAACATTCGTTTAAAAATCAATCAAGTGTCATCTTTCTGAGTCTAACATGCAAAATATCCGTTATCAATTAAATTTCTGACAACCTGTCTTTGAATTTTGCACCCATAAATACATGAAAGTGCAAACCAATTACTCAAATTGAAAGATGCTTTAAAATTGGCATATGAAAATAGTTAATTGTCGTAAAGAAAAGTCAATTTAAATTTCAAGAGGCAGGAGATCCTACTCAGAAATTTTTATACAGTATTGACACACAAGAAGTCGTGGGACTTTGGGAGGGAGCAGGGGTAAGCAACAGGGGCGTCAATTCAATTTAGAGAAAACATGGGTCAAAATATATTTTTTTTAAACCTAGGGGTGGCAATTCTTTTCAGTGAAAACACCAAAAAAGGTATTTTTCAATGAAGAAATCAAGAAAAAGGTTCTTTCAATGAACGTACAAAAAAAAAAAAAAAAAAACATCTGCAGAATCTAGGGACCCCCTCCTAAAACAAAGCACCTAGTAAGCAGCCAGTACTCTTGAATCTAGGTTTCCAAAGTTCTCCGGAGGATTCACAGGAACAATCTTAAGTGAGGGGGAAGGGTCAACCCTTTACTGGGGTATTAAAGGCTTCAAAGCATTTATGGCCTTGTAATTGACTTCTATTTAGGGCAGATGATACTTCTTCGGGCGTAAGTGGGATTCGCAACCAAGCCCAGCAAAACTTCCATTCCCAGACATAGATATCCAGCCATGCACTTTGTTAGGCATGGAAATTCAACCAGACATGCATGTCACACACCACTCTTCAGCGTAGATGATATAGTGTAAAAGAGGCTTCCTGATAGTTAGAATTTGAAATGCTACACATAAAGTTTTAGACTCAATGTTTAGTTGCAACTTGTTGCAGTCAAGCACCAAATTTCACGCGTGAACAGGAAGTACCTGGACATAGATATCTAGACAGACATGTGTGTAGACATCCAAATCTAACTAGAGATATATCTGAGCCACTATTTAATCAAAATTCAACAGCGCACCTATGCGTTACGGATTCGTCAGGTCTTCTGAGAAAAAGAAGCGCTGAGCCCTGTATTTAATTGTTCTATCTTCACATTTTTGAAGAAATTTCAAAAAAAAAAAAATTCTCCTTATTAGGCTACCAAGTAATAAGGTCAGTTATTCTGATTAAAGCACTATCAATAAGACGTTGCACATCCAAGCCACCTGAGGCATACACAGCTGTACATGCCCCTCCTCCGTCCTAGCCTATCCAAAATTCACTTTTTGCCCCTTTCCATGAAGTACCAGTTCCCTTTACGTTCTTTCTTATGATCTCTTATCACCCCATTCGGGGACGCCCTGCTTTTCGTTTGGTCCAAGAAAAATAGTCTTGCAGCGTATTATCCTTCATCCGTAAAACGAGACATGGCCATCAAATCCTTTCTTCGATTACAGTCGCAGAAAGAGGGATCAAGTCAGATTTTTCGCACAATTTATTGTTTGATACACGATAAGTTCAACGAGGAACTAAAATCCTCCTTACACAATTCTTCTGAAAAATATTTGACATAACTGAAAAAGATCTATAAATAGGGACTAAATAAAAAAGCTTACCTAGGGATGTTGGTAAGAGAGATGATGAGAACCTAGCGTGATCTCCAACATGGATAATATTGTAGATAGATTTTCCAATTAGATCATCGGGGGTATATTGCAGGAACGAGGAAATGTTGTCAGATACGTATTCAACTTTTCCTTCTGTATTAACTACAAACAAGAATCCATCCAAAGCCTATAAAAAGAATACCATTGTTAACACTTAAAAAAATAGTATGCAACACCAATAAATCAAATTTAGATTGGAAAGAGCAAAGTGAAAAAAAAGAAAAAAAGGGTTGGTGCATCAATCAATCATTGATATATGGCAACGACCATTTACCGGGGAAACTTTCTTTGATATTTCAAAGGTAGCAGATCTTTTATTCCTGGAAATTGCCGCAATCAGCTCAAATATCGTCTGACAATCCCTACCTACACCAGCTACTTTTATATATATATATATATATATATATATATATATATATATATATATATATATATATATATATATATATATATATATATAAAGTTTTTTTATTTGTTTAGAATAAACTGACAAAAATTTTTTCAAAAATGCTTGACAGAATAAATCATAGTTAGCAGATGGACCTGGACATATTTTTTTCACTTATTTTTAAATAAACTGTTTGCCAAGTGTCCTGGTTGTACGACAGCTTTATCTTTGACCTGCTATGTCTTTGCCCCCCTCCTTACATTCTTGATGTATTTCTCTTTGAGCTGTGAAACATAGTTGTATATTCCTGCTAGTTATACTAAATGTTCTTTTTAAGCCTGGAGGATTTTGAAGGCCAAGTCCCAAATAAATATTTTTTGAGAAATTCTAAGGTCAGGGTGCTGTCACTTCACGGTCTGTTTTTAGTTGTTTTTGACGCCATCCTTGTTGACTTTTGCACAAATAAATTATTTTTTCGTGTAATTCATCGGACATTTAAGATTTTTTTTTTTTTGATTTTTTTTTTTTTTTTTATGAGCAAGTGATTTCAATCAAATTACTAGTGTAGGGGTGAGAAAATTTGACCAGTTCCATGAATTCAAATGTACAAAAGCTTCGTTATATTATTTCTATTTCGTTATATTATTTCGTTTATATTAATATATTATTAATAGTTGTACTATTTGAATTGAAGATGATGATTAAAGTTTCGCTGACGAAACTTGGCTTTGATAGAAGCGAAAATTTAGGCAAAAGAGACTTCTTTGCCAACCCATTTTGTATTTGGGCTAATGAAATGCGGCTTTTAGCAACTAATTGTTTCCAGAATGAATAGAATTGAAGAAGTATAAAGTGTTAGAAGGAGCGTAGCCAGGAGGATTTTGCGACCCAAGTACCCCCCTTGAATTCCCAAATTTCCCTAAATTTTGGTCGCATCTTGCTGAAATTATCAGATAAAATCTATTATTTATTTATTTTATATTTAAAAATAATTAATAAGATAAATTCATTGATTGATCATTAAACAAATAAGTTTATTCAATTAAATAAGGCTTAAATTATAAATTCATATTATATCATTAAAATTTATCATAAATTATCAAAAAGAAAATTATGCATGCGGGCCAGCTTCTTAAGATGTTTTTTAGTCATTTTTATAAACTGGTCCACGTGTTTGTTTTTCGTCGGTTCTTAATCGTCGATGTTGCTTCTTCGCCGTTAAACCTATTTGGAAAAAAAGTGACGTATGGCAAAATGCAAGGAACATAATTTATGCTATACATTTGCACATTAGGAGAGGGGGTAAAGTAAAGTGAATCGCTTTTAGACATGATATAAACAAGTATTTTAGGATTTTGTTGAGTTGCTTTCAAAATTTTATAGTGTTTCTGCCTGAGTAAGCCTAACTGTACACTAACAAAGAAGATATGCCCAGAAAGTGATTGGTACCCTAGGTCCCAGAGGTGTAGTCTAAATACTCCATACTGATTTCATTTATTGACAAAAAAAAAAAATCACAAGAAGGGTGCCCAGTGGCCTTCCTGTCGCAATCTATTCAATGGTGTTACTCAAGAAAGAAATTTAATTTAACCGAACTGATGAAAGTTGATGACATTACAAAAAGGCTCGTATCTGAAATTTTGGTTAGTTTGAGCCGTACTAGCCGAGTGGTTAGCACGCTATACTTGGAATCCTGTGTCCCTAAGGACAGGGGCTCGAGTCCTGATGTAGCTGATTATTTGGTTTGGAAAAGCCAATTATAGATTGGTACTTTGCCAAGTATAAATTATTTTTTGTACCAGTGTATTATACCGACCACACTGTTTTTCATGATCTGTGTGCACTCGGAGATAATCAGTTAAGCCTGAATGAGCTAAACTACTATTCAGGTACACTTTAATTAAATATTTATTATATAGAGTTGATTAAGTTAGACATTTAATATAATGTGTTCCTGACGGCCTGCTTTACATAACTCTTTGTTGTAGTTTCCATAATTTCGTTACTAATATATTATATTTTCATCAGATTTTGGTATATTTCATCATGCTTAACCTAGCTTTACTTCTAGAGTGTGGTTGGTATAATACACAAATACCCCTTTTCCATCACTGAATTAATAGCATGCTACACATTTAAGCGTTTGGTATAAAGCCAGACAAACTATTCCCACTATTGAAACATTTCACCTGATAGACTATTTAATTGGCGTGTCCATAATAAGATTCTCAAGAATAAAGATTAGACCCGAAATGGCAAATAAAAAAAGGCAATTGGTTAATAGATATTTTTCACAAAAAGATTTTGCACACTTTATAAAAACAGTACACTTCAACAACTTATATATATGTCCATACTTAAGAAAATTTCTTTTAATCAAACACAGGCACGTACGCAAGAATTTTTTCGGGGGGGGGGGCCAAAACTTCGAAAAAGCAGATATAAAGTGGTACTTTTTTTATTTATTTAGTAATGTAAACAGCAAATACATCGGAAAATACAGATAAACTTTAATCTGTAGTATTGTAGCGGATTGGGGGAAAAAGACTGAAGCCTAAAAGGTAAGTTTTAGGCTCAGGTTATGTTCATAGCGATTTAGAACCAGTGATTAATCTATTATATCCCACTGAAAGGAAAATTTTAGGGTTAACTGTGCAATATGGGTGCTGTGGGGGTAGTTCTTCCATTGCAAAAACGTCGATTTTAATGAAAAATGGCAGTTTCCAAAAAAAGCTGTACTTTATCCCGAAAAGGGGGAATAAACGCCCTAATATCAAGGATAATTCTATTTTGCTGCGGAAAGCAAACTCTCTTTACAAAAAAAATAACAGCATAATTGTTAATTACTTCAAATAGGGTAAAAAGTTAGACAGAAAATGGGTCAATAATTGGGCAGTGACTTGACCGGATAATTGCATGCTGTAAATCCCCTTAAAAAGTCTTCACACATGTATCTAGATTATCGTCTACTTTTGGTAATATTTTTTAATTAATACCCAACCCCCAAATCAAAAGCCTCAGTACGTGCCTGATACACATCATCCCAAGAGCTAGAACATAATCCTTCACCAGTTTATATAGCCTTTTACCAATAGTTTATTCATGACTACGTCAACCAACCTCTAAGAAAAACTCAGGCTCTTAAAAACAATAACAGATATGCAACGAACAAAAAACAGAGCACACCAACAATGCAATAGGTGATGGAAATTCACGGAAATGTTCAAAACTCTAATTGAAAAAGCACCCATATTTATTCAAGCCATTAAACTTAACTAACCAGTTTTCTCATTAAGCCAATTGCATATCTTCCATTGGTGAAACGACTTGAGAGGAGTGACTCAAAAAGGTTCCCGTGTTTAGCAAAGTGTCTTTGCCAATCAATATCATGAAAAACACCATTAGTCTACTTTGTCAACAAGGGCAATCCAATTCTCTTAGTTGATTACTTGAAGACATATTTTTAAAATTAATTGTAATCAAATTAACTGGATGAAAATTAAAGCAACATGCAGAAGATTCAGTTCTATTAGTTGATAAATTAAAGGCATATTTTTCGAAAGTAATCCTTTGAAAAATCAGAACAACATTAGAACGTCAGAAAATCTTCTAAATATGACTTTATTTCGGAGATGACCGAGCAGTTCACGATCTTGCACAAGCGAAGACCATCAGAATGCCCACAAAGCAGCCTTTTCACTATATATATATATATATATATATATATATATATATATATATATATATATATATATATATATATATATATATATATATATATGTATATATGTATATATATATATATATATATATATATATATATATATATATATATATGTATATATATATATATATATATATATATATATATATATATATATATATATATATACATATATATATATATACACATATATATATACATATACATATATATATATATATATATATATATATATATATATATATATATATATATATATATATATATATATATATATATATATATATATATATATATATATCATTATTTAACTCGTAATTCTGATTTATTTTCTATGCAAAATACTGTATTTGCACACAGTATTCATGTGCACAGTATGTTAATGTGCAAAATACTTTTTTAATCTCCCACTTTGGGCCAGAAATTCCAGAGTAACAGCAAAAGATGGTGCTGCTGATACTCTCACAGCCGTTATAGAAAGGCAGAATAAGTTGAAAAGTTTGCTTGATCCGAACAATGACTTTTACATGTTATTTTCTTAAAGTGAAGTCTATTTGTTTTACATTAGTTCTATGAATCCCATTGAGGGGCACAGGCCCCATCGAAGAGGCATGGCAATATTTGGTGAGTCATGGGCAGGATGTACACCCTTTGGCTGACTACACTTTAGAGCCGTGATTACCAACGTCGATTGCATGCCCCACCGGTGGGGCATGCAATATTTTGGTGAATCATGGGGAGAACATGCACCATTCAACCGACTATGCTTTAGGGCCTTAATTTTGAAAAAAGAATATGCGAATGATGTCATACTCATATGCATTTAAAGAACACAAAAGATATAGTATTGCACTGGCATCATGCGTTGTATAAAAAATGTTATATTCAAACAATAATTTTCTTTTGTATAAAAAATGCCCCGGGGATAACCCGAAAAAGACACCAAGTTAATAGGCTTTTAAGTTTCATTTAATAAACGTAAAATTTTGAACAATAAAATCTAAACATCACGGAGGGGGGGGGGAGATATATGATAATATTGCAATAACGTCATACATTCCATAAAAGGTGTGTATATAGACAATATCTTTCATTAGCATAAAATATGCCTGGAGGACGATCCAAAAAAAAAAAAAAACACCAAGTTAATGGCCATTTAAGCTTCGTTCAGTTGAATATAGCCTACGTAAAGTTTTCAATAATAAAATTTAAATACCAAGACGGAGGCATCAGGATTTTAGAAATACCCAGGTGATGCATGGCCCAAAATTGGTTAGGAACTAATGCCTTAGTTGATTTATTGGAAGATTTACCTTTTTTCTTCAAAAAAAATGTCATTCCTTATTTCCAGTCCTATAATAAACCTGTCTGAATGACTTGTTATAACCCTTTCAACCAACCCTTCCTAATCAAATTTTTCAATTCTTCATTTGACTCGTATTATTTTGATGAATGATCAATCATTATGTTCTGTTAAAAGGAACTTATTTACATTTTTAACTTGAATCATCCTCCGTTTAAACTTTCTCTGATATTTTCTGTTTTGCAACAATAGCGTGGTCACAGATCGCTTTTTTTAGTTGAAAAAATTTTGCTAAAAATATGACAAGCCTAATCAAAGTTTAAAAACAAGACTGGTGCCTCCCCGCTCTAAACAGCTTGAGCGTCTTTTCCGTTTTATTGAAAACCAGAAAAACTGAAAACCGAGTAGTTTTATTTGTCAAACACTGATAAAAAATCTCAAAATAATCAAAGATTACTAAAATAGCGAAAAATAGCGAAAATATGCACCATGTAGCCAAAACTAATTTCAAATTTCTTTTCTGTATAGGGGGCCATATGCCCCAGAAAATTATGAATGTAATATGTCAAGCTGATTGGAGAGATAAAATTTAGTGCCTGTTATCGTGAGTCCGTAATCATCCCAAACTATCAAAAATGCTCGAAGTCAATTAAGAAGGCTAAAGGAGTCATAGCTGATCGGAAAAAGTTTTGGGCACATTTTCGAATTTTTTTTTTTTACTCATTTTATCTGTGTATTAAGGGCTCTTGACCCAACATCTTACGGATTTAAAGACATTGTTGATTAAGAAATTAGTTTCAAACTTTTAAGAAAAAAAAATCTCTGTCTTTTTTGAAACGAACTAACATTTAGTAGACAAAAATGCTATACTACTCTTTTCATTTGTCCTAAACATAATATTCAAGTCCCTCGCCCTCTCCACACACTCCTTGAAACTTTATCACGAGCCAACGACCCCTCCTGGTGATTCAGAAACATAACACATACGATGTTTCGATTGCCTGAGAGAATAAACTCTTGACTTGCCTCACTACTTTTACCATGAAAAGGTTTTAGGTTCCGCTGGAGTTAATAGTGTCGAAACTTTAGGCACTCTTTACTCTTTACTAGGCCCTCTTAAAAATTTATTCGCTCTTTACTAGGTTCCTGCTGCTGCAACCACGGTGTGAAATTATGAGCCCCAGTTAAGTGTTTTTAATTTTGGTGATTTCATAGAAATCTTTGTTTCCTAGTTTTCTCGGCTCTGGAAATGTTACTAAATAGTGCGATTTTTATTGCCACATATTAGCATTGTAAGATATCATTACCAAGATGTCATGGGTGTAACAACGGATGCAACTTAGTAAAGAGTGAACCACAGCCAATAGTAACCGAGGATTAAAAGCGCATTTTTTGGCAATGCTTTTCAAACGTAAAAAGGTCGCCATTTGACACTGGGTCAGGTCCTATGGTGGCGCAGTGGGTTTAACCTTAGCTTGGTAATATGGGACCCAGAGATCGAATCATGCTGCAGGAATGCACTGCAGGGCCGACGCAGGGACCTTAGTAGTCAAGAATCGTCGTTAACCCGATACAATACAATACGACAGTGGGTCAGGAGTGGTAACTGTCCGATTTTAAGCCTACCGTTGAGTGTCATTTTATGTGGAATATCCTTCCCGTTTCGGCTCAAGGATGCCACTCGTTTGGCACATTCAAAAGACTTATAAAAAATGTTTGGTTTCCAGGTGATTATTTTTCTTCTTTTTTGCCTTTTTGTCTCTATTTCGTCTATTGATTTAGTGTTTATTTGAAATGTATTATTCCCCCTCTTTTACTGGCCTAGGATTATTTTGAGGGATTAGAAGACTGTATTCATTGCCTTAATAATGAAATATAAACAATTCTACCTCATTATCCATGTTAAGCTGAAAATTGAAAAGTAATAATGAACACGAATTAACGCTTGACTGGATGTCAAGTGACCAGAGGTCAAGAGTTCTCGAGAAACCTCGTCATGGACTGTCTCTTGAGTCTTTTAGAACGGCTTTCTGGGTACACCCAGGCTTATGCTGCGTATCATGGAACTGCCATGGCATACGTGGATCTATGAGTAGGACTTCAACCTATAGAAAATTCCTATAGAAACTTTCTATATGACTTCAACGTATAAAAAATTTCATAGAAAAAGAAGCAATAAAAAGCGTTGCCAGGATGTAGATAGCTGACCAATCGACTCAGGGAGAGCATGTTTAGGAAACGGGCGAATGAAAAGCCATGTGGAAACCTGAACCTTATTGCTGCTTAGGTACGGGGAGCTGCATATGCAAGATGATAGTATTGTTCCATTGGTAACATCTATAAAGTAAATTCAGGTTGCCAGAAAGGATAGAAATGAAGTGTCATGAAAATGAAATGAACAGGAAGGTGACGCTGTTTTGCCAAAATAGTTTATAATTAGGATAATTCAATAACTAACGGAAAATGGAGGACTGGGATAGTGATATATCAGAACACCCATGGTCTGAATGAGGAGATAAGAATTTGGAATACGCAAGAACTTCCAGGTCTAAATGTTTGGAACAGGACAGGCATCTAAGAGACTAATGCAAAAGTGAAGTACAGGGGTCACATAGGTATCTTAATTGAAAACCAAGAATGTCTCAAGATTCTTGAAAATATCGAGAGCAGGCAAAAAAGTGATTGGAATGCTATGAAACATTCAATGAAGATCGAATTGCACTAATACCATGGTACTCTAGGATCACAGGCATTGAATTGGCAGATAAAGCAGCTAAGGCTGGGGTATCAAGGGCATGCTCTAGACAGGAAACTTTTATTCCTATCTTTCAAAACTACTTGAAAGTGGCTATAGAAAGATGGAGGTATCAGATGGCGGATCAAAATTGGCATTGAAATTACTTTCTAAACAACTAATATTTGTCAGTTTTCGTATTATCGCTTAGACTTATTAAACATAGACAGTCATACAGGAAACTTCCCTTCCCATCTGTCAAATCTGGCCAAAAGCAGCAATAGGGAGGAAAAGAATTGGCATAGAATGATGGCATAGAAAATACATTCCAAACAACTATTATTTGTAAGCTTTCATGATATGGCTTAGAATAAACACATTCATTACTTAGTAAAGCGATTAGGGCTGGGCGAAATGTGTATTACTAAAAATGAGACTGACAGTACGATAAACCTTTAAAGTTTTTTTTTTTTGGGGGGGGGGGTCATTCGAAATAACTAAATCTAACGATAGTGGTAAGTTCAATGACTAAGCCAATATTTCTTGATATTGTTACCATTTTAATATTATTATGATATTATTACCATTGTCTCAAGAAGCCCCTGCACAATATACTTCATATCTCTTTTATGTAAATCTATTCATCGTATCTTATTTAGTTAAAGAAAACTAAACGCATGAAACTCGGGAAGAGAGAGCGTTTACCGTTTGGCTTGCGGTTCAAATCGTTTGCAGGTAGAGGTGTACACGCGAGGGGGGATCAGAGTCGGGCCACCACCCCTCCCCAAAAAACTATCAACCTAAAAATGTACCTTTGAGAAGCATCACCACAAAATGCCCCCACCCCTCCTTTAAAGGTCGGTTCTGTGTGTATTTAAACAGGTCTGTATAGGTCTAATCCTTACAAGGACGTGGGGGATTTCTGAGAATTTACTTCAAAAACTTCTCAATTTTTCCTGAAAAGTCAGCTGTGAAACAATGCCCGAAGATAATCCCTACATGGACATGTGTGTGAGAGTATTCGTTTCTATGTTGCTACTATTTATCTGATTTTGATTATATAAGATGTTAAGATGGTAAAAGATAGCCGAAAACAGAAAATAAGCAAAAACAAGAGAAAGAAAAGTAATAACAAAGGATCAAATTC